>NW_027507758.1:318822786-320022786 GCF_037356315.1 Lithobates pipiens | reverse complement strand
AATCAGGGGAAAATCGTGGGTGCGTGTTATACGCCAACCCTCCTCGATTTTTGCGCAATTTTTGAGCTCTGGGTGGCTTTCACCCGCTTTCGGCCGTTCTCGGCGGCTGTCGGCCGCCTTCAGCCCTTCTCTGCGGCTTTCGGCCCTTGTCGGTGGCCGAAAACTGCGAGAAAGGCCGAGCGCGGCCGAAAGCCGACGAGAGCGGCCGAAGGCCGACGAGATCTGTTGAAGGCGGCCGAAAACCGCGAGAAGGGCCGAAGGCGGGCGAGAACTACCGGGCACCGCCAAGATACACAGGACATCTCGGCGGCGCCATTTTTAAAATCTGAAACTTAGCCCTTGTACACACGGTCGGAGAATCCGTCGGAATGTGTCCTATCGGACCGTGTTGTCGGATAATCCGACTGTGTATGGTATGCATCGGACTGATTCCGTCGGAATATCCGTTGGACCCAATTTTCCAACTTGTTTGAAATATTTTCTAACCAACTGGTTCGATCGGACATACTCCGATCATGTGTAGAGAATTTTGATCAATTTGGACCAAGTGCCACGCATGCTCAGATCAAATTCCTACATCAAAGCTATTGGCTACTAGCCTGAACGTAGTCCCATTGTAACGAAATTACGTCATCACATTCTGAATGATCGGATTTTTTGACAACTTGATACACCGTGTGTATGCAACAGTTTCGGACAAGATCCGACGGACAAAATCCGACGGATTTGGTTGGCAGAATGTCCGACCGTGTGTACAGGCGCTAACAAAGGGACAATGATGCACAAGGCTGCATTACAAGGCTGCAATGATGCACAAGTCTGCAATGATGGACAGGCTGCATGACAAGGCTGCAATGATGGACAGGCTGCATGACAAGGCTGCAATGATGGACAGGCTGCATGACAAGGCTGCAAATGACACTGATAAGGCTGCATTGATGGGCATTTAAATGTAAGTTTTGTTTTCCCTTAAATTCCCCTCCTAAAAGTTTTTTCCTTAAAATTCCCTCCTAAACTTGGGGTGCGTGTTATACGCCGGTGCGTGTTATACGGTAATTGTTACTTTGGTACTCCACCCCCCCAAAAAATCCATTACACTGATACCTGTCTCAAAATGAAAAAAATAAACATATTAGACAATGGAGTCCAGCATTGTGTTAATTGAAGCAGACGTTCTCCTTTGCCCCTCTTCTCCAGCACCACCACCTTTACTGCACATTCATAGCATACACAGACACGCTACGGGTCTCTGCCAGGTCTATGGAACCTGGCAGACCCAAGGTGTGTCTGGGCATGGGCCGGCTAATGCGCAAACGCCACGGGATTTCTTCCAGTACTCTGGCAGACCCATCATGGCATATTTGCATAGGCACGTCATCTCTCAAACGGTTTGTTGGATGCTATATCACACATCCAAGGAGCCAGTTTGCGAGATGTTGTGCATGCGCAGACACGCTGTAGGGGTATCTACCAATTGTATGCATAAATAAAAAATAGAAAAATGATTAATAGTAAAGAAACATTAAATAAAAATAAATAAAGTTCACACTATACATTTAAACACTCCTCCTGGAGTATTGCAGAGCATGTGCAGTGTTCATACAATGTTGCAAAAGTCTGTGAGTCTCCAAAACATATTTCACTTTAACAAGCAATATTGATCAGTGCTTTTTTCTCTCTCAAACCGCCTTTCCTTCACCACACCGCTGTGAAATGTGATTCCTCTCCCCGTTATGTGAATTAACTCACTGACTAAATCAGCCTCACACTCACTGTTTGGCAGAAAAGCGCTTTCTAAACCCTTTTTGCAGGGATGTGGATGACAGGCATACAATCCTTCACTTCAGCGGGAGAAAAGCTGACCCAATTGACACTTTCATAGACAGTGCTCTCATGAAATAGAAAAAAAGAAATGCTCCCATAGCGTGATACCGTGAAAAAAACTTTTAATCACACATAAGAAGATCCTCTTAAGTTACACTCACATTTAAAACTTGTAACCACGCCAAATAAGTCAAGCCACAGCACACTTTAACACAGCTGATTGCCAAAGCATTGGTGATTTTTAGCGGACCCAGGGTATGCGAGACACACTCTTTAAATCTCTCACTGCTCCTTGGCCTCGCCAGCACCTTGATTAAGTCAAGTGAATGATGAAAACATGTCGGGACGTGGCTACTAGGTAACTGAGTGAGAGGAACCATCGGATGGCTCACGTCTATCTTCTCCAAGGTGCTGGCGAGGCCAAGGAGCGGTGAGAGATTTAAAGAGTGTGTCTTGCATACCCTGGGTCCGCTAAAAATCACCAATGCTTTGGCAATCAGCTGTGTTAAAGTGTGCTGTGGCTTGACTTATTTGGCGTGGTTACAAGTTTTAAATGTGAGTGTAACTTAAGAGGATCTTCTTATGTGTGATTAAAAGTTTTTTTACGGTATCACGCGATGGGAGAATTTCTTTTTTTCTATTTCATGAGAGCACTGTCTATGAAAGTGTCAATTGGGTCAGCTTTTCTCCCGCTGAAGTGAAGGATTGTATGCCTGTCATCCACATCCCTGCAAAAAGGGTTTGGAAAGCGCTTTTCTGCCAAACAGTGAGTGTGAGCCTGATTTAGTCGGTGAGTTAATTCACATAAGGAGGAGAGGAATCACATTTCACAGCGGTGTGGTGAAGGAAAGGCGGTTTGAGAGAAAAAAAAAACATTGATCAATATTGCTTGTTAAAGTGAAATATGTTTTGGAGACTCACGGACTTTTGCAACATTGCATGAACACTGCACATGCTCTGCAATACTCCAGGAGGAGTGTTTAAATGTATAGTGTGAACTATCACTTATTCACTGGGTTATTTATTTTTATTTAATGTTTATTTACTATTAATAATTTTTCTATTTTTTATTTATGTATACAATTTTTTTTTAGCTATTTGATGCACTTTGTAGTATAATATTTAGTGGTGTAATAGTCACTTGGTTTAGCGCCACGTGTTTCAATTATTTATAAAGGAACAAATACACAGAAATTACACCTTCTATTCTGAAGCAGAGTGCTTTAAAGCTATGTACATTTTGTATTTTTAACCACTACAGATCCGCGCTATTGCCAAATGACGGCATTAGCGCGGACCTACATTTCCGGGACTACGTCTATTGACGTGGTCCCGGTTACGAGCGGCCTGCGCGCCCCCTGAGGGGCGCGCGCGGCGCGCTCTGTGATCGGCGAGTCCGTGAGACTCGCCTGATCACCGATCCGTGTAAGGGGTCGATCCCGACCCCTTATCACGTGATCAGCTGTCAGCCAATGACAGCTGATCATGTGATAGAACGGAGCCGGTAATCGGCTATTATTCCTCCTCGCGCTGACAGCGCGAGGAGAGAAAAAAAAAGCCGATCGCCGGCGGCCGTGATCGGGACATCAGTCCCGATCACGGCCATCAATACAAGGGACCACCTGCCACCTGCCTGTGCCCACCTGCCTCCCGCAGTGCCATCCTGAAATAAAATAAAAGCAAAAGTAAGTGCCCCCCGTCAGTGCCCCCCGTCAGTGCCCACAGTGCCACCCACAGTGCCACCCCACAGTGCCACCCACAGTGCCACCCAATCTGCCTCAAAGGTGCTGCACCCCAGTGCCGCCCATCAGTGCCCAGCAGTGCCGCCCATCTGTGCCCAGCAGTGCCACCTATCAGTGCCACCTATCAGTGCCCATCAGTCCCATCTATCTGTGGTACCTATCAGTGCCCATCCGTGCCACCCATCCGTGCCACTTATCCGTGCCACCCATCCGTGCCATCTTATCTGTGCCCATCTTTGCCCATCAGTGCCGCCTTATCTGTGCCCATCGGTGCCACCTTATCTGTGCCTATTAGTGCCGCCTTAACTATGCCTATCAGTGCCCACCGGTGCAGCCTATCAGTGCCCACCAATGCAGCCCATCAGTGCCCACCAATGCAGCCCATCAGTGCCCACCAATGCAGCCTATCAGTGCCGCCTAATCAGCGCACTTCAATGAAGGAGAAAAATGACCTGTTTGCAAAATTTTATAACAAACTATTAAAACATGATTTTTTTTTTTTTTTTTTTGCATCTTTTTTTGTTTGTTTAGCAAAAAATAAAACTCCGAGCTGTAACTAAATACCACCAAAAGAAAGCTCTATTTGTGGGAAAAAAATGATAAAAATTTCATTTGGGTACAGTGTTGTATGACCGCGTAATTGTCACTCAAAGTGCATCAGCGCTGAAAGCTGAAAATTGGTCTGGGACTGAGGGGGGTTTAAGTGCCCAGTAAGCAAGTGGTTAATTATCTTAACACAGCCAATTTTTATTAATACTATTTTAGAATTTTAAGTATAACATTTGCTCTCTAATGATGTTAAAGACCCAGACATAATTGAAAGACAACAACATTTGACCTTTTCCAAATGTGGTCATTATTTATTTATGAAATCAAATCAGAATTCAATCACATTTTTATACATGTTTTTGAATTGCCTACACATTTGGCTGAAAAAGACACATTTGCAAAGCTCTAAACCTTCACATTCTGATCAACACATACAACTATTCTTGTCCTTGTGCCTAATTGACAGGGTCAGTTTTAGGTCTTATGCTCTTACCATATGTGATTGTCATATAAATGCTGAGGTTAATAACGGTCATGCATAAAATTATATATAAAAAAATATAAAATTATTTGGCCAAACAGGTATCCAATTTGTCCATATACATGGAGCACTGCAGCATTCAGTATTCTGATTTTCACAATTGGGACAGTTAGCCAGTAATGTAATAAAGGTATGTGTGTGTTATTTGTTGTTATAAAGCAAAGATAAGTGCTACAGTAGAGAAATGTGCTCCTGAACTAAGGAATCGCATTAAATAAAACATACTTATTATGTTATAATGGATTGTAATGCCTTACAAATTAAAGTAGATGAAAAAGAAACAAATGAATGCAATTGTGTATTCATTTCTAAATCAATAAATGTATTTTTTAAATGCAACTAGTCTATTCGAACCTAATTTTTTATTGACCTCTTGTCATCCTTAAAAGGAGAAGTGTGGGATTCTAAAAGATAGGCATACTTACTCATTTCTCTGCTACAGCATTGGTCTGATGCTGCAGCTGTCCCCCGTCAACTAACTCTGAGAACTGAGTAATCACATGACCGCTGATCATTCAGTTCTTGGTCTCCTCTGACCAGAGAATGGTGACTGCCAGTCAATGTTCTGCCCCTCCAGCACTCACTCACAGGTTGTGGAGCAGATGGAAACAGGTGGCTCAATCCTTCAGCTGCGTGCTAAGAATATGAGCCAGCTGCAAGTCAGGCATCTGGGTGGGTCCCAACTGACATTATTGTCAAGATCCTTCCAGAGCCTAGAGCGCCTCTCTGACGTCAGACCACATCAGGCTTTATAATATAGCGACCGGGGTGAAATGGCGCTGCCTAAAACCAGGCTCTCATTCCATCTGGACTCATAAAGGGTAGATGTAGGTGAAAACCAGGGTTTTTATCCAAAGAACCCAGTGGTCTCCCTAAACCTTATACTAATGGACCCAGGAATAAATGCGGAAAAAAAACAGCTGCACCCAGAAAATGTTATAGCAAACAATATGTATAATATGTCTCCAAAACAGCAGGAATACTGGTTTCAAGAACTGAAATTATAATATCAGGGACTAATAATCAAACAAATTAAATAATATGTCTCCAAATCAACGGAGATTCTGATATCAAAAACTGTTAATGCTAACTGTGATTCATCACAGAAACATAACAGTGCTGAAATAAGCCAAAGAACAGTGCTGAAATAGGCCAAAAGCTTGCAAAGTTTAAGAGATATTCAGAGTTTTTGCAGCCGAAGGATCTTCAGAGGCCATAAGGGAAACAGCAGCCCACGAGTGTGACTTCCTCATGCCCCAGCCACTCGTGTAGCTGGAAACCACAAACCAGGAAGGAAGACCAGGTGAAGAGGTCCCCTGTCTCAGCACTGACACTGTGCGGCTGGAAGGCTTCATTCTAAAAAGGATATTTGGAATCCATGTTGGAATATGTTCAGTCACCAATTGTGAAGTAAAGACCCGGATATCCGGAGATTGATCTTAAAGGCGAACAACCCCTGCAGGGGTACATACTTCTGGTGAGTGGGGTTCCTGGTGGGGGAGCACAGAAGTCACGGTGAAGATTGCACAGGAAGCACTAAAGTCACTTTATGGAATTTTTTTCTGAATTTTTTCTGGATTTGCACTAATGAACATTTATTTGGGACTCATCTAATATATTTTTATATATTTTTTCTTGTTATTTATCATTTATTTTTTAAACATTTTCCTGCACTTTATTTCTTATTTTTTCATTTTAATTTTATTTTTATTTCTATTTGTATTCTGTATTTTTCACATATTTATAAGGTCTTTATGTTTTAGAGCATCTTTTTGGGTTTTCATCACTAGGGCTCGTACTATATTATCAAGTATCATATTAACCCCTTGTGTGTATAGATATACACATTTTTTATTTTGGGTTTGTCATGTTTTTTTGGTTTCTGAGTGTTTGCACATTTTTTCACATTTAGTTATTGGGTATAAAAAAATTTTTTGTCACCAAACACTGATACAGTGTACTTATGTAATTTCAGGTTTTTAGGTTTATTATTGACTGATACATTACATATATACTTTGTTATTAAACACTGGTATAGTGTACTTATGGGATCTTAGGTCACTAGGTTTACTATTAAATGACACATTTTATATATATGTTTGTATATATGCGACTTGAGTTATAATCGCAGTAGGTCATACATGGAGTGTGGTACACGTGGGATCTTACTATTTTTTGGTTAAATTTCACGTTTTTTGGGATTTAGGTTGTTGCATTATACTCAGTGGGGAGTTTTTTTGGCCTATTTCAGCACTGTTCTTTGGCTTATTTCAGCACTGTTATGTTTCTGTGATGAATCACAGTTAGCATTAACAGTTTTTGATATCAGAATCTCCGTTGATTTGGAGACATATTATTTAATTTGTTTGATTATTAGTCCCTGATATTATAATTTCAGTTCTTGAAACCAGTATTCCTGCTGTTTTGGAGACATATTATACATATTGTTTGCTATAACATTTTCTGGGTGCAGCTGTTTTTTTCCGCATTTATTCCTGGGTCCATTAGTATAAGGTTTAGGGAGACCACTGGGTTCTTTGGATAAAAACCCTGGTTTTCACCTACATCTACCCTTTATGAGTCCAGATGGAATGAGAGCCTGGTTTTAGGCAGCGCCATTTCACCCCGGTCGCTATATTATATTTTCTTAAAAGAACCCCTATTAGGGAATTTCTTTTCTTCGGGGGGCAGCAGCCTATATAAAGTTTTACATACAGGTATACTAGACATATAGAGTATTCATAACTATCTGGCTAAGGCTTGGGTTTATCTACTCCTGGTGGTGAATAGCGCGGTTCTTTCATTCTTATTCACATCAGGCTTTAGCCCGCTGTCAGCTGATTCTGGGTAACAGGAGAGCACAAGTAAGTGTGCTCCTGTTACCCAGAAGAGAAGAATGGGCAAACGTTGGCTTTGGCCATACTTCTATTTTAAACAGCAGCACTCAGACTGAGAAAGGTAGGGACGGGATTGGGAGCCAGGTGTGCTGCATGCAAAAGAGTTGGTAAGGAAAATGTTGATAGAAGAATAAACGTGGAGAAAAACTCATAAGTCTGCTGCTATTTTTCACTGTCCAGTGAGAAGGCTGAACTGGAAAGAGGACATCATTGTATTCCTTAAATTGGTAAACCTAGAAACTCAAATACAAACAGAAAACTAACTCTAATAAAGAACAAGGGCATAAATAATTTGTGCATAGTATGACGAGTAGAAGAGCAACCTGTTAACTAGAATCCTCCCATCTGTACTAATTAAAAAAAATGTTTGCCTGGAGTTCAGCTTTAAAAGGGTGGGTGATATTCAGAACCATCACATAGACAATTGCTTACCAATTAAATAGTAGGTTTTTGCAGTCCAATTCCCTTTTTATTATTTTGATGTCACAAACCCCACAAGTAGTAAAATCATTTCCTTTACAAAAGAACAAATTCTTGTTGCTAAACTCTAGGTGGTGTTCTTTTTTATATTTACATAAGAATCACCATCCAAGTCAAACCAGTAAACATGAGTCCTTTTTTCATCAGTTGCAAAAACTGTTGGATCCTGACAGCGAGCAAGTTTTCAGACCAACCTATCAAAAAGTGTACTGTATAGCTCTACGTATTGCATGCAGACTTGCATTTTGGTTTGTTCCCTATCTTTTAGAAAATAAACACAAAATCAATTATAAAAACAACAAAATGGAAAAATTACATAAAAAATTCAGGTACAGACACAGTACAGGTGTTTAATAAAACAATGGACAGTAATGAATGAAAACGTAAAAAAATGAACATGTCTTCTGGTAAACCTCAAAATAATTTTTATAATACAGTCTGGCCGGAATCCTGGATTATAGTCTGTTTGCAAGTCAGGTGTCTCTAGGAGAAAATTGACCAGTAAATGAGGTTAAATAGAATATATGCTGCAGGGAATATTATTCTTGAATACTTGTCAATAGCATGGGTGTCAATACGCATGCTGACATAAGCACGCTGGCTCTTTCTTCTGTTCAAGTTCCTCTCTGTGCTGAGCGCCAGTTGTACCATAATACGGTCGTCTTTTTCACCATTTTCAGAAACAAAACCACCCAAATTGTTTACCTCACCATCACTGTAACTGCTGTCCATCATTGACCGCTGTGGAACCCCACATGTACAAGGAAGCTTAAAGAAAGACAAATGCAAATCAGTCTGAAAGTGCAAGCAAACTTGGGCGCCAAGCCAACCAAAGAATAACATTTGCAATCTGGTAGAAAATGTACAATTGTACAATACATAAATATAACTTAGGATGACAATTACATATTTTAAACTGTGCATAATCAGCAACAAATTATACACGGTCAGGCTCCTTTATTAATATATCCCCCAGTGTCAGGTGTATGCTAATGTTAGAATTCATGGATCTCTACCTGTTTTGGAGGTTGGTAAGGAGCATACAGTAAATGTTGTTTACTGTGCATACTCCCATCCCATATCTGATTGTTTTAGTAACTGATGTTTAAATTACCTAAATTAAGCAAGTAAATTAAATATTGAATTGCTCATGCTATCCTAGAAACACTGAAACCAGTAATGTCCCCTCAGTTTACTTTTATTGGTATAATAATATAATGTCATAACATTGTGACCACTGATGGGTAAAATGAATATTGAACATTGATTATCTCATTTGATCAGCCAACAAAACAAAAACAAACCTTCTATCTATGGCTACCTTTACTGTATTGGGGATCCATATACAAAATTTTGATGTTATTCTGAGAGCGGTAGTAAACCGCAGCTGGTTAAAAAAAAAAAAAAACACACCTGTAAGGCAATTGCATAATGTGCTAGTATGTGATGTGATCTTTCTACAATAAAAACTTTGGACTGCAATTCGAGATCCATGAAAAAGGGGGGTATGTGGCGCTACCTAAATATACATATACACATATATAAAAAAAAAATTATAAATAGAAAAAAATATATAGAAATATATCCAACTGAGTATGCTAACCTCATATACAAATAAGTGCAATAAGCAAACTGACTAATGTGCAAAAAACGCATAAAGTGCAACAAATCTTCACAGTGAGGTAATAAATGTGCAAATAAGCAATTGTGCAAAATACAATAAAGTGCAGAATAAATCTTGGAATAAATCTGTATATCCCAACAATACAGTGATCTTTAACCACTTGCCGCCCGCCCTATAGGCAATTGACGGCGGCAAAGTGGTTTCATAATCCTGACCGGACGTCATATGACGTGATCAGGATTATGAGCCGCTGCGCGCCCCCGGGGCGCGCATCGCGGCGATCGTTGTTGCGGGGTGTCAGTCTGACACCCGTCAACTACGATCTCGGTAAAGAGTCTCCGACGGAGACTCTTTACCACGTGATCAGCCGTGTCCAATCACGGCTGATCACAGTGTAAATGGGAAGAGCCGGTGATCGGCTTTCCCTCACTCGCGTCTGTCAGACGCGAGTAGAGGAGAGCCGATCGGCTGCTCCTCTGACAGGGGGGGTCTGTGCTGATCGATTATCAGCACAGCCCCCCCGAGGATGCCCACACTGGACCACCAGGGACGCCACCAGACCACCAGGGAAAAGGTAATCCTCCCTAGACCACCAGGGATGCCAGTCAGCACAATGGGTGCCAATCAGTGCCCATAATGGATGCCAATCAGTGCCCACAATGGGCATCACTGATTGGTATGCATTATTGTTTGGCACTGATTGGCATCCATTACTATAGGATAACACCAATGCCGCCTATGTGTGCTCACCTGTGCCGCCTATGTGTGCCCACCTGTGCCGCCTATGTGTGCCCACCTGTGCCGCCTATGTGTGCCCACCTGTGCCGCCTATCAGTGCCCAACTGTGCCGCCTATCAGTGCCCACCTGTGCCGCCTATCCCTGCCCATCCATGCCCATCTGTGCCACCTATCCATGCCCATCTGTGCCGCCCATCTGTGCCGCGCATCCGTGCCGCCCATCCGTACCAGCTATCAGTGCCAATTTGTGCCACCTATCAGTGTCCGTCCATGTCGCCCATCCGTGTCGCCCATCAGTGCCGCCTATCAGTGCCACTTCATTGGTGCCACATTGGTGCCCATCAGTGCCGCCTTATCAGTGCCCATCAGTGTAGCCCCATCAGTGAAGGAGAAAACTTACTTATTTACAAAGTTTTGAAACTGAAACAAAAAAAAACATTTTTTTTTTCAAAATATTCGGTATTTTTTTATTTGTAGCGCAAAAAATAAAAACCGTAGAGGTGATCAAATACCACCAAAAGAAAGCTCTATTTGTGGGAAAAAAATGATAAAAATTTCATTTGAGTACAGTGTAGCATGACCGCGCAATTGTCATTCAAAGTGTGACAGCGCTGAAAGCTCAAAATTGGTCTGGGCAGGAAGGTGTTTAACCACTTGCCGCCCGCCCTATAGGGAATTGACGGTGGCAAAGTGGTTTCATAATCCTGACCGGACGTCATATGACGTGATCAGGATTATGAGCCGCTGCGCGCCCCCGGGGGCGCGCATCGCGGCGATCGTTGTTGCGGGGTGTCAGTCTGACACCCGGCAACTACGATCTCGGTAAAGAGTCTCCGACGGAGACTCTTTACCATGTGATCAGCCGTGTCCAATCACGGCTGATCACAGTGTAAATGGGAAGAGCCGGTGATCGGCTTTCCCTCACTCGCGTCTGTCAGACGCGAGTAGAGGAGAGCCGATCGGCTGCTCCTCTGACAGGGGGGGTCTGTGCTGATCGATTATCAGCACAGCCCCCCGAGGATGCCCACACTGGACCACCAGGGACGCCACTAGACCACCAGGGAAAAGGTAATAAAGGCCATAATCCTCCCTAGACCACCAGGGATGCCTGTCAGCACAATGGGTGCCAATCAGTGCCCATAATGGATGCCAATCAGTGCCCACAATGGGCATCACTGATTGGCATGCATTATTGTTTGGCACTGATTGGCATCCATTACTATAACACCGATGCCGCCTATGAGTGCCCACCTGTGCCGCCTATGAGTGCCCACCTGTGCCGCCTGAGTGCCCACCTGTGCCACCTGAGTGCCCACCTGTGCCGCCTATCCATGCCCACCTGTGCCGCCTATCCATGCCCATCCGTGCCGCCCATCCATGCCGCCCATCCGTGCCAGCTATCAGTGCCAATTTGTGCCACCTATCAGTGTCCGTCCGTGTTGCCCATCCGTGTCGCCCATCAGTGCCGCCTATCAGTGCCACTTCATTGGTGCCACATTGGTGCCCATCAGTGCCGCCTTATCAGTGCCCATCAGTGTAGCCCCATCAGTGCCCATCAGTAAAGGAGAAAACGTACTTATTTACAAAGTTTTGAAACTGAAACAAAAAAAAAACATTTTTTTTTTCAAAATTTTCGGTATTTTTTTATTTGTAGCGCAAAAAATAAAAACCGTAGAGGTGATCAAATACCACCAAAAGAAAGCTCTATTTGTGGGAAAAAAATGATAAAAATTTCATTTGGGTACAGTGTAGCATGTCCGCGCAATTGTCATTCAAAGTGCGACAGCGCTGAAAGCTCAAAATTGGTCTGGGCAGGAAGGTGTTTAAGTGCCCTGTATTGAAGTGGTTAAACAACTGATTGTGCAATAATCAAATAAAGTGCAAAGTGAATCAAGTATTAAGTCCGTAAATCTCAACGATGAAATAATCTTAAAAAAAAATATATATATATATAAATAAAATTTTAGATGTGCAATTCCAAAAGTGATAATGTTGCACTTATTTGTATATGAGGCTAGCATACTCAATTGGATATATTTCTAGCGCCACATACCCCCCCCGTTTTCATTTTCTTTTATGGTGCAGAGATCACTTTTTATGTTGGCGGCTTCCTATATTTGTGAGATTAGTAGATAGGTAGCTGGGCTTGTGCGCATTAGTACCCTTTTTTTATTTATTTTTTATTTCGAGATCTACGGTGTGCTGGCGAACATGTGTATTAATCTTAGCAGTCTTTTTTCTCCCTCCAAAGTTCTATCTAAAATAATTTTTCATCTATCACTTCCCATGGTGAATTACAAATGAAGATTTTTGTCACTGATAAACTAAAAAAAAAAAACTGTCAAGAACCTGTTGTCTCTATTTCAAATGACACTTTTATAGACTAATGACTGAATGTGTAATCTTGTTATGTTGTGTTTTAATTAGGGATGCACCGATACCATTTTTCTTAAACAAGTACTGATACTTGATACTTTTTTTCAGGTACTCACCGATACCAATTACTGATACCTATCTCCTAGGAAGAGTAGGTAGAGGGGTGGTTTGGGAGGTGGGGGGGGGGGGGGTTGTTAGGGAGTTAGGTGAGGCTGGGGTGAGAGCAGGGGGGAGTAGAGGGATAAGTGAGGGCAGGGTAGTTGAGTTGCAAACATGGTACAGGAGACAGTCATAGACTGCAGACATGGCACGGGAGACAGTCAGAGACTGCAGACTTGGTACAAGAGATGGTCAGAGACTGCAGACATGATACAGGAGACAGTCACAGACTGAAGATATATATGGCAGAGGAGTTAGTCACAGACTGCAGACATGACACAGGAGATGGTCACAGACTGCAGACATCGCACAGGAGACAGTCACAAACTGCAGACACGCCGCAGCACACAGGAAACAGTCACAGACTGCAGACATGGTACAAGAGATGGTCAGTGTCAGAAACCATGAATCAGACCGAGACAGAAAATGCAGTTAAATTCACACCTTTTAATATAATGGGAAAAATGGTACAAATGGTAAACATAGTCAAAACATAGCCAGGGAACGGTAGCCAAAGCGGGTAGTCAGAACAAGCCAGTAAATCAGGAAGCCAGAGATCAGCATAGTAGGAGGCAGCAGACAGGATCAGGAACCAGAAGGAATGTCAGCCAGGCAAGTCTTCTACATGGCACAGGAGACAGTCACAGACTGCAGACATGGCACAGGAGACAGTTACAGACTGCAGACATGGCACAGGAGACAGTCACAGAGTGCAGACATGGCACAGGAGACAGTCACAGACTGCAGACATGGCACAGGAGACAGTCACAGACTGCAGACATGGCACAGGAGACAGTCACAGACTGCAGACATGGTACAGGAGACAGTCACAGACTGCAGACATGGTACAGGAGACAGTCACAGACTGCAGACATGGCACAGGAGACAGTCATAGACTGTAGACATGACACAGGATACGGTCACAGACTGCAGACATGGCACAGAAGACAGTCACAAACTGCAGACATGGCACAGAAGACAGTCACAAACTGCAGACATGGCACAGAAGACAGTCACAGACTGCAGACATGGTACAAGTGGTGTGGGGAAGTTGCAGCCAGTGTACACAGCTCTAGGGAAGCTTGTCCTCCCTCCCTCTAGAATACATCTGTGTGATCCCTGTCCCCTCCCAGTGTGCAGCCATTACATTAGCAGTGTCCTGTCCGGATTGCTCTGTCCCTTCAGACTCCCGACCATCCAGCTCAGCAGCACTTTCCCAGTCCAGATGGAAAGTCTCCTCAGACTCCAGGCCCCTACTGTTGTCAGTGGGAAGTAGGTGGAGGTGCAGCAGCTCGGGAGGAGGAAGTTACATCTTACTCCTCTGAATGCCAGGGCCTCCATGCACCTGATTGGTTGCTAGGATGTTGGGCAGTCCCAAAAATCAATAATTTTCACACGTGTAACTTGGATGAGCTGGGAGTTCTGCCACTAGTGTGGGCTTTTCCTGGGGTGTCACCAGGGTGCGGTACGCATTCCCCTAGTGATGCCACTGGGAGGAGGAGGCGGGGGATGGCACAGACCAGAGGAGACAGTCGGAGGAGTTATTCTGCTTCCAAGCTGACGTCACTTCCGGCATCGGCTTCGGCTATCAATACTCACGAAAATGCCTAGTATCGGCACCGATACCGGTATCGGTGCAACCCTAGTTTTAAGAATTGTGTTATCATGATATCTGTTATTTAGGCTTAAGCCCTGCACCACAGGTGTCTTTGATAGTAGTAGATGGGAGCAACTGTACTGCCTTTCAGGGCAAAACGCATCCATAGGACTGCAGCTGTCTAAAATTGGCATGCTTTGTTTTTAAAAGCTGGAATAAAGACTTTGATTTTATTTGTTCATGGTGTGCCGATCGTTCCGATACTAAATCAGTTTTGTATGTGCATAGGTGCTCACTGATTTTGTACCCAGCTTCGTTTTCTGGAGAGAAGGCAGGAAGGGTGTGCTGGTTACTCTTTGTTCTCTAAGAAACCACCTATTTTTTGCAAGTCTTTTATGGACCTCTATTTATTTTTTCTAACTGTCATCTAAATTCTAAGGACCAATTCAATTATTATACAATGCCAATAAGATAATTACCTTTTCTCTCAGCTTCCTCTCTTTTCTCTCTTGCACTGTAGTCAAGTAATTGACAGCAGCATATTCCAACACCGATAGAAAAACAAACACAAAACTAACCCACAGGTATATATCAACAGCTTTAATGTATGATACTCGGGGCATGGAGGCGTTCACTCCAGTAATGATGGTTGACATAGTCAGCACTGTTGTTATACCTAGGAAAAGAACAAAAATAAGAATATAGAATATCAAATGTAAATCATTTTGAAAACAACAATACAGAACCTTTAAAAACATCAAAGATAATAGATTAGACTTTAATATTTCTACTTCTCTTTCACGGTAACAGACTTCATTCAAAGTAAAAAGACCAGTGGTATTTCTTATCTATTCTTTTTTTCCATGGTGGTTCACCCTCTTCCACCATCATTATGATGTCATGTATCAGTTTTGAACACAACGGGATTTTAATAAAGGAGCTCAGCGCTGCTAGCCATGCTATGCTACTGCCAACTTTCAAAGGATAATAAGTACTTTGGTGCAATAGAAGAGCTTGTTATTGCACTCAAATTTTTCCTACATATGACAGTCCATCAAAAGTTGCCTTTTGTTGTAGAAAATGCATTTGTCCTTTTAAATTGCATTTGACCACAGCTATATTTACCATAATGGCACCAGTGAGCCAGTGTCTAGGGCAGCAAGGTTAGAGGGGCAAAGCCTCAAAGCTTACATACTGTTATTTCCTTATTTTGTTTTCTTCCATCTCTGCACGTGTGGCTAAATTCAGCAAATTAACTATAACAGAATGGGTGTGATGGGATGATGAGAGAACTCAGAATGTTCTTTAGAACTCATAAAACACACAACCATTATTTCATTCCTTTGGCTATCTGTACCGTTAAAAATAGTTCTGCATTTAAAGCAGACCCCTGACTCCAGTTGTGCAATCTACCATCAGATTTTAATAAAATAATCATATGACACAAGAGGTAGACCTTGTACAAAAGAGCATCATCCCACAAGTGTGATGCACTTCATTCATTAAGGCCCCTTTCACACTGGGACGGGGAGCGGCGTCGGTGGTAAAGCACCACTATTTTTAGCTGCGCTTTACCATTGTATTTGCAGAGGTATTCGGCCGCTAACGGGGCACTTTTAACCCCGCTAGCGCCCGAAAAAGGGTTAAAACCACCCACAAAGTGCTGCTGCAGCACTTTTCTGGTGGTATAGCCGCGCTGCCCCATTGATTTCAATGGGCAGGAGCGGTATACACACCACTCCCTCACCGCACCAAAGATGCTGCTAGCATGACTTTTTTTTACTGTCCTGCCAGTGCACCACCCTCGGGGCTTTCACACTGGGGGAATGGAGCGGCTCTTTCAGGGTGCTTTGCAGGCACTATTTTTAGCACTGTAGCAAATGCAAAGCTCCCTAGTGTGAAAGGTGTCTAAGAATGCATTTGCATCTTTGAACATGCAATTTTTTTTATATTAGTTGGTATGCTAGAAAACAGAATAAGACGCATTTTTATTTTAGATAGAGTAAGGGAGAGTTATAACCCCTGTTTTTTTTTGCCATCTTTGCCTTGCCAATGGGAAGGTTTACCTTCACTTCCTGTCCTATAGCCAACACAATGTATTTGTATTTGTATATGTATCACTAGAACTAGTACCCTCGTTGGAAGATTGAAGACAACCCATAATTTGGGATTTTTTAATACTTTCACTGATAATGGTAAACAGGACAAATAAAAAGGGTGAATATCCTTAACAGGTACAGATAGTAATAAAATTCTACTAGATGTTCTAATCCCTCTTCATTCTGTCCAAAACTACAAAAAAAAGTTTTGCCCTTAGGTATACTTTAATACAACAATTTAAAAAAATAAATAAAATAAAAGCTATTTTCATCTAAACAGAAACAAAAAGGACCTCTATGTACCATTTCTTTTCAGCATACCATGCTGTAGGTAGTGGGTAAGGGCACAAACACAACGTGGACCCGTGGACTTCCAATGATTTTAAAGTAGAATAGGCACAGACAAATTCTGGCTGTCTGGTTTAGGATATTTTTCAACAAATTATTTAATGCTTCAACTCCTGAATGTTTTTTTTTCTGAGAGGTGACTATTACCATAAGGACAAAGAGAACACCTTCATAGCCAAAATGCACAATGCACATACCTTTGAAAAGTGCTTTTGTAAGCATACAATATTATTTTACCTAGAGGAACTCTGGCAGGAACAGCTCTGCGATCTATCCAGAATGAGACCCAGGACAACATGACCATTAAAGTTGCGGGAAAATATGTTTGCAGTAGAAAGAAAAAGATGTGACGTCTCAGTGTGAAATTAATATACAGACGATTGTACCACCCTGTGTGAAAACAAGAATAATATTTCTTTAAAAACAGCACACGTGACAATTTCTGTAAATTGACATAATCTGTACACATTGCGCAGGAAATATCATAAACACGAAGAACAAAAGGAGACTAGACAAAATTAATTATTAGAGGGATTGGTGTACTAGAGGGCGGTAATTGTAAATAATTTTTAAAAAAAGTGTTAACCCCTCCAAAATTTATAAAAAATAAAATTTCAATCAGTGTTCAAAGCAACATATATGCAAATCCTAATAAATTGATTAGGTAAAACTAATTTAAAAAACAAACAGCAAAAATGTAAGTTTCACTTATGCAATTTATAAAGAAGAGTTTGGGAATATATTTCCCTGACGGCTCCATGTCAGTACAGCTGGGCATAGGTTCCCCCCATGCCTTCAGGACTTAACTCGTATAATTTGAGCCCACCTACTGCCTCTGTGTTCTTCTTTTTTCCTCCTATGCGCAGGACAGAATTGAGGAGTGTGTAGCATTATCTCTCCCCTGTTTTGGATAGTTAGGTCCCAGCTGTACTGACATGGAGCCATTAGGAAAATGGAAAATTTAATTCAAATACTTTCCATAATTTTCCTTTCCTGACGAGCTCCATAGCAGTACAGATCCCACCCATCTTGGTAGGACTAGTTACAGAATGCCGAGGCTGTAGGTGGGCTCAAATTTATATGAGTTAAGTCCTGGAGGCATGGAGGGGCAGAGCCTATACCCAGCTGTGCTGCCATGGAGCTCATCTGCAAGGAAAATTACAGTAAGTATTTGAATTAAATTTTCCGCTGTCTATGAACTGTGATGGGGATTTATTTCTAACTTAATACATCATTTTTTGGGGGAGCAGTTTAAACAATTGACCTCCAGAAGATTTACCCCTTTCATGACCAGGCCATTTTTTGTGATACGGCACTGCGTTACTTTAAATGACAATTGCATAGTCACTGTACCCGAATTAAATGTATGTCCTTTTTTTCCCCACAAGTAGAACTTTATTTTAGTGGTATTTAATCAACTCTGCATTTTTTTTTTTTTTGCGCTATAAACAAAAAAATAATAATAATAAAAAACTATATATATATATATATATATATATATATAATATAAAACTATCTCGTACTTTCTGCTATAAAACATATCCAATAGAAACAAATTGAAAAAAAAAAAAAAAACAAGTTTCTTCATCAGTTTAGGCCAATATTTATTTTACTGCACATTTTTGGTAAAAAAAATCCCAATAAGCGTATATTGGTTTGTGCAAAAGTTATAGCGTCTACAAACTATGGAATATTTTAATTTATTTGTTACTAGTAATGGCTTATTGCGGTGGACATTCTGACACTAGCTGACGCTTTTGACACTTTTTGAGAACCAATGACACTAATACAGTGATCAGTGCTAAAAATATGCACTGTGACTGTACTAATGACACTGGCTGGGAAGGGGTTAACATCTGGGTGATCAAAGGATTAACTGTGTGCCTAGTCAGTGTTTTACTATACTGTGTGAGGTGCTTTAACTAGGGGAAGGGATGGAATTTATTCAGGGACATAAACTCCATCCCTTCCCCCCTGTCAGAACAGTAATCTGCCTTGTTTACATAGGTAGATCACAGTTCTGTGTCTCTGCCTAATGATCGGCTTGTGCCGGCATACATCATGGTCCCCGGCACCCACTGATCAACTTGCCCTTTGTGTAATCACAGCAGGAGCAAGCCGCTAGCGCATTTGCGCCCCCCCCTACCCAAAAGTGCGGGATCATGTATATATACCTGACCTGCACACAGCTGCTCCCCCCCCCCCCCCCCATAGCAGTAAAACAGTTATAGGGCAGTCAGCAAGCCATTAAATTGCCCAGGTTTGTTACAAGTTTATTAATTTTTTAAAATGGAGCTCGAGTCAAAAACTTACTTCAGGTCTATCTGCCCCTATGTGGAAAGTGACCCAAATTTGTTTTTGTTTGTGTGAGTTTGACACACGTTAGTATTCATCCAACATATCTGCATTTTTCAGAAGACTTACCAGTGCTACTGTAGAAAGCAAGTCTTGTAGTGGTGTGAAATTCTTGGATTAAAAACTGCGAGAGAGAAATTCTTTCATCTGTTTTTAAAGATTCATTGCCATTCTTCCAGTAGAGCATGAGGTCATCCTCTGTGTAGGCATCTGAAGAAATAAGAGAATCATTGGAGGAGAGCATTCTGAGTGTGAGAGCAGACTGCGTTCCCAGCACAGCTAGGGAACTGACCATGGCATGTTCTCCTGCTTAATGTGGTCAGTTTTTATTAGGAAAGCAGAGGGACTCTGAAAGCCAATGTGGAACAGCTGCAGCATTGCTCATAGAGGTGAGTATGGTTGTTTTTATTTTGTTATATACCCCAAACATCTCCTTTAAAACCACATCTACTCAATTTTTCCTACGCAGTTCACCACAATACATGGCAGTATGTTATCGTGTGCCCCTTTAGTGTGTTTGGATTCCATTCAAAATAAATGTCTCTCCAACACACTAACACATGTATGGCGTAGTACTGTGCATTGCATTAATGAGTGTAGGGGTGTGAAGCCAGCTTAAAGCAGGTCTTCACTGACCTCTGAAATTGCAGGCACTGTGCAGCAATTAACCCTCAAAGTGTCTGGCAGAAACACTAAAATCCAAGTCGAAGCCAGTTCACTTTACCTTGTCCCCTCCACCAAGCTATGAAATGGCAGTCATCTAATCTCTAATGTAAACACAGAGCAGGAAGTCTGGATGAAAACACAGAGCAGAATCTCTGGATTGAGGAAGCTGGGGGAGCTGAGCTGCCGAGGGGAATAAACTGCAGTCATTTTTAATAATTACTCCACAAGGCCTGCAGCTACAGGAGGTCAGTGGGGGCTTGTTTTTAAAGTTTATTTACTGCTTGTTAAGAATGTGTTAATTCCTTAGGGCAAATTCACCCTATGTGCGGTGACAGACGTTTTAGCACATGGAAACACTAGACACGTGCAATTCATTTTGGTCCATATACAAATTCAGACAAATTTTTGGTTATTTGGAGATTCCGATGTACCCAAATCTCTGAATGAAATAATAATGAATTTCTTTGAAATCCCTTAAAATTAGTTTGGTTTATTAGTTTTCTAACAAATTCCAACTTTTCAGAATGACTAAAATTCGGATTGGTTGACCAATTTGAATTCTGTGTGAAGAAATAACTGGCTGTTAAGTAGCGGGTTGGGAAGCCTTAAAAACCATGAGTCAGCATCTGTCAGTGGGCTTCCCCACTGACAGATGAATGTAAAGATAAAGAATGCTAGCAATTGCATGGCAATACAAAAACGTTAAAAAACACGGAATAGGGTTGTCCTCTCCCAGTCCATACCAGGCCCTTCAGGTCTGGTATGGATTTTAAGGGGAACCCAGTGCCCAAAATAATAAAAAAAAAAAGCTGTGGGGTTCCCCCCAAAATCCATACCAGACTCTTATCCAAGCATGCAGCCCAGCAGGTCAGGAAAGGAACCATACCAGGCCACATGCCCCCAACATGGCCTCTTCCCGACAACCCTGGTCTGTGGTTGTCGGGGTCTGAGGATGAAGGGCTTATCGGAATCTGGAAGCCCCCTTTGCAAGGGGACCCAAGATCCCCCCCCCCATGTGAATGGGTATCGAATACATTGTACCCATTCACCAAAAAAAGTGTCAAAAAGTAAAAACCACAGGAAACAGTTTTTGACAAGTCCTTTTTTTTTTAAATGTAAAAATAGTGTCCCTCGATCACTATTCATCGTCAATCACGGCGTCGTCTTACTGGTCTGTCACAAGTTGGTCCAACTTTGAAAAAGCTTTCTGCACTACTTTGGTCCGACTTTGGTTCGTTTTCAGCCCATTTAATATCATTCAACTCGGATCAAAGTCGGATCATTGTCCTAACCGTCCAATTTGACATGGTCATTACAGCAGCAGGAAAATGAATTTATGTCACACTGGGATTGGTTTGATTGGTCAATGGACAAGTTGGACTATCTCAAAGTTGGGGCAAAATCGTATCCTGTTCATTCAAGTTGGATGGGAGTAGGACCAACTTAAGACCGATGTCACAGGGCAAAATCAGAGCGACAGTTTACAACAGTCAAGTCGTACCAGTGTGATCCTGGCCTTAAGGTGTGAAAATAAATGCTAGGGTGTCTTCCTGACATTCTCTAGAACTGAAGAAGTGGCTTGGTAAGCTATGAGAAATCCCCAACATTACAGAGTCCAGTTCTTATCCAATCATGTGAAAAGTAAAATTTCCGATTTATTTATTTTATCTGCATAATAGATTTATAAAAAATTTTTTTACACCATTTATTATGTGAAGCTTCTCCACTCCTTTAGTAAACCACTCTCACTTTCTCCCTCTCTGTTTGTATACATTTCTGTATGGATGCTGCAGCTGTGGCTCACAGCAGGGGGTCCGGTGTATATCTGTTCACCGTTTCAGGTTCAAATCGGGTTAGAATTCCTGACTGCTTCTGCAATTTGGACTGTGGCCACCCCAGAGATGTGTGAATCGGCTCCGCATCTAATTCGCATCAGTGTGAAACCAGCCTAAGCCCTTGTACACACGGTCGGAAAATCTGTCGGAATGAGTCTTATCGGACCGTGTCGTCGGATAATCCGACTGTGTGTGGTATGCATCGGACTGATTCCGTCCGAATCTCCATCCGACCCAATTTTCCAACATGTTGGAAATATTTCCCGACCAACTGGGCCGGACAGACCTAATCCAATCATGTGTAGAGCATTTTCATCGGACCAAGTGCCACGCATGCTCAGATCAAATTCCTACATCAAAGCTATTGGCTACTAGCCTGAATGTAGTCCCATCGTAATGAAATTACGTCATCACGTTCTAAAAGATCGGATTTTTCGCCAACTTGGCCCGACCGTGTGTATGCAACAGTTTCGGACACAATCCGTCGGACTAAATCCGACGGGCAAAATCCGACGGATTTGGTTGGCAAAATCTCCGACCGTGTGTACAGGGGCTAAGGCTGAGACAATCAGAAAGTGGACAGCAAATGCCAGTCTGTCTTTCTCTTTAGAAAGCCCAGAATGCTCTGTGAAATCCATGTCAAGGCGCTCCCTGTACATTTTTGTATTAATAAACTGTATACAAAAAAAAATTCTAAATAAAACAATACAGTATAGTTTCCTTTTCAGTAGACATCTGTACCATAAGCACTAACTAAATATGGATAGGACTCATACTTACAACTTTCAATTTCCAAGGAGCAGGATTGTGTATCCAGGGGAAATCGGCTGAAGTCCATGTTACACATAGCTGTTACTGTAACTCTGTTGTGTAAGATTAAAGAAATAACACTTAGTTACACTTTACAAATCATAAGGGCGTAGTAACAAATGGGTGAAACAGACATTATCCCAGCTTTATATAAACACAAAAAAATTGTGCTTTGTGCAAAAGGGGGTAATACATCAACCTATATTCCGAACACAAAGGAATTACAGAAATAAATAATCTACAAGGTGCGCAAAACCAATATCTCTGTAAAAACCATTGCCCCCCCCAATCCATAGCAGGCCCTTTGGGTCTGGTATGGGTTTTAAGGGGGATCCTGCTCCAAAAAAATTAATAAAATGTGTGGGGTTCCCCCAAAATCCATACCAGACCCTTATCCGAGCATACAGTCTGGAAGGCCAGGAAAAGAAGGGGGTGAGCAAGTGGAAGCAGAGTTCGGGCTACAGATTTTTTTTTTTAGAAGCATTTTAAAAATGGCGCTGTGATCGGCCTTAAATAGCGTTATTTCCTTTTGGGAATATATGCGATTTTTTTGAGGACTCACATTTCCCAGGAGCACATGATTCATGATTTAGTCACTTGCGGCTCCGCGGCGCTTCGCAATCACTCCCTCCCTCGCGGTAAGGTTAAAAAAAATTTTCACTGCAAATGTTTTTTATTATTAATAAAGGACTGGGAAAATGGGAAAATCATTTTCAGAGTGGAACTGTGCTTTTAGGAACTGAAAAAGCAGAAATCTGATTGATGTATATTGTTATTTGGTAAACAATACTAATCAATCATTCTACATACACACCCTACCAGCGCAAAGATCTAAATCATTTATATTTTGTTGTTTAAGTGTAAAAACAAGCAAGCCACCAAAAATTTAATAAATACATGGTATGAACATTTAAAAGTAGTTTAAATGATAAATTCAAACCTTTTGTTCCCTAACAAATAGTGATTGCCATGCCACCACAGGATGTCACTAGAGGGCTGTAAATTAAATGCATAGTGGCATAATGAGAAAGTGGAATATTAATACATTGTGACATTACCTTAAACTGTATAGCACCTTCCCATCAGGCTGTACCCGCAGCATGATATTGTCTGTGGTCGTGTCATGAATAAAAGATCTTTTTGAATGGACAAAGAACATGTCTGGTACCCATATCTTTTTTACTAATCTCCCATCAAAGGTCATACTTTGGTTGTTTGTGCTGGGAAAAGATAATCTCTCATCCTTCCAGTAGTGTCTAAGATACAGAGTCATGGTAAAATCCTGCAAAATGAAAATGAAATCTGAATTTAAAAATACTTTACTAAAAGTGTATGTACACAGTAGAACCAATGTTTAAATTACTAATATTAATGATAAAATAATAATATAATCATATAAGAGATAATATATGCAATATAATATAATTGATAAAAGAGCAAATAGATTTGACTGAGAACAATTGATTAGATAAATGTTGTTGGGTAAATGTGCGCCAGTTACATAGTTAGAATAATAATAATAATAAAAAAAAAAACACAAATCTAGTTCAACTAAACAGAATTAACCATTCAGTCCAACATGTGAGCATAGGCATGGCTATCTTTGTGCAAAAATAAATAAAAAAAAGTTCTGTTGGCACTGACCTATGGAAAGAAGATTTTAAAGTGTGTGTCTCCCCAAAACATTAAAATTTTTACTGCAATCTGGGGCTCCGTGAGAGGGATTTACCTTCATTCCCTGTTCTGTTGATGTTTTGTTAGACAGAAAGTAATTGCAATTCTCCCACAAAGAGCCCCTACTAAATTTTTATTTCTCTTGGTATCACTGTTGCAGATTTTCCCTGTCAGCAAGTCAGATTGTTAGCATAAACAATGGACCCCAACATGACAGTAAAATTTGACAGGGGTTCTAAACCGTCCCCGTCAAAAAATTGAAAAAAAATAAGGGAACAAATGGCTTGAGAAACATTTTAGGAAGTGGCGGGATGACCAGTGGCGTCCCTTAATGGAGGGCGCAGGTCTGAAGTCCCCCAGTCCATGTGCCTGACCCCTAATGTACATGCAGGGTGCCAAATGCATGGATTTCCAAGGTTTTTTTTTTTTATTAAGTACATGATTAGAGCCTGAGGCTTTAATTGGCTTAAAAAAGGGTGGGCTCAGGGCACAGAGTACTGCGCCCTAAACCCACTCACTTGTGTGACATTAGCAAATTAATATATTTGCTAATGTCTTTCTGTTTCTCCTCCCAGCCAATCAGGAAGCAGGACTCAAGACCCCATTGACTGGGAGTCTGAAGACCTGAATGGCTGAGAGGAGAAGCAATGTCTGCCGGCACACAGAGGGGATGAAGGGGGGAAGCCGCAGCTACAACCTGGATGGAGGAAAGAGACGGAGGGGAAAGCCGCAGCCGCGACCTGGATGGAGGAGCGAGACGGGGAGGGGAAGCCACGACCTGGATGGAGGAGAGAGACCGAGTCGGAAAGCCACAGACGCAATCTGGATGGCGGAGACGAGGGGGGGGGAAGCCACAGCCACAACCTGGATGGAGGAGAGAGACGGAGGGGGGAAGCTGCAGCCATGACCTAGATAGAGGATATGGGGGGAAGCCACAGCCGCCACTGCTGGATGGGGTAAGTGCTAATCAAACGGCGGTGGGGGGTTGGTGAGGGGTGGCAGGCTTGAGCCACGAGGGGGAGGTAGATGTCTCAGGCTTGTTTGCCACCCCCCCCCTCGACTGATGGAGCACCAGCTGCCACTGAGGATGACCTCTGCTGCATTATCTTACATGAATCTATGAATAAATAAAGTGGAACTCTATCTTACACCTTACTAGCCTTAAATCGGTCCCCTCCTGCCTCCTAACACTCATGCTAACTAACCTGTGTAAGAAAGATTTCCACTTGTGAGAATGTGAGATCAGATCCAACATGCATGACGCCAGTCAGATGAGCTACTCCTTATTCTGAGTTATTTTGCCTGCTCACAGAGCATTTTTGGATGGAGCATTACTAGAGCTTCAGTCCATTTGGACTCTTTCTCTGGTTCATATAACCTTTTTTGGTTGGTACCAAACTGGTACGACATTTGTACCATTTGCTTCCATGCAGACAGGTTTTGGGATGTACCTTGAGCACTGGCGAAGCCATTCTTATACGTGTGGTGATCTGTAATTATTTGTTTTTATCAAACAATATCTTTGGGACAATATCATCCTCCTTACTAGTATTATTCCATGTAAATGCGGTATTTACACCCCTGAAGAAGGACATGCTTTTTTAAAGCTCCGTAACGCGTAGGGTGATCTTCTCTACATGGACTATATGGCATAATCAAGTGCTGTATAACATTATAAATACCTGTTGTATATGTATACCCTTAGATATGTATTTTAGTTGTATACTGTATACTAAAAAATTTTTTGGTGTGTTTTATTAAATAAATTAACTTTTTGTACTATTCTATAAACATTGGTGTACGTGCCTTAAAAATCCACACCCAGGGGATTCTTCTTCTAGTATATATTGTTTTTGGATGTGGCACAACAAACTAACGCAGCCCTGCTGTACCTTCCCTTTTTCTCACGTAAATGTACAGGCGGCGATCGGCAAGCGGTTAGAAGGGGTATTTACAAAATGTTGATATCTTAATATGTATTTAAATATCCCATCACTCTGCCCTATATGTCTGAAAAAAATTGCTTGTTTTTAAGAATTGAGAAATGCAGGTGGCATATCACTTGACCTTAAATCTGATATTGTGGGCAATAAGTGTGGGAACTGACAGAAGAGAATAAGAAGTAAGAATATGAGTATACAAACAGGAGTCTAAAGGCACACAAATAGAAGAGTGATGACACAAAAAAGACTAAGTGGGCCATCAAGTCTGCGCCATTTCTTTTTTTTATATTTTTACTACTCTTTCTGTAAAATAATACTTTGTAAGACTAGTTTTGAATTTTCCTTTAACGCTACAGAAATCGGTTGATCCATTTCAGGACACTGATTTGTTTTTGATGAAATGCTATTGCTTTACCTGAGATAATCCAGCGATTTGTATGCTTTCCTTTCTATACTTTCCCCCCCTTCCCCATTCCAATAAACATGTAAATTTGGGCAATCCAAACTTGACTGTTTATGGAAAGATCTTCAGAAGAAAGTTCTTTCAGTGATCCCATTGTACATCTAACCACCCGCTGATGCCTGTGGGTAGTTAAAAAATCAATCATCACCATGAATGAGGGGTTGGCTAGCATGTTGTGTAAGGTGTAAAATGGACTGTTGATTCTACAGCATCATTTGGTTTTACTTACCATATCTACTTCAGATATACTGTCAAGGCTTTCAACTTGTACATCGACACCAACTGGGATTGCTGGACCTGGGAAAGAATATTTGAGCAAAAATTCTTAGTGTAAAATGAATAAAACAATTATGGAAATCCATTCTAGTAGCATGGCTTCTCCCTCCAGGCTGATTAGGCCTTAATATAAAGTACGTTATGCTTTGAATTTACATTAAAACAAATAACCTGAACAAGTATTTGTGAGAGAAGCTACAGTTAAGGCTGATGTTTAATCATAGGCACTATTCGGTGCCTTAGCGCAATTCAATTGTTTTTTGTTTTTGATGGGATGATATAGGGAAAGGAAGGCACAAACAGCAGTAACATATAGAGAGATAGAGGTTTTAAACCTTCCACACTCTGCTAAATGAAATGTTTTTTCTTTTGTCATTGTCCTCATTGCTGAGATCTATCATTGTCTCATTTCTCTGCATTACCGGGATAGGAAGTTAGGGGAAATTTTTCCAAACCCTCACCTTTAAATTAAAAATGACAAAATTTGGCTTGAGTTTGGTTTTTAATTGTTTTCTTCTGCTGCCATAGTGTGTACTCAAAGTCTGTGCAAATACTGTCTTTTGAAAGTCAGAAAGTCTTTATAAGTAGTTTACTTTTATATAAATCAATGGTCTATCACGTAACACTTTCATAGTGTAATTATATAAACACATTACATAAACGACGCTCTTAAGATGGGGTGTAAAAACATAATATATATAAGAACTTAAAACCTTTATCAGAAGTTTTTCAACACATAGACTGCACGTGGGCAAGGCTTAAACAGTGTACCTGAGAACTGGGAGGGGTGAACACACAATGATAATTAAACGTTATGTATATTGTAGAAATTATCACTCAAATTAGTCAGATTACAGAAACAACACCATATACGTTGCGGGTACCTCTTTTTCAGACAAAAACTAGGCACTATTTCAGGACAATATAATATAAGCTTACAGACCACTGAATGTCTGGGGAGAACTTCCCTTAGAAGCAGTACTCAAATTATTGTATTGCTCTGACACCCCTAAATGTTCTTGCAGATTGTCCAGATGGTGATGGAAAGCACTTCTAAGAAGCTGGCAGAGAAGATGCCCTGTAAGGCAAAATCTGCTCTTTCTCTGCTCAAAAGGTACTTTTTCCTAATACTGCTCCTCGGGGCCATCTTTAATATTGATTGGACCCTGGGCAAAAATTTTCTTGGCCCCCCCCATGTAATTTTGCTCTCCACCTGCCCTGAGACATACAATAAATAGCAGCTAGACTTAAAATCAGCTTACTGTATCAGATCAGGTAGCAATTGTGATTGGTTGCCAGTGGTTACAGCATATCATTAATGCTTAATGACTGGTTGCTAGAGGTTACAGCACACATTACGACTCACTGATTAGTTCCTAGAGGTTACAGTAAATGATTTCTGCTTGTTAATTGGTTGCTAGAGATTACTGTTAAGTAATACTGCTCACTGATTGGTTGCTAGAGGTTACAGCACATCATCTCCTCACTGCAGGGGAGCATGATACACATATGAATGCCACCTTTATTTACATATCAATGCTGCCAGCCACATCTATTTGCTTAGTAATGCTGCCAATATTGAATGCCGGTTATTTACATGTAAACACAGGATCTGCAGGTGAGTCACCTGTACACAACAATAAGGCAGAGCTGGGCAGCATTAGTACCATCACTTCACACTGAGATATCAAGACACAGTACAGGACTAAAACTTCAAGGGACAAGGGAATTTACACTGGGATAGTTGGCAAGTATGAGGCAGCTGCTTTGGGCCCCACAACAATGACAGGGCTCATGGCAGCTGCCCCTTTTGCCCTGCCTTAAAGACGGCCCTGCTGCTCCTAGTCTCTCTCTCTCTCTACCCAGCAGGGCTCTGTCCCTCACCTACTCTCACACCAGAACGAAAGTGCTATTAAAGCATGTGCCAAAGATGGTCACCCAAATCTTGCAATTTTTACATCCACTAGGAGAAGCCTGCATCCTCAAGCCGGTGGCCTGGGCTCCATAATAGTGAACAAACTCTCCCCTCCCCCCCATGAATTTCTGATATCCAGAAGAAGCAACCTGGAGCCATCTTTTGACTGGCAGAAAAATTACAGCCCAACACATTCCCATTTGCTCAAAGCAGAGTCCCTTTAAAAAAAAAAAATCACATCAGCATGCTGGTATGAAATTATCTTGCATTCATTAGTAAAACATTTTTTACTCTTAATTGCAATCTCTGTCTTTTCCACTCTGTGGTTTATAGAAATATAATAGTATTGGGTGGATATATAAACAACCAAGGGCACCACATCCAAAAATGATCAAAGAATTTCACAAAATATATATATATATATTTTTTAAATGGACTTTAGGTGTCCCAAAGAGTAGCACACAAAAACATATGAATATAACATTTTAACATTTTAAAAATTAGACATTTTTTGGGAATATACTGCAAAGGCTACTATATACCAGGATAAAGTTGAATGTTACAACATTATAACAGTGTAGATAGGAGAGTATGGGCTCTTAACACTTTACAATTTTTACAATATCCATTGGGCTGATAACTGTGGCTCCTCAACATGTTTTACAGGGTAAAGTACCTGCTTCTTCAGGAGAAGAAGAAGTAGTCTCTGCAAAAATAAAAAAGAAACATACCTCTATATATATGAACATGCATATGTTGAACATGCATGTAACGTTCAACTTTATTCCAGTATATAGTAGCCTCTGCAGTATATTACCAAACAAAACTCTTGATGTATGTGTATTACACATTTTTCGCTGAATTGTGTCTAGTTTTTATTGTTTCAATTTTTGGTTACCAATCCTGCTGTTTGGTGGAGTTCCTCTACTGCTATAGCTACTAGTCTCTGAGTCTGACCCCTGACTCTGACACTCTGTTGAATTGGATAAAGCATTCCTATTAAACTCTCTATTTCATGTAGAATTCAAAAGTGGAAATTAAAATTGATAACCAGATGGTATCTAACACCTTCTAAATTTCCTGCAATATACCCTGCCCACTCTGAGGCTTGCTGTCATTGCGGCCAGTCTGCTGGCTTTCAGACTCCTGCTCTGGCTAACCCATCCACGTCATCTGCTAATCATCTACCATGCCAATGTTACCAACTTCAGAAATCTCCTTATAATATTGCCTCAGTTTATCTTGGATGCACAAAAGTCTTGCAATTATTTTTTGTTTTTACTGCCAGATGAGCAATTTCCATACATTGAAAGTTGACTTCACTAGTAGAATGGGGGGGGGGGGGGGGCAACATCCTGAAAGAGACTATGCATTTGGAGCAGCTTTTGAAAATAGATATGGATGCTCATCACAAGTATAGAACATGTTAGTGGCCTGAATTGTGTCTAATTATTTGGTGTGTCCTACAAATTTCTTTCTTTCCTTCTTGTCATAAACTTTAGAAGGCCCATCAACCCTATGAATGATATTGACTAGACCAGGGATCTTCAAACTATGGCCCTCCAGCTGTTGCAGAACTACAAATCCCACGAGGCATTGTAAAACTCTGAGGCCGCGTACACACGCGGGGACTGTCCGCTCAAACCAAGTTTCAGCGGACAGTTTTTCCGGATTTCCGAAAAACTTTGTTCGTCAAACTGTCCGCTGAAACTGTCCGCTGAAGCCCACACACGAGCGGACTGTCCGCTGAAACACTGTTCAGCGGACAAAGTTGAGCGAACAGTCCCCGCGTGTGTACGCGGCCTAACATTCACAGACATGACTAGGTATGATGGGAATTGTAATTCCTTTACTGGAGGGCCATAGTTTTAGGACCCCTGGACTAGACTATGCCTGATTTTTTGAGCTTGACATATCTTTTTACAGCTATTCATACAGTTTGGAAAAGCCACAAAGGGTTGCCCCCAGACTCTAGTTCCCTATACTACATCCTACTTCTCACTGGACGAACTGGAAAAAGTTGTTTCTTATTTTCCCTTTTAGAATATATAAAATTTATTTAGTAAGAAGATGCTAAAAAAAGGCTTGTTTATCCCAACACAATATATGTATCAAATTAAATATATATAATAACTACAAAGTTATGGTGAATCAACATGCCTATGACTAAAATGTAAAAATTCCTGTGGTCTACATGGTATGCAATTATGGGTTTTTAAGACCTCAAGTGGTTACGGCTGAGCTCTGGGCAATTCAAAAAATAAGCCTGCACTGCAAGCAAGGGTTAATTATAAATTTTTGCCTAGGGTTCCAGTAAAAAAGTAAATTTACTTACCGTATCTCTCCCTCTTCACAAGCTCCTCTTTCCACGCATTGCTCCAGCTGGTGGTTGTAGCTGTAAAATCATCATGTGCAATGCAGAACAATCAATGCTGTATTGTAATTTAGAATGGTGAGGGCCCGCTTACAAGCCAGCGCGTTGAATAAAAGAGCGCAGAGGAAGCAAGAACTAAGGTAAGTAAAAGTGCTTTTTAATTTATTTTTATTTTTTCATAATCCCAAAGTACAGCTTTAAATAAATCGGTTTTCAGTCTAATAAGGTCAAGTAACGAAAAGCTATGAGAGAGGTTAACTAAGTGGGGTGGATGGGAAGATGTAGCTAGAAAGAGATGAAATCTCAATAAGCCACAATAAGTGGAATGGGAGAAGGATTGATAATATTATATCTATAGAGGAGCCAGCTAATGTACAGCTTATAGTAATACCTACCATCAGTGACACATCAAAGAAATAAAAAAAAATAAAAAAAATGCAATGCTGCATTTTTTTTATTATTTTTTTAAATTTGTTTTATCTGTTTGTTAAGGTGTGGGAACACATATCAATGCTAGCAGCAGCCAATTCGTTTGAATATTGCTTGGGAATTTTTGTATTATATCACTTCACATCTGTTGTATGTTAAAACTCTAGTCACACAGTTAATATTTATCTTATTACCTACAGAAAGCCTTAAGATATCTATAGAAAGCTTTAAGTGGAATTAAACTAAAAAACAAAAAAATTATATATTGCAGCTTACCAATTTTAAAATGTTGTGACTGCATTCGTTTTTCTTTTTCAGTTTTTTTTCTTAATTTTCACCTGGCGATCTTGCTAGTAACACACTTCCTTTGAGTGAACTTAGCCTATGCAAGGCAACAGGTTCACGTTAAAGCTGTTTTTCTTTCCCTTTGTTCCCCCTCCCACTGCTCCATTCACTGAAGTGGGGGTAAAAGCCTTATATAATCACAGAGTTTATCCCAAACAGTTGTACACAGCTGAGGACTGGTTCCCAAGTAGGTCTTACTATTTAACTTTGTCTTATATTTATAATAATGTATACAAATTAAATATTAATATAAATTTATTGATCATTATTATGAATGCAGGGCAGAATTTGTTTTCTTCAATATAGTTGAATTATTCGTTTTGTTTTTAGCAAAGATGCACCGAGAGCTACCACTTGACCTCCGGAAGCTTTCCTCTACTTCACGACCAGGCCAAATTTTGCTATACGACACTGAGTTACTTTACCTGACAATTGCATGGTCATGCAACTCTATACACTGTTTTTTTGGGGGGTTTTTTAGCGCTATAAACAAAAAATACCAACAATTTTGAAAAAGAAACCCAATAATTTTTACTTTCTGCTATAAAACAATTCTAATAAAAAATGTAAAACATCAAATTTCTTCCTAAATTTAGGCCAATATGTATTCTGTTACATATTTTTGGTAAAAATAATACCAATAAGCGTATATGAATTGGTTTGCGCAAAGTTATGGTGCCTACAAACTATGGTATATATACTGGAATTTTAATATATATATTTTTTTTATATTAGTATTCAGTGACTTATAGCGGGACTGCGATATTGCAGCAGACAATCTGACACTAACTGACACTAACACCTTGTGGGAATGCATACTATTACAGTGATCTGTGCTAAACAAATACACGGTCACTGTACTAATGACACTGGCTGTGAAGGGGTTAATCATCTATGGCGATCAAAGGGTTAACTGTGTGCCTAACCAGTGTTTTTGTGTTTAATTTCAGGTGCTTTTACTAAGAGATGTGCTGAATTTTATTTCCTGCTTTGTAGGGAATAAAATCCAGCACATCCCTGCTGACAGGATGGAGCCCTACATTGTTTACATATGCAGAGCTCTGTCCAGTGTGTCTCCTTGCTGATCAGTGGGTGCCGGCAGTCATCCATTGACTGGCACCCACTGATCAGCTTCTGCTGTGACAAAATTACAGCATAAGCGGAGCGTGTGTGTGCCCCCTTCCCAGAAGTGCAGAATCATGCATGTATACGTAATTCTGCACAGAACGACTTCCCTGTAGCAGTACAGCTGCTATGGGGTGGTCAACAAGATCAAATGGTATTTCTCAGCTTCCAAGAGGCAGGGGGTGGGGATCGGATGTCAGACTTTGCACAGCACAGAGCATCTGACACCTGAGTAAAGAGAAATGAGTGTGTGTAGAGGTGGGGTGTGTCCTAGGAAAACATCAGAGGCTGTTAATCAGCTGCTGTGTACTGGGGATGGAGGGGTGACTAAGGATTGCCTGATGTCTGGAAAAACTGTCCGAAGCGACACATGCAGATAGCGGAGGAAGGAGATGTCAGACAGGATCCTGACTAAAGCCCACTGGGTTGGACAAAAAAAAATGTATAGTGTGTACCATGCATAAAGCTAGGTACACATGAGTGCTGCTACATAATCATGCATTTTTTTGTGCGTTTTTGTAGTGCGTTTTTACACTTTTTTTTTTTACATTTTCATGCTTCCTGTGTTTTTTTTTTGTATGTGGCTGGATATTAAACACAAAACCATTCTGTGCAGAATCACGTATACATGTGTGATTCTGCATGTCTGGGAAGGGGGGCACACACGCTCCGTTTCTGCTGTAATTTAGTCACAGCAGAAGTCGATCAGCAGGTGCCCGCCAATGGATGACCCCCGGCACCCACTGATCGGCGAGGAGACACGCTGGATGGAGCTCTGCATATGTAAACAATGCAGAGCTCCGTCCTGTCAGCACATCCCTTAGTAAAAGCACCTGAAAGTAAACACAAAAACACTGGTTAGGCACACAGTTAACCCTTTGATTTAATATACAGGCAGTCCCCTAGTTACAAACATCCGACTTACAAATGACTCCTGCTTACAAACGGAGGGAGATAACAGGAAGTGAGAGGAAATCTACCCCTAAGAAGGAAAACTCACTCCTGTAAGAGTTATTATGGGAAAAAGGTGTCTCCACTGATGCTTTATCACCAAGGCTTGTTTCCACAACAACCCCAAATTTCAAAATCCAAAAGCTTAAAAATATTTTTTTGGCTGGAGCTACACTTAAAAAATTTACTTGTTTCGATTACAAACAGATTCAACTTAAGAACAAACCTACAGACCCTATCTTGTTTGTAACTCAGGGACTGCCTGTAACGTGTTTGTTATTATAAAAAACAAAGCTACCTGCTACCAAAATTGGAGAATCTTAAACTGAACTCTTAAACTGAAAGTTTAAATTCATGTAGCAGATCTTTACTGGTGCCTTGTTTTCCACTTTAACCACATGCCGACCATCTGCCGCAGTTGTACTGCGACAGAATGGCACGGCTGGACGAAACAACGTTATGTAACCCTGTGGCTACTAGGGGGTGTGTCCCCCACGCCCCCAGAGCCAAACACCGCTGAGGCATGGAGAACCCAGAACTGTGTGTGTAAACAAACAGTTTCCGGGTTCACCGAGGGGAGAACTGACAGATCGTCTGTTCATACAGAGTATGAACAGAGGATCTGTTATATTCCCTGCACAGTCTCCATCCCCCTTCAGTTAGAACACAAACTAGGACACATTTAACCCCTTCACTGCCCCCTAGTGTTAACCCCTTCACTGCAGGTGACATTTTTACAGTAATCAATGCATTTTTAATCGTATTGATCTCTGTATTCATGCCAATGGTCCCAAAAATGTGTCAAAATTGTCCAATGTGTCCGCCATAATGTTGCAGTCATGATAAAAATCGCAGATCGCTGCCATTACTAGTAAAAAAAAAAATTATAATAAAAATGCTATAAATCTATCCCCTATTTTGTAGACACTATAACTTTTGTGCAAACCAATCAATATACGCTTATTGCGATTTTTTTTTTTTTACCAAAAATATATAGAAGAATACAGATCAGCCTAAACTGAGGAAAAAAATTGTTTTTTTTTTAAATATATTTTTGGGGGATATTTTTTATAGAAAAATGTAAAAAAAATGCGTTAAAAAAATTGTCGCTCTTTTTTTGTTTATAGTGCAAAAAATAAAATCAGATACCACCAAAAGAAAGCTCTATTTGTGGGAAAAAAAGGGCATAAATTTTGTTTGGGTGCAACGTCGCATGACCGTGCAATTGTCAGTTAAAGCGATGCAGTGCTGAATCGCAAAAAGGGCTCTGGTCAGGAAGGGGGTAGAATCTTCCAGGGCTGAAGTGGTTAAAGTGATAAAATTTATGATTTTGTTAACAATTTAGGAGAGGATTCTGTGTGTGTTCAGAGACAGTTACAGGCTTGGCTGCAAAAGAGGCTGCTGTCACAGAACATCTTTTGCAGCCAAAATAAGAGATATGCTAATGACTGTGCAAAGCTCTATAAATTCTGAAATAGCAAACGTGGTTCAGCACTTCTCATCTGAAATGTCATGCATGGGAAACAGAGTTTCTAATATAGAGACCAAACTAGAGGAAATTACATCTTCCTTTAATGAAATGGCGGATGCTCAGAGATAGGAAGCAGATTATATTGACTAGTTAAAGGCCAAGGTAGCAGATTTGGAGGATTGTTACATACATATCAATGTTAAAATAAGAGGGATTCCAGAGTCCATCCCACAGTCCGCTGTAAGAGATTAATTCTCGCAACTTTTAGCGGGCTTCCTCCCTGAATCACAACCGGGTGAGCTGGTAATCAACCGCATCCACCGCCTTCCTAAACCAACTCACTTACCAGATACTGTCCCACGAGATACAATTACCCGCATTCACTTTTTTCATGTGAAAGAAAGGTTCATGAGAGCAACAAGAAACACCATGGAGTACCCACAACAATACTCCTATTTTGCTTTCTATGATGACCTATCGAAGTATACAATGCAACAGCGCAACCATTTGGCCACAATTACTAAACCTCTTCTCAACCACCAGATTCCTTATAAATGGGGCCACCCAGTGAAGCTAATAATTACAAAAGATGACAACTCCTTCACTAGGAGCTAAATTGAGGAAAAGGACCTCCAAGGTAGTATTCTCAGGAATACTACCGGTACATTGAGCCACACCAGAAAGGCAGAAGGAGATTAGGGAAGTAAAAAAGTGGAGCTGGTGTAGTAAGGAGGGGTTTGGTTTCCTGGAGAACTGGGCTGACTTCTCAGTCGGTCACCAGTTCTATAGAAGGGATGGACTGCACCTAAATGAGGAGGGTGCAGATCTGCTGGGAGTGAAGATGGCAGAAAGTTAGAGGGGTTTTTAAACTAGGCAATGGGGGGAGGGTCCAGAGGTAGAGATAATCAGTGTGGAACATATTCCAGAGGGTAGTATTGGGGGCATTAGTGATAGGTTGACTAAAGCACATAAACCGGAGGTAAGTATAGTAACAAGTCCTATTTGCAACCTCGGAACACCCAATAAGAAGACAGTATGTGACGGTCTAAACTGCGTGGCATGTTCATCAATGCCAGGAGCAAAATGGGTGAACTAGAGATACTGTTGAACGATGAGGATTTAGATTTTGTGGGAATTTCAGAGACCTGGTTCAACAACTCTCATGATTGGCTGGCAACCATTAAAGGGCTATCGCAGGGATAGAGAGGGTAAAAAAGGGTAAAAAAGGGGGAGAGGTATGCCTATATATCAAGGATAATGTACAAGTGAATATGAGAGATGACATCAATAAGGGAACTAAGGAGGAGGTGGAATCCTTATGGGTAGAGCTCCAGAGGGATGAAGCTAAGGGGAAAATAATACTGGGAGTATGCTATAGGCCCCCTAACCTGAGGGAGTAGGGGGAGAAGGACCTCTTATCACAATTTGGATTAGCAGCAAGGATGGGAAGTGTTACCATAATGGAGGATTTTAATTATCCATACATTTGTCTAAGGCTCACCAGTTCCTAAATGTCTTGCAGGACAATTTTATGGGTCAGATGGTAGACGTACCAACTAGAAACAAGGCGTTACTAGATCTACTGAATACCAGGGATAGAGAGGGTAAAAAAGGGGGAGAGGTATGCCTATATATCAAGGATAATGTACAAGTGAATATGAGAGATGACATCAATAAGGGAACTAAGGAGGAGGTGGAATCCTTATGGGTAGAGCTCCAGAGGGATGAAGCTAAGGGAAAAATAATACTGGGAGTATGCTATAGGCCCCCTAACCTGAGGGAGTAGGGGGAGAAGGACCTCTTATCACAATTTGGATTAGCAGCAAGGATGGGAAGTGTTACCATAATGGGGGATTTTAATTATCCAGACATTTGTCTAAGGCTCACCAGTTCCTAAATGTCTTGCAGGACAATTTCATGGGTCAGATGGTAGACGCACCAACTAGAAACAAGGCGTTACTAGATCTACTGAATACCAACAATACAAACCTGATCACGGATGTGGAAAAACAGGGCAATTTAGGAAAAAGCGATCACAGGCCAATTGGCTTCAGTATAAATCACACAAATAGGAAACACAAGGGGAACACAAAAACACTCAATTTCAAAAGAGCCAACTTCCTTAAACTATGAACCTTGTTTGAAGATAAAAATTTGAAACAAAGAACATGGAGGAGAGATGGGTTTGCTTTTAGACCCCTTTCACACTGGGGCGTTTTTCAGGCGTTTTTCAAGCGCTTTAGCGTTAAAAAAAGCGCCTGTAAAGCGCTTGAAAGAAGCCTCATCTGCAGTCCCAATGTGAAATGTCAGCGCCTGAAAAACGCTCGTAAAGCGCCACCTAAACTAGCAGCGCTTTACCAGCGTTTTTTGAGCGTTAATGGGGCGCTTTTAACCCCTGCTAGTGGCCAAATAAAGGGTTAAAAGCGCTCACAAAACGCTGCTGCCAATAGCATTTTTCAGGCGTTTTTCGGGCGTTTTACAAGCGCTTCCCATTGATTTCAATGGGAAGGGACGTTTTAGGAGCGTTGTATTCACCGCTCCAAAAGCGCTGCAAAGAAGCTGTTTGCAGGACTTTTTTTGACGCTCTTCCAGCGCAGCGCCTCAGTGTGAAAGCACTCGGGCTTTTACATTGGGATTGCAGTTGCAGCTTCTTTCAGGCGCTTTTTTTAATGCTAAAACTCCTGAAAAACGCCCCAGTGTGAAAGGGATCTTGGTGTGAAAGCACTCGGGCTTTTACATTGGGATTGCAGTTGCAGCTTCTTTCAGGCGCTTTTTATAACGCTAAAGTGCATGAAAAACGCCTGAAAAACGCCCCAGTGTGAAAGGGGTCTAAGAGCATATTAAATAAGGTCATTAGCCAGTGTATCCCATTGGGAAATAAATTTAAAAGAGCGAACAAAAGTATTGGCTGGCTTCACTCTAATGTAAAAATGCTTATAAAAGCAAACAAGAAGACATTAGAAAAATACAAGGCTGAGGGATCATCATCAGCATTCAGACTTTACGAAGAATGCAACAAGATATGTAAGGGTGCAATTAGGGTGACTAAGATAGAACACAAAAGACACAGCGGAGGAGAGCAAAAAAAAAATACCCCAAAATTCTTTAAGTATATAAACAGTAAAAAAGGTATTACAGACCATATTGGCACCATAAAGATTGAGGAAGGACATCTGGTTACAAAGGATGGGGAGATGGCGAAGGTATTGAATTTATTCTTCTCCTCAGTATTCAAGAGGGAATCAGGGGCCTTAGTGACCAAAACTGCAGTGTTTGTCCTCATGACATATCACAGGAAGCTCCCTCATGGCTAACATAAAACAGAATTAGAAATAGACTTGGGAAACGTAACATTAATAAATCACCGGGACCAGATGGCTTCCACCCAAGGGTACTTAGGGAACTCAGTCAAGTAATTTCCAGACCATTGCTCCTAATTTTTACTGACTGGAATGGTACCAGATGATTGGAGAAAAGCCAATGTAGCACCAATATTTAAAAAAGGGCAAAAATACATTCCTGGGAATTACAGACCAGTTAGCCTAACATCAATAATATGGAAGCTCTTGGAGGGGATCATAAGGGACTATATACAAGATTTTAGTAATGAAAATGGTATCATTAGCAGTAATCAGCATGGATTCATGAAGAATTGTTCTTGCCAAACCAAACTATTAACCTTCTATTAGGAGGTGAGCTGCCATCTAAATAAAGGAAAGCACATAGATGTGGTGTATCTGAATTTTGCAAAAGCATTTGACACAGTTTTTATTGTGATATTTTGATTTATATGTTTACTGTACAAAGTAAGGTCCGTTGGCATGGACCATAGGGTGAGTACATGGATTGAAAACCGGCTACAAGGGCAAGTTCAGAGGGTGGGGATAAATAGGGAATACTTGGAATTGTCACGGGTGGGGAGTGGGGCCCCCCAGGGTTCTGTGCTGGGACCAACCCTGTTTAATTTGTTCATAAACAACCTGGTGGATGGGGTAAACAGCTAAATTTCTGTATTTGGGGACAACACTAAGCTAGGGCAATAACTTCTCTGCAGGATGTGGAAACGTTGCTAGAACATCTAAATAAATTAATGGGGTGGGCAACTACATGGCAAATGAGGTTTAATATAGAAAAAAAATTAAACAATGCATTTGGGTGGCAAAAATATTAATGCAATCTATTTACAAGGGGGGAACCTCTGGGGGAATCTAGGATGGAAAAAGACTTGGGGGTTCTAGTAGATGATAGGTTCAGCAATAGCTTGCAATGCCAAGCTGCTGCTAAAAAAGCAAACTGAATATTGGCATGCATTAAAAAGGGGATTAACTGCAGGGATAAAGCAATAATTCTCCCATGCTACAAGACTTTGGTCCAGCCTCATCTGGAGTATGCCTGGCAGTTCTGGGCACCAGTCCTCAGAAAGGATGTACTATAAATGGAGCAAGTACAAAGAAGGGCAACAAAGCTAAAAAGGGGTCTGGAGGATATTGGTTATGAAGAAAGGTTGTGAGCACTGAACTTATTCTCTCTGGAGAAGAGACGCTTGAGAGGGGATATGATTTCAATTTACAAATACCATACTGGTGACCCCACAATAGGGATAAAACTTTTCTGCGGAAGGGAGTTTAAGACACGTGGCCACTCACTAAAATTAGAAGAAAAGAGGTTTAATCTTAAACTGTGTGGAGGGTTCTTTACTGTAAGAGCGGCAAGGATGTGGTATTCCCTTCCACAGGCGGTGGTTTCAGCGGGGGGCATCGATAGTTTAAAAAAACTATTCGATAAGCACTTGAACGACCGCAACATACAGGGATATACAATGTAATAATGAGATATAATCACACACATAGGTTGGACTTAATAGACTTGTGTCTTTCTTCAACCTCACCTACTATGTAAGTATGTAACTATGTAACTTTCCACTCACTAGATGAAGGTCTTTCGCTTCTCAGCAATGGCATATCCTGGAACCACAGGAACAACGTCAGCAAAGTCAAATTCACCATAACAGCAACGACAAGTGGGAAGAATTGGACCCTTCGGACGACATGACCACCTGAATCACTTCAGCCATGACCAGCTAACCAATCAGCCCTGGATTGCTCGCTTAAAGTACAAATACTGCAGCTGCTGACTTTTAAAATAGTGACACTTACCTGTCCAGCGCGCCCGCGATGTCGGCACCCGAAGCCGATCTCTAGATCGTCTCTCGGGTGCTGCAGCCGCCATCTTGGGTAGGGGAATCAGGAAATTGAGCCTTTCGGCTTCATTTCCCGGTTCCCTACTGCGCATGCGCGAGTCGCGCTGCACAATAAGGACGGTCCCCCTGCCTCTGGGATCTGTGTGTTTCCCAGCAGGCAGCGGGGCACTTGCGGAAAGGGGCGGGCACTTGCGGAAAGGGGTGTAATCTACGCCCCTTTCCGCAGAGAGCTATCCCGGAAGTGGGTGCAGATACCTGTACTGTACAGGTATCTGCACCCCCCTCCCCCCTGAAAGGTGCCAATTGTGGCGCCGGAGGGGGGGAGGGTTCCGATGAGCGGAAGGTCCACTTTAGGGTGGACCTCCGCTTTAAGATCAATTTGATTGGTAACTACCCCAATTAATTGATGCGGTATTGACCACTCAGGCAGAGTTCTGCGACATTTCTTATTGTTCTGCTCTGGTTCTTTCCTATGCAAAATATCTGTTGAACACTCTGCAGTTATCTTATGTTCTCTTCTTATTTAAATTTTTTGCTTCTTCCAAGGATACACTGGGGCTAACACAAACTCTTATGAAATTTGGATTCCAAGGTAACATTTTTACAGCCATATTGGCGTTATACTCTCAACACTCAACCCATGTATTTACAGATGGTATCCTCTCAGATCCCTTTAACATTTTCAATGGTACAAGACAGGGATGCCCTCTCTCCCCGTTAATATGTACATTGATGATGGAACCATTGGCTCAAACAATACATAGTAACACACATATTCCTGGCATACAAGTAGCAAATCAGAACCACAAAATCTCCCTTTTTTGATATCATCCTTACATTAACTGAACCAGCTTCTTCCTTACCAGCAGTAAGCTATATACTTGACATATTCAATGCCTGCTCCTTTTATAAAGTCAAATGTTTTAAGTGTGGGTGTACAGAACTCCATAAAAAACAATCCAAAATACCATACCAGTGGGTAGGCATATCTCTATCGACACCATCAAATACGTTATTCTCATGCAACTTCACCCCATTTCTGAACACTTGTAAGCAAGACCTACAACAAATGAATCAACAACATCTCTCATTGGTAGGTAGGGTGGGTGCATTCAAAATAATAACGCTCCCCAAACTTTTATACCTGTACAGAGCCATACTGATTGACTCCTTCTTTACCTCACTGCAACAAATACTGCGCTCCTTTATCTGGTCACACAAAAAACCAAGATGCCCTCGTGTAGTAACTAGCAGACTCAAAAAAGCAGGGGACATGGGGCTACCAGATGTGAAAGACTACTACATAGCAGTCTTATTAGACCAAACTCGCCATTGGTTTACCCCCACACTGGGTAAACAATGGAAACACATAGAACAATCTTTCATACCTAGCGGGGATCTGGGTACACTACTTCAGGCGAGTGGAATATCACATATTAATTGCAACATTAACCATCCAACAATTACAGCAACCCTGAGGGCATGGAAATTTTTTATCTTCAAAATCAATAAAAGGACACTAGACATGAGTATTCCTACAAAAAATAGAAAATCTTCCAATTCCAAAACTAGTCCTCCATTAAACACAAACCACTGTCCATTGTGTTTATGAAAGATAAACTCCTCCCCTATCCAACACTACAAGTGAAATACAACTTACCCCCACAAGGCTTATTTTCTTACAGGAAAATAACCTCTAACCTGTGGAAAAACCCCACCCGGGTTATACAGTATCTCACAAAAGTGAGTACACCCCTCACATTTTTGTAAATATTTTATTATATCTTTTCATGTGACAACACTGAAGAAATTACACTTTGTTGCATTGTAAAGTAGTGAGTGTACAGCTTTTATAACAGTGTAAACTTGATGTCCCCTCAAAATAACTCAACCCACAGCCATTAATGTCTAAACCGCTGGCAAGTGAGTATGCCCCCAAGTGGTGTACTCACTTTTGTGAGATACTGTACATTAACCTGGGAAAATGTGGTCCTTTCTATCCTCTGCCTTGTCAACACTTAAGCCACTTAAGCTGTGTACACACGATCAGATTTTTCCAACAGGAAATGTTCGATGACGGGCTGTTGGCGGAAAATCTGACCGTGTTTATGCTCCATCGGACAATTGTTGTTGGATTTTCCACAGAAAAATGTTGGATAGTAGGTTTTAAAATTTTCTGCTGACAAATGTCTGTTGTCAGATTTTCCGAGCGTGTGTACACAAGACCTTTGGGCAAAAGTCCAAAGTACAAACATGCATGCTCGAAAGCAAGGACGAGCCAGAAGTGGTCGGTCTTGTAAACTAGCGTTCGTAATGGAGAATTAACATTCGCGACGTGGCAAATTATGAAATCTCCAAATGCAGCGCACATTCTCTTCTTCTTTAATGGGATAATAATGAAGCTGCTTTGCTGGTGATACTGATGGAGTTATTGCAAACAAATTTTCAAAGGCTTTTTTTTTCTAGTGATATCATTATTATTATAAATTTTTTGGGGCAAGTTACCACAACACCATTATCCCATAGTTTTTAAGGTCAAAGATACAATTATGTTGGCGTCCCTTGTCAATTTTACATTGTATTTTTTTAAAATATTACTGCCTACTCCTAAACTGTGATTTTAAGTAAAACACATAGGCAAGTAAATTCTACACAAATTTTTTATTGTGCATTAAAAAAAGAAATCAAATAAAATTAGACATACTATGTCATGCCAATAGAACTTAACCAAAAAATGCATTCTATGCATCCAAAAATATAGAAAATATACCAAATAAAATCATTATTCAACCAAAAAAATAATGTCAAAGATATAACTCCAAGGCCAATAATAAATAACACGTTATCTCCTCCGATTCCGCAACATGTCTGGTTGACGAACAGCCATTCAGAAACGAACTAAAAAGCATGAAATGAAAAGCGCAAAATGAAAAGCGCAAAATGAAAAGCGCGAATCAACACATACCAATTTTGAATTTTTTCTACTTCTACTAACACGTTAATTAGCAGAAGGAGCCCAAAGGGTGCTACTAAAGAGCTGAAAAACCATGTAGTACGTTACTACTTGATTGTTGGCAAACAATTGTGTGCCATGTGTATGCAAGACAAGTTTGGGCCAATGCCCTTCGGACAAAAGTCAACGGTTTTGTTGGCCAACAATCCGATCGTGTGTACAAGGCTTTAAAGGCATTTCAATGTTTTATGGTTTCCTACGTGACAAAGGTACATTTGTTGTGGTTCAATATATACTGCGCTATGACGATAAACTTTATCAAGCCACCGACACAGTTTCTAGACAAGAAAGCGTGAATAACGAAAGAAAAATAAATGTGAAGCGCTATGATAATAACAAAGAAATAAAAATATACGAATCACCATATAAATCATTCCAGTAAGAAAAACCTATTCCTAATGTTAATTAAACATAGGAACCAAAACCATATTTGGAAAATTGACTAAACATTGAAATATACATATAAGTGAAAAAATATAAGTGAAAAAAATATGTGAAAAATAATCGTTAACAAATAATATTCAGAAAAAAGTGCTTGTGCCAAATAAGTCCCAAAACTATAATGTCCAATGGTGAATTTGTAGATAGGTCAGTTTTCACAAAAGCTACTTTCAGAAACAATACGTGCTCTTCTAACGTGCAACACCGCCACCACCGTGAAAATGGGGGAGGCTTACCAGAGGACTTGGACTTAGTGAGACATACGTCCCCCAAGTCTTGTGGGCTTTGTATATGGGGTCTATTCAATAGGTATGGATATTACTTGCAGCATTTTTTTTTAATCGTTGTTTCTTTTTTTTCTTTTTTTAATCAACAGCTGACACCTGAATGGACTTACCAGGAATTATGGGAAGTTGTAACACCGCTGCTAAATGTTTCACTTCCCAATGCAGCCAGAGGTTGCAAAATTTGGACCAAACATGGGTCATAACCCGCAGCTCATCCCTATTCTGCTCCTTAATACCACACAGATTGCACCACAACACACCAGTGGCAATTTGTATTTCCAGCTTGCAGATTGCTGTTAGAATGTTATATAAAATGGGAACAATGTTAAAAAAAAATGATCTGCAATATCTGACACTAGGTAGCACAGACAGGTTCAGTTCAATGCAGCTGTCAGCATAAAAAGGGTTTAAGTCAGGAGTAGGCAACCTTGGCCCTCCAGCTGTGGTGAAACTACAAATCCCATCATGCCTCAGCCTCTAGGAGTCATGCCTGTGATTGTCAGAGCCGGTTCACACAGGGGCGATTCAGATCTGACTTCAGGTCACCCCTAGTCGCCTCAAGTCGTGCTACATGTAAAAATCAATGTAAGTGAATGAGAGCCGTCTTAATGCACTCTACTGAAGTCGCTCCGACTTCAGAAAAGGTTCCTGTACTACTTGTATCCGACTTCTAGGCGACTGGTAACCATTGATTTCAATGGAAGTCGCCTCCAAGTCGGATCTCCATCCATATTGAGGCGACTCTCACAGAATTATCAGCTCTCGAGAGGGAACTCCACGCCAAATTTATTTAAAAAATCCGGCGTGGGTTCCCCCTCCGGGAACATACCAGGCCCTTAGGTCTGGTATGGATGTTAAGGGGAACCCCCTACGCTGAAAAAACGGCGTGGGGTCCCCCCAGATCCATACCAGACCCTTATCCGAGCACGAAGCCTGGCCGGTCAGGAAGGGAGTGGGGACGAGCGGGCCCTCCCCCCTCCTGGACTTTACCAGGCCGTGTGCCCTCAACATGGGGGGAGTGGTGCTTTGGGGAAGGGGGGAGCCCCGCAGCCCCCCACCCCAAAGCACCTTGTCCCCATGTTGATGAGGACAAGGGCCTCTTCCCAACAACCCTGGCCGTTGGTTGTTGGGGTCTGCGGGCAGGGGGGCTTATCGGAATCCGGGAGCCCCCTTTAATAAAGGGGCCCCCAGATCCCGGCCCCCCACTCTATGTGAATGAGTAAGGGGTACATCGTACCCCTACCCATTCACCTGGGGAAAAAATGTCAATAAAAAAAACACAACACAAGTTTTAAAAGTAAAGAGTCTTGCAGATAGTAAAAGAGCTGCAAGAAGACAGCGGAGGAGCCTGGGATAAGACGCCGAAGAGCGGGAGAAGAGGCCGAACAGAGCAGAGAAGTCGTCAGAAGACCCCCCAATGTCGGAAGAAGACCCCTCGGAGCTGCTTAATAAATTACTTTTAAAACTTGTGTTTTTTATTGACATTTTTTCCCCAGGTGAATGGGTAGGGAGTTCCCCCTTGAGAGCTCATTCTCTGATTGGCCACGGCCAAAGTCGCCTGGCCTGGGGCGACTTAAAGTCATGTTGTAAGTCGCCCCAAGTCGTGTTGACAAGTAGTGTCCAAGTTGCTTCCAAAAGTCACGTTGGAAGTCGTGTTGCCCCTGTGTGAACTGGCTCTTAGGGTCTTGCAATGTCTCATGGGACTTTCAGTTTCAAAACAGCTGGAGGGCCGAGGTTCTTCTTGAAATGCTAACCACTTCACTGCCTATTATCTACACACTATGCTATCACATTGAAGCTCATCAGCCCCCTTGTGATTATGAAAATTGTTAGAATAAAATTCATAATAATGAAAAAAGCTGAATAAAATACATGCCATATAACCAATTAAATCACCCACAACCCCATTCCAGTGCACATATATAAACATTCACACCCTATAGACAGGCATTTGACATAAATGACAATTGCATAATACATATTTGGTATCCCTAAAAACCTTGGAATGAGAGGAATAATTGTAGAGTAATTACATATTATTAAATCTAAACTCATTAGCTACAGTATAAGGCTTTTTTTTAAAGCATTGCCTATATGAGTACTGTATTTTTTTTGCTTTTTCACAGACATGTATCATTTTAAGACATATTTGGAATTCATTTACTTGATATAACCTCATCTTTAATTGTGAAAAAAAAAAAAGATATTTTGTTTATGTATGCTAAAATTAGTTTTGTTATATTTCTTACTAAAAATTTTGATTTGAAAACCAGTTACGCAAATATCATGCAGCATAAAAATTTGCAACCGCCATCATTTTATTCTATAGGAGGTTCTCTGCTTTCAGAAAATATATTATGTTATGTTGGTTTTAAGTAATTTACAGGCCTAAAATGCACATATTTAGCATGTGTGTTGAAGAAATAAAAGGCAACATTTTTTGCAGATTTTTTCCCATGGGAATTGTACCATTAAGGGCTCATTTACACTTGCTTCAGCTTCAACACACATTAAAAGAACACCCACTTCAACATGCTTTTATGATGTGATTTTGAGGCTCCGGTGGTCTTTCGATGAAGCTTCGGTGGTGCTTCGATTAAGCTTTTGTGATGCTTCAGTGAAGCTTTAGCGACACTTCGGTGATGTTCTTTTGAAACTTTGTTGAAGCTTGGCAGATGCCCTGTGTGGGTGGATATCTCATACTTGCAATTTCTCCAAAACAAAGCAAAGCTAAAGCTGAATTAAAGCCTCTCAAAAGCTGCAGGTGCTTCAAGCGAGCTTTGCCATTGATGCCTATTGAGGTTTTGAAGATGCTTTGAAGCACCACTAAAGCGACATGGGGTATAATTTTTGAAGCAAAGCAAAAGCAAGGTGTAAACAGGAATGTAAGCTAAACATTTTATTTAGTGACTGGGGCTTTGACTGGCCTTCAGAGATCCTTAATAAAGCCTGTCTGAAGACTCTTCCCGTCCACGCTATAACCAAAGGACGGCTACAGCGTGGACCTACTTTGCCGGGAGGGCGTCAATAGATGTCCTCCAATGCCAGAGCGGCCTGTGTGCCCCCTGCAGGGCATATGCGGCGCGCTCTGTGATTAGTGAGTCTATGAGACTTGGCTGATCACATATTGGAGTAAGTGGGGAGAAAAAAAAAGGCGATCAACGGTGGCTGTAAGAGGGACATCAGTCCCGATTGTGGAAAGGCTCTGCAGAGTCATCTGTGCCCACCTGTGCCACCTACCAGTGCATAACCAGTGCACAACAGTGCTGCCTACCAATGCCCACCAGCGCCACCTACCAGTGCCCAGAGTGCGACCCATCAGTGTGCACAGTGTCACCTATCAGTGCCCACAGTGCCACCTATAAATGTCACCAATCAGTGCCTCATCACCAGTGCTGCCTATGAATGCCACCTACTAGTGCCCATCAGTGCTCCCTACCAGTGCCCTTTAGTGCCATCTATCAGTGCCCATCAGTGCCATCTATCAGTGCCCATCAGTGACACCTATCAGGGTCCATCAGTGCTGCCTCATCAGTGTCGCCTTATCTGTGCTTATCAGTGCAGCCCATCAGTGCCCAACAGTGCAGCCTATCAGTGCCCATCAGTGCAGCCTGATCAGCGAATATCAATGAAGGAGAAAAATTACATGTTTGCAAAATTTTATAACAAACTATGAAATGTGTTTTTTTTTTTTATTTATGCCTTTTTTGTTTGTTTAGCAAAAAATAAAAACCCAAGAGGTGATTAAATACCACCAAAAGAAAGCTCCATTTGTGTGAAAAAAATGATAAAAATTTCATTTGAGTACAGTGTTGCATGACCGCGTAATTGTCATTCAAAATGTCACAGTGCTGAAAGCTAAAGATTGGTCTGGGCAGAAGGGGGGGTTTAAGTGCCCAGTAATCAAGTGGTTAAGACTGAAATATTTTTATTGTCTTCAATGAGTATTAGCTGCATAGTTATTTAGATATATTGCATTTACAAGATGTGTTTCTCATGAAGATGCAAGTTATTTTTCTATTGATGTGCATGGATTACACAGCTCTATACATCTTGCTTGCCCAGAAAACCCCAGTCTGGAATTATTTTACCATCTGGCTGCTGAGAAAGGAAGATGAATTACAATTTCTAATCCCAAATGTTACAAGAAAAGAATATAGCTATTAAGTTGTTATATTTGGAATGCCTTTGAAGCGTTGAGATGCAGGAGACTGCAAATATAAACTATTGGTGTATATGGTCCCTTTAGTTTAGTGCAGCTTTTTCACATAGCAGACTGGGGCTCCTACAGTTCATTATCAGTGTATCAATAACAGTGTCAGTGTGTTTTTAATTTTATTTTTTAATTATTGTTACAATGTAACCTTTTACAATTCTTTATTTTTATTTATTTTTTTATCAGCCCTGTGGGGGGGCTTTGGTGAGATATCAGGGGTCTTAACAGACCCATGATGACATCTCCCTTTTGAGACACAGAAAGGGACTGGGGACAGACTCCCCTGTCCCTTTCTCAGCAGCTTCAGCTGCACTGGAAATGAATGGACAGAAGACAGTTTACAATTCTCAGTTATGAATATATATATATATATTCTTGCCACCATAGTCCATATGCGGCTTTGTGTGGTCCTTTACCCCATAAGGTCCTGACACGCTTACAAACACATACAACATTGACATACAGATACACATATTAAGGCCAATGTTTTTTTTTTTTTTTTAGACAAGGTCTAATTAACCTACCAGCATGTCTTTGGAGTGTGGGGGGAAACCGGAGTACCCGGAGGAAACCCACGCAGGCACAGGGAGAACATGAAAACTCCAGGCAGATGGTGTCATGGTCAGGATTTGAACCAGCGACCCTATTGCTGCTAGGTGAAAGTGCTAACCACCACACCACTGTGCTGAAAAGATTGACACGGGGGTGACAGGAGCAGTGGACCAGAGCAGAGGACACGGAGGGGGGACCGGAGCGAAGGACACAGAGGGAGGACCAGAGCGGAGGACACAGAGCGGGGACCGCAGTAGAGGACCGGAATGGAGGACACGGAGGGGGTACCGGAGAGCAGGACATGGAGGGGGGACCAGAGCGGGGGACATGTAGGGGGGACTTGGGCGGAGGACACGGAGGGGGGACCTGAGCGGAGGACACGGAGGGGGGACCTGAGCGGAGGACACGGAGGGGGGACCTGAGCGGAGGACACGGAGGGGGGACCTGAGCGGAGGACACGGAGGGGGGACCGGAGCAAAAAACTGGAGAAGCCTGGAAGAGGACACAGAGGGGGACTGGAGGAGTATACAGGGACAGTCAGGTCAGTGATCACTGACTCTGTTCATTTGGAATAGGAAGGAGCCAACAGATTTACTGGCTCCTTCCTCCACTCTCCATCCTGAAATATTGACACAGGGCTGAATAGAGCGGGGGACCGGAGCAGAGGACATGGAGGGGGGACCGGAGCAGAAGACGCGGACTGGAGCGGAGGACAAGGAGGGGGACTAGAGGACCGGAGCGGAGGACACGGAGGGGGGATTGGAGCGCAGGACACGGAGGGGGGACCCGAACAGAGGACACGGAGGGGGGGATCGGAGCGGGGGCCAGAGTGAGAGACCGGAACAGAGGAGCCTGGAAGATTACACAGAGGGGGACTGGAAAAATATACAGGGACAGTCAGGGGGTGATCGGTGCGGCGGTGGGTGGGGGGAGTTACAAGCACCGATCCCCTCTGTATAGATTTCAATAAAGCAGCTGGAAGCCGTGGAGGGGAGGAGGAAGAGAAGCAACTGTCATACACAGTATATATATATATATATATATATATATATATATATATATATATATATATATATATATATATAAGAAGGCCAGTATGGTGGCCTGAATTTATGGGAGGAGTCCGGGGGGTATGTAAGCAGCCCACTCATCTGTGGTCTTTGTCGGTTCCTGTGCACGATACGTTACATCACTAGGCCGACTCTTCCAACACATTCTGTGTTTGTGAGTTGCGTGTCCGAACTTCCATTGGTTCTCCATTCGTGGTTTTTCGTAGATCGAGTCTTGCTCACCTGTCGCAGGTAGGATTCGTATATAATTTCTTCATTTCACGGATCATTGTTTGCCGAAACCCTGCTACGGAACTTACGAGTCATTTGTCAAGTCTCCGTATGCAGCCTTATTCAGACTCATGCAAAACCACAATTTCGTGGCTCAGTTTGTGAGCACAAACACCGAGCCGTTTTTCATTGGTTTCATTCGTACATTCTTGTACTCTGTTGTTGTACACCACATAGTAGGCCCATTTTCACAAAAAAAAAACCTACTTTCTATCACCTAATTTATTCTAGTTTGCATGCTATTCTATATTTGGCTCCGAATCCAGTCGCATCAGCGACTCACCGATTCATCCCAGCTAGTTTATCATGTCATCTCAAGCCATTCTCCGCAATCGCTGTCAGTCGCAATCGCGGCACACTGATTCGTGTCTCTGTCATGGCAGCCATTATTATTTTGCATACCTTTCACCTCGGTTCTTATCAAGTCACTTCAGCAATGCACGATTCATGTCGGCTCGGTTTAGCCATCTCATTCCATTCCATGCTCTACATTCCATGTTCCACAGACAGGTTCTCTGTCAGTCGCTATCACGACACACCGATTCGTGCCTCTGTCATGGCAAATCATTTCACTCACTTCATATACTCTACACTCTGATTCGCATTCAGTCACAGTAGCGACACACTGATTCCTGTTAGCTCCTTTAGTAGTACCATTTAATTTAATTTCCATGCTCTCCAGTCCGGTTCGCTGTCAGCTGCAATTTTGCCACAACGATTCGTGCCTCTGTCATGGCAATAATTTCGATCATTGCTTTTCATATACCCCACACTCTGATCCAAATTCAGTCGCTTTAGTAGCATTCCATTTAGTTTCTGCTTCTTTCTGTAATTTCCTTTTGTCTCCACTTCATCCCATATTACACAGTTCGGTTCATTGTCAGTCACAGTTACGGCACCCTGATTTGTGTCACCATCACTTCAATCATTCAGTGGTCTTATTTTGTATATTGTCTGTCATGTTCTCTTTAGCAGTTGCTTTGTGTCGGTTCATTCGTGCATTTTTCATTTCTTTCATTCCGTCTCATACGCTCTACAGTTGTTCGATGTCGGTCGCCTCAGTGAGTCAACGATTCACTTTTAATTCAGATTGCTGTATGATCCAGTTCAAATCCAGTCGCAACATGTCACATCGCATAGCTTCAGACCAACTGTTCTCAAAGTCGTTTTCCTTCAAATTCCATTCATGGTTTCAATTTGTTGGTTTAACCATCGTTCCCTTCCCGACAAGGTTTCCCTTGCAGTCAACATAAACGCATCTCAAAGTCACACAACCCAGCCACTCATTCACCTCCATATGGCATGTAATTGAGCCACTTGTCCGTCTGCAATTTCTCCTCTAGGTCAGTCGAGTTCAGGTAGTTCCATCCTGTACCAGGTTGGGTGTTATTCCCCCAGATAAAAAAATAAATAAAATAATGTGTACATAAACAAGACACATAAATGAAGCGCATTAATCCCTTGGGAGTTGCTAGTAGTTCATACAGTATGGCTAGATTAAGCCCTGCTTCTTCCAACCCCCCCTCGTCGTAGTAAAGCACAGACACATGTAGAACAGTTCAAAACTTTAACTTTATTCCAGATTCCGGCGGGTACTATCTCCTCAGTGATGCACAAATATACATTGCCTCTGGATTGAGATGTACAAACTTCAGCTTTAGTCCAGATTCTGGCAGCTACTATCACATCAGTGATGCACAGAATAGGAGTTGCCTCTGGATTAGAATTTGTGTGAGTGAATAGTCCCTCTCCTTAGTGAGCTGACACGCATGCCCCTCTAAAAAGCATGTGGTATTGAAACGCTAGCAGTCCGAGGCCTCACCTGCCTTCTCCTGCCCTTTTCCTCCCAGGCCAGCTCAGGAAAGGTCCAGGCGAACCCTGGTTCACTCCGGTCGGTTTGCAGCTACTTCTTGCTTCTGAACATGGTGGAAACCTTCCAGCTTTGGAGTCTTTGAACCTCCATTACCTTCCAGCGAAGATCTGTGTGGCTTTCCAGCACTGGAATCTCTGAACTTCCAGGCCTTCCAGCCTTAGGCCTTAACGTCACATCTTTATGCCTGTGTGGTTTAGTTCTCTTCCCATTTCCAACTCCCCAGGGAACATGTGACCCCAGTGTATATGTATGGGCCCCGCCTCTGACCAAGCAAATTAACAATTGGACAAGAGCTCATACACACTGCCTGTCCATCAGAGCCTGAGCCGCCTCTTTTCCAGAAGATTCCTCTGGAGAACAAGGGAGTGTTTTCCAGGGTGATGAGCTGGTGGTCACACCCCCCTCTAACCTATTACTCTTCCCTAACCCAAACAAACCTCCAGGCCTGTACAAAATACAGTAAGGCACTTGCAATTTAACCTAACTTCTAAACTAATAGCACCCACCTAAAGTGGTGGGTGCTACATAAAAAAAAGAAAGAAAAAAAAATACTGGACTTTCATGTCGCCCCCACTACAGGTTTCCGATCGACTAAGATTTCGACCTCAAAAACCAGGACTTCGCCACTAGGGCACAAGTCAGCCAGAGCCATGTCACAGGCCAGCAGTGAAGACCTCACATCTGCCCCTCTCCGGTTTCAGAGAGCAGCAATGTGCAGTCCCATAGGGGATGGACCATCCCCAAGTAAACAGTGGAACTAAGGCCCAGGGGTTTGCCCTTCCCCGCTACAGCCAGGAAAGCCAAGCTCTTCAGGCTCCTCTTCCCACCACCAGTGATAGATGGGCCCAGCACCCAGCAGGCATCTCTTTAGTCCATATCCTTGGCCATTTCTTAGCTTCACACCATGGTGTCATCATTGTCCACCACAGTCACTGACGTCCAAGCCAGAGTGACAGTCTTGGAAAGATGCCCGGCCGTGGCCATCCCTGACTCAGTCGCAGTCCTGGTCTCGACACCCACTCTCTGACAGGTATGACAGGGAGGAGTTCTACTATCTTCCCAGCCCACCGGGTTCCAGCCAGCATCAGGAAGGACATTTTGGATGGCAAGAACGTCAACCTAGCTTCCCTCCTCATTTCGGTTCACAATCTGGCAGAGAATAAATCATAAGCCTGAGGGGACGTATCAGTGGTCCTCAAGGCCAAAGACCCTAGGCTCAACCGCAAACTATTAAAAAGTTTGCTTTGACCTTTGGGATGGTAAGGGATGTCCTGTGCTCAGCCAGCCCCAGCAGGAGGAAAGAGCTGAACTTATATCTCCACGTGGTGGTGGACCTGGGCTATAAATACGGTGGAGTTCTCAGTTTATGATTACCACCGCTGCTTACAGGTATGTCCCCTTTAAATTGCTGAATTGTGGCTGCGCACGAGCTCACCGCGTACTCCGCGGGTCCCACAGACTCGAAGTCCGCCGGGGATCCGTGATCATGTCAGAACAGGGAGATACTTATGTAAGCAAGGCATTTCCCTGTTCTGCCTAGCAACATGACAGAGATCCACTGCTCCCTGTCATCGGGAGCAGTGATCTCATGTCATGTTGTAGTGAGGCAATTCCCCCCATGGTTAGAATCACTCCCTAGGACACACTTAACCCCTTGATTACCCCTAGTGTTTAACTCCTTCCCTGCCAGTGTCATTTACACAGGAATCAGTGCATTTTTAAAGTGATGATCACTGTATAAATGACAGTGGCCCCAAAATAGTGTCAAAAGTGTCAGATGTGCCCACCATAATGTCGCAGTCATGATAAAAATTGCAGATTGAAGCCATTAATAATAAAAAAAAATTAATAATAAAAATGCCATAAATCTATCCCCTATTTTGTAGACGCTATAACTTTTGCGCAAACCAATCATTATATGCTTATTGCGATTTTTTTTTACAAAAATATGTTGAAAAATACATATCGGCCTAAACTGAGAAAGACTTTTTTTTATATATATTTTGGGGATATTTATTATAGCAAAAGGTAAAAAATATTGCTTTTGTAGCGGGGTCTCTTTAAGAACTATAAAACTACTGTTCCCAGAACCCCGCTGGTTCCCAGGATGCTTTGAGTTATGCCCCAGAGACTTATGGAGGAGGAAATATAAGGAGGGGGAGAGGCCTAGTTCGCTCTCTTTGGACACCCCCCTCTCTCCTAGCAAGAGGAGGTCTGTGCTGAACTGCTGAAAGCACAAGGCCTGAAGCCTGGGCCTTGTGCTCTTTTCCAAAGAGCTCTCTGCCAGCTTAGTTGCACCTGAGAGACATTTTCTCATCTTTGCTGCAGTACACCAGAAGGATTGAAGACTCGGAGGTCGTGGATTCCTGTTCCTAGACGAAAAGGCAGAGAAACCGGACTTGGACTTGTCCGGGTGGTGAGAGCTGTTTAAAGACAGATGCTTTATCTTTATTATTCGTTTGGATTACAAAGTTGTTCTTCAAGTGCACCACCGAAAGATTGCTAGCGAATATTGTTTTACTGGACTTCCATTTAGATCAGTCAGGCCTGACTGCATAGGTAGAGAGTGCTGGGTGTTAGTTTACCCATGCAGGGAAGTAGCTGAAAAAGGGCAGCACTAGAGTTGCATAGAAATACTTTATTATGCTGACTACTCTGTTTATCTTTATCACTGGTTACTGCAGGGACCTGTTTATGTGTTGCAATCCAAATGTTTGATTCATGTTATTCCTTTTATAAAAACAATAAGTAAAGTCAGTTATATACTTTCAAGGATTGTCTATGAGCTTGAGTTATCCACCCATGCACACACACATATTTAGAGTATAAGTGATTTAATGTGTATTGCTAGATACTAACTGTGCCAAAGTGGGTACTGCAGATTGCCGGGGGGTTGGTGGAGCTGTGCTCAGGACCCAAACCAAACTTGCGGCCCTCTTAAGTGAGGGTATCGCTATACTTTTTTTCAAAATTGTCGTTTTTTTGTTTATAGCGCAAAAAATAAAAACTGCAGAAGTGATAAAATACCACCGAAAGAAAGCTCTATTTATGGGAAAAAAAGGACATCAATTTTGTTTGGGTGCAACGTCGCACGACCGTGCATTTGTTAGTTAAAGTGCAAAAAGTGCTCTGGTCAGGAAGGGGGTAAATCCTTCCAGGGCTGAAGCAGTTAATCAGACTGGGTATTTTCTCAGTATGTAATTGTAAAGTACACACTTGATTGGGTAACCTGCCTTAATATTTCTATGCGTCACAAATGTTTTCTAAGTTCTACTACTCCTGAAATGTGCATTTGTGTTTTTTTATACTGTAATTCAAAACAAAATGTTGAGAGGAAATTTGCCCAATACTGACATACCTCCAAAACCAGGTCTCATGGTGAAATCATGGTCATCTATTCGGAGAAGCTGTTCGGATTTTGTTAAAGGCGATTTTGTGATATCTGGACTTCTTTTAAAAACTGGACTGTATAAAAACACAAAAAAGAATCACATAAATAAGAGATCAAGTCTTAATAAGAATTTTCCTGTTATGTTGTTTTAAATAAAAAAAGTTCTGAGCAAAACAAAACAAAACCATGTTAATAGAACGTATAGCTGTTTTTGTATACAGTATAGTTTCTTTGTTTATTAGGGTCAAGACTGAAAACAATAACATTTCAATTTTTTTAGGTAAATATCAAATATTGCATATTGATATTGTGCAGTCCCTTATTCAGTCGACAAGTAAAGCTCTATTCTCCTAACCAGATCATTGTCATTATCATTTTAAAGGTGTGCGGAAAGAAGCTTCAACCAGTTATAGACACTATGTATGCCCAAAAAACATAGTCCCCCCATGGAAAGATCAATGTTGCATGCAGCTCTATACGCTGATATCAATCTATCTTCGTTTGTATTGTGAAAATAGAGTATTTGGCTGTCTCTTATTTTTAACTATAATGTATTTCTTGGTCTCTGGAGGCACTGATGATGTAAGCCAGGGACTCACAGATGTATCTTGGGAAGGCTATCTCACAGGTGCCTTCCTGGGTAACCTTGTGTATTTACAGCAGTTACTCATTTGATGTTGAGTGTCACATGGGCACAGGGAAGTAGCAAGAGGCAATTGAATCCTCGGCCCAATATTAAAATGGCCACTGGTAGGAGAGTTCTGGACAGAAGAAAAGTGTGAAAATTATTGAAACGTATGTAAGGAAGAGTAAATATATATTTTTACACAAGTCTTTACACAACCTTAGCATGGAAGTCTTACTTTTCTTTTGACGGTCAGGAGAAAGTCTGCTTTCATCTAAATACTTTGGGCACATGTAGTACCCAGACCCTGCTCTATCCCTACAGCTGCAGCTCTTCTGCAGGGGTGGCTCCAGAATTTTTTTTGGGTTGCTGTTCTGGTTCTTTAGGTCTGAATGGAGGTTTTAAGGCCGTGCACAAAGTAAGCCTCCCACCATGTACTTGTGGGCGTGGCCAAATATGGATGTGATGTGCAAGTGGGTTTGGTCAGCAAGTGCATATTTCTTCATGGTCTATGGCTTGTAGTGTGACACTTTTTCCCTTTGTATAGACCAAATATGACCTGGGGTGAACTGAAGAGACTATGGGAATAAAATAAGCCAATATGGGGCCAGAAGTGATAACCCCTCAGCTTGTGTCAAGTTCAGCACTAACCCACAGCACAACAAAATAATTAATGCCAAGCACACAACAATGATTAACCCATGGTAGGATACAGTAATTAACCCTCAGAGCAGCACAGTAATTAACCAGGGCATGGTTCAATACGTAACTCTCAGCAAGGCACAGTAATTAACCTGCAGCACAGCACAGTAATTAAGCAGGGCATGGTTCAATACTTATCCCAAAGCACAATACAGTAATGAACCTACAGCACAATACAGTAATATACCCCCAACATTGCACAATAATTAATACCCACCATACCACAGCAAATAACCCCCAGCACAGCACAACACCATTTTTTGCTATAGTTCCCGCTGATATAGCTGTATAGTAGCTTACTTCAGAGCGCCTTTCGGTGCTGGTCTCTTCCTCTCCTTGTCTTGGCTGACGTCAGCGGGGGTTTCCCAGCACCTCCCCCTGCAGCATCTCATAGGGAGAGGAGACCAGTGGGCAGTCAGCTGAGCACCAAACAGCGCTCTGAAGTAAGCTATTATACAGCATATTTTTATGAATGGCATGCACTGGGGAGCTTAGTGTTCTATATCAGCAGGAACTATAGCAGAAATTTTTGGACCTCATCAAACAGTTTAACACCCAATTTTGCAAAATAATTAACCCCCAACATTGCACAACAATTAAACTCCAGCACGGCACAGTAATAAACCCCCCCATACAACACAATAATAAACCTCTAGCACAACACAGTAACAAACCCCCAGCAAAACACAATAATAAACCCCCAGCACAACACAATAATAAATCCCAAGCACAGCACAGAAAGTAACCTCCAGCACATTAATTAATCCCCAACATTGTGCAAAAATAAACCACCAGCAGTATAGCAATCTGTGTGCCCCCTGCATTGTGCAACATGCAACATAACATATAGAATGAAAACGTCAGCACTATATAATGGTGACTACCCAGAGTGCAGAGTATAGAAGTGCACTGCTTACAGAGTGCAGGGTTCAGAAGTGCACGTCTTACAGAGTGTACTATTCAGAAGTATGCTACATACAGAGTACAGTATTCAGAAGTGCACTATATACAGAGTGCTTGGTTCAGGAATAGACTATATAGAGAGTGCAGGGTTCAGGAAGTACACTACATACAGAGTGTAGGGTTCAGGAGGCACAATGTACAGGGTGTAGGGTTCAAGAGTGTGCTCCAAAGTGCAGAGTTTAGCAGTGCATTACACACAAAGTGCAAGGTTCAGGAGTGTGCTATGTACAGAATGCAGGGTTCAGGAGTGTGCTACGCACAAAGTGCAACATTCAGGAGTGCGCTATATAAAGAATGCAGGGTTCAGGAGTGTGCTATGTACAGAATGCATGGTTCAGGAGTGTGCTATGTACAGAGTGCTGAGTTCAGGAGTGTCTTACACACAAAGTACAGAGTTCAGAAGTTTCAGGAGTGTGTTATGTAAAGAATGTAGATTTTGAGAAAGTGTTGCATACAGAATGCAGAGTTCCGGAATGTGCTGTACACAGAATGCAGAATTCAGGAATGCAATAAGAACAGAATGTCGAGTTTAGGAATCGCACATTATGCCTTTGCCTTTCGGGAAGGAAAACAAGAAAAAAAAAACTTCCAGCGGTATACAACTGCTATAAATAAAAAACCTTCAGTGTGCAGCAGCCCCCCTCAGCTCCCCTAACACTTACCTGAGCCCCATCTCTATCCAGCGATGTGCCTTGGCCATCCGGGACTCTCCTTCCTGATTGGCTGAGGCAAAGCAGCTGCGCCATTGGCTCCTGTTAGCCAATTAGGAGAGAGAGGGGCGGGGCCAAACCGTGGCTCTATGTCTGAATGGACAGACGGAGCTGCAGCTCGGCTCAGGTGCCCCCATAGCAAGCTGCTTGCTGTGGGGGCACTCGACAGGAGGGAGGGGCCAGAGCACCAAAGAGGGACCCAAGAAGAGGAGGATCCAGACTGCTCTGTGCAAAACGACTGCACAGAGCAGGTAAGTTTGACATGTTTGTTATTTTTAAAGAAAAAAAAAACGAGATTTTAGTATCACTTTAATACTGCTTTCATTGTAACTTCTCTCTCTTATTCAAAGCAGATCAAAGGAGTGACTTTTGATCTGCTATGACCTAAAAATGTAAAGATAGTATATATATAGATATATAAGTATATATCTATATATATATATCTATATATATATATATATATATCTATATATATATATATATATATATATATATATATATATATATATATATTTTATGTAGAAATATTATTAGAGTTATCTTTTGGTAATTCATGTAATTAAGGTAATTGGCCAGTTAGAGGGCCAAAACCCATCATAATTTTATATACTGTAATCTATAGACAAAAAGAGGTGAAAAAAACAAAAATAATTTCATATTTTCAAAATGACCATTGTTAGTTTTAAATTAGTGTAATATGTTATGTTACTATAAATAAAATATGTACATTTTATTCTATAATTTGTCCTGTTAAATATTACACTAAACCAAGTTTCTGGTAAAAAGAATGAAAAGCTATTTGCAAATGAATAAATCATTTTTTAATTGTGCATTTTTTTGTGGAACTGAATAAGTAACAAACATAACAAATGAAAGCAAAAAATATATAAATATTAATGGTAAAAAAAAAGAAATGAAAAAAAGTCCATGTTAGCCTAGATATGTTTTTTTTTCCTTCTATGTGTGTGTTCATATACTGTATGTGTATTTTATAAATCAAAGTCTCTATTATTTTCATGTACTTTCTTCTGAAGTATCTGGTTGATCCTGCTACTCACCATTTTTTCTTGTTCTAAACTAATAAAACAAAACACAGAAGCTGATCTGTGTTAGCATGGTCAGTTTTCATCCTTTAGCTAACCTTTCAGAGGTATAGGACACTGTGCAGACACACAGCTTGCCTGCATTGGTTAAATTGTTCGGCTCCAAGGCCCCAACCAATAACAGCCTGCCTCTGACACATACCCCTTCCCAATTACAGCCAAAGATAAGGAGAAGTCTATGTGAATGATGGTGTGGTCGCCATCATCCCTGATTATACATAATACACAATTGTATACCTCCTGAGGTGTAACTTTTTAAGGCAACCATTCAAATGATTTAAACGTTTAAATATAGCTTTTTATTTCTTTAAAAAAAGAATCCAAAAAGATGATATCATGGTATAATCCAAAACATACAAAAGCAATAAAATCATTGTACATAGGTGGGTTTACACAGTTACATGTATGTCACTATTTATTGAACATTCCCAGTATTTCCAATTGGTGGTTTCACAACCCCCGCAATCATTTTACACTAACTGCAAGGTTTATACAGTCAATGGGTATCCAACATGTTTCAAGCTTTTTCAAAACATTCTCTTAATCAGAGATATGATACCACTATATAGTAAAATGCAACTTTAGAACAAACGTCGCCCAAATCTTTTGCCAGGTAAGTCATCCCCAACAGCAGGAAACCTAAAATGCATGTGCAAAGACCGCCAGGCCACTATTCAATTGTCAAGGCTTGTTCTAAATTCCTCATTTCTGGATGGAAAGTTGTAATTTTTTGGATAATGGAGAAATCCAAAAAATATATTTTTTCATTTTTTTTATCTTTAAAAAAATCTTATTTTCTCTCTTTTTTTAATATATATATATTTTTACATTCTGTGAGCAATACATTGATACCATAGTAACAATGTACTACTCTGGGGAACTGATCAGGATTTTTTTTTTAACACACTTTCACTTTATTTCACTGCTATAAGCAAACATTTTTACTGAATGAAAGTGTGTATTCAGTGTTTACTTTTGTGATTAGCTGTGGCACTTGGATTTTGGATTGGATTTTGTCCGTCGGATTTTGTTCGTCGGATCTTGTCCGAAACTGTTGCATACACGCGGTCGGACAAAGTTGTCGAAAAATCTGATCTTTCAGAACGTGATGACGTAATTTCGTTACGATGGGACTACGTTCAGGCTAGTAGCCAATAGATTTGATGTAGGAATTTGATCTGAGCATGCGTGGCACTTGGTCCGATCAAAATTCTCTACATATGATCGGAGTATGTCTGACCGGCCCAGTTGGTCGGGAAATATTTCCAACAAGTTGTAAAATTGGGTCCGACGGATATTCCGACAGAATCAGTCCAATGCATACCACACACAGTCGGATTATCCGACAACACGGTCCGATAGGATACATTCCGACGGATTCTCCGACCGTGTGTACAAGGGCTTAGGCATCATAGATGATGTGGTTGCAGGAAAGAAAATCTCTCAATTCCCCCATCAACAGTCAGTGCTGATGGGGGAATCCCTCCCACTGAGCTATTGGGTTCTCCCGGCAGGGGAGGGGGATGCAGTGAGCCGCCCCTGCTGGGAGAACACAGTGATTATTGCTAGCCACTGGCAATAATCGCATGCTGAAAATCCGACATGCTGATTGTACCCAAGTCAATCAATGGATCAACTTTGATACAATCCCTGCTGAACTGACCAAGACTTGAACCGTCAATGGTCGGGATTAGCTTTTAATAATGTCTGAGTCTCTGCTTTGAACATTTGCCCACACTATCCTCAGATAAAATATGAAGGAAACCTCTCCAACATAGGAAAGACCTTAATTACTAACCTTCCCAACTCAGTCCAGTTCCTAAAAAAAAAAAATTGATGGAGATTTTTTTATAACTTGTATTCATTTCTAATATATATATATTTTTTTGGACTAGTGTTTCATGAATATTTTCTTCCTCCTTTTTCCAGCACAACATAAAAACAGTTAGTGAAAACGATTTTATGACTCAGAAGTGCTTACCGCTGGGCCACACCACATTGATTTCACTGGAGCCTGTTTGCATTGTATAACGGTAGAGGAATGTAATAAAACAGAAGGCTTGCAGAAAGGTCACGCAAGCACAAAATCTGCATATGGCAGTATTTACAATAGCCTAAGTGAAAAACAGCATTGTGAAATTCAGTGTGAAAATTGCTAAATGAAAACTAAAGAAACCACATGCACATATATTTTCATGACAGGTTGTTAAGCTACGCATTGGATTAAAAATATCCCAAATAAAAGCCAACTGGCTCCTTTCCAAGAATAAATGGAGATGGTCGGGGAAACAGCGAAGACACGTGATGCCCCTGGCGCAGTAAACTGCTTAGCTGATGCTTTATTTTACTAAGTGAAATTTTATCAACTGCAGAGACCTCGCTTGTGCGAAACACTGCCCTTTGAACTACTTATTAGTTTAAAGGGGCTTGGAAAATTGTGTCATTTTAGATTTGATGAAATAAGATTGCATCAAGCAGACATGGTCTAGCTAAGTAATATTTACTGCAATCTCTGTCCATGTATTCAGCTGACCTGCATACTGACATCAGATAAAATTACTGTATGCGACTCTTGCTTGCCAGATATTGCTAGTGGGCATTTAAATATTCGTTTAAAAATGAAGTTAAGGCAGTAACAGGGGGACACATTAACTGAGCTCTGTAATTATTATTGTATCTTTAAATGTATTCCTAATGTGATACTAGACTCAAAAGCAAACATTTATTATATTGCAGCTTACCAATTCTTAAATGTGATGGCTGCATTCGTTTTCTTTTTCATGCTTTTTTTCCTTATTTTTACCTGGGGATTCGGCCAGCAAGTGTGTTTTCACAAGCTCAGGCTGCCCAGCAGAATGTATCAGTTTATATGTATGAGGCAGACCATGTGACACTGGCAGGGGCAATTAAAATGGTAAGCTTTTATTTTATATACTGTATATACTCAAGTATAGGCTGACCCGAATATAAGCCAAGGCACCTAAATTTTATCACAAAAAAATGGCAAAATATTGACTCGAGTATAAGCCTAGGGTGTGAAATAGCAGCTACTGGGTAAACAATGCCCATCTGCAGGCTCACTGTGCCCATTTGCAGCCTCACTGTGCCCATCTGCAGCCTCACTGTGCCCACTTGTATCATCAGTGCCCATCTGCAGCCTCACTGTGCCCATCTGCAGCCTCATTGTGCCCATCTGCAGCCTCACTCTGTCCATTTGCAGCCTCGCTGTGCCCATCTGCCTCCTCGCTGTGCCCATCTGCAGCCTCAATGTGCCCATTTGCAGCCTCACTGTGCCCATCTACAGCCTCACTGTGCCCATCTGCAGTCGTACCTTTAATAACTAAAGCAGCGGGTGTCTCTCGCTGTGTCATGCCGTCTGTTCGGCGGCCATCCATTGTAACAAAGCCCCACCTCCTCCTCGTCCGCAATAGATGGAACACTGATACAATGCTGGGAAACTGTATCAGTGTTCTGTCTATCACGGATGAGGAGGAGGCAGGGCTTTGTTACAATGGATGGTCAAACAGACTGCATGACACACCCACTGTTTTAGTAATCAAAGGTACAGCTGCAGATGGGCACAGAGAGGCTGCACCCTCACTTGAGACCCTCACTCAGGAATAGGCCGGGGGGCAGGGGCGTAACTATAGGGGGTGCAGCAGTCGCGACCGCAACTGGGCCCTGTGATGCAGGGGGCCCATGCAGCCCCCTCTACATATGGCCGGCAGCAGCATAGTCAGCTAGCACACACTATTACATACCCCCTCCATATCCCCCTGGGGACAGGGACCCCTTCTCACATGGGGACAGGGAACCCCACCTCCCCTGGCGACAGGGACCCCCTTCTCACCTGGGGGCAGGGACCCCCTTCTCACCTGGGGGCAGTAACTTCATCTGCCCTGGAGAAAAGGACCTCATCTCTTCTGGGGACGGGGACCCCATCCTGCCTAGGGACAGTCCCCCAATGGGGCACCTAAAAATGTAAAAAATAAATAAATAAAAACTACTGATACCAGTGGTGGAACTACAGGGCTCACAAAGGTCATACCTGTGACCACGCCCTGGAGTTCCACCGCCGGACTCGGAGGGAAGGGCCCTGGCTGGGGTTCAGGGGGGCCCTTCATGGTTTCTTGCATCGGGGCCCTGAAGGTTCTAGTTACGCCACTGCCGGGGGGTGGGGGGTTTCAGCCTAAAAATGTGCTGAAAAACTCTGCTTATACTTGAGTAAATTAAAACCTTTATCACTAACTGATGTGAGCTGGAATTTGGCTTCAATTTTGAGACTGACAAGGCTGCTGTCGGCTGTACCTCCTGTTCTCATTCCTCCAGAGTTGTGTCTCATTAATACAGGAGGTGTGAGATCACCAGGTGTAAACAGAGGGGAAAAAAACAAAGAAAAGAAAACAGATGTACCCACTACATGTAATGATTGGTAAGCTGCTATATAATACATTTTTGGTTTTGGTTTTATTACTGCTTTAACCACTTGCCAATTGGCTCACACACATTTACGTCGGCAAAGTGGTTTGTTACTGCAAAGCGATGTACCAGTACGCTGGCCCCTTTAAGAACCATAGCAGGTTCATGTGCCCGCGGCACTGTTTTGGACCCTTAAATTTTTGGCTGATGGGCGTGATTGCCGCCGGCCACCCGTGATTGCGGGCACGAGAACCAGAACAGGGATCTGTGTGTGTAAACACACAAATCCCCATTCTGATAGGGGAGAAGAGACACATCTGCTGTTTTTAGTAATTACAAACAGCGATATGTCTCCTCCCCCAGTCAGTCCCATCCCCCCACAGTAAGAAACACTCACAAGGGAACACATTTAACCCCTTAATCGCTCCCTAGTGTTAACCCCTTCCCTGCCAGTCACATTTACACATTAATCAGTGCATTTTTTTTAGCTTTGATCGCTGTATAAATGTCAATGGTCCCAAAAATGTATCAAAACTGTCCGACCTGTCCGCCACAATGTCGCAGTACCACTAAAAATCGCAGATCACCAACATTACTAGTAAAAAAAATAATAATAATATAAATACCATAAATCTTTCCCATGGTTTGTTAAAGCTATACATTTTGTGCAAACAATCAATAAACGCGTATTTTATTTTTTTCCAGAAATATGTAGAAGAATACATATTGGCTTAAACTGATGAAGAAATTTGTTTTTTAAAAACTTTTTGGGGGATATTTATTATAACAGAAAGTAAAAAATATTGTGCTTTTTTCACACGAGGATGCTGGTCAGTGCCCTCGCAGTCCAATTACTGTTCCTCCAGCTTACTAACTGAAAGCTCATTCAGAGGTACAGGCAGAAAGCTGGAGGAAAAGTGTGCAGGAGTCTGACTTTGCACCTGCAATCCATTGATCATGTGTGCAATTCTTTGCAGGCTTCTGTAGGAAAAAAATAATACATGCACATTTTTTTACCTGCAAAAATATGTGCATTTATTATCTTTTCCTAAAAGGTGAACTTAGCCTTTAATGGTAAAATAAACAGATTTTCAAACTAAGATCTGGGGACCACCCAACTTTTATTTACACCCACAATGTTTAATTTGACCGGAAATAGATCATTTTGGCAAAGCTGGCTCAAAAACTGCACTATATTGTCAAAAGTATTCCATGACATAGAACATAACTAGGGATGCACCGAAATTTTGGCCACCGAAACATATCGGCCGAAAATGCCCTTTTCGGCAATTTGCCGAAAGGAAAAAACGGTCGATAATTGAGCCGAAAATGGGGCGGGGCCTGGGTGGGGGCGGAGCACCGCCCCTGCCCCTGGTGCCGCCCATCATGGGAGATCTATAACGCAGGAGAGCCGCCTCCGCTGTCTGGTTCAGTAGAGCGCCGGGAACATCACAGCTTTAATTTCAATAGCTGTGTGTTCCCCGTCACACGCCGTCGCATACAGCCCCTCCCCCTTGTCCGGGGAACTGTGATAGACAGATTACCCGTCCAGATTGGACGGGTGATCTGTCTATCACAGTTCCCCGGACAAGGGGGAGGGGCTGTATGCGACAGGGGAACACACAGCTATTGAAATTAAAGCTGTGATGTTCCCGGCGCTCTATTGAACCAGACGGCGGAGGTGGCTCTCCTCTCTCTTCGCTGCATCACTGGCTGCACGGGGACAACACTGGCTGCACGGGGACAACACTGGCTGCACAGGGGACAACACTGGCTGCACAGTGGACAACACACTGGCTGCACAGGGGACAACACACTGGCTGCACAGGGGACAACACACTTATCTCTTTTATCATGTCGCCAGTCTCTGACCACCTCCTGTACCATGCCGCCAGTCTCTGACCCTCTCCTGTACCATGCCGCCAGTCTCTGACCCTCTCCTGTACCATGGCGCCAGTCTCTGACCACCTCCTATACCATGCCGCCAGTCTCTGACCACCTCCTATACCATGTCCCCAGTCTCTGACCACCTCCCATACCATGTCCCCAGTCTCTGACCACCTCCCGTAACATGTCCCCAGTCTCTGACCACCTCCCGTACCATGTCCCCAGTCTCTAACCACCTCCCGTACCATGTCCCCAGTCTCTGACCACCTCCCGTACCATGTCCCCAGTCTCTGACCACCTCCCGTACAATGTCCCCAGCCTCTGACCTCCTCCCGTACCATGTCCTCAGTCTCTGACCACCTCCCGTACCATGTCCCCAGTCTCTGACCACCTCCCGTACCATGCCGCCAGTCTCTGACCCTCTCCTGTACCATGCCGCCAGTCTCTGACCACCTCCTGTACCATGCCGCCAGTCTCTGACCACCTCCTGTACCATGCCGCCAGTTTCTGACCACCTCCTATACCATGTCGCCAGTCTCTGATCACCTCCTATACCATGTCCCCAGTCTCTGACCACCTCCCGTACCATGTCCCCAGTCTCTGACCACCTCCCGTACCATGTCCCCAGTCTCTGACCACCTCCCGTACCATGTCCCCAGTCTCTGACCACCTCCCGTACCATGTCCCCAGTCTCTGACCACCCCCCATACCATATCCCCAGTCTCTGACCACCTCCCGTACCATGTCCCCAGTCTCTGACCATCTCCTGTATAAAAATATTTTTTAAAAACAGTAGTTTTCGGTATCGGTGCTGTGTATTTTTCATTTTCGGTATTGGTTTCGGCACCAAAAAACCCATTTGGTGCATCCCTAAACATAACTATGCAGTCACTGTGTGTGCTGTAATATACTGTGGAAGCCTTAGCTACATCCAGTATGCAGCGCTGTGCTCTGCAGCAGTTATTGGTGACTTTCCTGCATTAAAATAGCCCCATAACCTGTGTAATTCATATGTGTTCGGGTTTAAAGGGATGAGGTAGCAACCCTATTCTCTGCCATTCAGAAGAAAGGATACAAGGCTTCTTCTGAATGACTGAGGTACAAATTGTGTCATCATCTCTCCACCTCGGCCAAACAGAGGAAGCAGTGATAAATCCCACATTAGTGTCAGTGGCCACAGTAATAAACTCCACATTAGGTCAATGGCAGTGAATTTATTTACTCCACATTTGTGTTAGTGAAATTTTTAACTCCACACTGGTGTCTGTGAATTTTAACCCAAACACCGGTGGGAGCGGGAGCCTGATGGTGACCATCAGAGGCAGGGAGGGCTGACATAATTCCTCAGGGTGCAGGTTACTAGGCATGGTGGCTGATGAACAAGATAGAAAATTGGGCGCCAGTCACTTTTATTTCTCACAACAGGAAAAATGTGGGAGACAGGGGATAGGGCACAGGGCACCCTTAATTAAAAATAGTAACGATCAGCAGATAGGCAGAGTAGCAGACTCCTTAGATAAATGGTGCCGGAATTCTATGGATGATTCCATCTTGATGCTTTCCCAGGCTCTGCATGGGTCCCCGCTCCATGCAAGAATCACTTCTGGTACTTCATCTCTGGTCTTCATATTTTCCTTCATCCTTCTGAGTAATGTGCGGGCTCTCCCTTGCAGAATCCTGAGCACATGATTAGGCCTCAGGCTACAGGCCTACCCAGCAGTAGCGGTTCCACACACATTCTACCCAGACTGCAGCCTGGGCAGGGAAGACCCCGATCACCTGACTCCCTCAGAATAAATACCTTCTCCCAGCATTCATAGCAGCGAATCTGATTGACTGAGAAAGGTGTATTTATTCATAACCTGAATGAATTCACTGTAGCTCATCACACTAATGTCAAATGTCAAAGGCAACAGCGCCACCTACTGACAAAAGGGAGAAACTACTATTCCTTTTGATTGGGTTCTGAAATTTACAAATGCTGCAATTTAGAAATTGGATGAAAGGTTTAGCACTTGGAAACACTTTTTGAAAGATAAATAGTGCATTTTTTTGTAAAATCTTTATTTAGAAACAGTTTAGTGAAGGAATACATACAAATCAGATATACATGAACTGTATTGATTTAGGCATATGGCAAGAAACACACAGACATGTATAACCTGTCTAAGGAAATAAAGAAAAGAAGAGCATAGTAAAACATGTATAACTTATGCCTTGCATTAAGCTAGCGCCTGTAGTTTTTTCTTATATCCATATCAGCTCTGCCTTTTATGAACAGTGGCCGTAACATAGATTTTTACTAGCCCAAGGAGGGGAACTGGCCAAGGCCAGCTTTGTCCCTCCCAGGGTATGTGCAAGGTCCAGAGACCAGAGGGCATCCCCCCGGTAGTGAATCCAGGAGAAGGGGGCCTTATTGCCTCCATCTTCCTCTCCCGGTTCGCCCCTCCAGCAGGGCAAACCCCCAACAGTCCCCAGGCCTGGGAGGGGAGGAACAGAGGCCCCCCCTGATCAAGGCCCCCCCCCCCCTCCAGCCAGGCGATGCAGCCATAGCTTCAGCTATTGTACAGGCAACTCAGCTAACAACTACATCTCAGTGTCAGGGAGGCATTGTGTAGTTAAGGGCATACACAAGAATGAAACAGAGAGATTGGCTGAGAAAGGTGTATTTATTCATAACCTGAATGAATGCACTGTAGCTCATCACACTAATGTCAAATGTCAAAGGCAACAGCGCCACCTACTGACAAAAAGGGAGAAACTACTATTCCTTTTGATTGGGTTTTGAAATTTATAAATGCGGCAATTTAGAAATTGGATGAAAGGTTTAGCACTTGGAAACACTTTTTGAAAGATAAATAGTGCATTTTTTTTGTAAAATCTTTATTAAGAAACAGTTTAGTGAAGGAATAAATACAAATCAGATATACATGAACTGTATTGATTTAGGCATATGGCAAGAAACACACAGACATGTATAACCTGTCTAAGGAAATAAATGTAGCGGGGTCTCTTTAAGAACTATAAAACTACTGTTCCCAGAACCCCGCTGGTTCCCAGGATGCTTTGAGTTATGCCCCAGAGACTTATGGGGGAAGAAATATAAGGAGGGGGAGAGGCCTAGTTCGCTCTCTTTGGACACCCCCCTCTCTTCAAGCAAGAGGAGATCTGTGCTGAACTGCTGAGGCACAAGGCCTGAAGCCTGGGCCTTGTGCTCTTTTCCAAAGAGCTCTCTGCCAGCCTAGTTGCACCTGAGAGACATTTTCTCATTCCTTGCTGCTGTACACCAGAAGGATTGAAGACTCGGAGGTCGGTGGATTCTTGTTCCTAGACGAAAAGGCAGAGAAACCGGACTTGGACTTGTCCGGGTGGTGAGAGCTGTTTAAAGACAGATGCTTTATCTTTATTATTTGTTTGGATTACAAAGTTGTTCTTCAAGTGCACCACCGAAAGATTGCTAGCGAATATTGTTTTACTGGACTTCCATCTAGATCAGTCAGGCCTGACTGCATAGGTAGACAGTGCTGGGTGTTTACCCATGTGGGGAAGTAGCTGAAAAAGGGCAGCGCTAGAGTTGCATAGCAATACTTTATTATGCTGATTACTCTGTTTATCTTTATTACTGGTTACTGCAGGGACCTGATTATGTGTTGCAATCCAAATGTTTGATTCATGTTATTCCTTTTATAAAAACAATAAGTAAAGTCAGTTATATACTTTCAAAGATTGTCTATGAGCTTGAGTTACCCACGCACGCACACACACATATTTAGAGTATAAGTGATTTAATGTGTATTGCTAGATACTAACTGTGCCAGAGTGGGTAGTGCAGATTGCCTGGGGGTTGGCGGAGCTGTGCTCAGGACCCAAACCAAACTTGCGGCCCTCTTAAGTGAGGGTATCGCTATACGTAGGGGCTCGTAAATCCGGGATTTCTGAGACAGCGGTGAACACGCCAGAGGTACCGGCATGGACCCACAGGGAGTCAGAGCGTGGTGTGAAGCGGCTAAGGCCGACCCAAGTCAGTCAGTGGTCATTAGCCTCCCAGGGGAGAAATGGTCGACAGACACCGTAGAGGAGTTAATGAAGTCAGTGTCCCCAGACCATGAACCATGCGTGATGGAGATAAAATCAGAACCAGACATCTCATATCAGTATGCGCTAGTGGAATACTGGGATGGGATGCCGGAGGCTTGCAAGCGCAACCGTGTACGGACACAAGACAACAGATCCTATAGGTTGGCGCACGCAATAAAGGAGGAGCCATTGCCAACGGGATCACCGCAGGCTGCGGCCCGTACCTCACCCGAGAGTCTCAGATCAGCACCGGCCACCCTTAGCGCAGAACTGTGTGCTGTCCTGGGGGAGATTGTGGCCCAGTGCAAGAAGGATCCCACAGATTACCCGATGTCGGGGTACAGAAAACTCCGGATGTTTTCAGGGAGGAAACCTGTACCTTCGGAAGAAGAGGGATTTGAAGATTGGTTAGATAGCGCAACTCAGGCACTAGAGGAATGGGAAGTTCCAGAGCGCAGAAAGAAGCAGAGGATTGTGGAAAGTCTAAAGGGGCCTGCTCTAGAGGCCGTTCGCAACCTGAAGATGAGCAGGACAGACTGTAATGCGCAGGAGTACCTAGATGTACTACAGACTGTGTTTGGTGGGACAGAGAAAATCTCTGAGCTTGCTTATCAGTTAGAGCATTGCTACCAGAAGAAAGGTGAAAAACTATCAGACTACATGGGACGTTTAGATAAAATCCTGCATAGGATGATCCTAAAGAAGGGGATCAGCCCAGGAAAAGTAGATGAGGCCCGTGCTCAACAGGTACTGAGGGGAGCTCAACCCATGGATCCTATTGCATGGACACAGCCTGCCCGACTGGATGGGAAGAATCTGGAGTACACTGACCTCATCCGAATGATCAGAGAGGAAGAGGCCCTACTGGAAGAGAAAAGGGAAGAACATCTCACCGAGCCCGTCAACCAACCGGTAGCAATAGTTACACCGGCCATGACTCCCGCTAGAGATAAGGAGCTGGACACTTTGAAGTTACAGATGTCCCAGGTGATGGAGATGTTGACTGCTATGATGGCGAAAGGTCAAGGGGGAGCCGAGAAACCAAGTCCTAGGAGGGAGTTGTTTCCAGATACACCAACACCAAGCCCCACTCGAGACCGAGAAGAGATGCTATGCTACAACTGCGGGGGCAGTGGCCACTTCGCCAGTAGATGTTCCAGTCCCAAGAAGAAGAAGATAGATAACCGCCAGCCGGCGGGAAACTTCAGAGGGCCCCGGTGAGGGAGTCAACCGGGTGCCCATGCCTTTCAGTGAACTCCAAACTGAATAGAAGGAAGAGAGAGAGAGGAAACCAGACCCCTCAGAAGGAATGTCTACAAATAAGAGACAATAACATCCCTCAGCGGGTTTGTATCCCCATTACTGTGGGGAGGGTCAATGCATACCAGGCTCGAAAAAGAGTAAAGTCAAAAACCAACTGGATGAAGACGGGTCCCCAGAAGAGGGTGGCCTCAACCCGGCCCTTCCCAGAAGAATTGGTCGGCCCGTCCCCCACTGTCTCCATCCAGGTGGAAGGAGTCTACACGAAGGCCCTCCTGGACACTGGAGCTCAAGTGACTTTGTTGTACAGAGACTTCTATGATAGGCACTTGAGCCATTTGCCTATACAGAAGATAGAAGAGCTGGAGATATGGGGCCTTGGAACTCAGAGTTTCCCCTACGATGGTTACCTGCCCATAAAGCTGACCTTCGATCCATCTGTGGCAGGGAAAACGGAGGTGTTTGACACCCTGGCAGTTGTGTGTCCTAGACCGCCCGGGGCCAGCAAGATGTCCCTCATCATAGGGACCAATACGGATCTGGTGCGAAGACTTCTGACCCCTCTAGTGGAGATGAGTAACCATCAAGATCCCAATATCCATTCCATGCTGAAGACAGCCTACCAACGGATGGTCCTAGAGCAGAAGACCCCAGGAGAGGGGATAGGGAAGGTGTGGAGACTTGGGAGAGAGGGAGTGGTGCTGCAGCCCAGAGAGGTAGCCTGCCTCAGGGCCACGGTGAAGCTTACCTGGGAGCAGCCTGGCCCCTTTTGTCATGCTGGAATCCGATCCAAGGGAGGATCACTCAGGCCTGGAAGTGATACCGGAAGTGATTTCAATCAAGGCCCTGAAGAAGGCTCGAGGAAGAGTCCCAGTGAGTGTGAGAAACCCTACGGAGAGACCCATAGAGATCCCTGCCAGAATGCTGTTGGGGCAGGTGAGTCCTGCGGCCCCAGTCAGCTGGTCTGAAGTAAAAGGAACGGGTGAAGGAGGAGATGTTTGGGAAAAACTTTCCATGGAGAACCCGGACCTACCTGGAGCCTGGAAGGAGAGAGCCAAGGCCCAGCTGACTAGATGGGAGAGGATTTTCTCAAAGGATGAGTTTGATGTTGGATGTGCCAGGAGTGCCACCCACCGAATCCGCCTCCAAGAAGACAAACCCTTCAGGGAAAGGGTTAGGCGGGTCCCTCTAGCTGACCTGGAGGATCTGAGGGAGCAGCTTGCGGAGTTGAAGAAGACTGGTGTGATTCGGGAGTCTAGAAGTCCCTATGCCTCCCCCATAGTGGTGGTCAGGAAAAAGAATGGGTCGTTGAGGCTTTGTATTGACTACAGGACTCTCAACAGGAGGACCATCCCTGACCAGTATACCACACCGAGAATAGAGGATGCCCTACAGAGTTTGGCTGGTGCCAAGTGGTTCAGTGTAATGGACCTCAAGAGTGGGTACTACCAAATCCCCATGCACCAGGAAGACCGAGAGAAGACAGCTTTCATAACCCCAGTGGGATTCTTTGAATTCAACAGAATGCCTCAGGGCCTGTCTGGAGCCCCTGCTACCTTTCAACGCCTCATGGAGAAGACCGTTGGAGACATGAACCTCATAGAAGTCCTTGTGTACTTGGACGATGTCATTGTCTTCGGGAAGACTTTGGAAGAACATGAGGCCAGGTTGGAGAAGGTGTTGAGAAGACTCAGCGAAGAGGGACTCAAGCTTTCTCCCGAGAAGTGCCGGTTTTACCAATCCTCTGTGAACTATCTGGGACACATAGTGTCTGAAAAGGCAGTGGCTACAGACCCTGAGAAGTTGGAGGCAGTTACCTCTTGGCCAAGACCGACAACAGTCACAGAGCTCAGATCTTTCCTGGGGTTCTGCTCCTATTATAGAAGATTTGTGGATGGGTTTGCCCGGATTGCCAAGCCACTGAACGAATTGCTCAAGACTGAAGGAGAAGAGGATGGTTTGGGACCCAGGAGGGCCGGTGAGTCGGTTCAAGATCAGTGGAGCCCAAGGTGTGAAGAGGCTTTCCGAACCTTGAAGAGGAGCCTTACCACGGCCCCAGTCCTGGCCTATGCCGACCCCACCAGACCATATGAGCTACATGTCGAAGCCAGTCATGAGGGCCTAGGCGGAGTGCTCTATCAAGAGCATGAAGAGCAGCTGCGACCAGTGGCCTATGTGAGCCGGAGCCTGACTCCCTCGGAGAAGAACTACCCCACTCATAAATTGGAGTTCTTGGCCCTCAAATGGGCAGTAGTAGACAAACTGAAGGACTATCTCTATGGGGCGGAGTTTACCGTAAAGACAGATAACAATCCTCTGATCTACCTCTTCACTACTGCAAAGTTAGATGCAACCGGACACAGATGGTTGGCTGCATTATCCGGATTCAACTTCAGTCTAAAATACAGACCAGGGGCTGGAAATAGGGATGCAGATGCCCTGTCCCGAAGATCTCATGTCATGGTCGATGACTGGGAAGACTGGACTCAGGTAGCACCGGAAGGAGTGCGAGCACTCTGTCAGGGTGCTGAGTTTCAAGCAAGAGGGGGCTCCAGAGCAGAGGAGATAGGAGTCACCGCAGTGGGAGTCCCTCAACCCTACTGTGGGGTAATTCAACTAGCAGAGGAACTCCTGCCAAAGCTGTCCAGAAAGGAGCTGAGCTATGACCAATTGGAAGACCCCATGGGGAGATTGGTCCTTGAAGCTTTGGAGAATGAGAATCCAGAGGGACTTCGACATCACCCTTCCAAGGAGGCTCGCCCGCTGAGGAAAGAGTTGGATAAGCTACAAGTACATCAGGGAGTGGTCTACCGAAGGGGCCCCTCTGATAACTCAGAAGATAAGTGGCAGTTGTTTCTCCCAGAGAAGCACCGAGAGACGGTACTAATTGCCTTACATGACCAGCATGGCCATCTAGGGGCGGAGAGAACTTTTCAGCTTGTCAGAAGCCGGTTCTATTGGCCCTGTATGAGGGCAGAAGTGGAGGAATATTGCCGTTCTTGTGCACGATGCATCCAGAGGAAGACTCTACCCCATCAAGCTGCCCCAATGGGCCACCTACAGAGTCAGGGTCCAATGGATCTGGTGTGCATTGACTTTCTCTGCCTCAAACCCGATTTGAGTGGATTGGGAAATGTTCTGGTGGTAACCGATCATTTCACCCGTTATGCCCAGGCTTTCCCCACCAAAGACCAAAAGGCCTCCACTGTGGCCAAGGTGCTCATGGAAAAATACTTTGTCCACTATGGATTACCACAGAGAATCCACTCAGACCAAGGAAGGGACTTTGAGAGTCGTCTGATCCGGAACCTACTGGACTCATTGGGAGTAGAGAAGACCAGGACTACACCTTATCATCCACAAGGAGATGCCCAACATGAGAGGTTTAATCGGACCTTACTAAACATGCTTGGAACTCTAGAGACAGAGAAGAAGCAACACTGGAGCCAACACATATCAGCTCTGGTGCACGCTTACAACTGCACCACAAGTGATGTGACGGGTTACTCCCCCTACCGGCTCATGTTTGGGAGAGAAGCAAGATTGCCGTTGGATCTGGCCTTTGGCATTTCCCTAGACCATGCCTCTGCTACCTCCCACAAGGGATATGTGGACCGACTTAGACACAATTTGAAAGTGGTCCATGAACGAGCTCAGGCGGCCTCGGACCAAAGGGGAGCCCGCAACAAGAGGAACTTCGATCTGAAGGTTCGAGTGCAAGACCTGCAGCCTGGGGACCGTGTACTGCTACGCAATCTGGGGATCCCTTGGAAGCACAAGCTTGCTGATAGATGGAGATCGGAGCCCTATGTCATTTGCAGAAAGCTACCTGGATTGCCTGTGTATAAGCTAAAACCAGAGGGGAAAGTGGGGCCCTTGAAAACTTGGCACAGGAATCATTTGCTCCCGCTTACTGAAGCAGTCAGAATACCTCCAGTGAGAGATCCACCTGAATCTGTTTCCATTCTGGATACCCCAGGACCTAGCACTCGGTCTCAGACCTCCCGGGTTACAGATGGACAAGATTCCCAACAAGGTGAAGGTGGAAGAGAAGAGCTTGAGTGGCTGTGGCATTCATCAACTCCAGGAAATTCTGCCATAGATCTCCCACCTACTGAGGATACACAGGATGGGACACTGAACCCAGAAGCTACAGAGTTCATTCCATCTAGTGGTGTGCCTGAAGGCTGGGAAGATATCCCTAGCATTTACTCAGAAGAGGAAGGAACTGATGTTCCAGAACCAGTGATGCTGTCAGAATGTGTTCCTGAAGTAGAGCCTGTGGCACCAGAGCCTGAAGTCCCAAGAGAACAGAGAGCTCGCCGAGTTGTGAGACCCCCCAAGAAGCTAACCTACTCTCAAATGGGAGAGAGCTCTGAGGACTCTGTTGTGACTGCTAGAAGAAGTGCTGAACGCTCTAATCCTTCCACTGACCATTTGGTGGAGGGCAACCCCAGCTCACTCTCTGGCACAGTTAGGCAGGCCACTCATGTCACTGTGACCTGTGGGACAGGGAATCCCACCTCTGAGTTCTGGTGGAAATTCCCTGTACCAACATCATACTCAGCACTTTCAAAATTGGTACAGGATATGTGTTAAAAGTTTATCTTTGGGGACCAAAGAGTTTAAGTGGGGGAGTGTGTAGCGGGGTCTCTTTAAGAACTATAAAACTACTGTTCCCAGAACCCCGCTGGTTCCCAGGATGCTTTGAGTTATGCCCCAGAGACTTATGGGGGAAGAAATATAAGGAGGGGGAGAGGCCTAGTTCGCTCTCTTTGGACACCCCCCTCTCTTCAAGCAAGAGGAGATCTGTGCTGAACTGCTGAGGCACAAGGCCTGAAGCCTGGGCCTTGTGCTCTTTTCCAAAGAGCTCTCTGCCAGCCTAGTTGCACCTGAGAGACATTTTCTCATTCCTTGCTGCTGTACACCAGAAGGATTGAAGACTCGGAGGTCGGTGGATTCCTGTTCCTAGACGAAAAGGCAGAGAAACCGGACTTGGACTTGTCCGGGTGGTGAGAGCTGTTTAAAGACAGATGCTTTATCTTTATTATTCGTTTGGATTACAAAGTTGTTCTTCAAGTGCACCACCGAAAGATTGCTAGCGAATATTGTTTTACTGGACTTCCATCTAGATCAGTCAGGCCTGACTGCATAGGTAGACAGTGCTGGGTGTTTACCCATGTGGGGAAGTAGCTGAAAAAGGGCAGCGCTAGAGTTGCATAGCAATACTTTATTATGCTGATTACTCTGTTTATCTTTATTACTGGTTACTGCAGGGACCTGATTATGTGTTGCAATCCAAATGTTTGATTCATGTTATTCCTTTTATAAAAACAATAAGTAAAGTCAGTTATATACTTTCAAAGATTGTCTATGAGCTTGAGTTACCCACGCACGCACACACACATATTTAGAGTATAAGTGATTTAATGTGTATTGCTAGATACTAACTGTGCCAGAGTGGGTAGTGCAGATTGCCGGGGGGTTGGCGGAGCTGTGCTCAGGACCCAAACCAAACTTGCGGCCCTCTTAAGTGAGGGTATCGCTATATAAAGAAAAGAAGAGCATAGTAAAACATGTATAACTTATGCCTTGCATTAAGCTAGCGCCTGTAGTTTTTTATTATATCCATATCAGCTCTGTCTTTTATGAACAGTAGCCGTAACATAGATTTTTACTAGCCCAAGGAGGGGAACTGGCCAAGGCCAGCTTTGTCCCTCCCAGGGTATGTGCAAGGTCGAGAGACCAGAGGGCTTCCCCCCGGCAGTGAATCCAGGAGAGGGGGGCCTTATTGCATCCATCTTCCTCTCCCGATTCGCCCCTCCAGCAGGGCAAACTCCCAAAAGTCCCCAGGCCTGGGAGGGGAGGAACAGAGGCCCCCCCCTGATCAAGCCCCCCCCCTCCAGCCAGGCGATGCAGCCATAGCTTCAGCTATTGTACAGGCAACACAGCTAACAACTACATCTCAGTGTCAGGGAGGCATTGTGTAGTTAAGGGCATACACAAGAAGGAAACAGAGAGAAGAAGAAAGGGAAAAGAGATTAGGGGGGAGAGGGTAAGAGGGGGTTAGGGGAGGGGGAAAGGGCGGGTGGATGGGGAAGGAAGATGGAGCATACCTGCATTCTGAAGAAGTTTTATGGTTCCGCACCAGGCGAGTCTCAGCGAGAGTTGGCCACCCCAGGGAAAGGGCGGAGTGGTGAATGTAATTTACTGAGCAACAGTGCCACTAACTATGCAAGATCTCAGGGATGGTTCTGCTAGCTCCAATAGAGCCAGGTCTAAGCTGGAAGATGTTTGAATGGTATCGGACATGTGGTCCGTCCATGGTTCCCATATCATGTCAAACTGATCCCCCATGTCTCTGCACGACGCTATCCAGTGTTCGGCCTCCCTAATGTCATTCACCTTTTTGATCCATTCCTCCCTTGAGAGAATTCTGGTTTGCTTCCAGTAGATTGGAAGAAGGTGTCTAGCTGCATTCAGCAGGTGTGGTAAAGCGCTTTTTTTTGTATCTACCAATCGGGACCCAGGGGATGTACAGGAAGTAGTTATCTGGAGATAGAGGAATATCTAGGTTCAGGATTTCTTTTATTTGGGATTGAATGTCTGCCCAGTATGGTTTAATTCAAGGGCATTCCCACCAAATGTGTAGGAGTGTGCCTTTGTGGCCACAGTCCCTCCAGCACTGATCCAACACCAAGGGGTTGATCTGCCGGTACCCTGTACCAGAGTGACAATATTTTGTAATTAATTTCTTCGGTTTTAGATTCTATGGAGCTTGTGTGAGTGAGTTTGTAAAGGTGGGACAGTTGAGTTGTGGAACAGTTAAGCTGCAGGTCTCTCTCCCATACCCGTATATACGTTGGTCTAGTGTTTTCGGTGTCAGTACTTAGTAAGCGGTACATTTCTGAGATCATGTGAAGAATTGGTTCATCCTCCACAACAAGCTATTCAAAGGGTGTGAGAGATGAGATGTCTCTTATTGAATGGCCGTGGACCTCGAAAAAGTGGTGAAGTTGTCTATACCTCCAGAAGTTCATTGTGGAGCCTTTATGCCTGTCTTGTAGGGATTCATAGCTTGCCAATTTACCATTTCTCATCAGTTTTCCACAACTGGTGCTCCCATCGTTCACCCAGGGACCAAAGAAGGCCATAAATAGTGCATTTTATATTCAATAGATCAGACCAAAATGAGAGACAAATTAGGAGGAAAGAGGGACAGAGGGACATTATTCCAAATCAGGGACAGTCCCTCAAAATCAGGGACAGTTGAAGGCTATCATTTTTTTACCTTCACCCTTTACAACAACTTTAAGGCAAATGATTTATTTTAATTTCTGCCTAATGCACTGAAACATACCAAAAAAAATATATATATAATTATATATCTGCCTTTCATGGTATAGAGAATTATTTGCATCAGTGATTCATATCTGTTGGACATAGGTGTTCGATCACAGTGCATCACAGCAGATGTCCCATGTGGATTAATAATTGTAGTTGTCTAATCTGTGGATGAAAGCATAACAGCGGAAGGTGAATACAATGGGGGAAATTATCAAAACTGGGGCAGCCAGAATCTGGAGCAGCTGTGCTGGAAACTTTAGTATGAAGTAAATATAAAGTCAAATATTGTGTAGGCTCCGCAGCAGCTTTTTAACTATTTATAGTTAATACATGTCCCAGGTTTGAGCCTAAAACCCACATTATTATATACTGCTACTGTGTTAAATCAGCCATACATGGTTCAAGGTGACCGGCTAAATTTCGATCCATGTATGAGCAGGGAGGTTGTATAGAAGTAAATCTACCAATTGCAGCAAAACAAAAGAAACTAATATGTTTGGATGTGGTGTGGTGCCATATATAGTGAACTGTTCTGTTTATTCATTATTTTGCTCACTCTAGCAATCAGCTTCTCTACAATCACCCAATCGGATTTCCCCCTCTCGTTCAGTGCTGCAGGCTATAGCCTCAGTGACTAAAGAAAAATAAATGTGTAGCGCTATGATAAAGTTGCTGCCTTGTTATAACCCCCTTCCCCACCTTAAGCCACCACAATAGCAACAAGAGCACAATACAGACATATAAACAATTGGAATAACCAATTGGACCAGCAATGCCGGACTTCCGGCGGAGAGGAGCGAGTGAGCGAAGGACGCCGTCTCCCCCCCCCTCGCTTTTGCTATGAAGCAGTCTCGCTAAGAAACATGCCCAACCTGCTATCCCCATCTCGAGCTAGTGGACATCTTCCGTAGAAGCGGGGATTACCCTACCTTCCTCCCCTTTTTTTGTCCGCCGGCCGCCCCTTCTGACTCTCTTCCAGCCGTTGGCGTGGAGTGTCGGCAGCCGGGATCGGAGAGCGAGGCAGAGCATCGGAGCGGTGAAGCTGAACGGGAGGAGGTGAAGACCTCGCGAGATCTCGGGAGGCTTCCTGGTGTTCCCTGGTGTGGAGACACGAAGGGGAGAGTAGACGGCGCTGCTGAGAAGCGGCAGAGCGGACCGGAACACCGAGACGAAGCTAGCACTGAGGGTGGAACGAGCCTGTGTGCCCCCTGCCTGCCTGGAGTGACGGGGGAGGAGGTGACCCCCCAGAGAGCAACCCGGAAAGCATCAGAAGAGAGGGTGAGAGCGAATTTATTAATACATTCATTATGGGACTGTAACTTTGAGGAAAAACTGGATCTACCCTGAATGCTTATATGGGACTGCAGTAACATGTATATATATATAGTCGTGGATACTAGTGGAGTGACACAGGGATTGGGTAGCAGGAGAGCCCATGTATATATACCCAGATGCACTCATATGTTGGAACCTGTTCCGTGCTACAGAGATAGCCTGGCTAGGAAATAAGCTGATGAACAGAAGCAAGCTGGAGAACCCCCCCCCCCCTCGCACACCTGGGCTTCTTAGGACTTCTTAGGACTTGATAGAACTTGATAGAAGCTCGGATAGACAGCCTGGTGGAGTTAAAAGATAGAGCCTTAATATAGAGAAATAAAGAGATAATTAAGAATATAAAGATTTTAAAGAATAAAGAAAGCGGAGGAGAATAAATAGCAGGGATGACAACACGCAGACGTGCGGCATTACAACCAGCAGCAGGAGGAAGTAGGAACTCGGCAAATGCGCTGCGTGCTTATTTGACGCCGCAAAAGGGAGATCGTCTGGCAACCCGGAACCAAGAAGGGAGACGGGGGAGCCTGGAGATGGCAGGCGGGCACACGAAGGTGGGACGAGGTGCATTAACACTGAACCACAGTGAGCCTATGGGGTATGGCCGTGGATTACAAACCTCAGGCAGAGAGGAGCGGAGAATAAGTGGAAATTATCCGGAGGGAAGGCAGAGAGAAGGAATACAAACCCCAGGAGGTATGAAAGAGGACTGGAGGAATGGTGGAGTGAGGGGGGATAAAAAGAGACTCTCAATATTGGAAAGTATCCCAACAGAACAGGATCAGGACCCACAAAGACCCAAGGCTAAGGCTAAGGAAATAGCAATAGCTAGCGAAGATGAGGAAACCCGAAATACAGCAGATAATGGGGGTAACCCACTTGAGGAAGAGCAAACAGAAAGAAGGGTGAAAGGCCAGGACTCCATAGGACCTCATGCGGATATACTTAAGAAAGAAATGGCAAAAGAGAGATTGGAAAACCCCACTAGGACAGAACAAAATAAAGGAGGTTTTGAGGGGGTAGAGACAGAAAGTATAAACATAGAATGGGACCTTAGAGAACATATAAAAGCTCTACCCACGAAGGCGGATATCCAACAGCTAATAGCTTCAGTAGAGAAATCATGTAAGCAAGCAGTGGAGGAATTAAGGGAGGAGGTGGAGGCAGTAGGTAATAGAATGGAAGGAATTGAAAATGCCCAAGAAAAGATGGCACAAGCAGTAGCGGAGGTTCAGGATACTATTAAATATCATGAGGAAGTAATGAATAATTACAGAGATCAAATGGATGAATATGAGAACAGGGATCGGCGACAGAATATACGAATACGAGGTCTACCTGAAAAATATCATAGCAGTGACCTGCCAATGGTGGTGCAAAAACTATTCTGTCAAATTATGGGAACAGCAGCGCCCAAATTTATCGAAATGGATAGAGTTCATCGTGTCACCTCTTTTGGAACTCAAAACAAAGACAAGCCAAGGGATGTGATATGCAAATTACATAAGTATACAATAAAGGAAACAATAATTAGGATTGCACGGGACATCCCCACAATTGAATATGAAGGAGCTCATATCCTCTTGTTCCCTGACATAGCCCGTCGAACATTAATGCAGCGAAGAATGGTAAAACCACTGTTGGAAGCCTTACAGGCAGCAGACATTAGGTATCGATGGGGGTACCCATTTCGCCTAATAGCATCAAGGAATGGAAAAACAGCAATACTCCGTACTAGAGACGATTTAAAAGAGTTCTTGGAAATATTAGAACTGCCATTTATAGACTTCCAGGATTGAAGAATAGCTAATGTTAAGACACTAATCCAACGACCCGAGCCCTGGTCCCAAGTGGGAGGAAAAGGCTAAGGAAAGATCCTAGTATATTCTTGTATAAGAGAATGGAAGTAGGGAAAAAGAGAGAGACTCAGGAAGAAATGGAAATAAGCGAAGTTAGGAGGGAGGGGGGGGGGGGGGGTAGGGATGGGTCAGTTCTCAAACTCGCTACTTAATTTTGTTGAGTGTTTTTTTTTTTTTTTTTTCTTTTTTTTCTCAATTAGGTGAGTCCCGTGGAAAGGGACTGATTTAAATGCAATATGCAGAAGGGGGGGAGGGCTCGGGAGGAGCAGGGAGCAACCAAGCGGGCTCACCCTACCGATAGTTGGTACATTTTACTAAGTAAAGTGTTAGGTTGTGGTTATGGTCGGTATGGAATATTTTTTGAGGTCTTCTTGCAGGTGTACATGGAGGCGGGGAACACGAGATATGTGGTAACGGATTAAGAATGGTATATAACTATCTAGAACAAAGAAATGGCTAAAACATTAAAAATAATGACTTATAATGTAAGGGGATTGTGCTCACCCCAAAAAAGGGGCCGTTTATGGCAGGAATTAAATCATCAAGCTGTGGATATAGTCTTTTTACAAGAAACACATTTTATGTCAGGATCTGTACCAAGGCTACCGTTATTCCCATATAATAAGTGGTTCCATGCCGTATCGCCCATCGCAAGAGCTAGAGGAGTATCGATAGCCTTTGGGAACACGTGCCCCCTGACATCCATAGAGGTGAATATAGATCCAGAAGGGAGGTTCCTTTTTATTAAAGGAACACTGCAGGGACAAGGGTATACATTTGCTTCAATATACGCCCCAAATACACACACGGTTGAATTTTTGGGAAAAGCATTAAAAGAGCTAGAAAAATTTAGGGAAGGGTTTTTGATACTGGGAGGGGATTTTAATATTATTGTTGACATTAAATTAGACACAACAACAGGGAAAACACCATTATCATTTAGAGCACTTAAACATGTAAAAAAATTATTTCAAGCCTCACATTTGGTAGATAGTTGGAGGGCATTAAATGGAGAAAGAAAAAACTATAGTTATTATTCAAAGAGTCATAATACCTACTCCAGGCTGGATTGGATTCTGGTAGATCAATATTATCTAGGAAATGTAAAAACAGTAAGCATTGAACCAATAACGATATCAGATCATGCCCCGGTGGTGGCGGTAATCTCCCTTACACACGCGGGTCAGAGGGAACGAACGTGGAGACTAAACGAATCATTATTGGATGATAAAAAAATACTAGAGGATCTCCAATACAAACTGGTGGAATATTTTGACTTAAATACATCAGAGGAAATATCGGAGCAAATAGTATGGGAAGCCCACAAAGCGGTAGTTAGAGGAGAATTAATAGCACATGGAACACGAGTTAAAAGGGAAAAAAGAAAAGAGATAGAAGATCAGATGGAAAAAATAAAGGAATTAGAGAATAAACATAAGAGTACTTGTGAACCAGGAGATGCCAGGCAGCTGGGGATTCTGAGGGAGGAGCTTTCCAAATGTCTAGATAGAAGGATCAGGGATAAACATAGATTCTTAGCGCATAGGTTTTATGAACATGGGAATAAATGCGGCCGATTATTGGCTAGACAACTAAAAAAAAAGAGAGAACTATCCCATGTACATGAGATAAGAGTGAATAATAAACAAGTAAAGGATACGAAAATAATAGCGATGGAATTTCAACAATTCTATAAGAATCTATATGATATCCAACCCATTCAGAGGCAGGCGGAAGATAGGGGGAGGATAGAAGAGATGAGAGATTATATTAGCAGCTCTACAATACCAACGCTCCCCCATAGGATAATAGAAAAACTAGAAGAACCAATAACTAAAGAGGAAATAAGAAAAGCAATAGAGAATTTACCGAGGGGGAAAAGCCCAGGACCCGATGGGTTAACTAATGTATACTATAAGAAGTTTGTCCAAATTCTAGAAACACCCTTATGCAGATATTTTAATAATATAACTGCCTCTAACCCAATGTCCTCAGAAGCACTGTTAGCATATATAACAGTTTTACCAAAACCAGGGAAGGACCCACAGGAATGTGCCAATTACAGACCGATATCATTGCTTAATACGGACACCAAACTAATAGCAAAAATTATAGCTACTAGAATACAAGAAGAGGTAACACAGTTGGTCCATTGTGACCAAACGGGCTTCATGAAAGGCAGAGAAACTAAAGATAACACCATACGAGCCTTAAATATACTCTATTGGATGCAAAATGGCCCAGAAGAATTACCCAGAACAATGCTATCAATGGATGCTGAAAAGGCATTTGATAGAGTGGACTGGGAATTTATGAAGGAAGTGCTGAAAGCAGTAGGTATGGGAGATCGAATGAGGGGATGGATAGCAGCTCTATATGCAAAACCTAGAGCAAGAGTGAAGGTAAACGGTACTCTATCAGGCTGCTTTGAAATACGAAATGGCACAAGACAGGGGTGTCCCCTGTCTCCTATACTGTTTGCCTTGACTCTGGAACCATTTCTGTGTAGGGTGAGAGAAAACAAGGGAATAAAAGGGATTAGAATAGGATCTGAGGAGCATAAGGTATCAGCTTATGCTGATGACCTACTATTCTATCTGTCAGAACCACAGGGATCAATAACGCCACTAATGGAGGAGGTCCAGAGATATGGAAAAGTGTCCAACTTTAAAATAAACATGGAAAAATCCATAATATTACCCTGTCATGTACCCCCATTGATGTCAATGGTAATGAAGAATAACCTTCCTTTTAAATGGAAAAAAAAATCATTATATTATCTAGGAGTATATATTACGGCGGAGGCTAAATCTCTATATGAACTCAATTATGAGACACTAATAACAGAAATAATTAAAGATCTAAATAGGTGGAAGGGTTATTCATTGACATGGTTTGGAAGGATAAACACCTTGAAAATGAATATATTACCCAGAATAATATATATCTTAAATACGGTACCTATAGCAGTGCCTCAGGTCTTCTTTAAAAGAATACGTAAAATGTTTATATCTTTTATATGGAACGATAAAAACCCTAGAATAGCATATGATATCCTGCGTAGAAACAAGAAGGAAGGTGGAATAGGGCTTCCAGATGTCTTCATGTATTATAAAGCAATGTCTATGGTACGAATACTAAACTGGTGCCACGACTCTGTAAATAAGGCATGGGTTTCGGTAGAAGAAAGTATGGCGGGCAGGAATTTAGCGGGGGCTCCATGGATACAAGTCACGAATAGAGCTCTATCAAAGTGGACATCACCACTAACACGGAATACGTTAGCAGTATGGGACAGACTGAACAAAAACGAAAAATTTGCCCCACAGACATCACCACTGGCCCCACTAGGAGGATATCCATGGTTTCCACCGGGGGAAGAAAAGGGAGTATTAGGTTCCTGGGGCTCAGGGGGGGATACAAGGTGTTTAAGATACGCTCCATTGGGAAGTTTACTCCCATTAACAGAATTAATATCATTACAAGGAGATATACATATGTCGAGATGGAGATATTACCAAATGAGAGATTTCTTTAAAAAACTAGAACCCCAAGTAAGACCTCTGAGCTCCCTTACGACATATGAGAAGATGTGTATGAAAATAGAAAAACCAAGTAACCTACTATCCCAGATGTACAAATTAGTCCTTAGTGAACAAAAAAGCACAACCCCTTACTTCATAAGAGAGTGGGAGAAAGAACTAAGATGTACATTTAGACCAACACAAATAAAAAAACTTATGGAAATGACGCATGTGACATCAAGAAGTACAGCAATACAAGAAATGTCATATAAGTTCATAGCCAGATGGTACCGAACCCCAGCCAGACTAGCAGAGATATATCCAACAGCGGATGGACGTTGTTGGAGAGGATGTAGGGAAAAGGGGACACACCTTCATCTATGGTGGGACTGTCCAAAAATTAGGATTTTTTGGGAGGGAGTGGCTAAATGGACAGGGAGGATAACAGCAAAACCAATAGAAATGACCCCCCTACAATATTTGTTTCACGGGACAGAAGGATCCATTAAATCTTATAAAAAAGGAGTTATACCACATCTGCTGAATGCAGCTAAAATATTAATACCTAGAAATTGGAAGCAGAAAGCATGTCCCACCCTACTGGAATGGAAGGGAGAGGTGGATAAAATAATGGAAGCGGAAAAATGGATATATGTTATAAAAGAACAACAAGGAAAACATGAAGACATGTGGGCAAGCTGGAAGCACTATTCCCGAGAAATAGAGAAAGAGTAAGGTATACCAGATTAAAAATTTTTGATAATCCCTCCCGAGCCTCCCAGAAACCCCTGATAGGGAGAGGGAGGAAGGAAGGGAGAGAGAAAAATTAAGAAACTGTTGCGCAGACTCGTGTCCTCCAAAAGTACACCGTAGAAGGGGTAAAGGGGAAATATGAAGCCGAACCACAACCTTTAAATTTTGTTGTATGTAGTATGTCTTAAGGTATATGGCAAGCGAATAAATGATGGAAATGTAAATGGAGGGGGGGCTAGAGGGAGGGGGGTAGGAGGAGAGATAACCAATGGTGGAGACATTAAAATAAACAACACAATTTTTAGGAAATATAAAGGAGGGCGGAGGACCTCCCTAAGCACAAAACACAAATAATACACTAAGGGGTCACAGACGGAATAAAAGCACACAATAATGAATAAATGAGAATGGGTTCTTTTTTTTTTTTTTTTTTTTTTTTTTATATAAATAAATAAAAGGAAGCACAAGGGCACAATAAAAACACATAAAGAAGGGAAACAACACAGGGGAGAAATCTAAATTTTCCCACAATTTTTTTTTTTCTCTTATCTTTTTCCACATGGGTTGACTCTCCACCAAGTATCCCCCTCTCTTGGGTCACCACCTAATATTGTTATAGATATGTAATGGAAAGTATGTATGAAAATGTGAAGACATTGGGGGACTTGTGTAAACCTCAATGCCTCAAGATTGAGTGTAATTGTTTGTTGAATTTTTATTTTTTTTAAAGAAAATAATAAAGATGATTTAAAACAAAAGGAATAACCAATTGGACAGACCAAGTATTTTTATAAAAAATAGTACATTTTCTTGCAAATAAATATAAACAAAAGTCGATAAGAACATTGGTGACTTCTATAAAAACAACAATACAAAGTACCCAAAGTTACAATGGTATGTACATCCACTGCCCTGAGAACAAGCAGGCTAGTGGTGATGCGTACAGACGTTGACATCTTACATGTTATGGACAAACAGTCCTTCTTCAGAGATAATTTAAGTTAAGTTGGGTACAGGGTTTCTATAATGCAAGAAATACCAAAAGATATTCCATATTAGTATTAAGGTAACTACTATACATAAGATACAAAAGTTTCAACAATTCAAATTATACATGGTACAGACAGAATGGCTATACTTACAATGTCATACATATAGCAATGCATATGTCTGAAAAGCCGGTGGGAAAGATGGAAATCCCTTTGGAAGGCAAACTGGACAACTTCAACACCCAGGAAGATTTCTGGAGGGCCGAATTGATATGGCAACAAATGCTCCACTACACTCGTAGTTACTCGTAGCTACGAAACATAAGTTTCATGCTAATGGTGGGCCTGGAAAGTTGTGTAAATCTAAATCCAAAAAAATGATGGAAATCAATAAAAATATCAATTTATTCCATTAAGCTGCTCAGATTACTTGAGCAACAAATTAGAGCATTGATTTTCTTAACATCAAAAAAAGAGGAGTATGAATAGAGGATTACGATACCTGCAAACATACTGAAGTGAGTACAGCCAGCTTCCACCTTGCACTTCCTCGGCATATCGAGTGATTGCTTTAGGTGCCGGTAGATAAGGATACATGTGAGACATCATAGCCAATTGCAAGAGTGATTGTGACGGCAGGAACAGCTGGGTCCTGTCTGAGAGTGTCAGCACCCAAATGGATGCTGACCACATCACAGCTGAGTCCCTTGGCGTGATGACGTGTGGCGCATGCCCACCGAGAGGGGGGCCAGTCCCACATTATCGGGCCGACCGTGGCTGCTGTCTGTACTCCAGGAGTAGCGCGCAGAACAGAGACAGAGGAACCAAAGGCAGGAAGCCAGGAACCAAAAGCCAAAATGGTCCAAAGTCACCCCACAATCAAAGGGGTTGAGACGAGGGACCCACGTGTCGGGTAACGGAGCAAAAGGTGCCATTTGACAATCCAGAAATTCCTCGGGGTCAAAGCAGGATATTCATTCTGTCGGGGTCCATCTTCCCCTAGCAACAAGAAAGACAACAACATTAGAGCATGGTGACATCTAGTGGAAATAGCAGAAAATTACACAGAAGGAGGCCCAGGGTTTTAGTAGCTTACAAATAAAAAATCCATCTTAATTCACTTTGCAAGAGGGATTTGTTGAAATCTCCCCCACTGGGGTTTGAATAAATATGCTCTAATGCTAAAAATCTTACTCTGGGAATGATGCTGCCATGTACCAATGAACTATGTCGACCCAGGGGAAGAGAGGGATCTTTTTTCTCTATACTGACATTCTAACAATATGCCGATATATTCGGCGTCATAGTTCCAACTTAGTTTTTCCTACATAATAACAACCGCTTTTACATGATAGTAAATATACCACCCCAAGAGTGCGGCAGTTCACATAGTGTTTTGGTTGAAAAGACTCTTGATTAGGCAAAATTATATTTTTGCGTGTGTCCATATATTTACAATAGCCACAGTGCCCACAAGGAAATGTGCCACTGTATTTATCTCTACTAGTCTTATTATCCTTAAATTCACTGTGGACTAATCTGTCACGCAATGAAGAAGCCCTTCTATACATGATCTGAGGGTATTCACTGACCAAGGGGGCCAAAGTGGTATCTGTACGTAAGAGATGCCAGTGTTTATTCAAGATGTTTTTAATTTGTTTGTGTTGACAAGATTATTTGGTGATAACTCTAGTAATTTCATTTTTCAGATTTTTTCCATGAGAGAACAATAACTGAGTACGTGACTTATTTTTAGCCTTTTTATAGGCTTTTTTTAAGGATATTGTTTGAATAGCCTCGAGCCAGTAGTCTCGTGCGTGAAATAAAGGCTTTGTTTTTAAACAGTACATCATTGGAACAATTACGTCTGGCTCGTATGTACTGTCCATATGGGATGGAGGATAAAAGTGATTTAGGGTGAAAGCTGGATGCTTCCAAAACTGTATCCCTGCTGTTGGTTTGCAAAATAATTTGCTATATAGATGTCCATCTAGATGTTTATGAATGGTTAAGTCTAAAAATAGTTATAGCTGATGAATTGTGAGTCATTATAAATTTCAAATTAAACGTATTGTTACCATTGATGTAGTTGAGAAATTGATGTACAGTAGGTTACTCCCATAGAATGAGTATGTCATCTAAGTATCGCTACCATGCTAACGCATGGCTTACTGTATATACACAGATGCTGATTCATCAGAAAATAAACTACGTTCCCACTCCCCCCAGGTACAAGTTAGCATAAGAGGGGACACAAGACATGCCTATAGCTACCCCTTGCACCTGGAGGTAGTGGGAATCAATAAAATAAAATAAATTGTTTCGGAGAATGAACTCCAAAGCTGTCATCACAAATTCAATTCTTGTGTGGTCAAACTGGCTTTACCTAAGAAGAGTTTGTCGAATGGCTTTGAGGCCTTTGTCGTGTGATATAGAGCTGTAGAGGGCCTCCACATCGATGGCCACTAACTGTCAGGAATCCGTCCGTTCCATTCGACCGGCTCTCCGTGCGCGCACACGCGTTCGTGTTGCGGGTCGTCGTAGGCACGAGCGCCTTCCGACGCGCGCGGGTGCACGACGATCGTATGTACGCGCAGCGCACGCACGCACGAGCGTACGTTAGCTCGATTGGCGCCAGTGACCCTTTTTAAGGGCACAGTTGTTGTGGTTCTGTGCTGTCTCGTCTGCAGCTAGTGCCTGAAGTTACCTGATACCTGCCTGCTACTCATCTGATACCTGACCCGGCTCCGTTTGACCTTGCTGACCTCTCCTGCTCCGACCCCGGCTTGTTTGACCCCTCTTGGACTGTTTTCCTGTTGCCAGACCTCCTGCTTGTACCTGACACCTCTGCTTGATTCCTGCCTGCTCCTGAGTCGGCTACCTCCTCGTCCAGCGGACCTCCTCCATCCAGGATCCACAGTCAGCAGCCTTCTCCTTGTTTCTTCCATACTACTGAGAGTTCCTGCTCCAAGGATCCTCATCTACCCAGCACCGGTTGCTGCACCTGGCCGGACTCTTCTACCCCGCTGCGCTCCTGTCTCCCTGTCCCCATTCCAGAGAGACCGGAACCAGAGCCGTAGGAGAGGTCCCCTTCCACCAAGTCAGACTCAATACTAGACGTTCCTAACAGTACGAGACAGCCATGTCTGAGTCTGCGGAAGGGACCTCCGCCATGAAGGAGATTTGCTCCCACCTTGCGGCCCTCACCCAGGCCGTGAAATCCCTTCAAGATGGCTACTCCAGGTTGGAGGAACGTGTCCAGCACCTCTCTACTCCGGGATCATCTGACGCCATACCTCAGCCTCCTCCTGTCCAGCCAGCTGCACATTCAACAGTCATGATGCTCCCACCTGAGCCTAGGGTTCCCACTCCTGAGAGATTTTCTGGGGACCGCTCCAAGTTCCGGGCTTTTCGCAACGCTTGCCAGCTTTACTTTGCCCTCCAGCCCAGGACTTTCTCCCTGGAGGCCACCAAGGTGGGGTTTGTCATTTCTCTCCTGCAAGGAGAGCCTCAGTCCTGGGCCCACCATCTCTTGGAGAATGACAGCCCCCTTACACAGACTCTCGCCACCTTCTTCGAGGGGATGGCGCAACTTTACGATGACCCCCAACGGGCTACCACCGCAGAGTCTGCATTAACTGCGCTCCAGCAAGGCCGCAGGACGGCTGAGGACTACGTCTCTGACTTTAGACGTTGGAGCGCAGATACCCTGTGGAATGAGGCGGCCCTTAGACACCAATTCCGTATGGGCCTGTCTGAAAGCCTCAAGGATGAGTTAGCTCGTGTCTCCACTCCTGACGCTTTGGAGGACTTAATTGCTCTGGCCATCCAAATAGACCGCAGACTTCGCGAGCGTAGGGCCGAACGCTCTTCCCAACCACTGAGACCTGCCTGGATGACGGCTAGGACCTCGTCTCCCACACCTTTCTTCTCTCCGCCTCCTCAAAGAGGACCTACCAGTGTGCCTCCTGCTCCTGAGGAACCGATGCAACTTGGACTACTCCGACCCTCTCTGCTTCCTGAAGAGCGAGCCCGCCGCCGTCAAATGAATTTGTGCCTATACTGTGGCGGCCCCGGACACTATGTGGCCAACTGTCCTGTAAAGCCACGTAAGTGCCTCTCACCTGTGTCTCACAGTTCCTTTAACCCACCTTCCAACCCTCTCCATGTTGTCCTTCTGCTCTCGTTTCAGCTGCCGGGAAGAACCATACACGTTAATGCCATTCTTGACTCCGGAGCCTGCGGCTGCTTCATCGACTCCGCCTTCACCGACCTGCATTCGATTGCACTACAGAAAAAGACTCATGGACTTGCTATCTTTTTGGCCGATGGTTCTCAGATTAAGTCCGGCCGAGTCACCCAGGAGACCCTTCCACTATCCGCCTCTACTCCCTGCCAACATTCTGAACTATTAATCCTGGATGTCATCTCATCCCCACTTTTCCCTGTGATTCTGGGCATTCCGTGGCTGCAGGCCCACAATCCCTCCATCGACTGGACTACAAGGGAGGTGAAGTTCCTCTCCCCTTACTGCCGGGACCACTGCTTGCCTGGGGCTTCCATACACACCAGAACACTCCTCTGCCTAGACCCAGACTTGGACTTATGCCAATCTGTCCCCGAACCTTACCATGAGTTTCTGGACGTTTTCAGTAAACGGGGGGCTGACTCCTTACCCCCACATCGTCCCTATGACTGCCCCATTGAGCTCCTTCCTGGGGCTGAGATCCCGTTTGGACGTGTCTACCCTTTATCCGAAAAGGAACAAGAGGCCCTGAAGGCTTACATTTCCGAGAATCTCCAAAAGGGGTTCATTCGTCATTCCACATCTCCTGCCGGGGCTGGAATATTCTTTGTTACCAAAAAAGATCAATCTCTTCGACCCTGTGTGGACTATCGGGAATTGAACAAGGTTACGATCAAGAATCGCTACCCCCTACCTCTGATTCCTGAGCTCTTCCAGAAGCTGAGGTCAGCTACCATCTTCACTAAATTGGACTTAAGAGGTGCTTATAACTTGGTCCGCATACGAGCAGGCGACGAATGGAAGACCGCATTCCGAACTCGTTTTGGGCACTACGAGTATCTGGTAATGCCTTTCGGGTTGTGTAATGCCCCAGCCACCTTCCAACATTTAATTAATGATGTCTTCCGTGATTTCTTGGATATCTTTGTCATCGTATACCTTGATGACATTCTGATCTTCTCCAGGTCCCTGGAGCAGCACCGGGGGCACGTCGGCAGAGTCCTGCTTCGGCTCCGGGAACATGGACTCTATGCTAAAGCCGAGAAGTGCAAATTTGAACAGCAGGAGATCCAATTCCTCGGCCTCGAAATCTCCCCAGCAGGCATCAAGATGGACCCGCAAAAGGTCGCTGCTGTCCTCGAATGGCCAGCCCCTACTGACAAGAAAGGCATCCAGCGCTTTGTGGGCTTCGCTAATTTTTATAGAAAATTCATTAGAGGGTTCTCTGCCATTATTTCCCCCATCACCCAGCTTACCAAGCAAAATACACGCTTTCTTTGGGGTCCTGAAGCCCAGGCTGCCTTCAAGAGACTTAAGGACCTGTTCACCTCCGCTCCTATCCTCAGCCACCCGGATCCATCCAGACCTTACATTCTAGAAGTTGACGCCTCTGAGATAGCAGTAGGGGCGGTAGTCTCCCAGCGCCTTGGCGTGGACGACCTGATGCACCCCGTAGGGTTCTTTTCCCGAAAACTCTCTCCAGCGGAAAGGAATTATGATGTAGGCGACCGGGAATTACTTGCCATTAAGTCCGCTTTGGAGGAATGGAGATATTTACTCGAAGGGGCGGTACACCCCGTGCTCATCTACACGGACCACAAGAACCTCGAGTACCTCCGCTCCGCAAAACGCCTGAAACCTCGGCAAGCTCGCTGGGCCCTCTTTTTCTCCCGGTTCTGTTTTCATATAACTTATCGTCCCGGATCTAAGAACGTTAAGCCTGATGCACTTTCCCGTATGTTTGACAGCCCTAAGGACACCACACCCCCGGATACCATCCTCCCTGCTAATACTTTTCTTCTCATCCAGCCAGATCTAGTAACTCTGCTCAAGAATGCCTCCTCCTCCTCTTCCGGTCCCCCGGGAATCTCGCTAGCATCCAGGGAGGGTCTGCTTTGGAAGGACAACTTGATCTTCGTCCCTGAAGACGTGAGGATTAAGGTCTTGGGTCTCTGTCATGACCACCCGCTCGCTGGGCACTTTGGTGTCCGCAAGACTTTAGAACTAGTACAACGTTCCTTCTGGTGGCCAGGCGTGAGGGAATTTTGCAAGCAATATGTAAACACCTGCCCCGTATGCAGCCAGAATAAGGTTCCCAGAAATCGGGCTTGGGGGCTGCTTAAACCTCTTCCCGCACCCGACCGCCCTTGGCAGATGATCACGATGGACTTCATTGTGGAACTTCCCCCTTCTGAAAACTGCACTGCCATATTTGTAGTTTGTGATCGTCTGACCAAGATGGCCCACTTCCTACCCTTAGCGGGAACCCCCTCTGCAACCGAGACTGCCCATGTCTTTATTAAGGAAATAATCAGGCTCCACGGGGTACCCATCAATATTGTGTCCGATAGAGGGGTCCAGTTCACCTCCCGCTTCTGGCGAGCCCTTTGCGAATCTTTAAGAATTGAACTGGCTCTGTCCTCCGCCTACCACCCACAGACCAACGGGCAAACGGAGCGCACCAATCAGACCCTCGAGCAATATCTTAGATGCTTCTCTTCTTTTGTCCAGGACGATTGGGTCCCCCTGTTACCTCTGGCGGAATTCGCCTATAACAATGCCAGCCATGCCACCACTGGGCAGTCCCCGTTTTTTGCCAACTACGGTTTTAATTTGTCTTTTCTTCCCGATGTTCCTACAGAATCCCAGGTTCCAGCGATCCAGGATAGGATATCCTTCCTGCAACAGAATAATCGGACGCTTCAGGAGGTCATAACCAAAGCTCAGGCTGACAGTAAGAGGAGCTTCGATCGAGGAAGAAGGGGAGAACTAATCCTTCAAGTCGGGGACCAGGTATGGCTGTCTTCCTCTAATTTAAAGTTAGCATGCCCCTCCAGGAAGTTGGCACCCAAGTTTCTGGGTCCATTTCCCGTTAAGAGAAAGATCAATGAGGTGTCTTATGAACTGCTCCTGCCTGATTCCATGAGAATTCACCCAGTTTTTCACGTAGCTCTTCTTAAGCCTGCTGTACCTGATCCCTTCCCTGGTAGAGAAACAAGACCACCTGACCCTGTGCTAGTTGATGGCAATGAAGAATTTGAAGTTGAGGCCGTTCTGGATTTCAGAAGACGACGGGGACAAGGTCAGTTTCTTATTAAATGGAAGGGCTATGGCCCAGAGAGTAATTCTTGGGAACCTGCTTCTAATGTACATGCCAATAGACTGATCCAGGCTTTCTTTGCTGCTCACCCGGAGAAGAAAGCCTCTAGGGGCACCCGGAGGTTGCCCCTTGTGGGGGGGCAATGTCAGGAATCCGTCCGTTCCATTCGACCGGCTCTCCGTGCGCGCACACGCGTTCGTGTTGCGGGTCGTCGTAGGCACGAGCGCCTTCCGACGCGCGCGGGTGCACGACGATCGTATGTACGCGCAGCGCACGCACGCACGAGCGTACGTTAGCTCGATTGGCGCCAGTGACCCTTTTTAAGGGCACAGTTGTTGTGGTTCTGTGCTGTCTCGTCTGCAGCTAGTGCCTGAAGTTACCTGATACCTGCCTGCTACTCATCTGATACCTGACCCGGCTCCGTTTGACCTTGCTGACCTCTCCTGCTCCGACCCCGGCTTGTTTGACCCCTCTTGGACTGTTTTCCTGTTGCCAGACCTCCTGCTTGTACCTGACACCTCTGCTTGATTCCTGCCTGCTCCTGAGTCGGCTACCTCCTCGTCCAGCGGACCTCCTCCATCCAGGATCCACAGTCAGCAGCCTTCTCCTTGTTTCTTCCATACTACTGAGAGTTCCTGCTCCAAGGATCCTCATCTACCCAGCACCGGTTGCTGCACCTGGCCGGACTCTTCTACCCCGCTGCGCTCCTGTCTCCCTGTCCCCATTCCAGAGAGACCGGAACCAGAGCCGTAGGAGAGGTCCCCTTCCACCAAGTCAGACTCAATACTAGACGTTCCTAACACTAACATAGTGTGGACCCCCACGTAGAGGCCATCCAGCATTTGTAAAAGATGAATAGTGTCTCTGGTATGAGAAGGCAATTCCTCAACCAGAGGTCTAAGTTGGCTATCCACAAATTTACTGAGATTGTCATTGAGACTACCTCTGCCAGAGACAATAGGTCTCCCAGAAGGTTTTTTGGAATTCTTGTGCACTTTTAGTAAAGCATAGAAAGTAGCCTCCCATGGGTGGCTAGTTCTTACATATTCCCACGTATTTTTGTCAAGTATATTCAAATAGTATGCCTCATCTAATAAATTGTATAGCTCTCTAACAAAGTTTTCAATGAGAGATTTTGGTATAGGGCGATACCATTCAGTTGTCAAGAATGTTTTTACACATTTGGATGTAGTCTGCATTATCTTGGATCACAATGTTACCGCCCTTATCAGCCGGTTTAATTGTTATAATTGAATTTTGCATGAGGGACTTGAGAGCCCTAGATTTGCCCTCTGTTAGATTACCCTAACTTCTTTGTGGAACTATGCCTTTACCAAGAGATTGCGTATAAACAGATGTATATCTTTTATGCCTTCAAATTTATTGATTTTGCCAGGGGGCAAAAAGTGAGCCCGTTCTCAAGAATAAGTGTCTCATCCTGTGTGAGGCAGTGTGAAGACAAATTAATTATGTTGAGTGAGTTTTTGTTGGATGTTTTTTGTTTGATTTGTGAGAATATTTTTTGGTATTCGTGCCTTTAGTTGATCTAAAAAATCACTTCGCTGGGAACCTCCTGACAACAGAGAAGAAAGAGGAGTGCTGGATTTGTGTGAACTTCTTGTAGTATTATGAGAAGACTGTGTTTTCGGATGAGTGTTATTGTTTAAAGTGTTGTGATTGGCCATGGTGTGTGAGGAAGAAGAATCTTCCATGTATGAGCAATTGTCATTAGACATATTACCCTGACGTGATCGCTTAGGATGGCGTATCCTCTCAGATTGTGCAGGTACAGAATGTGATAAAGTAAATGGTAAAGATGGATGTTTGAGAATATTAGAGCCATTGTCTGCTACTTGGTGATGAGTATTGTTCCTATAGGTCACCTTGGGCGTATCTTTCCATTTATACGCACATTTTTCTCCAAAGACACTTTTGTCCCGATACAGCTTTTTATCTTTTTTGATCAGTATATCTTTATTACATTTTTCTAGATGGTTTTTGAGTTTTTTTTCCAAAGGCTCATATAGAATATGTGTCCTAAATTTAGTCCGTTGAATATTCAAGATATTCAATAAGGTGTTTTAAAACAATGTTCCACAGATAAAATGATGTTACTGATATCAGAACACAGCAAAAGGATTATTGATATAGAAGTCAAAATTGATATCTTGAATATTCAATGGACTAAATTATTCCTCTTTTACAAATGCTGGATGGCCTCCACGTGGGTGGCCCCACTACATTAGTGGCCGTTGACGTGGAGGCCCTCTACAGCTCTATACCACACGACAACGGCCTCACAGCCATTTGACAGCCAGTTTGAGCACACAAGAATTGAATTTGTGTTGACAACTTTGGAGTTCATTCTCCATCACAATTTATTTTATTTTCTTGATTCCCACTACCTCCAGGTGCAAGGGGTAGCTATGGGCACATCTTGTGCTCCCTCTTATGCTAACTTATACCTGGGGGAGTGGGAACGTAGTTTAGTTTCTGATGAATCAGCATCTGTGCATATGAGCCATGCGTTAGCATGGTATCGATACTTAGATGACATACTGATTCTATGGGACAGACCTACTGTACTTCTCAATCAATTTCTCAACTTCATCAATGGTAACAATACACTTAATTTGAAATTTACAATGACTCACAATTCATTAGCTGTAACATTTTTAGACTTAACCATTCATAAACATCTAGATGAACATCTATATAGCAAATTATTTTGCAAACCAACAGCAGGGAATATGATTTTGGAAGCATCCAGCTTTCACCTTAAATCACTTTTATCCTCCAGTAGCGTACAGTACGGGGTGGTACATATGGGCCAGACGTAATTGTTCCAATGATGTACTGTTTGAAAATGAAGCCTCTAATTTACGCACGAGACTACAGGCTTGAGGCTATTCAAACAATATCCTTAAAAAAGCCTATAAAAAGGCTAAAAACAAGACACATACGCAGTTATTGTTCTCTGATGGAAAAAATCTGAAAAATGTAATTACTAGAGTTATCACCAAATACTCTTGTCAAAACAGACAAATAAAAAACATCTTGCATAAAAACCGGCATCTCTTATGTACAGATACCACTTTGGCCCCCTTGGTCACTGAATACCCACAGATCACGTATAGAAGGGCTTCTTCATTGCATGATAGATTAGTCCACAGTGAATTTAAGGATAAGACTAGTAGAGATAAATACAGTGGCACATTTCCTTGTGGGCACTGTGGCTACTGTAAATATATGGACACACGCAAAAATATAATTTTGCCTAATCAAGAGTCTTTTCAACCAAAACACTATGTGAACTGCCGCACTCTTGGGGTGGTATATTTACTATCATGTAAAAGCGGTTGTTATTATGTAGGAAAAACTAAGTTGGAACTATGACGCTGAATATATCGGCATATTGTCAGAATGTCAGTGTAGAGAAAAAAGATCCCTCTCTTCCCCTGGGTCGACATAGTTCATTGGTACATGGCAGCATCATTCCCAGAGTAAGATTTTTAGTATTAGCCCTTGTACACGCGGTCAGACATTCCGACGGAAAATGTCCGATCGGACCGTGTTGTCGGATAATCCGACTGTGTGCCGGCTCAATCGGACTGTTTCCGTCGGAATATTCAGACGGACAAAGTTTTAGAGCTGGGCTATAAAACTTTCCGACAACATAATCCGATCGGACGCCTGCTCAGATCAAATTCCTAGACCAAAGCTATTGGCTACTAGCCTGAATGTAGTCCCATCGTAACGAAATAACGTCATCACGTTCTGAACAATCGGATTTTCCGACAACTTTGTCCGACCGTGTGTATGAAACACAAGTTTCGGACAAAATCTGTCGGACAAAATCCGACGGATTTTGTTGTTGGAATGTCCGACCGTGTGCACAAGGGCTTAGACCATATTTATGCAAATCCCAGAGGGGGAGATTTCAACAAATCACTCTTGCAAAGTGAATTAAAATGGATTTTTCATTTGCAAGCTACTAAAACCCCAGGCATCAATGAGGTGTTTCATTTTAGACCATATCTGAGTCAGGAATATGTGAATAGGATCTTTGACTCCTTACAGAATCCATGCATCCTCTTCATATTTTCCCTCTGCAAATATTTTTCCTACTTTCAATAAATGTCAATGTTGTTATTATTAGGTATTTTCCATCTTTGTATTTTTCTGCTATTACCACTAGATGTCACCATGCTCTAATATTGTTGTTATTGTCTTTCTTGTTGCTAGGGGAAGATGGACCCCGACCGACTGGATATTCTGCTTTGACCCCAGGGAATTTCTGGATCGCCAAATGGCACCTTTTGCTCTGCTGCCCGGCGAGTGTGAGTCCCTCATCTCACACCCTTTCATTGTGGGGTGACTTTGGACCATTTTGGCTTTTAGTTCCTGGTTTCCTGCCTCCACTTCTGGAGCACAGAAAGCAGCCACTCGCACGTCTGTGGAGCGATGATGCGGAGTGTGACCCTGCCACTCTAGGCAGGCTTGCATCGTGCGTCATCACGCCAAGGGACTCAGCTGTGATGTGTTCAGCATCCATTTGGGTGCTGACACTCTCAGACAGGACCCAGCTGTTCCTGCCATCGCAATCACTTTTGCGATTGGCTAATTTGTCTCACATGTACCCTTATCTACCTGCACCTAAAGCAATCACTCGATATGCTGAGGAAGTACAAGGTGGAAGCTGGCTGTACTCACTTCAGTATGTTTGCAGGTATTGTAATCCTCTATTCATACTCCCCTTTTTTGATGTTGAGAAAATCAATGCTCTAATTTGTTGCTCAAGTAATCTGAGCCGCTTAATGGATACATGGATATTTTTATTGATTTCCATAATTTTTTGGGATTTAAAATTACACAGCTTGCCAGGCCCATCATTAGCATGAAACTTATGTTTCCTAGCTACAAGTCCTTGTAGTGGAGCATTTGTTGCCATATCAATTCGACCCTCCAGAAATCCTCCTGAGTGTTGAAGTTGCCCAGTTTGCCTTCCAAAGGAATTTCCATCTTTCCCACTGGCTTTTCAGACATATGCATTGCTATATGGATGACTTTGTAAGTATAGACACTCTGTCTGTACCATGTATAATTTGAAATGTTGTCAACACATGTATCGTTATTAAACTTTTGTATCTTATGTATAGTAGTTACCTTAATACTAATATGGAATATCTTTTGGTATTTCTTGCATTATAGAAACCCTGTACCCAGCTTGACTTAAATAGCCTCTGAAGAAGGACTGTCTTGCCGTAACATGTAAGGTGTCAACATCTGTATGCATCACCACTAGCCTACTTGTTCTCAGGGCAGTGTATGTACATACCATTGTAACTTTGGGTACTTTGTATCATTGTTTTTATTGAAGTCACCAATATTCTTACCTACTTTTGTTTATATGTATTTGTAGTAAAATGTAAAAATTTTTATAACAATACTTGGCCTGTCTATAATAAATACAATAGGGGTTCTCTCCAGTGCTATAGCACTGGTTATTCCAATTGTTTCAATTTACTGGATTGGTCCTGACCAAGTCATTTGGTATGCACACATCAATCCTTCACATTTTTTTGTACTTAAAGACATATAAATTACAAGAAATTTTGAGAATAAAAGTCTATGTGGCCCTGAGTCAGGTGGGGGGATTTCTTAGCTATATCTCCTCTTCAGTAGCCAACGTGGTAAGCCATCATACCATGGGAATCGGACTTGGGTGATATTATAGAGGAGGAAGTGTGGGTGCAGCGGTCGACATTGGTGCATAAATGATTACTCCTCTCTAGTGGAAGCAAATTACAAGGTGCTATCCAGATGGGAACTGGTCCCGGCAAGGCTGGTAAAACTCTATCCTGGTACCTCACTACTTTGTTTTTGAGGATTTGGGTAGAAGGGATATATGTTCTATGTCTGGTGGTCTTGTCCAACAGTCCAGCGATTCTGGATTAGAATATTCAACCTTGTCTACTCCGTGATGGGACAGAATATATCTAAAAATGCCAAAATAGCGCTGCTTGCTTACCTACCGGATGAGATCCCCAGACCCCTCCGAACCCTCATCTTCTTTATATTTTCAGCAGCTAAAATTACCATAGCGTGAGCATGGAAATCACACGTGGTTAATGTCATGCTATTTAAAGTGGATGTGAACCCATTCTGTAGGCTTGTACCTACAGGTAAGCCTATAATAAGGCTTACCTGTAGGTACTATGAATATCTCCTAAACCTTCACGGTTTAGAAGATATTCATACTTCATGCAGCTGGTGATGTCATGACGCATGCCTTCTGAAGAAACGGTATACCCATGTCGTTCCTTTAGAGCTCTGTGCCTGGGATTGTAACTCCGTGTGCATGCATGGGAGTCATAAACAGCAAAAAAGAAGACCCGCTCCAGCTATGAATAAGTACCTGCTTTGATGGTGTGAAACGTGTTAACTGTTTTATACTTTCTGTATGGATTTATACTAATAAAGGAATCATTCTTCATTGGAGTGCAGCTGTTCGGACTTTTGTCCTGTTTTCTCTTATATTCACCAACCGACACTGCTCCTCTCTGTAACTAAATGGGTTGTATAGCCTGCCATTAGGAGAAACTAGGCAAAATTGTTACACAATACACAGAACTTTAATCCTGCCCCAGGGGGGTGGGCCCTGTGCTATCAACCCTTCCCACTGCTCCTAGCAGCTTCAGTTTTTATTTTGCCTAGCAAGGAGAATGACCTAGGAAACCCTGCAGGCCTCTCAGTCCATACTTTTGCTGCAGGTTTGCTGCTTTTTGCGCAAGATGAAAGATCCTGAGATCTATCAACTGTCGCTGGGTGACAGGCTGGTTAATGATATCCTTGTAGTCTCCCCAGTCCGGCCATTGAGCGTGAGCAGGCCGCAGCTAAGGCTCGGCAGGCCACGACATGCCTCAGCTCCAGAGGTGGTCGGTGAGCTTCAATGCTCCGGGGTATACATATGACCGGGCTACTGATGTCTGGATCACAGTATACCGAGGCCAGCAGCCATCCTGTAACTGCGCAGGAGTGGGTCTGTGATGGAATGTCTCCCAGCTCTTCAGGACTGGTAAGTACGGCTCTCCCTGCTTCGGTGGGGTGAGCAGCTGGGCATTCCCTGGGGGGTCGATTCGGGGGCCACCTCACCTCCCTATCTTCTCTCCCAAGTCCCTATCACCCCTCCTTCCCCCCCTCTGAGGGGGGTGGCTGCATGTGCTGCTGGCGGTGTGTGTCTGTGCGGCTGGTTTTGGTCCTGGTCCAGGTCTGGGGGTCCAAAAAACATGTTTATGGAGGTTGTTCTGACTGTTAGCAGGCAGCACTGTTTTCTTTTTTGCTCTGTCACCGTTCCGGTGGCCATCTTGGATTTGGGAAAGCTATAAATTCCCCTAGTGAGCTTCAGCAGCCATTTTCCTTAGGATTCCTATTGATTACATTGGCGGCCATTTTCTTAAAGCCGGAACGCTTTTTTCACCGCTGGCCTCTTGTGGCAGCATTACATGTGCTTTCTCTAGCTGCTTCCTGTATCCACTGTGTGTGTGCAGAACGCTGGATGGCTCTTTGCTGAACGCTGAAGCTGCTCTGCAGATCATTGCACCGCTGGTAGGAGCTTCTGCTGCTGACACAGTTTTCTCCTCTCTGCAACTGGGAACCTCCTGGGGACTACAGGCACTGCTGTGGCTATCACAGAAAGCCCCAGGGTGGTGAGTCTAGCGCTAAGTAACCCCCCACCCCCCCACGTGACGGCAGCAGGAGGGTGGGACCTTCACTGTCCTAAGTCCTCTTGCAGGTGGCAGACAGGCTAGGGTCAGCATGGCTTCTGAAACTGGTGTTTCTTCCCCCGAAATCCAGGCTATAGCAACCGGGTCACCTGCAGTTAGCGCGGTGCGCATGGACACCCTGACGGCGGTCCTTGACTCCTATGTTGCTAAGATAGAGGCGGCACATGGCAGGAAAGGTGCACATAAGAGGCCCCTGCCCCCCCCCATCCTCTGGGGAGAGCTCTGTTGCAGACTCGGGCCCTGCTGCGGCTGGAGACCCCTGCTCTGACCCATCAGACGTGGCTGACCAGGACCGTTTGGAAAGTGAGGATGATTCCCAGTCTGGGTCCGGGCGCGACAAGGCGCTTATTGGAGCACTTATCACAGCTGTGCGTGATACCCTGAAGATTCAGGAGCCAGCGATGTACCGGTCCCTTTTGGGTCCCGCAAGCCAGCATGTTCACCTAAGGTGGTTCCGTATTTGACTTATTTTGACAAATTCATCTACATCTACAGGAAATGGGGTCGCCCGCAACAGACCTTTTCGGTCCCCAAAAATTTGGCGGTGCGTTACCCTTTTGAGGAAAGCCTTCTCAAAAAGTGGTCGGCTCCTCCGGTCGTGGACTCCCCAGTATCTAGGTTAAATAAAGTAACCACGATCCCGGTTGAGGGGACTCCTGCGTTCAAGGATCCCATGGACAGGAAGTGGCTCGTTCCTTGTTTACGGTTTTGGGGTCAGCCGTGCGACCAGTACTGGCATCTGCACTGGTGTCGCAGACACTGCCTGAGTGGGCAAAACGTTTGCACCTCGAATTGGGAGAGCAGAATGCCTCCCCTGTCTGCGTGGAACTAGCAGACCAACTAGTGCATGGCCTTAAGTACGTTTGTGACGCGGCCCTGGATACTCTCCCTCTGCTTTCCAGGGCCTCAGTATCAGCCGTGGTGCTGAGGCGCCTCATTTGGCTGAAATGCTGGTCTGCTGACCAGGCATCCAAGAAAGCCCTGACGGATCTTCCCTTCCTTGGCAAATGGCTCTTTGGATGACATTATTAAAAATGCCACGGGTGGTAAGAGTACACTACTCCCACAGGCCAGGAAGGCTAAAGAGCCATGCCGCAGGCAAGGGCCAGCTTTTCCGCTCACAAATGGCTTTTTCGTCCGCCTGGTGCTTCGGCAAAACGACCCCAGTCCGACAGGACGCCCACGGACGGTCAGAAGCGTCCCTGGAACCGCAAGCCTAACAAGCCTGCTAACAAAAGTGCTACCGCATGAAGGTTTGCCCCCACCCATACCCCGGGGGGGGGTCGCCTTCGGGAGTTTGCAGCCCGTTGGACCTCCCGGTTATCAGACCAATGGGTCTGCGATCTGATTTCCGCAGGTTACAAGATAGAGTTTCTTTCTTGGCCACCAAACAGATTCTTTCCCTCCAGCATACCCGTGTCCCTGGTTCGCCAGGAGGCCCTGTTAGGGGCGGTGAGGGACTTGCTGAATCAGGGGGTGATAGTACCGGTTCCAGAATCGGAATGCTTCCAGGGGTTCTACTCAAATCTGTTTGTGGTTCCTAAGAAGGAAGGAATACACCCAATATTGGACCTAAAAGCCCTAAATCACTTTGTAAAAGTGCAGAGGTTCAGAATGGAATCAGTTTGCTCAGTAGTCGCTGCACTCCATCAAGGGAACTTCCTGGCGTCCTTGGACATTCAAGATGTCTACCTGCACATACCCATATGCCTTTGGCATCAAAAGTTTCTGCGTTTGGCAGTTGGAGAAGCCCACTCCCAGTTTGTGGCTCTTCCTTTTGGCCTGGCATCAGCCCCCCGAGTCTTTACCAAAGTACTGGTTCCAGTATTGGCTTTGTTGAGACAACACAGGATCGCGATCATGGGTTACCTAGACGATCTCCTCCTGAGAGCGTCTTCCGCCTCAGAATTAGAGGAGGATGCGGCGATCACCTTGCAGTCCCTGCAAGCGTTTGGGTGGCTGTTGAACCTAAAGAAGTCGGTGGTGGTACCAACTCAGCGTCTGGAGTACCTGGGGTTACTATTGGACTCCGGGGAAGCAAGGGTTTTTCTCCCCTCAAACAAATTGCTGACTCTCAGATCTGTGGTCAAACTACTGATGAACTGCAAGTGGTCATCACTCCACTTTTGCATGCAGGTGCTGGGGCTCATGGTAGCCTCCTTCGAGGCAGTACCTTATGCCTAGTTCCACACCAGAGTCCTGCAGAAGGAGATCTTGACTAAATGGGACAAATCTCCGTTATCCTTGGATCGGCAGATCCAGGTGAGCCAGCCAGTCAGAGACTCCCTGATCTGGTGGTTGAGGTCCCCAGTGATTCAGGCCGGAAAATCGTTCCTTCCTCTGAAATGGACGGTGGTCACTACAGACACCAGTCTGTCCAGCTGGGGTGGAGTGATGGGGATTCAGTCGGCTCAGGGCCTCTGGTCGATGGAAGAATCCAAGTTGCCGATTAATCTGCTCGAATTGAGAGCAATCAGACTGTGCCTCCACACGTGGTCGACGTGTCTTCAAGGCGTCCGACCAGACGTCCAGGACAAGAGATCCATGGGCAGAGGTGTCAGATGTGCTGGTGGCTCCGTGGGATCAGTACGAGCTGATCTACGCCTTTCCTCCACTAAAACTGTTGCCACGTCTGCTTCGCAGAGTGGAAGCCGAGGGGATTCCAGTAATCCTGATTGCCCCAGATTGGCCTCAGCGGGCCTGGTACACAGACCTGGTGCGCCTGGTGGTAGATGCTCCCTGGCGACTGCCGTTGAGAGAGGACCTCCTATCTCAAGGTCTGTCGGACTCAGTGATTCCAACTATGCTGAAGGCACGGAAATCTTCTTCCAGGAAGATATACCATTGTACTTGGAAGGCCTACATCTCCATGTGTGAGGAGAAAGGGTGGCATCCGCGCTCCTTCTCTATCTCCAGGATCCTGCTGTTTCTTCAACAATGTGTAGACCAGAGGTTGGCGTTGAGCACCATCAAGGGGCAGATTTCAGCTCTGGCTGTCTTTTTTCAAAGACCCCTGGTGTCTCACTCATTAGTGAGTACCTTTGTGCAGGGGGTGCGACATGTAGTCCCTCCGGTGCATCCTCCGTTACCTCCGTGGGATTTGAACCTGGTGTTGTTGGCGCTTTAGAAGCCGTCGTCTGAAGAATATCGGGGAGATTCCTCTGCTGACCTTTTCACAGAAGGTGGTCTTTCTAGTGGCCATCACATTGGCCAGGAGGGTTTCAGGAACTGGCGACCTTGTCCTGCAAGTCACCTTATCTGGTCATCCACAGGGATAAGGTGGTGTTGCGTCCGCAACCGCCCTTTTTATCGAAGGTGGTTTGGCCTTTCATATCAATGAGGACATTGTGTTGCCATCATTGTGTCCTAAGCCGAAGCACCCCAAAGAGGTGGCCCTTCATGCTCTAGATGTGGTTAGGGCTCTGAAGGTGTACTTGTCTGCCACAGCTTCCTTTCGGAAGTCAGACTCACTGTTTGTTTCAGTGGCTGGTCCTAAGAAGGGCATGGCGGTCTCGTCGGCAACCATTTCCAGGTGGATCAGACAGATTGCAGTCCAAGCCTACGCCTTGAAGGGGCAGGTGCCCCCCTTTCCCGTCACGGCCCACTCTACAAGATCAATCGGAATGTCTTGGGCCTTCCGACACCAACCGTCTGTCGCTCAGGTGTGTAAAGCGGCGACCTGGTCATCTGTCCATATACGTTTATCAAGTTCTACAAGGTAGACGTCAGTGCATGGGCTGATGCCTGTTCTGGCCGCAAAGTTTTGCAGGCGGCCGTGTAGTTGCAATTGAATTTTTCCTGTTTTTTTGATAAAAATGCAGTACTATTTTGGTTAATGCACTGTTGCATTACTTCCGCAATGTTGCGGTCTTGGGGATCACTCCTGTTGAGGATACCCGGTTATATAGTGGTGTTTTTCCACACACTGCTGTTTTTTTGTGGGTTTAGTTTCACTAGTTCCCACTTGCCATGGTGGATGAAGTTTTTATGCTGTTTTTCCCACCCCTCATTTGGCACTGCTTGGGGACGTCCCATTTAGTTACAGAGAGGAGCTGTGTCGGTCAGTGAATATAAGAGAAAATAGGATTTTTTGTACTCACCGTAAAATGCTTTTCTCTGTAATTCACCGACTGACACAGCACCCACCCCTCCTTTTTTCTACGTTATACTGCTTGTTGACGTACTGAAGCTGCTAGGAGCAATGGGAAGGGTTGATAGCACGGGTTGATAGCATTAAAGTTCTGTGTATTGAGTAACAATGTTGCCTAGTTTCTCCTAATGGCAGGCTATACAACCTATTTAGTTACAGAGAGGAGCTGTGTCGGTTGGTGAATTACAGAGAAAAGGATTTTACAAAATCTTATTTTTTTCTTGCATGCGTGGGAGTGACATCATCACAGCGTAGCCAATCAGACGACCAGAGGACGCAAACCCGGAAGGAATACCAGTTGAAGATGGAAGCATCTGTGAGAGCTCACAGCATGGTGGTGCAGGGCTTCGTTCTAAGGTAAGTATTTCATAATGTGCTAGTATGCGATACTTTTATAGATACGCCTTTATTCTGTTTTTGTAATAGGGGGATTACATTCACTAAACTCGTGCCCTTTGTACGCAGTTGCTCCAATTGGTGGGGCCTGCCTGTTAGGCTTTTTCATTGGGTTTTACCTATAATACTCAGATACTTGGAGGGTGCATCCATCTATGGACATTCGTTCAATAATGATTGTATTTCTGTACATTGTTAAACTTTTAAATTAAAGCCTATTGGAAATAAATTACATGAACTTGTTCAATAGCCTAAACAAAAGCATGTTAGAATCACCCTAGCAATATGTAAAAAAAAGTGCTGCAACTGATCTTATCAATAAATTTAACAAATAAATGAAATACAGAAAACCCAAACAGAATGTACTAGAAAGTAAAAAAAAAAAAAAAAAAAAAAAAAAAAAGATTTAATAAATTCAAGTATTTGCAAAAGCTTGATTGGGAGCTGCACACACATGTGTTGAGATCACCCTTATAATACGTGTATAGAGGTGCTACTAATAAATTCATCAAACAAATAAAATGAGATGAGCTACAAACAGTGCATATTTAAAAAATTTTTTATGAAACTCAAAAACCCTGTGCAAAGTCTGGGATAAGTCCAAAATGTCCAAATATTTATGGTAATATACGCTCCAGGTGAACTCCTCCACCATCCCCTTAAGGGCAAATTTTGTTTCAACCCTCACTACAAAGGTGATGTGTATATGTTTATTTCCACCAGAAGGTACTTGGTGATGGAATCATTAATGGTAAGCCTTCAGTATAATTCAGCCCACATAAATCACCAGCACAAATCCATAGAAGCACAGGGCTCAGCTCCACAAGTTAATCAGCAGACCTAGGCATTCAGGAAATGCACCCAGCAATCAGGCTCAAACAAGAAAAAAAGTATACAGAACATAATGCTTACAGCAACAAAAACATTTTATTAATATATATAACTAATAACTATTGCACTCACATGTATAAAAAGAAGAACCCTTAACATAATAAAAGGCATGCAACAAAAACAGCTCTGTCTGGGAGAAGTACACTGTAAACCACAAAGTAGTATTATGATCCCTTCAGCCCACACACAGCCTGTTCATTCCAGGATTGCTAAGCTCTGCACAACGCATTTAGATGTGTCTGACATCATCATAGGCATGGACTGTGTGTACCAGTTGGCTGTGATAATGGGGCATAGCATAGGTGCAAAATACTGGCACTATGGACATGACTCACAACATTCCTTTACATCTGCATGTAATCCAGGACAAAATAATCCGTAGGTTATGTTCCCTTTATATTTACCTCGACTACTGCCACCCCCTCCCCATTGGCTTACCCTCACGTAGACTATCCTCCCTTCAGTCCATTGTGAATGATGTTGCCAGACTCATCCACCTTACCAACTGCTCTGTGTCTGCTACTCCTCTCTGCCAATCCCTCCACTGGCTCCCGCTCACCTAAGAAATTAAATTCAAAATACTAACAATAACTTACAAAGCCCTCTACAACTCTGTCGCCAGCTTCATCACTAACCTAGTCTCCAAATACAAACCAAATCATTCCCTTCATTCCTCCCAAGACCTCCTACTCTCTACCTTCCTTGTCACCTCATCCCATGCTCGCCTCCAGCACTTTTCAAGAGCCTCTCCCATCCTCTAGAACTCTCTACCCCAATCTGTCCAACTATCTCCTACTCTGTTCCCTTTAGATGAAACCTGAAAACTCGTCTTGTCAGAGAAGCCTATTTGTCCCCACCTAACAACTGTACATTTATTTTCTCAGCCAGTTATTACCTTTTTGTATCTCTTGACACTGCCTGTTAGATTGTAAGCTCTAACAAGCAGGGCTCTCTGATTCCTACTGTATTAAATTGTGTCATAATTGTACTTTTGTACTGTCTGTCTTATGTTGTAAAGTGCTGCGTAAACTGTGGACGCTATATAAATTCTGTATAATAATAGTAATAATCAATAAAAAGTGGTATACCGCGCTAAAATAAATATAGTGTACATAAATGAGGAACTGCAGCGATTAAACAAAATATCATGCTAATCTTAAAGAGATAATTATAAACTCAATCTTAAATGTGATATGACATTCAAACAAAAGAACTCGCTGCTCCAGGTGAGACAGGAAGCCTAATGATATCACAGGTGCCCTCCTTGGCTTGCCTCTGCATACGATCAACACTGAAGAAATGGCTGCACTCCAAGATCCATCAAAATTCTTATTTAATACAGGAACATTCCAAGTGTTACAAACAGTTCAAATGGTAGACGTGTTTCACACACTAACAGGTGCGCTTATTCATTACCAATATGACACACTTGAAAAACATACTAATATTTTGAAGTGCAAAAAAACAAAAAATAAATAATTCAAAGTCTGTGCAAAGAATGAATCCTTATGGTTGATGTATGAAAGTCCAAAAGGTCAATTAAACAGATATTCCACCACCAAAATGTCATGCAGAGCCTTTTGTGGCACCCCACACCCAGTGATCAAGGACTCTTACCAGATGGTGGAGACCACCTATCGCTAGGATGGTCAGACAAACAGGAAGGAGGAATAATGCCCTATCGTTGGTGTCAGTGGGAGGCATAGTGCCCCATCATTGGTGTCAGTGGGAGAAATTATGCTCCTGTTGTTGTTATTGGACCCTATTGTCGGTGTCATTGGCATCATTGGAAGGAACTGTGCTCGATCAATGGTGTCATTGGGAGGAATTGTGTCCCTTCATTGGTTTCATTGGGCCCCATTGTTGGTGACACTGGGAGAAATTGTGACCCATTGTTGGTGTCAATGAAAGGAATAGTGCCCCATCATTGGTGTCAGTGTGGGAAATTGTGCCCCATAGTTAACAACACATTTTTTTTGGAATGAAAAGCCTAATGTCAGGCTTAATGGGTTTTCCATCCCCCACGTTTATGTTTTCTGGCTGTAACCAATTGTTTTCAATTGGTTTGAACTGAAGTTATAACTTTTTGACTCCTAGGTTTGGTACTTAATCCTGTCCAACTTCACCATAAGAGCTAGTCATAACTTCAGGTCCAGACTCTGCCTCCTCCGACCCCCAGCCATTACGTAAAAAAAGGGAAGGGTGCAATGTCTTCACTGGAAACACCAACAGTTTCCCTTTCCTCATTGTTGTCAAAAGTTTCAGACTGGTTTTATCAGGTTTAGCTCTAAAAGGAGCATTATAATCCTATAAGTAAAGAGGGGACTAGGCCCACAATATGTATTGCAGAGTCCCAGCCTAGGGTTATGTGCACTTGTTTTTTTTTTAGTTTGATTGAGAGCTATGTTAGCACCTAAACTGAAGTTTCCTCCCATCTCAAACCAAATTACAGACAGAAAATTAACTTTTTGTTTGCAAAATAAACAGTAACTTTCCACTATACCACTTCACTTTAAATATATTCTGCTCTGACAGTTATTATTCAGTGTACCACACTGCATATTATGTTGACACATTATAATATAAAATTCTAATCTCCTTCAAGCCTATGTCTTTATAAATATATGGATTAAACCTACTTTAAAAAAAACAATTAGGGAACTAATGATTAATCTGACCACATCAAACAACTAAAAACTGATTAATGATTTGCTGCAATGGATCACTGCGTGGTATAGCCACCATGTAGAAGGCAATGCAATAGACTTCTAAATGCTAAGGGTAAAACAGTCACGTATGTTGAATTGTAAACAATGAGCTTACCTGCCTTGCTTGTGTGTTTCTTCTTGTATTTCTCTCCTTTGTCTCTGTGGTCTACTGTAATGAAGGCACAAAGCAAAATTTTATACATTCCAAATATACTGTAGTAAAGTCACATTCATAATGTTTTTTCTCCATCTGTTAGCATAAAAACATTTTTTCTCAAAATAATATCTATTGTGTAAATACAGAAAAACCTTGGATTGCGAGTATAATTTAATCCCGGAAACATGCTTGTAATCCTTGTAATCCAAAGCACACGTATATCAAAGCAAATTTCCCCATATGAAATAATAGAAACTCAAATGATTTGTTCCACAACCATAACCACAAAAAAATAAAATAAAAAATAGGGTACGCATAAGGGAATGCATAAAGCAGAATCCAGCAGAATCCAGCAGGAGCTACAGAGTATAAAAAGAGAAGAGAGGCACCTCTAAGTGTAGCAATATGGTTAAATTTAACGAAGGTACAACATTTAGCAACTCACATGGTTGATGATTAAAACAGGCATATCTAAGTATGCAGGCATCCTGAAGTTAATTAACCCTTTGCTACGTTTATTTATTTCTCATCTGAATGGGCAAATAATTGACATGTATGAGTCTGGAAAGGGTTACAAAGCCATTTCTAAAGCTTTGGGACTCCAGCAATTATTCACAAATAGAGAAAACCTTGAACAGTGGTGAACCTTCCCAGGAGTGGCTGGCCTAACAAAATTACTACAAGAGCACAACAACAACTCATCCAGGAGGTTAAAACAGAACCCAGAACAACATCTAAAGAACTGTGGGCCTCACTTGCCTCGCTTAAGGTCAATGTTCATGATTCAACAATAAGAAAGAGACTGGGCAAAAATGGCATCCATGGGAGATTTCCAAGACGAAAGCCACTGGAGACCAAAAAGAACACAAAGGCTCGCTCACATTTGCCAAAAAACATCTTGATTATCTCCAACACTTTGGGGAAAATATCCTGTGGACTGATGAGACAAAAGTTGAACTTTTCGGAAGGTGTGTGTCCCTTTACATTTGGCTTAAAACAAACACAGCATTTCATAAAAATAACCTTATACCAACAGTCAGACATGTTGGTGGTGGTAGTGTGGTAGTGTAATGGTGTGAGGCTGCTTTGCAGCTTCAGGGCCTGGGTGGCTTGCCATAATTGATCAAACCATGAATTCTGTGCTCTACCAAAAAAATCCTGAAGAAGAATGTCCAGCTATCGGTTTGTGACCTCAAGCTAAAGCGCATTTGTGTTATGCAGCAGGACAATGATCAAAAACACACCAGCAAGTCCACCTCTGAATGGCTAAAAAAAAACGAAATTAAGGTTTTGGAGTGGTGTGTTAGCTCCAGGAGAATCTGAACTTTTCTCCTGATACAGCTATCCTGATACACCTGATTTACTCCTAACCTGCTATGGAGGGATCTCTTCATCACCCCCGATCCAGCGGTATGGTATTATCTGCAACCCGGCGGCAGACATATCATGCAAAGGAGGCAAAGACTCTCTGTCTGCAGCAGAGCATGGCAGGCAAGATGTAGGGTTGCCACATCATCCCTTTATTCCAGGACATATATTAATTACACAGGTTCTGTGGCTGATTAAGGTGGTAATTAAACTCACTTGGTACCTTATCTGCATTAAATCAGCCTCAGAACCTGTGTAATTAATATGTGTCCTGGATTAAAGGGATGATGTGGCAACCCTAGCAAGATGGCGCCCGGTCCCAGCGCTCAGCTAAGGAGGCGACCATGAGGATGTTCGATGGCTCTCTGGGAAAGGGAAATCTGCCCAAAACGCCTTCCCTTCTCCTAGAACTCACTGACCAGAAGCCCCTCCCAGAAGATCCGGAGACTGCATGGCCAGAGGACTCCGAGCCTGCCTCATCATGGGAAGCAGTGAGTACACCAGCCCCAGATCACACTGCCAGGGCTCTGGCAGACCAGGAGCTGCATGCCCCTTAACCGACCCTTAGAGACATTTTTGCAGCAGTTACCTCCTGTAACATGTCTATCACTACCCTGACAACTGAGATAAAAGGGGTGAAATTGGAGCTGAATCTAGTTAGACAGGATATGCAGAAACTGTGTGACCGTACTGCAGCCCTGTGGAGGATGTTGTGCAATTGCAGAGATGCCATATGCAATTGATCATCACAGGCCACACAGTCCGCTTAGAAGACATAGAGAACAGGCAGAGAAGCAATAATGTCCGTGGGGTGTGCATACCGGAGAAGGCAGAGGGGAAAAACCCTGTGGCATGTATAGAAAACTGTCTCCTTAACACATTTGGCAAAGACTCCTTCTCCCCCCGTGTTTGCTGTGGAAAGGGCTCACAGAGTCCCACCCAGGCCGCCTAAACCTGGAGAGCCTCCTAGACCGTTCCTATTTAAATTGCTTAACTTCAAGGACCGGGATGCCATATTTTATCAGGCCAGAACCAGAGGAGCCCCTATGAAAATGGATAACATTCGCATATCATTCTAACCTGATTTTTTGCTGACTTACATCTCCGCAGGGCCAAGTTTACCAAAGTTAAGAAGTGTCTCCGCAAATATGATGTCGCATATGCTATGTTGTACCCTGCCAAGCTCAAAATCACAGCAAACAGCGAAACGCAATTTTTTGATACCCCTGCTAATGCGCCAAATTGGCTGGATGGATCACACCCTTAAAAAGGCACCAGCACCCATGACCTAATTGTGTTTTACCTTGTACTCCCTACTAATGTGGATATCCTAGGAGTAGATTTGAGCATGTTACTCCCTTTTTTTTTCTTACTCCTTCTTTTCATGCGGAGAGGAAGACATACGTTGTTTTCACTACATTTCACCAGTGAGTTGGACTCGTAAGTCTCTTTGAATCAGAGTTGAACTGAGATGTTGGGACCCCCCCCCCCCCCCCTAACATCGTCCTGCGTGGACATGCTATATGTTACCAAGCTCCTTACTTGTTTAAGTGATGCAAAGACCTTTTTTACCTCTTTCTTTTCCTGTTTTGGTTACCTAATGTTTTTCTTTTTTTTTACCACCACTGACCCCTGCTTGTTGCAGGATGAACGTTTTGTTCTTTTTTTGTGTTTGTCCAACTGGGAATACTTTTTTGTGGTAGACACTGCTACCCATTTACCTGGACTTAGTCTGGGGAACCCTTTTGCTTACAGATACTAAGTGGAGATATGGGGAGTCCCCTGACGACTTCCTGCACCTGAAAATGCCCGTACAAATTGGTCACCAGTTTGTTGTTATATGTCTAATGTGTGTACTTTGATTTTGTGGAAACCTGCTGTGGTGTTCTTACAGGAAACACATTTACAAGCTAAATCGATATATCCACACTTTAAAGCTGCAGCTATCCAACCCAGTTCCACTCCACTCACACACTTACTCGAAGGGGTGTCAGCATACTCATTTTGCACGCTGTCTCCTTTCAGTTACTGCACTCCCTGATTGATGATCAGGGATGGCACATTTTTTTACTATGCAAACTGGCAGGGCTGACATGTATTGTTGCAAATATCTACATCCCTCCACCCTTCTCTTTGACACCTGAAATGTCTAGCACAATTTATAGCCTCTTACTCCAACATCCCTATTTGGGTGTTGGGTGATTTTAACAATATTATGGATAGGCAGATGGATGCATTTTCACCCAGAGCGAGTGTTAATTCCCAGCCAGGGGACACCACTCCCTTTGCCTGATTCCTTGCAGAAATAGGCCTACGAGATGTGTGGATGGACCAGAATCCTAATGTGCTCTACTTTTCTTGCTACTCAGCATCCAACAAATGCCTCTCTCGCATAGACCTATGTCTGGTTAACAACTTGGCACATCAGGTGCTCCATGGAACATCTCGGACCACTCTCCCCTATGTGCTTGCGTAGCTGTCTCTCCTAGCCATCAACATAGGGTGTGGAAGGTCAACCCCTTCTGGTTATCAATTTTTCCAGAATCTGATCCCATCCCCAAATCTCTTACGGAGATTTGGGGATGGGATCAGGGTACAACTAAATCTACGGTGATTTGGGAAGGCTCATCTTAGGGATTTAATTATCTCACAGATTACCGCTATTAAAACTAAAACCAAAGAGTGGGAGAACCTCGTAATGAGTGAAGCCGGCAAGGCAGAAGAGTCATATGTAGCTGCCCCCACCTCAGTGTCTGAGTGTAGATGGCAGGAAGTGCGGGACCTGTATCAACAGGTTTTCACTACTGCGGTGGAGAACAAGAGATTCTTCCTGCAGCAAAAATACTTTAATGAGGGGGAAAACACAGGACACATGCTAGCAATGATAGCTAAAGCCCAGCAGGGAACAACCCATGTAGAGGCCATTCACAATGTAGAGGTGGAAACGGTTGCTGACCAGACCCGGATTCCCGAAGTATTTTCACATTTCTTCAGGGATTTGTCTTAAGTCTAAAATCTTAAGTGCATCCCACACAAGAGGAGCTGGGTCATTTTTTAGACCAGTTCTCCCTACCACATATATCGAGACAGGGCCTTGCTGCACTTAATGACCTATTAACACTTGAGGAACCCTCTTTAGCAGTGGCACAGATGGCCAATAATAAATCACCAGGAGCTGACGGCTTGCCCAAGGAAATGTATGGGAAATACGGGGATACTCTTCTGCCCGCCCTGCTAAAAACCTCTATGAATGAGGTAGTAGTTATCCCAAAGACTGGCAAGGATCCACTACAGCCTGACTCTTATAGGCCTATCTCACTGCTCAACACAGACGTCAAATTACTAGCATGAATGTTGGCCACTAGACTGTTGGGGATTGTGACGGACTCTGTCCATCATGACCAGTCTGGCTTCATTTCTACCCGATCTACTGCGCTGAACATCCCCAGATTGTTTCTAAACGCTCCAGTCCCCGCAGATAACCTGGGCAACAAGGCTATATTTTCCCTTGACGCCGCCAATGCTTCTGACAGTGTGGAGTGGAGTTTGTGGGAGGTTCTGAATCGATTTGGTTTAGGTGACAGATTCATTTTTTGGGTGCAACTTATATATATATATGCTGCCCCAAAGGCGAGGATAAGTATTAACAATACCTTGTCAGAGCCTTTTCCTCTGTTTCGTGGGACACAGCAAACTGGTGCCCATTGTCACCCCTGCTATTTTCCCTTGCATTTGAATCCCTGGCAGCTATGGTGGGGGCCTCCCCCAACATCAAGGGTTTCCGTAGGGGACAGAGAGAGGACAAAATCTCCCTGTGGCAGACTACACTCTTCTACACCCAGAAGATTTATCTCACATACAAGTAGTCACTTAATTCAGATACAGTGGTGTGAAAAAGTGTTTGCCCCCTTCCTCATTTCCTGTTCCTTTGCATGTTTGTCACACTTAAGTGTTTTGGAACATCAAACCAATTTAAACAATAGTCAAGGACAACACAAGTAAACACAAAATGCAATTTGTAAATGAAGGTGTTTATTATTAAAGGTGAAAAAAAATCCAAACCATCATGGCCCTGTGTGAAAAGTGATTGCCCCCTAAACCTAATAACTGGTTGGGCCACCCTTAGCAGCAACAACTGCAACCAAGCGTTTGCGATAACGTGCAATGAGGCTTTTACAGCGTCCTGGAGGAATTTTGGCCCACTCATCTTTGCAGAATTGTCCTAATTCAGTTACATTAGAGGGTTTTCGAGCATGAACGGCCTTTTTAAGGTCATACCACAACATCTCAATAGGATTCAGGTCAGGACTTTGGCTAGGCCACTCCAAAGTCTTCATTTTGTTTTTCTTCAGCCATTCGGTGGTGGACTTGCTGGTGTGTTTAGGATCATTGTCCTGCTGCAGAACCCAAGTTCGTTTCAGCTTGAGTACACGAACAGATGGTCGGATATTCTCCTTCAGGATCTCTTGGTAGACAGCAGAATTCATAGTTCCTTTTATCACGGCAAGTCTTCCAGGTCCTGAAGCAGCAGAACAGCCCCAGACCATCACACTACCACCACCATATTTTACTGTTGGTATAATGTTCTTTTTATGAAATGCAGTGTTCCTTCTACGCCAGATATACTTGGACACACACCTTCCAAAGAGTTCCACTTTTGTCTCATTGGTCCACAGAATGTTGTCCCAAAAGTCTTGGGGATCATCAAGATGTGTTGTGGAGAAATTGAGACGAGCTTTGATGTTCTTTTTGCTCAGCAGTGGTTTTCTCCTTGGAACTCTGCCATGCAGGCCATTTTTGCCCAGTCTTTTCCTGATGGTGGAGGCATGAACGCTGACCTTAACTGAGGCAAGTGAGGCCTGCAGTTCCTTGGACGTTGTTGTGCGGTCTTTTGTGACCTCTTGGATGAGTCGTCGCTGCGCTCTTGGGGTAATTTTGGGCGGCCGGCCACTCCTGGGAAGGTTCGCCACTGTTCCATGTCTTCGCCATTTGTGGATAATGGCTCTCACTGGGGTTCGCTGGATTCCCAAAGCTTTGGAAATGGCTTTATAACCCTTTCCAGACTGATAGATCTCAATTACTTTCTTTCTCAATTGTTCCTGAATTTCTTTGGGTCTCGGCATGATGTGTAGCTTTTAAGGATCTTCTGGTGGACCTTACTGTGTCAAGCAGCTCCTATTTAAGTGATGCCTTGATTGTGAGCAGGTGTGGCAATAATCAGGCCTGGGTGTGGCTAGAGAAATTGAACTCAGGTGTGGACAACCACAGTTATAGTATGTTTTAACAAGGGGGGCAATCACTTTTTCACACAGGGCCATGATGGTTTGGATTTTTTTTCACCTTTAACCACTTCAGGACCGCCGTATTGCCATTGTACGTCAGCACAATGGCACAGGCAGGCATAATCACGTACATCTACGTGATTGCCTTCCAGCGGGTGGGGGGTCCGATCGGACCCCCTCCCGCTGGTTACGGCGGTCCGATTCGGTCCAGGAGCGCTCCGTGATGAGGGGATGGCCGTTGGTTTTCGGCCACCCCCTCTGGATCGCTCCTGGCCAATGAGAAGCTTCCTCCCCTGTGTATTGTTTACACAGGAAGGAGGAAGTGATGTCATTCTCCTCGGGGCGGTCTTTTTGACCGGACTACGAGGAGAACAGTAAAAGTAAGTGTGCACCAACACTACACTGACATGTAGGTACACACAGGCACACAAACCCCCCCCCGATCCCCCCCCGATCCCCCCCCGATCGCCCCCCGATCCCCCCCCGCCCCCCCTCCCCCCCCAGTCACAGTGTCACTGATTGCATTGATCATTTCTTTACTGATCAATGCATTCAGTGTCAGTTGTGACAGTAAAAACTGTCAGGACAGTTAGTGTTAGGTCCAGGGTAGCCCCCTATCACCCCCCAATAAAGATTTAACCCCCTGATTGCCCCTAGAGTTAACCCTTTCACCCCCTTTTGCCAGTGTCACTAAGCGATCATTTTTCTGATCGCTGCATGTGTCGCTAGTGTCGCTAGGTAGCTAGTTATTTTTTTAGGTTCACCGCCAGGTTTTTATATCGCTAGGTACCCCGATATACTACCCAATAATGTTTTTAACCCCCTGATTGCCGCTAGTTAACCCTTTCACCCCCTTTTGCCAGTGTCACTAAGCGATCGTTTTTCTGATCGCTGCATTAGTGTCGCTACAGTCGCTAGGTAGCTAGTTATTTTTTTAGGTTCACCGCCAGGTTTTTATAGCGCTAGGTACCCCGATATACTACCCAATAATGTTTTTAACCCCCTGATTGCCGCTAGTTAACCCTTTCACCCCCTTTTGCCAGTGTCACTAAGCGATCATTTTTCTGATCGCTGCATGTGTCGCTAGGTAGCTAGTTATTTTTTTAGGTTCACCGCCAGGTTTTTATATCGCTAGGTACCCCGATATACTACCCAATAATGTTTTTAACCCCCTGATTGCCGCTAGTTAACCCTTTCACCCCCTTTTGCCAGTGTCACTAAGCGATCGTTTTTCTGATCGCTGCATTAGTGTCGCTACAGTCGCTAGGTAGCTAGTTATTTTTTTAGGTTCACCGCCAGGTTTTTATAGCGCTAGGTACCCCGATATACTACCCAATAATGGTTTTAACCCCCTGATTTCCGCTAGTTAACCCTTTCACCCCCTTTTGCCAGTGTCACTAAGCGATCATTTTTCTGAACGCTGCATCAGTGTCGCTAGTGTCGCTAGGTAGCTAGTTATTTTTTTAGGTTCACCGCCAGGTTTTTATAGCGCTAGGTACCCCGATATACTACCCAATAATGGTTTTAACCCCCTGATTGCTGCTAGTTAACCCTTTCACCCCCTTTCACCAGCGATCACAGTATAAGTGTCACTGGTGACGCTGGTTAGCCAGTTAGTTATTTAGGTTCCCCGTCAGGTTTTTATATAGCGCCAGGGACCCCCATATACTACCTAATAAAAATTTGAACCACCTGATTGCCCCTAGTTAACCCTTTCACCACTGATCACTGTATAAGTGTTACGGGTGACTCTGGTTAGTTTGTTTTTTATAGCATTTTATATTCAAATCCGGAAGGCAGTGCTTGGTTTTCGGGGTCCCGTACGTGGCTAGGCTCCCAAAAAGTCCCCCACATGTGGTATCCCCGTACTCGGGAGAAGCAGCAGAATTTATTTTGGGGTGTAATTTGACTTCTGCCCATAGCATGTGTGAGCAATATATCATTTAGTGACAACTTTGTGCAAAAAAAAAAAAGTTTGTAATATTCCCGCAACTTTTGGCAAAATATAAAATATTCCATGGACTCAACATGCCTCTCAGTAAATAGCTTGGGGTGTCTACTTTCCAAAATGGGGTCATTTGGGGGGGTTTTGTGCTATTTTGGCATTTTATGGCATTCGAAACTGTGATAGGTAGTGAGGAGTTAAATCAAAAATTTGCACCCTTAGAAATCCTGAAGGTGGTGATTGGTTTTCGGGGTGCCGTGCGCGACTAGACTCCCAAAAAGTCCCACACATGTGGTATCCCCGTACTCGGGAGAAGCAGCAGAATGTATTTTGGGGTGCAATTCCACATATAACCATGGCATGTGTGAGCAATATATCATTTAGTGACAACTTTTTGTAAAAAAAATTTTTATTTTTTTTTTTTGTCATTATTCAATCCCTTAGGACAAAAAAAATAAATATTCAATGGGCTCAACATACCCATCAGCAATTTCCTTGGGGTGTCTACTTTCCAAAATGGGGTCATTTGGGGGGGATTTGTACTGCCCTGCCATTTTAGCACCTCAAGAAATGAGATCGGCAGTCATAAATTAAAAGCTGTGTAAATTCCAGAAAATGTACTCTAGTTTGTAGACGCTATAACTTTTGCGCAAACCAAAAAATATTCGCTTATTGACATTTTTTTTACTAAAGACATGTGGCTGAATAAATTTTGCCCTCAATGTATGACTAAAATTTAGTTTATTCGATTTTTCTTATAACAAAAAGAAGAAAATATCTTTTTTTTTCAAAATTTTCGCTCTTTTTCCATTTATATCGCAAAAAAAAAAAATCGCAGAGGCAATCAAATACCATCAAAAGAAAGCTCTATTTGTGGGAAGAAAAGGACGCAAATTTCGTTTGGGTGCAATATTGCATGACCGCGCAATTACCAGTTAAAGCAGCGCAGTGCGAAATTGCAAAAAGACCTCTGGTCCTTAAGGTATTTATTGGTCCGAGGCTGAAGTGGTTAATAATAAACACCTTCATTTACAAATTGCATTTTGTGTTTACTTGTGTTGTCCTTGACTATTGTTTAAATTGGTTTGATGTTCTGAAACACTTAAGTGTGACAAACATGCAAAGGAACAGGAAATGAGGAAGGGGGCAAACACTTTTTCACACCACTGTATTTGGGTATAGTGGTAACCGGGGACCCAAGGGACTATATAACCTTTAATCTGAAACCAATACTTCAAAAGTTCCAGCACAAACATGCCAGTTGGTGTAAGTTACCGCTGTCAGTAACTGGACATGTAAATCTCATAAAGATGATTTGGGCCCCATGACTACTGTACATCTTGCACAATGCTCTGATCTGGATACCACAGTATTGGTTCCAGCATATAGACTCACAGTTCAGGGCTTTGATCTGGAGAGTTGGAGTGGCGCACATTAAGCTTGTCATTCTGCAGCTTCCCAAAGATCAGGGTGGAATGGCTGTTCTACACCACAAATGTACTACTTTGCAGCCCAATTACAACACTTCACAGGTTGGGATCTTGGATGGCTACAGACTCTTCTAGGGATCTACTCCTTGGTCTTGATACAGGATACACTGCACTACACTGCCCGGGCGCAGAGGCTGTCACACCTGTTTATATTGCACAGAGTATACGGTACACCTGTACAGCTACATAAACGGGGAAGACGAGAGGCTTGCATATGTCTAAAATGTCAGGCTCATCCGGGTGACCTCATCCACATGCTATGGAGATGACACAAGTTGGTGCGATATTGGAACAGAATTAACAATGTATACCAGGTTCAACTGGTGGTAGACCCGTTGACATGTGTGTTGAGGAGTCTGGAGGAGGAACTGTACCCCCCTCTGGTGTACATTTCCCTCACAAGGCTCTTTTACCTAGCTAGGAAGCTGATTGTCTGACTTTGGCTTTTGGCTCAGGCCCCAAAGGAAGCACAGTGGATCCAAATGGTTAACACCATTCTCATCCTGGAAAAAAAAACTACCATCATAGGAAATCACCTTGAATTCCTCAGAGGTGGCACCCCACAGATGGCTCTAGACAGGTTACTAATGGGAAAGGTGGTTTCCTACACTGACTTCAGGTGACCATATGAGTCTATGGGTGACCTATCAGAAGTGATTTGCCTTTTCTTTACAACACATTGTGATTGCTGAATAAAACCAATATATGGTGCTGCGCTCCAAAACAAATACTTTCATTGTCACAGGTCACGTGACTTCATCAGGGAATGTGACCTGTGACGACACACGTAGAAACGTATGGACAGTGGAAGTGACATTTTTAATCACAAGCTTGCCACTCGTTTGTATTTTGCTTCACCTGCCTTTATATAGGAAAATATATGACAATCTGGAATCAAGAAGTACACACACCCAGAGAGATTGTCTGTAGGATACAACACTTGGATCATCCCTGGCTATTTATTTTATGCTTTTTACCTTACAGCAGTAAGGTAAGGGGCCATCATCACACCCGTAGGTGTAATTGCACTGGAGATTCATCCATCACAGTCACTCTGTCACTTTTTTGCTAGATGCAAAGTCACTTTGTCCCTGCTGCTCGAAGCTATTCCCAGCACTTTAATTCAGCAGCACTTTCTCCTCTGAAGACATTATTCATTTATTTTTGAACTGTTATTGTTTACATTTTTAGATTTTTCGCTGCATTATTGACGTTTGAGTGATTTTTTTCACTTTATTTATGGACATTTTCACGGTTCACATATGCAATTTTTCACAGTGAAATTTCACTTGCAGTCTAATTTTATTGGATTTTATATAAACCGTTCTCGGCAGCTTTCAGCCGTTCTCTGTAACTTTCGGCCGCCTTCGGCCATTGTCGGCAGCTTTCGGCCGACTTCGGCCATTCTCAGCAACTTTTGGCTGTTCTCGGCAGCTTTCGGCCGCCGAGAACGGCCGAGAGCGGCCGAAAGCCGACTGAGAACTGCCGAAAGCTGCCGAGAATGGCCGAAGGCAGCTGAAAGTCGCCAAGAACGGCCGAAGGCGGACGAAAGCTGCAGAGAATGGCCAAAAGTGGCCAAGAGCTACAGACGAGCTGACAATTGGCAGGGGATCTTCGCATGACACGCACCCACGATTTTCCCCTGATTTTAAGGGGAAAAAGGTGCATGTTATATGCCGATAAATACGGTATATATACGGGGTATATATATATATATATATATTTAGTTTGTGTATTTTACTCACTGTTGCAATTTATGATATTTAGTGGTATGTTATATCTATAGCATTTTATTTGACCACGTTAGTATTTGTTTTGGAGCGCAGCACAATATATTGATTTTATTACTTTAATTCTCTTGGGTTGTGTTTGACCCCTGTCAGTGTTTGCTGCTACCAAATACCTTTATTTTACAGTTTTAGAGAGCACGGGAATACCCTTTGTTTTACATGGTAAGGGCTGTATACTACCAGTTGGACTGTCCTTTTTTTTTAATTTTACTTTTCTTCTTTTTTGATTATTGTTTATTATTATTGTTATTGCACGTTTTTAAAATTGTTTATGTGCGCTGCCTTAGACAGCCCATTCAAAATGAATGGGCTGGCACGCACCTCAGTGGCACAGAAGTAGGACTTACATCTTTTTTGACAAACACACTGCAATGCAACACATGTTACTGCATTGCTGTGTCTTGCGCTGCTGTGCAGCACACCCCATAGGGTGATTCTGAATGAATGGCACTGCATAACACTATCGCAACTAGCATGTGGTTTTTTTTTTTTTGTGGTAATGTGCATGGGGACATGTAAGTGTAAACAGTGAGTGTTAAGGAGCAAAAACCTCTCTGTTATTCTTTAGTAAGAAGAAAAACAACTTTGTGTATTGAGTTCCATGCATTTGTAATGCATGAACATGCATGTAAAATGCATTTTTTATACAAATGTATTGACTTGTAAGGCCTGATTTATACCTATGCATTTTAATGCTTTTTGTATTTTGAAGATTTGCACCACAGTCCATTTAACATGGTTTCCTATGGAACACGTTCTGTAGTGCAAATATGCAAATTGCAAAAAGCACTAAAAATGCATTGGTGTGAACCAGGCCTAAGGAAAAAAAAAAGATCTTATCGTGTATGTCAAGCTTAAAGGGGTTAGAAAGTCCCCAGGCTTTTCACCTTAGTGCATTGTATGCATTAAGGTGAAAAACCATTTGTGTTGCAGCTGCCCTCAGAGCCCAGTGACACGGGAACGGGGGGGGGGGGGGGGGGGTCGGGACTGAGTCTTGCTGTCTGTCAATGGACACAGCAACGGGACTCATGAACGCATCCGCACAGGTGCCCCCCAGGGAAAGTGGCTCTCTGTGGGGGCACCTGATGAAGAGGAGGAGCCAGTAGCGCCACCGAAGCACCCCAGAAGAGGAGGCTCGGGGGGGCAGGTAAGTATAGCATGTTTGTTTAAAAAAAAAAAAAAACTTTACAATCACTTTAATTTAAATACGTAGTCAGGGATTACATTCTTTTGTCACCACAGTGCTAGTTAATTAATCCTTTTAAAAAAAACAAAAAAAAAGCCACTAAAATGTATTACAAATTTGATGAGCCTGCCAATCCCCATTATATACACTGTACCTCCTTCCTGTTTTTTTTGACAATGCTAGGCATGGAAGCAGATGAATCCTTGCATGGTCAGATTGCATCTGTAACTTCTTCTTGGGAGCTACAGGATGCTGTGCCCTCCAGTGACAGTAGTTGAGATATGTGACGTCGGCAGAAGTTGCCTATTATCACAAAGCATTTCTGCCCCACACCTTGGATCCTGGGGGATAAAGCACTGGAAAGCAGTTACATGTCTTCTTGTAAAAAAAAAAAAAAAAAATGTATTTTTTCATTCTAATTGTAGTGGTTTGCTTCATATTAGTATATTGCATAGTTTAAAGGCCTAGTCATACCTGTTTGCTTTGATGCAGCAAATCTCTTTCATTTTGCTGCATGAAAATGTATGTCAAGTAGAAATCACATTCTTTTCTATTTGGCCTATTTGGAGTTTAGCGTAAAAGACAAACTCTAATGGCCTATTCACACCTGCACATTTTGCGTTACCAGTGTAAATCCAGCGTTAATGTTTTAATGATGAAAGGATTTACATACACATTAAGTGTTTTCAGAACCCTCAGTATGATACCCGTAACCATGTCAGCCCTGGAAGGATTTACCCCCTTCTTTAGTTTAGGCCAATATGTATTCTTCTACATATTTTTGGTAAAAAAATGAAAAAAAAAAAATCACAATAATCATATATTGATTGGTCTGCACAAAATGTATTGCATTTACAAAATAGGGGATATAGTTATGGCATTTTTATTATTATATATATTTTTTTTTTACTAGTAATGGCCTTGGACAGCGATTTTTAGTGGGACTGCGACATTATGGTGGGCAGATCGGACACATTTTAACACTTTTTTGGGACCATTGACATTTATACAGCGATCAGAGCTAAAAATAGCCACTGATTACTGTATAGATGTCACTGGCAGGGAAGAGGTTAACACTTTGGGGTGATCAAGGGTTTAAATGTTTCCTAGGGAGGCGTTTCTAACTGGGGGGGGGGGTGAGTAGACTGGCTGGGAGTAGAGAGAGATCGCTGTTCCTGATTACTAGGAACAGTAGATCTCTCTCCACTTCCCTGACAGAATCGGGATCTGTCCGTTTACATTCCCGTTCTGGCTCTCTGAGAAGCGATTGCGGGTTGCTGGCGGTCATGCATTAGCTACGGAGTAGTGTGTGCGACCTCTATAGCTCTTAAAGTGCCCGTTGTACACCTATGGCAATGCCGTGCCAACCTGCTGCTGTATAATGACGGTGGCTGGTTGGCAAGCAGTTACAGTGATCGTAAAGGTGTTATTTTTTTTTTAAATAACAAACATGTTATACTTACCTGCTCTGTGCAAGGGTTTTGCACAGAGCAGCCCAGATCCTCCTCTTCTGGGGTGCCCCGGCAGCACTCCCGGCTCCTCCTCTTCATCAAGTGCCCCCACAGAGAGCCCATTTTCCATGGGGGCACCCATGTGGGCACGCTCACGAGTCCCACTGCTGCATCCATTGATGCAGATAGCAGGACTCGGCCACGCCCCCTAGCTCCCGTGTCACTGGATTTGATTGACAGCAGCGGGAGCCAATGGTTACTGCTGCTATCCATCTATCCAATGAGGAAAAAGACAGTGGCTGGAGTCACTGGACTCGTGCACATTGGTCATTGCTGGAACTGATGGGCTCAGGGAAGAAAAAGGGGGGGGGGGGGTTCTGGGGACAGAAGGTTTTTCAACTTAATTCATAGAATGCATTAAGGTGATTTTTTTTTATTTTTTGAGTGTGAATTCTCATCTTCCTCACTAGCAGGTGCGATAAGTATATCCTGATAAGTGTAAGTATTGCAAGTGTACTTTAGCACAGTGCCCGATTGGTAGAACCGATGTTCGCCAAACAGGCAGAAGACAAACAGAATGCAGCTTCTTTGTAAGATCCAGCTTCTACCAAATTGCTGTTGGAAAACTCAAGCTTCATTGGGGTACCTTGGACCTTGGATCCCTCAAGCTGATAGCCTGTGTTACCAGAACAACCCTAGACTTCACTGAGAGGGCTGTTATAATGAAGTGTGATAAAGACTTTGTTATTTAGATACGTTAACTTGATTGAGCTACAGAGACATTGCTGAAAAGAGTCCACGTTTGCTTTCATAATCTGTTTTGTATTATTTTGCAGTGTATGCTGCTCTTTGCCATTCTGTTTTGCATTATTTGTTCTAACTTTGTACCTGTTTAGTAAACTGCAAATTACAGTTACTCCCTATCTAATTATTTGACCTATTATCTATCCTGTTAAACTTGATGTCTACGAACAGGATCAGCCATATCAGACAATAATGATGGGAAGTGGTGCAGGAGCAGTGCCTAGGAGGGAAGCAGGCAACCTACTGCCCTTGTAATAAGGATGCCCCTATTTCTGCCACAACAATAACAAAAGTACAGAGGGCCAGGTCAGGATTTGGTTAAGAAATTGCAGGGCATGATCTGATCAGTAGTTGGAAATGTCCATTGACGTCTTAGAGGGGGAAGCAAGAAGATTACCCTTGCATCTCCAAGAATTCCCTTGACAAGATAATTAAAGAGGAACTGTAGTCTGCTCACACAGCTTCCTTCCTTCCAACTACTTTACATATTATTTTATATATACTTTGATTCTGTACTTGTCAAATATGCTGCAGAAATCTCCCTCCAATGGCTGCAACCATTTTAACTGTGGGCAGATGAAGAAGGCCAATGAGATCTGCAGGGTTGCAGAGCTAGAGGTGTGCCTCTGTGTGTCTATGTAAATCCTGGCAGTGGGGATTTTTTCCTGCCTCTAACGCCTGTAAATATTTATGTGTGTATGGATACACATGCTAACACAGAGGCAGGAAAAAAAATGGCAAATGCTCCTAAAATTGTCTTTTTTTTTTTGGTGGAGGATGTGGGCATTGAGCCCGCTTCCTCGTAAAAGTGGCATTTTTAACACCTAGTGTGCATCTAAAGAAAACTCCAGTAGGGGTCTCCTAGGAAAATGAACTGCTGTGGGTGCACTCAAAGCTGGATATCTTTTGTATCTGCTGATAACAATCTTGTGTACAGAGAGCAAACTGATTTTCAGCCAAATACCAATTTGTTTGCATATTAACAAGGTGAAGTGGAAAACATGCAAATAGCATAAGGGCATCAACATGCCAGTGCTCCAGATAATGTAATCAGTATCACAGTTTCAGCAAAATAAGCAATCAACTCTGACATGATTTAAATCTAAAATCCTAAAGGCTGCCACAGACATTAGAGGGCAGTAGGACACAAAGGCACAATCTGATTGTCCACAGGCAGCTATGGTGGGCAGCACTTTCCTGAGCATAAATTATTTGTTTTTTATCCTCCCCAGTAGAGAGGAGGTGGCATCTCTGGAATCAGTAAATATGGAGAAAAACAAAAGTGATTGCAAAACATTTTACAATATACCAGATTACATGTGTAAATGATCCCCTGTGCTACCAGGTAATGGTGATAATTCGAAAAAAAAGATGAAATAAAATAAACATGACTAAACAATGGATAATGTGTAAATGCTGTAAAAACGAATGTGTTCACGGTTCACGTAAAAAACAATACATAAATAAAGTGATCTTCTGCAATTCCTTTAATGTCCCTCTATGGGGGTTATTTATGAAAGGCAAATTCACTTTGCACTGCAAGTGCACTTGGAAGTGTAGTCGCTCTAAATCTAAGGGGTAGATCTGAAATGAGGGGAATCTCTGCTGATTTTATCATTCAATCATGTGCAAGCTAAAATGCTGTTTTTTATTTTCCTTGCTCGTCCCCCTCTCTACAGCGACTTTTATTTTAATATTAATTTTATATTATAGCTACTTGATAATTAATTCCCTGAAAAAATGTATCTATAAACATCCACTCATTAATTGAATTAGTGTAGTCATTATACATCTAGGAAATTAAACATTTAGATGTTCTTTTATACATTTATTATGATTAATTTTTATTCATTTAATCCAGCCTTGGAAGACTGTCATAGCCACTACTATTAAATGACCACAGTGATGTCTTTCATGGCCCTCTAGTATTTAAATCAGCTAATATACCTTCTACAAAATAGGCGCAATGTTTTGTAGACATTAACAAAATGGCTGCCGATTGACTTCCTGTCCCCACTATATAAATACAATCACAAGACATCCAATCAGTGAAAGCACTGTTATTGGTGGAAGCCCAATTAAGACTGTATTCAGTTTTTTTTGCTGATTGATACTTGGACATTTTGTTTCAATATTTGATTTTGTCCACTATTATATTGATTGATTTTGATACAGTACACGGTCTTGAATTATGATGTTATACACAGAGTGCCATTCGAAGATTTGTGCGACATCACTTTATTACTTTTATCACTTTATTACAGATTATATCCTCTCCTGACATAGCTTGGTTTGAAAGACCATGCTAGACATTAGATGATTGCCCAGTGTAGCCTAAAACAGCCAGATCGAGAGATTATCATTTGATTTTTTTCAGTTTTTAATGCTGGAAGTGAAACCATCTGATAATTTATTACATCTTTTAGGTGGTTATTGGTTCTACTCCTCAAGTTGCTGGTTCTGAACACCAGCTGTTGGCATCCCACTTCCTCATGGTCTAAAGCAAGCAATGGTGGGCAGAAGCAGAATTGAGATTTATAGGAAGGGAATTTTGCTGTTTGTGCATGCAAGAAAAATCAAGTATTGACTCAATTGGTCAAGCTCACCTGTCTCTAAATTTCACTTTTCAGTGGACTGACTCTTTAGAGCGGAACTGTAGCACAACTACCCCCTCTCCACCAGCCTCCCTGATTTCATAAGTATTTGTAAAAAATAAAACCTACACGTACATTTTGTTGCCATCTTTAGGGCAGTTCAATGTTTCTCTCTTGGCAGTGATGGGGCAGTCCTTCCTTTCAGACTTTGTAGTGCTCCCACAATGACATGTGAACCTTCTTAAGTACTGTGAGGATGCACCCTAAGTGGACCTGACATTGATTATCTAGGCTCACAGGAAGTAGAACACAGAAGAGAGACAGCAACTGGGAGCAGCAAGTCTGCAGAAAACAGTGTTAGAGAGGTGGGCACTCTGGTGGCTCGGTGGGCAAGAATTTTTTTTAGTCCAGCTTTATATATATATATATATATATATATATATATATATATATATATATATATATATATATATGTAAGATGGCCAGTATGGTGTCCTGAATTTATGGGAGGAGCCCGGGGGATATTTAACCAGCCCGTTCGCCTGTGGTCTTTGTCCAGTTCCTGTGCACGATACCACGTCACTAGGCCGGGCAAATTCCCGTGTTTGAAGTTTTCAAGGCTCGTTTCCGTTCGGAGTTTATGAATGCGTCTGGCTCGACTGTCACAAGTAGGGTTTTCGTTTGACTTTTTCATTACAAGCATTGTTAGATATCTTGTCACTAAACCTCAACATCAAACTTACGAATCGTTCATAAAACCCTACACATAGCCTCAACATCTGCCAATCACTCGCAATGTTATCATACAAAACATTTCTTTGTTTTTACATACCTCACACCGACGCGAAGACACTGCTTCGTTTAAGCGTGTCTCACTGTTTTATGCTCCACAGACAAATCGATGTCACTCACAAATTTTCAGTTCACTGATCTGTGCCATATCAAGGCTAAACCATTTCAAACAATTTCAAACCATTTCAATCATTTCAAACATGAAGGGTCTGGTATGGATATTTGGGGGGAACCCCACATCATTTTTTTTTATTTGACGTGGGGTTCACCTTAAAGCGGGATTCCACCCTAAAGTGGAACCTCCGCTGATCGGATCCCTCCCCCCCTCCGGTGTCACAATTGACACCTTTCAGGGGGGAGGGGGGTGGAGATACCTGTCAAAGACAGGTATTTACACCCACTTCCGGGCATAGACTCCCGTGGGAGTCTACGCCATTTCCTGCCCTGCCGCGCTGTCTGCTGGGACACACACGGGTCCCAGTGACAGCGCAGAGATTTCCTATTGCACGGCGCGACTCGCGCATGCGCAGTAGGGAACCGGGAAGTGAAGCCGATTCGCTTCACTTCCTGATTCCCTCACCTAGAATGGTGGCAGCAGCAGCCGAGAGCCGAGCGATCGATCGGCCTCGGCTGCCGGCATCGCTGGAACCCGGGACAGGTGAGTGGCCATTTATTAAAAGTCAGCAGCTGTAGTATTTATAGCTGCTGGCTTTTAATATTTTTTTTTTTTTGGTGGAATCCCTCTTTAATATCCACACCAGACCTGAAGGGCCTGGTGATTGAATTGGGGGGAACCCCACGCTTTTTTTTCATTTTTATTAATGACTTTCAATGACTGTTCTCTGTATTATGGGGAGGCGACAATTCATTATAGCCGCGAGTGCTTTTAAATGACTTTTTTTCCTGCAGAAATGATACTTTGCGCAGGGACAGTTCTAAGCATGGGAAACATGCGCCCCTTTACAGGCATTTTTAGGAAAAGAAGCAAACTTGAATTTCATGTCACCCACATTAGCTTCCGGTCGACCAGCTTTCGACCCCAAAGACATGACATCCTATCTAGGGCACAAGTCACCCAGAGCCGACAGTGAAGACCTCATGGCCCCTCTGTCACCTTCTTCAGTCTCAGAGAGTGGCAGCATGCAGTCCCTCAGGGGATCGACCATCCCCAAATTGACGGCAGAACTGAAGTGCAGGGGTGTGCCTTTCCCCTCCACAGCCAGGAAGGCTGAGCTCTTCAGGCTCCTCTTCCCTCCGCCAGCTATAGCAGGGCCCAGCACCCAATAGGCGTCCCTCCAATCAATATCCTCCACCATCTCGCAACTCCACACCATGGTATCATCTCTGTCTACCACATTCGTGGATGTCCAAACTAGAGTGGCACTCTTGTCTACCCATCCCATTTGGTTCCAGCCAGCATTAGGAAGGACATCCTGGATGGCAAGGACATCAGCCTTGCCTTGCCTCTCTCCTTATTTCGGTTCACAATCTGGCAGAGAACAAAGCTTACACCTGGGGAAACGTGTCAGTGGTCCTTAAAACCAAAGATCCCAGGCTCAAACGTAAATTGTCCATCCCAGAATTCACATTGGCCTTCGGCATGCTGAGAGATGTCCTATGCTCAGCTTCTCCCAGCAGGAGGGAAGAGCTGGACTTATACCTTCACACTGTCGTAGACCTGGGCTATAAGTACGGAGGCTTCTCATTCTACAATTATCATCGTTCCTTCTCCGCTAAGGCAGCAGCCAGGCTCCCACAATTTCAGACAAGCACTAATTGGAGCCTCATGGACACAGAGCTCTTCTGCCGTCACTTTGCTTGCTTGCGTTCACCAGTAGGGATGAGCTTCGTGTTCGAGTCAAACATACGTTCGACTCAAACATCGGCTGTTCGCCCGTTCGGCGAATTTCGAATGTTATGGGCCGTTCGCGCCAAAGTTTGCGATAGCGCAGTGCATTGCTGGTTAATGATTGGCCAAGCATGCACTGTGACCCCGCATGCTTGGTCAATCACAGCGCCGGCAGCGAGGAGAGCCATGATTGGCCACAGGCAGGATGCCTGTTGCCAATCATAGCTCAGGCTGTGTAGTACACACCCACACTATATAAGACCGCCAGCGCGGCGGCCTTGTGTAGTGTGTTGCCATCTGTAGCAGTTAGTGAGTGTTCTGTGTACCTTCAACACAGTATACACCGATCGTTATCGGCCGATTTTGCGTTCTTGCTCTTCTGTAGTGGTTGTTGTCTGCGTGCCCTGACCGCAGTATACACCGCTATATTCACCTATATATCTAGCGATATATCTATCTTATATAATAGAGCTTGCAGTCAGTGTCTTGCTCATTTTAAATAGAGCTGTCAGTCAGTGTTAGGAGATTGTGCGTGCTGTCTGCGTGCTCTGAACGCAGTATACGCCACTATATCCACCTATATAGCTAAATATCTTGCTCGTTTTAAATAGAGCTTTCAGTCAGTGTTAGGAGATTGTGCGTGCTGTCTGCGTGCTCTGAACGCAGTATACACCGCTGTATCCACCTATATAGCTAACTATCTTGCTCCTTTTAAATAGAGCTTTCAGTCAGTGTTAGGAGATTGTGCGTGCTGTCTGCGTGCTCTGAACGCAGTATACACCGCTATATCCACCTATATAGCTAAATATCTTGCTCGTTTTAAATAGAGCTTTCAGTCAGTGTTAGGAGATTGTGCGTGCTGTCTGCGTGCTCTGAACGCAGTATACACCGCTATATCCACCTATATAGCTAAATATCTTGCTTGTTTTAAATAGAGCTTTCAGTCAGTGTTAGGAGATTGTGCATGCTGTCTGTGTGCTCTGAACGCAGTATACACCGCTATATCCACCTATATAGCTAAATATCTTGCTCGTTTTAAATAGAGCCTTCAATCATTGTTAGGAGATTGTGCGTGCTGTCTGCGTGCTCTGAACGCAGTATACACCGCTATATCCACCTATATAGCTAACTATCTTGCTCGTTTTAAATAGAGCTTTCAGTCAGTGTTAGGAGATTGTGCGTGCTGTCTGCGTGCTCTGAACGCAGTATACACCGCTATATCCACCTATATAGCTAAATATCTTGCTCGTTTTAAATAGAGCTTTCAGTCAGTGTTAGGAGATTGTGCGTGCTGTCTGCGTGCTCTGAACACAGTATATCCACCGCTATATCCACCTATATAGCTAAATATCTTGCTCGTTTTAAATAGAGCTTTCAGTCAGTGTTAGGAGATTGTGCGTGCTGTCTGCGTGCTCTGAACGCAGTATACACCGCTATAGCCACCTATACAGAGGCGGCTCTAGGCTTTGTGAGGCCTTAGGCGAAACTTACACATGAGGCCCCGCTCACGCCCATAATGGGAAAAAAAATTCAAGCAATAAAAATGGCTGCAAAAAGATGCACAGATATAGCACACAGTTCATCAGCACCACTTCCAAGGCACCCTCCTCACCCATCAGACATATGCAGCCAATAAAACATCTGGGACCCAAGAAGGTGGCAACCCACCCCTCTAAGAATTTCCCGTGTCTTGGGAAAATGGGGAGGGGGTGGCACTGAATCTTTCCATATCCACAGAGGAAGTAGAGTGGGGGGATCCCAGCACAGCGCAGGTGGAGAGAGAGAGGGGGGTTGGTGAGAGAGAGGGAGGGAAAGGGACAGAGAGAGAGGGGGGAGGGAGAAAGGGGGAAGGGAGAGAGAAACGGGAGGATAGAGAGAGAAAAAGGGGGGGAGAGGGGGGAGCAAGAAATTGTGAGCGATGGGGGGAGAGAGAGAGAGAGAAACGGAGGGTGTGAGGGAGCGAGAGGGGGAGCAAGAGATTGTGAGTGAGAGGGAGAGAGAGGTGAGCAAGAGGGGGTGAAAGAGAGGGGTACAGAAAGGGTGTGCAAAAGGGGGAGAGAGAGAGAGGGTGAGCGGAGAGGAGGGGGGAGAAAGAGGTGGAGAGAGGGGGAGAGGGCAGGAGGAAGGAGAGGAGGGGGGAGAGAGAGAGAGAGAGGGGGGAGATGGAGAGAGGGAGTGAGGGAAAGGGGGTAGGTGAGAAAGAGGGAGTGAGGGAAAGGGGGTGAGAGAGATCTCTAGCCCCGTTCATGTCTGCAGCCCCTCCTGTGTCCCATGTCCCAGTCTGTGAGAGCACTGGGGGGGGGGCAAAGAACAGGGAGAACCAGGAGTGTGCTGGGGGGCGGAGAGTGCTGAGAAAGGTGGAGAGCACAGGAGCTGCAGCGGCTGCATGAAGAATATGGAAAATCAATTCCACTATGTTCAGTCTCCCCACCGCTCCTCCTATTCAGGCACACAGGGAGGCTGCACGGGCGCTCACCTTCTCTCCGGTCAGCCAGGCAGCATAAGAGCTCCTTTCTCTTCACACTCGTGGGACAACAAAGCTGGATAGTTTCAGTGACCCCCGGCCCCGACTGCAGCTGAACCAAATAGGAAGCAGGTGCGGAGAGGTCGGGTGAATGGCGCAGGCTGAAGGAGTAGCTCAGCTGTGGGTCCCACATGGATATGCCTCCCGCATGCCTTGGAGCCGGGTGCTGTCATCCAACTGCTGCCGCCACCTAGAGGCCTCTACTGTCCTGCTCCCTGCATTTGCTACCACCGGACCGGGAAGCTCCGTGATGAGACGTTGACATCAGTGTTTGATCAAAGGCAAATTAGGCTGCCGCGAGGCCCCTGTGAGTGCGGGGCCTTAGGCGATCGCCTAATTTGCCTAATTAGAGAGCCGCCTCTGCACCTATATAGCTAACTATCTTGCTCGTTTTAAATAGAGCTTGCAGTCAGCGGTAGGAGATTGTGCGTGCTGTCTGCATGCTCTGAAAAAGACGGACGGCAAAACAAATTATACAGGGGTGATAACCCTTCCCTATGTTTTCCAAAAAGCTTAAAAATAGTTTTTTTGACTGGAGCTACACTTTAAAAATGTACCAGTTGAAAATTACAGATTCAACTTAACACAACAAACCTACACAGTCCCTGTCTTGTTTGCACCGCCTGTATACTGCTGTTCTGAGTATATAGGGCCTGGGGGGCCACACGTATTTCCTTTTTTTAATATGGGTACGGGGTTCCCCTTAATATGCGTACAAGACCCAAAGGGGCTGGTAATGGGCAGGGAGGGCTACCCATGCCATATTTCTCAATGATTTTCAACCATATTGCACGAACCAGATATAACATTAAAACTGCAAGCAGTTTTAAATGACGTTATTTCCGTTAAACGTCATTTTGTGCAGGGACTGTTCTAAACACGGGAAACACGTGGCACTTCACAGGCATACTACAGACACCCCCCAGGCACGATATTTAAAGGACTATTTCACTTTTTTTTTCACTTTAATCGTCATTAAAATCAGTGCTCCCGCCAAAACGGACGTTTTTAAAAGTTTTTTTTGCATTGACCCATGTCCCCTGGGGCAGGAGCCAGGTCCCCAAACCCTTTTTAGGACAGTATCTTGCATATTAGCCATTAAAATTAGCACTTTTAATTTTGAACGTTTGAGTCCCATAGACTTCAATGGGGTTCTAACGTTCGTACGAATTTGGGGTCCGTTCGAAAGTTCTGGTGCGAACCGAACCACGGGGGGGGAGGTTAAGCTCATCCCTATTCACCAGTGATGTAACGCAGTTACTTCAGAGGGTAACGAGTAATCTAACTGATTACTCTTCCCCTCATGGCAACTCAGTTCCCATTACTTGGGAAGCGTTACCTCAATTACATCTACCGCACAGGAGGCCCCGCCGTGGCTGCGCTGCCTGGCCGTTCATTCCGCCGCGGGGAGGGGGGCTTTTGCCCGCTGAGCAGAGAAGAGGCTGAGACTCAGGGAGACTGTCTTGACCGCCCCATCCCGCTCCACCTATCCAGAGAGAGAATGAAGTCAGCTGACCAGCTGATACCAATCGAGTTAAGGGAGGGTCTCTCTCTCTCCCCATGAGGAAAGGCATCCCTGGAGGCATTCAAGTAAGTGACCGATGATTCGAATTGCTGTGCAATTGATCCATACCAAGTTCTCCACCACCTCTGTTTCTTACTGATCCCATCCATACCCACCCACCATCACTGCTACAACAGAGGTGATGGGGGGGGATAGGGTAGGGATGAGATCAGTGGTAGCGGGGGATGGGATAAGTAAGAGGCAGAGGTGGTGGTGGTGGGAGAGGATGGCACCACCACCGCTGCCACCCCCCAAGTACCACGCTGCCTGCCACCCCCCAGTACACCACTGCTGTCACCCCCCAAAGTACCACTGCTGCCACCCCCTCAAGTACACCACCACCACTGCCACCTCACCAAGTACCACCACTGCCACCCCCCAAGTACACCACCACTGCCACCCCCAAGTACCACCGCAGCCACCCCCTCAAGTACCACCGCTGCCACCCCTGAAGTACCACTGCTGCCACCCCTCAAGTACCACCGCTGCCACCCCCCTCAACATTTGGGTTCAAATAAATACCAAATGTTCTAAAATACCGTATATAGTGTTTTTATTCTTCAATTAGTTAACATAAACATCTTTGATATTAAAGATATATTATTTATTTATAGAACGTAATTGCATTATAGAATATTTTTAAAAAGTCACAGTTACTTTGCTGAGTAAATAATTACTTTTCCAATGTAGTAATTGAGTTACTAATGCAATTAATTTTCGGGAGAAGTAATTTGTAACTTAACTAATTACATTTTTAAAGTAAGATGACCAACACTGGCGCTCACCACTGTGCGCTATCTGCCAGTCCTCCAATGCGACAGTCAGTCGCTCCTTTGAGTTCCCCTCCACCTCCGGTGCAGTTCAAGGCCCGTCGGCCCCTGTACAGATGCCTCAAGTGGACAAGTTTGGACGCCTTGTTGAGACCATAGGAGGAGCAGCTATCTGCAACAATTTTAACTATGGTTCGTGCAACTTCAACCATTTATGCGAAGTCAAGCAACAAAAGAAATTATGACTAGGCCGAGTTAATGTCCTGTGGCAGGGGCTCTGCCTTACTTCACACCCCACTCTTTCCCTGGCCACCTACCTTATCCAGAGTCTCACAGCTGCATTTCACACTGGCCTCATCTCTCTGCCCCATACTACCTACTAATGCAGGAACCTCTGCTCAGCGGCCACTGAGGAGCAGGCCATAGATCAGTTCTTACAGGCCGAACTGGAGCGAGACTTCATCATAGGTCCTTTCACTCAGCCCCCTTTTAGTACTTGGAGAGTCAGCCCTATTGGGCTTGTCAAGGGCAAGTTCTCAAATAAATTACATTTGGTGTACGACCTGTCTGTGCCTCATTCTTCCCACATTCCCAGCCCCAATTCCCTAATCCCCTCTGATGAGTTCTCCCTGAAGTACGCCTCCGTAGACATGGCAATTCAAGCTATCATCAAAGCGGGCACAGGCGTCTGGTTCTCCAGGCTGACATCTTGGACGCCTTCAAGCTCCTGCCTATCCACCCATCCCTTTGGTGCTGGCACAGCATTAAGTGGAGAGAGGCATACTATTTCGCCTTTAGCTCTTCAACAATTTTGGGCAGCCCCTCACCTGGATACTGTTGCATAAAGCTCAGTGTCAAGAAGTCATCCATTATCTGGATGACTTTGTGTTAAGTGGACAGCCCAGTGTGCCACCAGGAGACCTCGACAAACTGAGAGTCGTATTTGGGAATCTCAATGTTCCTATTGCTGAACATAAAGATACTTAGCTGGCATCCAACCTTTTCTGGCTTTACAAGACCCCGTAAAATCATCCTTGTTCGCATCCCACGCGATCCGAGCCATCCTACGTGGCATCCAGAAACATCAACCGATAGTCAATGCCAAACGTCTACCTATAACAAGTGCCATCTTCAGGGATATGTCCACCATCCTGACTACTTCTCCATTTGGGCTTCTCTCCAGTCTGGTCCTACAAGCGGCCATATACCTAGCCTACTATGGGTTCTTGTGACCTGGCGAGTTCACCTGCAGCAACCCCGCCGGCCAAGTGCTACGTAGACGTCACTTTGTTCACTACCAAGACCATTTCGTCCTCCACCTTGCAGTTTCTAAAACCCAGCAGGCAGGCTCTGGGGTAGACATACACCTCTATAAAACTAACAATATGTGTCAAGTCACCATACTCAATCGCCTACTGTCACTCCTGCCCGAACAGACGGACTCTAGTCCCCTTCTACCTTTTCTAGTCAAACCCATGAGTGCCTGTCAGTTTGTGAAACACGTAAGGATTCTTCTTTGCAACCTACTCCTCAACCCCAGCCAGTAGTCCGGTCACTCCTTCCGCATTGTAGCAGCCTCGGCAACATCCCACCATGGGGTCCCAGACCATGTTATTAAGAGACTAGGCAGGTGGAGGTCTGCCTGCTTCGCCTGATACATCCCCAATCCTCAAGTGGAGATGGCACAGGCATTTGGAAAACTTGCTCAATAAATGAACCAAAGCTAGTAAAAACTATACCCCTACCTGAATGTTTTTGTCCACTTATTTTGGTATAGTGTCCACCAGACCAGGGCACACTTCAGGTCCATTTCATGTTGTAAGTCTTATGTTAAAGTCTAGATGTTGTCCATACCCGTATCGACCAGAGGGCTTCAACCATAAGTAAGAAGGCCAGTATGGTGGCCTGAATTTATTTGAGGAACCCGGGGGGTATTTAACCAGCCTGTTCACCTGTGGTCTTTTTCGGTTTCCTGTGCACGATATCCACCCTCTCAAATTTATTTCTCTGCACAAACATTCATTTCTAAACCTTGGGTATGCCCCCTTATTTTGGTATACCATCCACCAGACCAGGGCACACTTCAGCTCCATTTCATGTTGTAAGTCTTATGTTAAAGTCTAGATGTTGTCCATACTCATATCGGCCAAAGGGCTTCAACCATAAATATATATATATATATATATATATATATATATATATATATATATATATACGGCTTTTTTTTGTGAAAATAGGGGTCAGCATCTGCATTGCACTCCAGACACCTCCCTGGTCCCCAATGCTGTATCCTGGCCTAGGCCAACAAGGCCCAGGTCTAGGGCAACACTTTGCAGGGGGGAACATGGAAAGAGTCCCTGCCGGCTTGCGCACCAGTGTTATGGGGAGGACTGGGCTGAGGGGCAAATTAGTGTAGCACCCCCATAAAGCAGCCTCACTGCTTCCGGTATGTGGCGGCTGGCATTCCGCAACTTTGGAGGGGGCGCCGCTTCTAATTTTGACTGTCCTATCATCCTGGACCATGAACCTTCCTCACTGTGCTATGTTTTTTGCTGCGCCATTGGCATGGTTAAATCTTTTTAGTCCTCTCCATAAAATTTACAGAAATTTGTGTTTAACCACTTGCTCTCACATTTTGAATGACAATTACTCGTGCAGCACTGTACCTATATGAGATTTTTGTCCTTTTTTTCACAGAAATAGAGCTTTCTTTTGGTGGTATTTAATCACCGCTGGGTTTTTTATTTTTTGAGCTATAAAAGAAAAAAGACAGAAAATTCTGTAAAAAAATGCATTTTTCTTCGTTTCTGTTATAAAATTTTGCAAATTAGTAATTTTTCTTCATATATTTTGGCCAAAATTTATACCGCTACAAATAATTGGTAAAATAACCCAAATTGGTGTATATTATTTGGTCTTTGTGAAATTTATAGAGTCCACAAGCTATGGTGCCAATCTCTGAAAATTGATCACACCTGAAGTACTGACAGACTATCTCATTTCTTGAGACCCTAACAAGCCAGAAAAGTACAAATACCCCCAAATGACCCCTTTTTGTAAAGTAGGAATTCCAATGTATTTAGTAAGAGGCATGGTGAGTTTTTTGAAGTTGTCATTTTTTCCCACAATTCTTTGCAAAATCAAGATTTTCTTTTCTTTTTTTTTTCACAAAATTGTTATATCACACAGGATATTTCTCACACACAGCATATGCATAGCACAAATTACACCCTAAAACACATTCTGCTACTCTTTCTGAGTTTGGCGATACCATATGTGGGAGACTTTTACACAGCGTGGCCACATGCAGGGAGTGCCATCAGGCGTTCTTGGAGCATAAATTACACATATAATTTCTTGACTACCTCTTACACTTTTGAAGGCCCTGGAGAACCAGGACAATGGAAACGCCCCAAAAATGACCCAATTTTGGAAAGAAAACAACCCAATGTGCAATCTATGTGGCATAATGAGTCTTTTGAACATGTCATTTGTTTCTACAAGTTTTTGGAAAATGTGTAAAGAAAATGAAAACGCATTTTTTTTTACATAATGTTGTCCATTTACACAATATTTCTAACACATAGCATGTACATGGCAAAAATGACACCCAAAAATAGATTCTCCTACTCCTTCTGAGTACAGTGATACCACATGTGTGAGACTTTTCCACAGCGTGGCCACATATAGAGGACCAAAATGCAGGGAGCACCATCAGGTGTTCTAGGGGCATAAGTTTCAAATCTAATTTGACTACCTATTACACTTTTGTGAGGCACTCTAGTGGCATGGATGATAACTGATGTGACATGGATGAGCATGAATGGGGATGGATGAGGATGACTGAGCATGAATGAGTATGGATGGGTACGGCTGAGTATGGCTGGGTATGGATGAGTATGGCTGGGTACGACTGAGTATGACTGAGTATAGTTGGGTACGGCTGCGTACGGCTGGGTAAGGCGGGGTATGGCTGAGTATGGATGAGTATCGATGGGGATGGATGGGATGGCTGAGCATGGATGGATGGATGAGTATTGCTGAGGATGGATGGATTGCTGAGCATGGATGGATGAGTATGCTGAGTATGGATGAGGATGGATGGATGAGTATGCTGAGTATGGATGGGTATGCTGAGCATGGATGGCTGAGTATGCTGAGTATGAATGGGTGAGCATGGATGGATGGATGAGTATGGTGAGTATGGATGTGTGAGCATGAATGGATGGAGGAGTATGCTGAGTATGGATGGGTGAGCATGGATGGGTATGCAGAGTATGGATGGATATGCAGAGTATTGATGGATGGGTATGCAGAGTAAGGATGGGTGAGCATGGATGGATATACAGAGTATGGATGGGTATGCAGAGTATAGATGGATGGGTATGCACTGAACGGAGAGGGGAGGGAGGAACCGGAAATCACTCCGGTTTGTTTACATGTGATCAAATGATGGCGCGATCACGTGGTAAACGGCTGCGATCAGCGGCCGTTTACCTTGATCTGTGATGCCGGGTTCTCTGGACCTGGCGGTCACAGGTGTTCTCGGGTGCACGCGCCAGGGGGCGCGCGAGAGCGGGATATTGGAAGGGCATCACTGTACGCCCTCCCAGAGTTAAGCAACTGCCTTGTAGCAGTCATTCGGCTATGGGCCGGTTATTAAGTGGTTAAAGTAAAACTATAGGCAACATTTTTTTTTCATTTTGGATAGAATAAGGCAGAGTTATAAGTGAGAGGAAATCTATGCAAATTAAGGGAATCCATTGCCAAACCGCCCCCCCCCCCCCCAGACCCACAGAACTAGTGCCCCTGGCACGTGCTCCAAGCTGAGGTAAGTCCAAATAAAGAGACACAAAAAATTCCCCTATAGGACAGTTGCATAATGTACTAGTATGCATTGCATATTAGCACATTATGAAATACTTACCTTAGAATGAAGCCCCCCCCCCCCCCCACCCCACTTAAGTCTAGCTGGGTGCATTGAATGCCACTGTTCTTTCAGAACCAGCCCAGTGGAAGTGTTCTCCTGCTGTGCATTCTGGGAGGTGGTATTTAAGGTACGGAACTCAACGCAACTGTAGGGACAGGCCTGAATGGATTTCGGGGCCAATTGATCCAAAGGTGGTCCAGTGCCGTCTCATCCAAGGGAGAGGCCCAGCAACTGGAGAAACCCCAGGGGAGGACTCTTCAGGAGAAGGCCGTGCACAAGGCTGGCTTCTCTGAAGGAGCCTGGAGGCTTAGTTGAAGGACACTACATGGATCTACACTCATACGGTATCGCCGGATCGACTGAGAGATACTGGTACCGTATGATAGCTCTTTAAATTGTCTATGTCCCTCAGTAACGCTCAAGTCTGTGGCAGAGACTTTACTTAACACCCTACCGGCTGCTAGGCCTAGTGAGAGGAGGCCTATCCGGGGGTTGTAAAATCCAGTGAAACGGTTGCTATTCTCTCAAGTTTTCTTATAAGAGACTTCATCATTTTTGCAGTCTAAAGTACCTGAACTTACTTCTAACCCTCTACCCTAAACTGAGAGACTCTGGTTCAAATAAATAACCCAAAAGAAGATTCAGTGTCAGTTTCCACATTTCTTTGGGCCATCTACCACGGGAACCCCTAGACAGAGAAGCAGTCAACAGTAAGCCCAATAAAACCAGCAGCTCCTTCGGGGGTCAGTGCTACATGAACTATGGCTCAGAATGGTTACAGCCTAGCAACAACACATACAGAATTGAATTATTATGGACTCTACAGCATAAGGCAGGGTCCTTACATTTGAAAAATAAACCTGGAATTCAGTGTCAAGGTTGGATTGATGGTTTGTACTGTTTGTATTTAGCAAAGTACATGCATGTACAACCCCTTTCAGTTACATGCTCTTAATGTAAGAGTGAGCTCACACTAGCAAACTGAACCGGTCCCAGGGACAATTCAGCCTGGAGTTTGAGTTTGTTTGTGTAGTGTGAGTGCTCTGAACCGTGCCAGGGCCTGGTTAATAGAAACGCCCCCAGGACCACTGCTAACTATTGGTCCTGGCCCGGTTGGGGTTCACTTCTGATCTGGTTTGCTGCAGTGTGAGTGCTAGGGCTGCAACTAATGATTATTTTCATAATCGATTAGATGGCTCATTATTGTTTCAATTAATCGGATACAAACCTAAAGTTTGAAAAAAAAGGCAATGTATTCTTGAACATCTAAATGCAGTAGTAAAAATAAATAATTAGCTATATGGTTAGGGAACAAAATAGCTAATCTACTCTGAGAATAACAGACAGAAGAAATATATACTGTATAGCATAGGTGCTTAACCTGTTGCCCTCCAGCTGTTGCGGAACTGTCAGCCTTGTAATTCCTTGTGGGTCTTGTAGTTCTACAACACCTTGAAGGCCACAGGATGAATGATGCTGTATAAGTTTAATCTGGTACATATCATCAGACTCAGAGATCAACATTTTTATTTAACGACTTCAATACCAGGAACTTATACACCTTCCTGCCCAAACCAATTTTCAGCTTTCAGCGCTGTCACACTTTGAATGACAATTGCGCGGTCATGCTACACTGTACCCAAACAAATTTGTTATCATTTTGTTCCTACAAATAGAGCTTTCTTTTGGTGGTATTTGATCACCTCTGCAATTTTTATTTTTTGCGCAACAAATAAAAAAATTACCGAACATTTTGAAAAAAAAAGTTTTTCTTTGTTTCTGTTAAATTTTTTGTAAATAAGTACGTTTTCTTCAATGACGGGCAGTTATATGGCTGCACTGATGGGCACTGATAAGGCGGCACTGATGGGCACCGATGAGGTGACACCAATTAGGTGGTACCGATGAGGTGGCACCAATGAGGTAGCACTGATGAGGTGGCACTGATGGGCACTGATGATGGGCACTGATAGGTGGCAGTGATGGGCACTGATAAGTGGCACTGGTATGCGGCACTGATGGGCACTCATAGGCGGCACTGTTGGGCACTCATAGGCAGCACTGATGGGTACTTATGGGTGACAGTGATGGGTACTTATGGGTGGTACTGATAGGTGACACGGGTGGGCACTGATGGGCACTGATAGGTGGGCACTGATAGGTGCTGATGGGTGGCACTGATGACACTGATGGGTGGCATTACTGGGCATCATAAATTTTTTGTGCCATAGAGGTGCCAGTCAGTGCCCATTTGTGGGCACCGATTTGCATATGTTGGGCATTGATTTTCACATGGGGGATGTGCCTGGCCATCCACATGTTAAGAACTTCCCTGGTGGTCTTAGCGGCTTCCCTGGTGGTATCCGAGGGGGGACTGTGCGTATAAACAATCAGCGCAGACCCTCCTGTCAAGAGAGCCGCCGATCGGCTCTCCTCTACTCGCATCTCTCAGACGCGAGTGAGGAAAAGCTGATCACCGGCTCTTCCTGTTTACATCGTGATCAGCTGTGATTGGACACGACTGATCACGTGGTAAAGAGCCTCCGCACGGCAGCTGTTATCCTGCAGGACATTATATGATGCCCAGTCAGGATAACTGAATCACCACCCGGCCGTCATTCTGCTATAGGCTGGGCAGGAAGTGGTTAAAGAAAAAAAGAAACATAGAGAAGACCTAAAACACTGTTTGCAGATTTCAGACAGGATTGTAATATAATATTATGCATGAGAGACTCTTATCATAGACAAGTAGCTTTATGCAACCCGCGCCTGCTGTGCATTTTATGCCACCCATACAAAAACAAATTTTTCCTTCGAAAATGTTTGTTTTAAGAATGTTTGTTTGTTTTCTAATCATTAGTATGGTCAAATAAACGTTAGTTTTTGACCGGAGTGATGGGGAAATTTGAATGATGTTTTCTCAATCAAATACATTTTTGGACAGTGTATGTGGGTTTCATTTAGAAATTACATAAATTCAAAAGTTGAGTGTTAAAAGCAAGTACACTTTTTGAATGACATTCGTCCATTCATCAAAAGTAGAAAGCATTTTTTAGGAATATTCTTGTCCAAAAATCGATATGTATATGGCCAGCATAAGACATTTAGTAGCAGCAGCATGCTTTTTTTTATCACCTGTCATGATGGGGTTAAAAAAAAATAGCCTTTATAGTACAAAAACAGAAGCTAATCAATACTATAAGGGGTTAATTTATACTGTGAAATAATTAATATACACACTGTTTTTATCGACATATAACACGCACCTTCATTTTAAGAGAGAAGTTTCAGGAAAAAAACTTAAATTTTAAAGAAAGAATTTTGAAGCAAAATAAGGGTCAGAGCCGATTAATGCAGCCTTATCAGTGTCTGCCCATCTACAGTCTTGCCATTGCCCATTAATGAAGCCTAATAAGTGTCCATCTGCAGCCTCACCATTGCCCATCATTGCAGCCTGATCAGTGCCCATCTGCAGCCTCACCATTGCTCATCATTGCAAATTGATCAGTGCCCATCTGCAGTCTTGTCATTGTCCGTCATTGCAGCCTGATCCGTGCCCATCTGCAGCCTTGCTCATCACTGCAGCCTGATCAGTGCTCATCTGCAGCCTTGCCATTGCCAGAATAGACAGAGCCGGATCTCCTGAGTACTTGGCTCAATGTCACGCCCAGTCCTGCCCCTTGGCCCGGATCCTATCATGGACAAAACAATGGTCCAATGCCAGGGCGTCAATGCTAGGAGCCGTCCAGGGGGTGGGACTGGGCATGACTGCGAGCCGACCTGATTGCACAGGAGATTTGGCTCTGTCTATTTCGGCGGTACTCGTTCCCTCCTTCCCCCCGTGGCAGTCTATATCAACATATAGGTAAGCATAGACAGAAGGGGGGAGCACCTGAGTGGACACAAGGACACACTTGCTATCACCAGTTTTTTGGAGTTTTAGGTTTTTCACATGAATTTGTCGACATAGAACTTTACACATAGCTCTTTTAGTGCACTGGAGCACATTTGTGTAGACAATTTGAGCACTTAAACAATGGACTTTCTTTTATGACAGATGATGTTATTATTTTATACGTTGCATTATACTGTTGCACGGAGTCACTTTATTGATAATTACCATATTTATCTGCGTATAACACACACTTTTTTCCCCTTAAAATCAGCGGAAAATCGTAGGTGCTTGTTATATGCTGACCCCCCGCGGATTGTGAGTTCTCTGCGGCTTTCTGCTATTTTCGGCCGCACTCTGCCTTTCGGCCACAGATAATGGCCGAAAATAGGCGAAAGCCGCCAAGAAAGCCGCTGAAAGCTACCGAGCGCCGACGAGATACACAGGACATCCGCTCTGTATCTCAGTGGTGCCATTTTTAAACAGCAAGCCTGCAACGACACTGACAAGGCTGCAAATGACTGACAAGGCTGCAGATGGACACTGATAAGGCTGCAATGCAAGGCTGCAAATGACACTAACAAGGCTGCATTAATGGGCATTTAAATGTAAGTTTTTTTCCTTAAACTTCCCTCCTAAATGTTTTTTTCCTTAAAATTCCCTCCTAAACTTGGGGTGCGTGTTATACGCAGATAAATAGAGTAGTTTTGTCACTAGAGAACTTTATATATTTGTTTTTCTATAGATATAATCTAGAGTGTATATTTATGTGGAAGTACACACAGAAACAATAATTAGTACAGGTTAACGCAGCACTTTCTTTTATTTTGTGGTGATTGCACATCATATGGGACGTGATCAGTGCTAGCAGCTTTCCACACAAGTACTTATTATATGTTTATGGTAGCTCACAAAATTTCCCAATTTGGACAGCATAACTGTTTGGTTGGCAGATCTTTCTATGAACTGTGGCCAGTTTGTCAAACCCACGGGTTGTAACGGAAACCTGCCTGTGTTACATCAGAGGGTGGCGGGGTCACCCATACGTCACGGGGAAACCCGGGTTTCCCCTTGCGTCAGAGGGGGGCGGGGTCAGGTGACGGGTGGCCCCGCCCTCCGCATATAACAAACGTCAGGCCGCCGGAATCCCCGCAGCGTCTCCTCCATGGAGACAGAAGATGGATGGATTTGCTGCGCTGGATCAGATCATCCATCGCTGGACCCCGGAGATCCGTCGCTGGATAGCAAGAGTGGATTACCACCGCTGGAATCTTTTTTTTTTTTAATAAAGGAATTTTTCAAAAGTGTGTTTGTCTTATTTAACCATTTTTACACTTTCTTTGTGAAATGGTAGGGGTACTTTTATACCCCCTTACCATTTCAAACAGGGGGGGCCGGGATCTGGGGGTCCCTTTGTTAAAGGGAGCTTCCAGATTCTGATAAGCCCCCCGCCTGCATACCCCCACAACCACCGGCCACGGTTGTGGGGATGAGGCCCTTCTCCACATCAACATGGGGACAAGGTGCTTTGAGGGGTCGCAGACCCCCAAAGCATCCTCCCAATGTTGAGGGCATGTGGCCTGGTACGGTTCAGGAGGGAGGGGGGCCGCTCTCTCGTCCCCCCCTCTTTTCCTGCGGCCTGCCAGGTTGCGTGCTCGGATAAAGGATCTGGTGTGGATTTTTAGGGGGACCCCACATCAATTTTTTTTTAATTTGACGCGGGGTTCCCCTTAATATCCATACCAGACCTGAAGGGTCTGGTATGGATATTTAGGGGGAACCCCACGTCAAATTTTTTTTTAATTTGATGCAGGGTTCCCCTTAATATCCATACCAGACCTGAAGGGCCTGGTAATTGAATTTGGGGGACTCCCATGCTTTATTTATCTATTTATTTATTTATTTTATCAATGACTTTCAATGAGTGTTCTCTGTATTACGGAGCCGACAATTCATAATAGCTGCGAGTGATTTTAAAGGACTTTTTTTCCTGCATAAATGACACTGTGCAGGGACAGTTCTAAGCACCAGAAACATGAGCCCCTTCACAGGCATACTATAGACACCCCCCCCCCACTACGAAATTTAAAGGAATATTACACTTTTATTGTTTCACTTTAATCATTAGTAAAATCACTGCTCCCGAAAAAACGTCAGTTTTTAAAACTTTTTTTTGCATTGATACATGTCCCCTGGGGCAGGACCCAGGTCCCCAAACACTTTTTAGGACAGTAAATTGCAGAATCTTTTCTCTCTGTCAAATCTTTTTTCTCTGTCGAATATTTTCTCTATATATATTTTCTCTATATAACCTTGGACTAATAGAGGTAAGGTTAGGCACATTCGACCACAGGTTCTATAGACACAGATTGTTTTTGTCAGAGTCACGTCGAATCTCCTATTCTATATTGAACTGTTGTAACAACTAAAACAAAAATAAAGCATTTATTTATGTCTGATGTTTTATTTTTCGGATTCTGTGCTTTCGTTATCGTTTGTCAAAACGAAAACGAAAATAGCTGAAATTCGGACGAAAATGCATTCGGACGAAAACGAATGCACATGTCTAATGCCCAGTGTCTGAATTGTTTGACCGCCATAAGCTATCAGGTTTACTTTATTTGACTGATCAATTTCAGCTTTTCGGTCAATGTTGTGCAATATGGATAAGGACATTGCATTTATCACCAGTGTCAATTTTCAACTTGACATGTTTGCTGCATGCTGTTGAGAGGGTGGTGAATATTTCTCCCTTATTTGCAATTAGGTTCACACTTTCACAATGAAAACAGTTTTGGTGATCATCACTTTCCACGTCATTAATTCTGTGCACATTTTGTTGTTTAGTATGACTAGATGTCATCCATGCACCTCAATTTTGAGGCTTGGACTTACAACATTTTGCAAAATGATTCCATTTGTTGCATGAATTACACCTTTTGTTAAAAGCCGGACACTTGTGCTCAGTAGTGTGTTTGCTACCACAGTTGCTGCATTGCCTTTTGTTCTGTTGCACCACAAACACTTCTTCCTCTCTTTCTTTTTAGTTCCTTAATGGCCCTTTCAGAATGTTCAAATAACATACATATTCTGTTTGTTGTTTCCAGTGTTAAAACTTTGTCTCTGAACAACTGAACACAAACTGCATCATTGTAGATCCCACATATCAGTTTATCTGTTAGTGCACAAAAATCAAACATTTTTTAGCCAGCAGTCTCATGCTGCGTACACACCATTGGACTATACGGCAGACTTGATCCAGCAGACCAGAGTCCGCCCGACAATCCGCCCGTGTGTGGGCTCCGGTGGACTTTTTTTCCTCAAAAGTCCAGCGGACTTAGAAAGAAGTTTTGACTCAAAATTGTTCACCGGACTCGGCAGTCCGGCGGACAATTTGGCCGTCTGTCCGCTAGTCCGCCGGACTTTTGAAATGAATGGACTTGCCCACACACGGACAAAATTTTGAACGTGGCTCCAGGTAGACGGGACTAGCACAGGAGGTCAATGTCACCGCCTCCATCGGCGAGATTGACACCTCACTGTCCCGTCAAATGGTATGGACTTAAAGGGGCAGCCCTACGCCGAAAAAACGGTATGGGGTCCCCCCCGAAGTACATATCAGACCCTTATCCGAGCACGCAGCCCGACTGGTCAGGAAAGGGGGTGGGGACCTCCGGCATCCTCCGGGACTGTGACATCACCCCCTTTCCTGACCGACTGAGCACGCAGCCTGGCCGGTCAGGAAAGGGGGTGATGTCACAGTCCCGGAAGATGCTGGGACTGTGACATCATAAGGGGGCGAGGTCACCATGTGACATCACCCGGTGACCTTGCCCCTTGTCCCTATATAAGTCGCTGCACAATGCGTCCTTGTCATTGCGGCCGGAGAGAGCGTTGAGTCAACATTTCAAGGAAGAAGAAGAGAAGAATAGAAGGTGACGGTGACAGAAGACTGGGCCACCGCTAGTAAAAGAGCTATAGGAAGATAGCGGAAGCCCGGCAAGAAGAACCCAAGGGGGGAACAAGACCCCCGAAGTTGGAAGAAGAGGCGGCGGTGACAGAAGACTGGGCCACCGCTAGTAAAAGAGCTATAGGAAGATAGCGGAGGTCCGGCAAGAAGAACCGAAGAGGGGGACAAGACCCCCGAAGTCGGAAGAAGACCCCCGGATGGCGGCGGCAACGACGAAGAAGAAAGCCGAGCTCCTCCTCTAGTAAAAGAGCTAGTAGAAGATAGCAGAGGAGTCCAGCGAGAAGACCCCCCAAGACGGAAGACCACCGGAGCTGTGCAATAAATTATTTTAAAAATGTGTTGTTTTTTTCTTTACACTTCTTTTCACCAGGTGAATGGGTAGGGGGTACATGGTACCCCAATGCTCATTCACATAGGGTGGGGGGCCGGTATCTGGGGGCCACCTTATTAAAGGGGGCTCCAGGATTTCGATAAGCCCCCCGCCCACAGACCCCGAAAACCAACGGCCAGGGTTGTCCGGAATAGGCCCTTGTCCTCATCAACATGGGGACAAGGTGCTTTGGGGTGGGGGGCCACAGGGCCCCCCTTCCCCCAAAACAACCCCCCATGTTGAGGGCACGTGGCCTGGTATGGCTCAGGAGAGGGGGGGTGCTCGCTCATCCTCACCCCCTTTCCTGACTGGCCAGGCTGCGTGCTCGGATAAGGGTCTGATATGGACTTTGGGGGGACCCCCCATGGCATTTTTTCAGCGTAGCCCTTCCCCTTTAAGTCCATAGGGCCAGCGAGGTGTCAATCTCGCCGATGGAGGAGGCAACATTGACCTCCTGCGCTAGTCCCGTCTACCTGGAACCGCGTTCAAAATGAACTGACTTTTCTTCATGTGTGGGCAAGTCCATTCATTTCAAAAGTCTAGCGGACTCCCGCCATAGTCCGGCAGTTTGTCTGCCGGACCTACTGCGCCGGCAAAGTCCAGTCGTGTGTGGGCAGGTTCGCTCGTTCAGAAAGTCCAGCGGACCTCCACTGCAAAGTACAGCGGTTTGTCCGCCGGATAGTCCGATCGTGTGTACGCGGCATCAGTATGGCTGCATAAGATTGTGTTCCTTCATCAGTTTTCTGAGCCATCATGTTAAATGCATGTCAGTCTATTATCACATTACATTGTGGTAAGCATATCCCATCAAATTTCTTGATTAAGACATCAGGGTCCTCTCTGTCCTCATTATCTTGAAAACAAAATAACCCATATTTATCTAGTGCATCTGAACCAGCAAAATTGAGAAGAGTGCAAGCTTGTGGTCACCAACTACAGGAAATGTCTTACCTCTGTGCTTGCCATCAAGGGTTTCTCCACCAAGTACTAAGTTATGTTTTGCTTGGGGGTCAAATAAATATTTTACTCACTGAATTGTAACTTCATTTATACCATTTGTTTTATGTGGTTTTTTTTTTCTGGATTTTTGGTTGATATTCTGTCTCTATCATTTAAAATACACCTATGGTAAGAATTATAGACCCTTCATTTCTTTGTAAGTGGGCAAACTTAAAATCTGCAGGGAATCAAATAATTATTTCCCCCACTGTATATAGGGATTTTGCCTGTGTATTTAGATGTATTTTTTTATTTAGATAGAGTCTGGAAGGATTACAACTCTTATGTTTTTTCTTATAACATCTGTGCTTTATTGGGGGGGGGGGGGGGGGGTCACCCTATCATTTCCTGCCCTGAGGACCCAAAGGCATTCTCTCTAAAGTCAAGAGAATCACCAGAACCATAATCCTGCTCTATGGAAGATTTCCCTTCTATACCTGTTCTGATGACAATTCAAAATGTTATATTTTCTCTACTTTCAGTTCCAGTGACGATGGTCACCAGGGCAAATACAAGGGGTGAATCTCCCCACTGAGGACACAGGTGACAATAAAAGAAAGGTAACTAACACCTGCTTACAGTAACCAAAAAACATCTTGGCTATAGATACATTCTAGGAATGCGCTTTGTAGAGTGATGAAAGGTGGCCATATACAAAACGAGACTATCAGTTTGGAAGATTTTGATGATCCCTCTCAATAAAGCACATAGCTCTGCTTAGTATACATAGGCTGATTTCTTTAAAAAAAAATTTACAACAGAATGACAAATGCAATATTCTAAACATTGTTGATCCACTAATAAATATGGAAACTAGTATTAAAAAAATGATTTCTTACATACTGGATAATAGTACTGTAAATATCATTATTTTCAGGAAATGGCTTTGCTACAATCATTTAGAGCACAGGGCAGTTACAATAAATATATATGAGATGTCTTCTATAGCAGAAGAAAGTATCATAAACCACAATCAATCACTCTGAACCGTAAAAAGTATTGCAAAATATGTTATTTTCTTCAATTGATTTAAAGCCATTTGGATGGCCAATATTTGCTGAATTTTGTTGAATGTTTCTCGGTTCTTTGTTAGATCCTCTGAAAGATCAAACCATGTATGTCCAGCGTTTATGCATGACAGGTACAGAAAGTGCTTGATGATCTACATAGGTATATGGCCTTGTGTATTTAACTATTTAGAGAGCTCTTATCTGCTCATTTGTTTGATGCTACATATAAACGAGCAGATGGCCACCAGAGCGCACACTATTCAGTGGTGTTCCTCTTATTCTGGTGTCCTCCTCTCTCACGGCACTACTTGCCACAATTCTGTATCCTGATTCCTCAATCATACTTTTATTGCACAAGTCAAGAACAGGAGCAGACCAACTCACTTACACATTGACTCCACTAGAGTAGCTTTCAAATTCTTAAAGAGCATCTTTCCATATTCTGCAGTCTCCAAAGTTTAAGTACATGCAAACTCAATCACCATAATCTAGTAAAATCTTTAACACATTAAAGCAATTTTAAGTTTAAAGTTCAATTATTTTAAATCTACAGCATTTATTGAAATAATACTGGGCTAGCCTGTCATGAAAGTCTCCGTTCAGGCACTTTTTGTTAATGGTATGACGACGTCCTATCCTCACACCCAATTATGCTCCTGACTTGTCACACAGTCTTCTGATGGTGACTACACAGAGCCATTTCAAAACACATTTCACAGATATAGCCCATTGTTGTCAATACCAGAAAATGTGCCCTGAGAAATGCCAGGTTGCTGTTTCTGGAGTAAATGCATGTAGACAGAAAGTGGCTGCAGGAAATTAGTAGCACTGAGATACAACCAGGGGCTACTCTGTTTTTGTTATCAGTATCCCAACAAAACCAAGAAATTTATTTAAGATTGAGCAAGATGAAATAAAGTGAAAGCTGAGTAAATTTTCAAATAAATCTACATTAATTAAGTGAAAAATACGATGAATAGTAAAGTAAAGCACTTTTCCTATCGATGAACAGATTTGGGCAAACATGGGCAATCATTATTGAATACTATCTCGTCTATCAAACATTGATCAAATCTTCATTGAAAGTTGTCAAAAACCAGTGTGTGAAATAGAGTGAATGTAAAAAATCAAACCTGGATGAATAATTGTGAGATGTTGGGTGAATTGACTACCAATGATAAATATGTTCTTAAATGTCATTCACGTGGTATTAACCCCTTTCAGACCACCGCGCGCTGATATACGTCGGCAGAATGACACAGGTGGGCAAAGGGCGTACCCGTACAAGGACATCAATTTTGTTTGGGTACAGTACTGCACGACCCCGCAAAAAATGCTCTGGTCATTAAGGGGGTAAAATCTTCTGGGGCTGAAGTAGTTAAACCCAAAAACAAAACTATATTATATTGCAGCTTACCAATTCCTAGATATGACTGCATTCATTTTCTCTTTATTTTTTTCTTTCTTTTCACCTGTTTTCATTTGTTGATCCACCCAGTAAGTTCCTTTAACCACTTCCAACCTGCCCATTGTACTTAATTGGCACAGTGGGAGCTTAAGGGATAATTTTACACAGAGAGCTGTCACAGATCACATAGACTGCAGCCATCCCCAAACATAGTATACCAAGCACTGCTGTCTCTGTCCCATGAACAATTGTCCAAGTGTCCCCATGAACATCTGTACCAGTAGACACAACATCTGTCACAGTGCCCCATCAACATCTGTACCATTGCACAAAAGCATCTGTAAGAACCCTTTCACACCACACCGCCCATAGAGTGGGCGGTAAATACTACCGCCGGATTTGTGGCACATTTCGGATGCTAGTGGGGCGCTTTTACCCCCCGCTAGTGGCCGAAAAAGGGTTAAAACCGCCGGCAATATGCTGCAATAGCAGCGTTTTGTCGGTGGTATTACAGTGCTGCCCCATTGATTTCAATGGGGAGCAGCGGTGGAGGAGCGGTAAACACACCACTCCTTCACCGCTCCAAAGAAGCTGCTGACGTCCTGCCAGCGCACCGCTGTAGTGTGAAAGCCCTCGGGCTTTCACACTACAAACAATGGTGCAGCTTTTTTAGGGTAGATTGCAGGCGCTATTTCTAACGCTATAGCGCCTGCAAAACGCCCTGGTGTGAAAGGGGTCTTAGTGTAACAGTGTCACACCAAAAAAATAAAAATAAATGAAAAAGCACCCCCATGCTCGAGTGCACATACGTAAAAGGCGATCGCACCACACATGTGAGGTTTCCCTACAAACATCAGAGCAAGAGCAATATTTCTAGCACCAGACCTCTTGTTTAACTCTAAACCCGAGACCAATAAAGGCTTATAAAGTGTTGCCTATGGACATTTTTAAATACCAAAGTTTGGCGCCATTTCACAAGCGTGCACAATTTTACAGCAATAGTCACTTGTCAGGTATTTTTTTGGAGGGATATGGGGTCTATAAGACCTCAAAATCCCTCCTTTGCACTTAAAGGAGGGCTGAGCCAAGAGATACAGTTAAAGGGGTTGTAAAGTCAGATTTTTTTTTTTATCCTAATGCATTATAAAAAGCCTTCTGTGTGCAACAGCCCCCCTCAACCCCCCTAATACTTATCTGAGCCCAGGGGCAGACTGACAACACTCAGGGCCCCCCGGACCAAATAAAGCAAGGGCTCCCTGTCAGGCCCTGCCCTTGACCCACCCCTGACCACGTCTTTTTAAAAAAAATGGGACCAGGAGGGGGGTCTCTCTCTAACGGTGTCCATTAGACAGTCTGATAGAAAGCGTCATCTCCAGCCCCCATTAAAGTATACAACAGAGTCTAATGGGACCTGAAGGGGGAGTCTCTCTCTAACAGAGGCACTTTCAGTGCCCATTATAGAGTCTGTTAGAAAAAGTCCCCCCCACAGGTCCCATTAGAGACTACAAAGGTGTATAATGGGACCTGGAGGGGGGACAAACAGAGTGTACAGTGAACACATTCATACCTTCTGGTCCTCCTCCTTGTGCCTTGACTCTCACTCCTGCCCCAATCTCTCACAAAGTAGAAATAAAATTGTCACTGTGTAGTGCTCCTCTTAACTTAACTATGGGTACTGTAGCTGTGGCTGGCTGGCTGGCTGGCTGGCTCCCGTGTCCTCTGCGGCTGGCTGGCTGGCACCCTGCTGTGGATAGCTGGCTCCCTGGTGTGGCTGGGTCACCGTGGCTGGCTGCCACACTGGTCCTGCTGTGCGTGGGTCAACGTGGAAGGTTGGCTGGCACCCTGGCCCTGCTCTGGGTGGGATGGCTGGTGTGTCCTCTCCTCTTCTGCCATTCCAGACACTGTTTGCCGAGGCGAGGGAAGGACTTGGAGGGAGGCAGTGGCCTTTGCCCTATCCGGGTTGGTAGAGCTAAGTTTGCAGCGGATCCAGTGTGGGAAAGTGATACAGGTAATGATATTGCGTGCGTGTGTGCTGCTCCTCTCTGTGTCCATTTGAGAGTCTATGTTGGAAAGAGCCACCATCAGTGCCCCTCAATGTAGTCTCAACAGTGCCCATCAATGCAGCCTTAGCTAGTGCCTATGATTGCAGCCTCACTGTGCCCATGATTGCAGCCTCACTGTGCCCATGTTAGCAGCCTCATTGTGCCTATTTTAGCAGCCTCACTGAGCCCCTCAATGCAGCCTCACTGTGCCCATGTTAGCAGCCTCACTGTAAATTTAAGAGAGGAAAGAAAATCTGCGCTACAGGGAAAAAAACAAACAAAATTTTTTGTCATGCAGCAATTCGAAATATATACCAAAAAATGCTATATAAAAAGAACTTGAAAAAAAGGAATAGAACTGCGCAATCCTTAATATTTAAATTAAGATGTGAATAAACAATGAAGTGCATGTGTGCTCAATAATGTGCAGAGTATAACATAAACCCCAACATAGAAAATGCATTAGCGACATATACCCATGCAGTACAGGTAAGACCACATATAAAATACCACCAATTGTTATAAATAAGCACTAGTAACTCGATACAGAAATCTCAATGGTACTAGTGCTTCGAAGAAATATGTGCAGAAATTGCTAAATGAAAATCAAAAATAAATAAAATAAAATAAAAAATAAAAAAAATAAAAATAAAAAAATAAAAAAATAAAAGAATAAAAAACTTGTTGAAAAGTCCAGGTGAGTGAGTTCAAAACAAACAAATGTCCACAGTGACTTGTCCAAAAATCCAAAACAGGTGTAGTCGTGAAGCAAAATTTAAAGTGCACCACCACCGTGTAGATAACAAATGGCTCCTTACCAGATGCCCCAGTAAGGAGTGCGTATCTTAAGGTCAAGACAAGGTATGCATCAGACTCAGATCTTCAAAGGATAAGAGACCACTGGTGCCAGACTCAAACGAATTTCAACCAAGAAGCAGATGTTCACCATAAGGAGGAAACAAACAATCCAAAATAGTGTAACACCGTTTATTAAAAAAGAACATAAAAAGGAGTGCACTTACAGAAGTAAATGGACACAGAGCATATCGTCAATGGAAAAGCGTCGGCCGATCGCAAACTCCAAACGGTATCCTTATTCAGTTGCAACTTCTAATGAGGCAGAAAGCGTGTCACGCCACCCAACGCGTTTCGTGAAAAGATCACGTCGTCCTGGGGTATGGGTGACACGCCAAGATGCCCCAAATATATATACATACATATTGGCCCAAATCACCTCCTCCGTAGGACCACTCAGCCGCACTTCCGGGTATAGACCGGAAGTGACGTGTGCGGGTCAATTTTTAAACCTTAAAGAAAGGGGACCTAAATAAATCAAAAATTCTTGGGACTGTTCTACCCGAAGTCCCTAGGGTCATTTTCAAAGGGGCCTCCACATTGGGAAATAGGATTGCCCCCAGTGTACAGAATCCCCCGGTTGAGAATAGATGTTTCTTCCAGAACCTTAAAGGGTTTTACAGGTGCAAGAACTGCCAAGTCTGCTCCTACAACGTTAATAAAAACTCCAAGATTCCTGATTTTGTCTCCACCAATACCCAGAGGAGATATACAGTTGAGCCGTTCATCACCTGCTCCTCTCAAGCGGTTGTATATCTCATTCAATGTCCCTGTGGACTTCAGTACATAGGGAGAACTAAGAGAGCTCTGAAAGTTAGACTGAATGAGCATATTGCCAACATCAAACGTGGCTTTGATAAGCACCCCTTATCAAGGCACTATGATGAAAAACACTGTAGAGATCCATCTAATACACTGTATATGGGGATCGATAAGTATAAACCGCACTGGAGGGGCGGAGCTTTGGTGAGGGAGATCTCACGGTTAGAAATGTTTTGGATATATAAGTTGAAAACTTACGCACCCTTTGGTATGAATATCGACACTGACGTGAATGCGTTTATAAATAACGCATAATGTGCATCACAACCAAGCATTTTTTCCTACACAGTGTTTTATATTTTTATTTATTTTATCTTTGGCTTCATGCCATTTTTATTCACTTCTATTTCAATTTTTGATATATACATCTCTATATATTTTATGTGACCAAAAAACTTGTGTATAAGTTACCCAGTGTGGGGTGTACGATTGTTCCCCTATTTTGTTCATTATTTAGACTGTAATTAGCATAGTTTGGTGAACGTGTATATGGATTTGAGATCACCATATTCATGTCCTATATGTTTTTTTTGGAGATGACATTTGATTTGTTGTTACTGTTACCGATATTGGAACAAGTCCCCTCCTCCCCCTTGTTTCTGTCCTTCGCTATGGGGGCTCGAATTTATGGACATTGGAGGTCCTGTCCGTTTAAGGGCTGGGATGGGTTCGTACTGATCAGAGGGTCGGCAGCTCCCCTTTCCCTTCACTCCCCTTTGCCGCTTGTCGGTGGAGGGAGGAGTTTTGTATGCCCATCTCTGCTGTGTGCACCCAGTGGAGAATGGGGCTTAGTTTTGGCCGGACAAGTTTGTATGCGGTTGTCTCGCTGCCACTCTGTCCAATTAGCGTGACGAGGCTCTATCAAGGCATTGCGCATGCGTGCGCAGTTGCCTTATCTGTTCAATGAGAACGAGACCGGGCTGTGTTGAAGCGCTCACATGTCCGCGGTGGGCGGGGATGTGGTGCTTCTATCCAATCACGCCATGGGAGGGGCGGTACTAGGCTGTCGGCTGAATATAGAGATATGGGCGATGACGCTGTTGCGCGTCACTTCCGCCGCTCCGACCCCTCACCTCGTATCCCATTGGTGGTGATATGGAGGCTTGGTTGGATCTCGGTAACAACGATGCCCGTCCGGACTGCTCCACAGCATATTTACAGTTAGGATATCGGCCCCACGAGGAGGACGTATGTCGTTCTCCGTTATTATTTTTATTGTTAATTTTTGATTTATTTAGGTCCCCTTTCTTTAAGGTTTAAAAATTGACCCGCACACGTCACTTCCGGTCTATACCCGGAAGTGCGGCTGAGTGGTCCTACGGAGGAGGTGATTTGGGCCAATATGTATGTATATATATTTGGGGCATCTTGGCGTGTCACCCATACCCCAGGACGACGTGATCTTTTCACGAAACGCGTTGGGTGGCGTGACACGCTTTCTGCCTCATTAGAAGTTGCAACTGAATAAGGATACCGTTTGGAGTTTGCGATCGGCCGACGCTTTTCCATTGACGATATGCTCTGTGTCCATTTACTTCTGTAAGTGCACTCCTTTTTATGTTCTTTTTTAATAAACGGTGTTACACTATTTTGGATTGTTTGTTTCCTCCTTATGGTGAACATCTGCTTCTTGGTTGAAATTCGTTTGAGTCTGGCACCAGTGGTCTCTTATCCTTTGAAGATCTGAGTCTGATGCATACCTTGTCTTGACCTTAAGATACGCACTCCTTACTGGGGCATCTGGTAAGGAGCCATTTGTTATCTACACGGTGGTGGTGCACTTTAAATTTTGCTTCACGACTACACCTGTTTTGGATTTTTGGACAAGTCACTGTGGACATTTGTTTGTTTTGAACTCACTCACCTGGACTTTTCAACAAGTTTTTTATTCTTTTATTTTTTTATTTTTTTATTTTTATTTTTTTTTATTTTTTATTTTATTTTATTTATTTTTGATTTTCATTTAGCAATTTCTGCACATATTTCTTCGAAGCACTAGTACCATTGAGATTTCTGTATCGAGTTACTAGTGCTTATTTATAACAATTGGTGGTATTTTATATGTGGTCTTACCTGTACTGCATGGGTATATGTCGCTAATGCATTTTCTATGTTGGGGTTTATGTTATACTCTGCACATTATTGAGCACACATGCACTTCATTGTTTATTCACATCTTAATTTAAATATTAAGGATTGCGCAGTTCTATTCCTTTTTTTCAAGCAGCCTCACTGTGCCTCTCAATTCAGCCTGATCAGTTCCATGGGGTTAGGGAGAAGAACCGCCGGATTACACAGAGTGGGTCTCTCCCGCTCTGACACCTGGCAGCCGCTGTCATCCAATGATAGACATCACATGTCCCTTGGCATTGGACCAGCGTGAAGTCTGTCAAAGGACAGGAGGCAGGACATCCGATGACAGCCGTCACCAAATAAGCGGGAGATTGATGCTCTGTTTGATTCGGATGCGCTTGCCCTTCCCCCTACCCTCTGAGGCAGCGCTGGGATCCAGGTGGGCCCTAAAAGATGATCACCAGGAGCCTACTGGTGCCCTGAGAGTTCCAGCGGGTGGTGCTGGCGGGCCCCCTTCAGCATCCTGGCCCGACCACTCAGTCTGCCCCTGCCTGAGCCCCATCTGTCCAGTGATTTCCACAAGTGTCTCGACCGGACTCTCCCTCCTGATTGGCTGACACACAGCAGCGGCGCCATTGGCTCCTGCTGCTGTCAAAGTCAGTTAGCCAATCGGGAGAGGGGGGCCAAACTTCAGCTTCATGTCTGAATGGACACACAGAGATGCAGCTCGGCTCGGGTGCACCCAGAGCAAGCTGCTTGCTGTAGGGGCACTTGACAGAAAGGCAGGAGCACAGAAGAGGCACCTGAGAAGAGGATCTGGGCTGCTCTGTGCAAAACCATGGCATAGAGCAGTTACGGTAAGTATAGCATGTTTGTTATTTTTTTTTTTTAAATGAGACTTTACAATCACTTTAAGGCTGGAAATGCATACATGTTATTTACAAAAAGTGATATAAATTTTTTAAACTAAGGAGAGGGAGAGTTCTCAATACGGAAGTGGCTGTTCTGGGCTTCAACAAAATGACAGCCTCCAACAAGAAGAAACAAGAGCAATGCTGGAGTGTATTTAAGGCATACGCTAATTTTGGTAGCATAATAATAATGTGGAATGTATATAACTTGCTACAGAACATAATTCTGATTGTCTGCCCGCCGGACTCAGCAGTCTGGCGGACAATCCGCCCGTCTGTGTGCTAGTCTGCCAGACTTTTCAAATGAATGGACTTGCCCACACACGGCGTAAAGTCTCCAGGTAGACGGTAATAGCAAAGGAAGTCAATGTCGCCGCCTCCATTGGTGAGACTGACACCTCGTGAGCCCTGTCGCCTGGTATGGATTTAAAGGGGAACCCCTACACTGAAAAAACGGCGTGGGTGCCCCCCAAAGTCCTTACCAGACCCTTATTTGAGCACACAGCCAGGCCGGTCAGGAAAGAAGGTGGGAATGAACGAGCACCCCCTCCTGAGCTATACCAGGCCGTGTGCCCTCAACATGGGGGGGGTGCTTTGGGGATGGGGGCGCGGCCCCCCACCCCAAAGCACCTTGTCCACATGTTGATGAGGACAAGGGCCTCTTCCCGACAACCCTGGCCGTTGGTTTCGGGGTCGGCGGGCAGGGGGCTTATCGGAATCTGGGAGCCCCTTTTAATAAGGTGGCCCCCTAGATTCCGGACCCCCACCCTATGTGAATGAGTATGGGGTACAATGTACCTCTGCCCATTCACCTGGGGGAAAAAGTATCAATAAAAAAACACAGGTTTTTAAAGTAGTTAATTAGACAGCTCCGGGGGTCTTCTTCTGACTTCGGGGGTCTTCTCGCCAGACTCCTCTGCTATCTTCTGCTCTTTTGCCACTCTTTTGCTAGTGGAGGAGACCGGCTTTCTTCTTCATTGTTGACACCGTCCGGGGGTCTTCTTCCAACTTCGGGGTTCTTCTTCTGACTTCGGGGGTCCTGTCTCGCTCTTCGGCTCTTCTGCCGGGCCACCCCTATCTACTTCCAGCTCTTTTACTAGCGTTGGCCTGTTCTTCTCGTTCGTCGCTATCGCTATTGCGGTTGCTTCTTCTTCCTTCCGATGTTGACATGACACCAGGTGGCTCTGCCCCTTACCTATATAATAATTGTTAAACAGCAATCCAGGCATTTGGCGGTTTGCCTTAGTTGACGGCTGAACTATTTTTTTTCTTTTTCGGATCCAGCGGTGGAACCGTCCTCATGATTGATGATAGATCTACATCGGTGGAAACTGTTTTTTTAATTTTTTAATAAAGGAGGTGTGAAAAACTGTCTCTGTGTTTTTATTACTTTTTGACACTTTTATGGTGAATGGGTAGGGGTACTATGGGGGGTCCCCTTGTTAAAGGGGGGTTCAGTTTCTGATAGGCCCCCCGCCCACAGACCCCCACAACCACTGGCCATGGTTGTGGGGATGAGGCCCTTGTCTCCATCAACAGGCCCCAAACTCCCACCCCCCCATGTTGAAGGCATGTGGCCTGGTAGAGTTCAGGGGGGGATGCTCGCTCACCCCCCCTCTCCTGGCTGCGTGCTTGGATAAGGGTCTGGTATGGATTTTTGGAGGAGAGACCCCTCGCCATTTTTATCACTTTTTTTATGGCAGGTAATGCTTTTTTTTTTTTATTCAGCTGTCATTATTCGGCCTGCTCCCTAACAACCAGCTATTCAATGCGCTCTGAGCTTTGCCCAATCAGGGCTTAGAATACACTGTGCATATATATACTATATATATCAGATCAAAATGAAGGACAAATGAGGGGGAAAGAGGGACTCTGTTCAAAATCAAGGACAGTCCCTTGAAATCAGGGACAGTTGGGAGCTATGCATATTCTTTGTTCATATTTCATGTCTGAGGTTTACAACCACTTTAAATTAGATGCTAATACCATATAATGTACATGTAGTATACATAAGGGCTATTAAATTTGTAAAAATACCAGCTACAAATGTAGCTGCCTACAAACTTTAGATGTAGACTGTACATATATGTATGATCCAGTTAATGAGTGATTTGTCTAATGAAGGATTTTTTTGCAAGTATTGTGCAAACTTACACATTTTTGCTTATATTGGAGTGGGTTGGAGACTTGTTGGTACCATATGTTTTGGGTCAACCCCTGTCAACCAAGTAGCATTAGCCAGAGCCAGGGGCGGACTCACCATTTGGCCACTCGGGCACTGCCCGAGGGCCCCGGGCCACTAGGGGGCCCATCAGTGTTGCCAGCCTCAGTAAAACCAGGGACAGTATATAAAAATCTGTTGTTTTTTTTACATCGGTCTCTGAAATGTCCCTTACCGACATCCTTTTGGTCTAAAAATCCTGAGATTATAGCTGTCTCCAGTACCTTCTCATCCAATAGAAACATGTCTGTGTATACTGTGTGTACATTTATGTGTATACTGTGTGTGTGTATACTGTGTGACCCCATAATCTCTGATTGCCTGGGGGCCCCATAATCTCCTATTGCCCGGGGACCCCATGAGTTGTCTGTCCGCCCCTGACCAGAGCTATGTAGGGGCCTACAAAACTACATTTCCAGATCCAACTGTAAACTTCCTGTTCAGATGGATGTTCTAAAAGTAAGTACAGAAATATACACAGGAAGATATACAACATTCATTTACATCACCAATAGCATTAGGATAGTGCCTCATGTTAAACTCATATTCTAGTGTGTACTGTAACTAAACCTGAGTCAGTAATTGTTTACGTTGTATCTGAGGAGGCTGTTCTCATGCATTGCGGGAAAGCTCTAAAGTTTAGAGCAGGGGTCTCAAACTATTGGCCCTCCAGCTGTTGCAAAACTACAAGTCCCATCATGCCTCTGCCTGTGGGAGTCAAGCTTGTACCTGTCAGCTTTGCAATGCCTCATGGGACTTGTAGTTTCACAACAGCTGGAGGGCCACCAGTTTGAGACTCCTGGTTTAGAGCTTTAGAACTCTATACCAGGGACCTCAAATTGGCAGCCCTCCAGCTATTGCGAAACTACAAATCCCATGAGGCATTGCAAGGCTGACAGTTACAAGCATAACTCCCACAGGCAGAGGCGTGATGGGACTAGTAGTTTCACAACAGCTGGAGGGCCACCAGTTTGAGACCCATGCAACTCTAAACCAAATATATCTACACAAAGCAGCCATGCTTAAGATGCATCTTCCTCCAGAAAGAAAACACTTGGATGTGAAATTGGTCACTATATAGATAAAGTAACCTGCTTTCATCATTGCTTACATGAATGAGACTGGTAATACAACGCAAATTTTCCAATGCAGCGATTATGTATTTTATAACACTGTGGTAATGAGAGGTCCGCTTAATGCAGCTTCTTTACACATTTCCAGAAATAGGTCACATATAATAAAAGCACTGATTCTCAGTACTAAATTCTAGGCAATGGCAGCACAAATACTATGATCTCGCCTAACATGTAACAATCTAATTTAACCCATCATTGTTAATCATCATAAATGTTCCACTAATACTGCATTTCAAATATAATGTAACACAAATAGTAAATTATTAAACAATTCAACATTATAACACTGTGAGCTAATTATGGCGTGAACGTTTGTCTTTCAAGTTTCATGATTTTTCAACAATTATAATTCTGCACAGGTACATCAATACACAAGACTGTTATGTTTCGTTAGTTAAAAGGTAAGTACAAACATTTAGGAGTAAATCTTGCATTAGGGAGTAGGTTAAGGGTTGAGTTAAGGAGAAGGTATTAATTTTAAAGGTTAAATATATTGCTTAGGACAGGTGTTAGTTAAAAATATAGAGATATATTAATGTTAGTTGATATGTAAACAACAAAATTCTAAGTTTTGTTATTTTACTACATATTTAATAGATATGTTTACATTAGGGTAATATATATATATATATATATATATATATATATATATATATATATATATATATATATATATATATATCATAATACATTTTTATGTTACCAGTAGGAAGAATGTAAGAAGATAAATTACTCACCTCCCTTGCTTATACAACTCAGGTATTACGCCTCTTGTCTGACGATGGGCTCTGCTCTCAGCGCACGCACTCCATGGCCACAAAAGAAATAGGGTACACATCCGAATAAAGCTCGTAGTCAGCATGTTACCTCAAAGTTTATGGCCCAAAAATAATCCAGATTGGAAGCACTAACACCAATTTCAGTTTTTTCTTTAAGACATTGGTGGGTCATCTCATTATTAGAAGGATGTTTACCCATACAGAAAAGAAACGCCACTCAGTATTTAATCTGCATGGTGGGGAAAGCAATTTCCACTAAACCTATAAATCCTTCTACGTCAGATGGCTGGGATTTTAAAGCTGTGGAGAATTCATGTCTCTTTCTGAAACGCTTTTATGTTTGCTGCTTAGGGCAATGTAGAGAAATTGTTAAAATTGAAGTTATGGAGCAGGGATCCTTGCAGAAAGCTTCAAGAGAGCAGCCGTCTTGTAATGACCTCCTGAAATCAGTCACTTGTCATTAAATGTTCTTGTAGTTGCTTATTCGTAATATTTCCAACATACAGTGTGCTAATGTAGCTCATTTGATGATTACACTGGACAGGAGGACAATGTCTCCATTATATATTTTGTATTTCTTTTTTTTTTCTTCACAATAAGGGTTTATTGAAAAGTTTGAATGAATACACAGTACAGTATAATATAAAACAAAAGAAAAAGGATGAAAGTGTATTTCTTTATAACATTTTACAATAAAATTTTGGATAGATTGTTTATCAATGACAATATTCATGGCAATTGAGTATATATCATACATTTTTAGGTAGGTAGTCCTACCATTTTCCTATCTATAAAAGGAGTCACTTCCTTTTAATATGATTTAAAGTGATTGTAAAGCTTCAAATATATATATATTTAAAATAACAAACATGTCATATTTACCTCCACTGTGCAGTTCATTTTGCACAAAGTGACCCAATCATGCTCTTCTGGGGTCCCTCGGCGGCGCTTGAAGCTCCTCCCCACATCGTATAACCCCCTAGGAGAAGCACTCTCCTGGGGGAGTTACCTTGCGGCCGCACTCCTGAGTCCAGCATTCGGCATCCATAGACGTCGAATGTAGGATTTGGCCCTGCCCCCGGCACCCTCGGCATTGGATTTGATTGACATAAGCGGGAGCCAATGGCTGTGCTGCTATCAATCTATTCAAGCAAGAGCCAAGAACCCCCGGGCAGAGGAAGAGTGTGTCTCCCTTGTGGGAAATTCCAGGGCTCAGGTGAGTAAAATGGGGGGGGGGGGGCTGGGGGGCCAGTCACTAGAGGAAGTTTTTTCACCTTAATGCATAGAAAAAAACACGAAGGTTTACAACCCCTTTAAATCCCAGAAAAAGGGCTAGATACACAGATAAACACATATATAAGAGTTTTTTTTGCCTGTCAAAGGATTTGTATTGTTTTTTAATTCATTCCTGAGAGTTATATAACCCTACTACTCCCAAGTATAGCGATACCACATGTGTGAGACTTTTACACATACAGAGGCCCAACATGCAGGGAGCACCTTCCGGCGTTCTGGAGCATTCAGGCCAATTCTGAGATTTCTCTCCTACATATAGAAATCATGATTTATTTGATATAAAATTACATAGAATCCCAAAACATTATATATGTTTTTTTAAGAAAAGAGCCTAGAGAATACAATGGCAGTTGCTTCAACTTTTTATCTCACACGGTATTTGCGCAGCAATTTTTTTGACCGTGTTTTTTTGTAAAAAAAAATGTTTTGTGCTTTAAAAAAAAAAAAAACAGTAAAGTTAGCTCAAAGTTTTTGCATAATGTAAAAGATGAAGTTACGCAGAGTAAATATATACCTTACATGTCACCCTTCAAAATTGCACATGCTCGTGGAATGTCGCCAAACTCCACTACTTAAAAATCCCCATATGGGACTGTTTAAAAATGTTTACTGGTTACATGTTTTGAGTTACAGAGGAGGTCTAGAGCCAAAATTATTGCTCTCACTCTAACGTCCGCAGCGATACCTCACATATGTGGTTTGAACACCGTTTTCATATGTAGGCAGGACTTACGTATGCATTTGCTTCTGCATGCGAGCACATGGGGATAGGGGTGCTTTAAAAAAAAAATTTTTTTTTATTCATTTTACTTTATTTATTTTAATTTGACACTTTTTTCCCCAAAAATATTTTTTTTGATCACTTTTATTCCTATTACAAGGAATGTAAACATCCATTGTAACAGGAAAATTGCATGACAGGTCCTCTTTACAGTGAGATATGGGGTCAGTAAGACCCCACATCTCACCTCTAGGCTGGGAAGCCTGAAATAAAATAAAAAAAAGGATCTTGGCGTCAATCGTAGTGGTGACCCGGGAGAAGCAACGGAGGGCGGTGGGGGGGTGTCCCCTCTCGCCTCCTGTAAGAATAATCAAGCAGTGGAACAGCCACTATGATTGAACTTATGGTGTAGGGAATCGCCGGCTGAAAAGGCTGATATCTGAATGATGCCTGTAGCTGCAAGCATCATTCAGATATCTCCGCACAAAGTTAAGGATGTCATATGATGGCCGGTGGGCAGGAAGTGGCTAAAACGCATTTAATTTTTAACACAAAGTTGTCCATTTATACAATATTTCCAACGCATAGCATGTACATACCAAAAATGACAACCCAAAATAGATTCTCCTACTCCTTCTGAGTACGGCAATACCACATGTATGAGACTTCCACAGCCTAGCCACATACAGAGGCCAAATACAGCCGAGTATGGCTGAGCATGGCCGAGCAATGGTCGAGCATGCCGAGTATGGGCGAGCATAGCTGGGTATGGCTGGGTATCGCTGAGTATGACTGGGTATAGCAGAGTATGGCTGGGTATCACCGAGTATTGCAGAGTATGGCTGGGTATTGCAGAGTATGGTTGGGTGTTGCAAAGCATGACTGGGTATAGCTGGGTATTGAAGAGTATGGCAGGGTATTGAAGAGTATGGCAGGGTATTGCAAAGTATTGCAGAGTATTTCAGGGTATGGCAGGGTATGGCAGAGTATTGCAGAGTATTGTAGAGTATGGCAGGGTATGGCAGTGTATTGCAGAGTATGGTAGAGTATTGCAGGGTATGGCAGGGTATGGCAGGGTATTGCAGAGTATTGCAGAGTATTGCAGAGTACTGCAGGGTATTGCAGAGTATTGCAGGGTATTGCAGAGTATTGCAGAGTATGGCAGAGTATTGCAGGGTATGGCAGAGTATTGCAGGGTATTACAGAGTATGCAGGGTATTGCAGAGCATGGTAGGTTATTTCAGGGTATTACAGATTATGGCTGAGCATGGGGGGATAGCTGAGCATGGATGGATGGATGTGGCTCTTTGTCACAGAGCAGCGCTGTGGGCACTACAGATCCAGCCCACATCACTGCTGCCACCGATCTCTCTTCACTCACACTGGACGGAGAGGGGAAAGAAGAACCGGATATCACGCCAGTTTGTTTACATGTGATCGCTTCGTCATTTGACGGAGCGATCAGAGTTATACAACCGCCCTGTAGCCGTCATTCAGCTATGGGCCGGCTGGCAAGCGGTTAATCAAGGGAAAAAAAAGTTAACTTAAAACTGGAATTACCCTTTAATTAACCAAGCTACCGTTAGAAGCTGATGCACACCTTGCACCAAATTTTGTGTGCAGCAGTTTTACTAAATCTGCCTATATTTCCATTTTAGGAGCACTACTTAGGATAGAAATATAGGAGCTGCTATTGTTGCAGTTGAAACTCCAGGACTGAGTCCTTCTTAATTTGGATGAACAGCTCGGCCCAAGCATCAGTATGGGCCGAACAATGGCTGAATGGCCCGAATTTGCAGGGTTTTCAATAGATGTTCGCCCTGCCAAACGCCCTGCAATGCACTGCGTGCTGTACAGTCCATTTTGCCCCCTGTCTAGGCAAAGCTTTCCCCAATCAGGGCACAGTATAAGCTGGTTGTTAAGGACCGGGGCCAGAAAGCTGTACCATTCTTTACAACCAATGAGTTGAACAATACCAGGCCACATACCCTCAACATGACCCCTTACCTATATAAGAACGGCTTAGCCTGCAGTAGGCGGCCAGCCTTCATGTCGGTGGGTCTTTTTATTTTCTGGATGTGGCAGCCGGCATGATTGATGATGGATTTACATCAGGGGGACACAGTTTTTTTATTTTTTAATAAAGGAATTGTTAAGCCCCCCTATCCCAAAGTACCCACCCCCCCATGTTGAGGACATGTGGCCTGGTATGGAAAAAGAGAACGAGTGCGTAAACAGAAACACCTATGTGAAAATGTGTAAATAATTCTGTGCATACAAAATGATACACACTTTGTGGTGCATATAATAAAAAATTATGTGTCAAAAAATATCAAACAATCCTTCAATATAGAAATTCTAAAATATATTTTAAAAAAAATTGACATAAATAAAAAGTCCATATAAAGATATCTAAAGATATTTTAAATCATAAACAGAGAGTCCATGTGTTTTTCTCTGAATTCCAAAGGAGCATCAAATCTTCATTCTGACATTCTGATATAAGGTATAGTAACACAAACTGCTTACCAGATTTGTAGGATCTCATATAATAGAGATTAATTTTACATTACATTACAAATTTACATATTAATGCCACCACTATTTACATATCAATGCAGGTTATTTACATGTAAACACAGGGTCTGCAGGCGAGTCATTCGTACATAGCAATAGGGCAGAGCTGGGCAGCAACAGAACTTTACACTGAGATATAGGAACACAGTATGAGGCTAAAACTTCAAGGGATAAGTGAATTTAAACTGGAATAGCTGGCAAGTATAAGGCAGCTGCTTTAGGCCCTACAACAATGATGGGGCCCAGGGCAGCTACCCCTTTTGCCTTAAAAATGGCCTAGCTGGTGGGCACTGATAGGCAGAACTGATGGGTGGCACTGATGGGCACTGATAGGCATTGATGGGTGGCACTGATGAGCGGCAGTGATGGGCATTGATGGGCAGCAGTGATGGGCAGCACTGATAGCCAGCACTGACTGGCATCACTAATGGGCACTGATTGCTGGCAGTGGTGGGTACTCATTGCTGGCACTGTGGCAGCTTTATTGTAATCAGCACACTGATGATCAGTGCCCTGATTACATATCTAGATGTCCCCTGCGAGGGGATGCCGCTGATCGGCTCTCCTCACCGCTAGGGATGAGCCGAACACCCCCCAGTTCGGATCGCACCAGAACTTTCAAACGGACCCCAAATTTGTACGAACTTTAGAACCCCATTGAAGTCTATGGGACTCGAACGTTCGAAATTAAAAGTGCTAATTTTAACAGGTAATATGCAAGATGCTGTCCTAAAAAGGGTTTGGGGACCTGGCTCCTGCCCCAGGGGACATGGGTCAATGCCTAAAATGTTTTTAAAAATGGCCGTTTTGGCGGGAGCACTGATTTTAATGACGATTAAAGTGAAAAAAAAGTGAAATATTCCTTTAAATATCATGCCTGGGGGGTGTCTGTAGTATGCCTGTGAAGTGCCACGTGTTTCCCGTGTTTAGAACAGTCCCTGCACAAAATGACATTAAACGGAAATAACATCATTTAAAACTGCTTGCGGTTTTAATGTTATATCTGGTTCCTGCAATATGGTTGAAAATCATTGAGAAAAATGGCATGGGTAGCCCTCCCTGCCCATTACCAGCCCCTTTGGGTCTTGTACGCATATTAAGGGGAACCCCGTACCCATATTAAAAAAAGGAAATGCGTGTGGCCCCCAGGCCCTATATACTCAGAACAGCAGTATACAGGCGGTGCAAACAAGACAGGGACTGTGTAGGTTTGTTGTGTTAAGTTGAATCTGTTTGTAATTTTCAACTGGTACATTTTTAAAGTGTAGCTCCAGTCAAAAAAACGATTTTTAAGCTTTTTGGAAAACATAGGGAAGTGTTATCACCCCTGTATAATTTGTTTTGTCATCCATCTTTTTTCATCCCACTTGCTGTTGTCTCCTTCCGTTTGCAAGTAGGAGATGTTTGTAAGTTGGTTGAAAGTAGGGGCCTGCCCTATATGCTCTTCAGAAATGGCGGAACAAGGTGTTGGTTTTGCCACAACATTGTAAGCCCTCAAAGTGACTCTTGGTGAGCGCTGGAGCGCCCTGCTGTGAACGATTATATAAAGAATTGTAATTACATGCCATTGTTGAACAGTGGTAGAAAAATTGACCTTTGGTGGTTGTGGTGCTGGTGCCACAACACTATAAGTCCTCACAGTTACTCTGGGTGGGCACAGGAATGGGCCCTCCTGTGAAATATTATATCAAGAATTGTAATTACATGTCCCTGTTAAACAGGGGCAGAAAAGTTGGGCCTTAGGCACTGGTGCTGGTGCCACGACACTGCAACCTCTCCCATATACTCTAGTTTTATTGCAGGAATTAGCCCTGCTGCAAAGCATTGCATCAAAAATTGTAATTAAACACCCCTGTTAAACAGGGGCAGAAAAATTGGGCCTTAGGCACTGGTGCTGGTGCCACGACACTGCAACCTCTCCCATATACTCTAGTTTTATTGCAGGAATTAGCCCTGCTGCAAAGCATTGCATCAAAAATTGTAATTAAACGCCCCTGTTAAACAGGGGCAGAAAAATTGGGCCTTAGGCACTGGTGCTGGTGCCACCACACTGCAACCTCTCCCATATACTCTAGTTTTATTGCAGGAATTAGCCCTGCTGCAAAGCATTGCATCAAAAATTGTAATTAAACGCCCCTGTTAAAAGGGGGCAGAAAAATTGGGCCTTAGGCACTGGTGCTGGTGCCACCACACTGCAACCTCTCCCATATACTCTAGTTTTATTGCAGGAATTAGCCCTGCTGCAAAGCATTGCATCAAAATTTGTAATTAAATGCCCCTGTTAAACAGGGGCAGAAAAATTGAGCCTTAGGCACTGGTGCTGGTGCCACCACACTGTAACCTCTCCCATATACTCTAGTTTTATTGCAGGAATTAGCCCTGCTGTAAAGCATTGCATCAAAAATTGTAATTAAACACCCCTGTTAAACAGGGGCAGAAAAATTGGGCCTTAGGCACCGGTGCTGGTTCCACCACACTGCAACCTCTCCCATATACTCTAGTTTTATTGCAGGAATTAGCCCTGCTGCAAAGCATTGCATCAAAAATTGTAATTAAACGCCCCTGTTAAACAGGGGCAGAAAAATTGGGCTGATGGCATCACCCAGAACCAGAAATGTTCTTCCAACATATCAGTGGAGGAGGAAGAGGATAGACAATCAACATAACAGGACAGTCACTCAGCATCAGCATAGGCAGTCTTGAAGGGATGTGATATTTCAAAAAAAATTATTCGGTTACATCAGCTTCAGGTGCTTGGAAGCTGTGGGTTATCCAAGACTGATTCATCTTGATGAAGGTCAGTCGATCAACTGATTTGATGGACAGGCGCACCCTGTGATCGGTAGCAAAGCCACCAGCAGCACTGAAGGTGCGTTCCGAAAGAACGCTGGATGCAGGACAGGCCAGTAGCTCAATTGCATACTGTGCAAGCTCTGGCCAGTGATCCATCCTCAAGACCCAGTAAGCCAGAGGATTTTCGGTGGGAAAGGTGTCCAAGTCTGACCTTGCCCCTAGGTATTCCTGCACCATGTAAATCAGACGCTGGCGATGGTTGCTGGAACCGATCATACCTTGGGGCTGCGGACTAAAAAATTGTCTGAAAGCATCGGTCAGACGGCCACCTTCCCCACCGCTCCTTCTGACCGATGCCTCAGCAACACGTTGTCCAGGACCAGGAGTTTGTAACCTCCCAGTCTCTGGGAACGCGTTGCACAGACCTTTCTGCAAGGCCTCCCGGAGACGTCTCATCCTCTGCTCCCTCTGCGATGGCAAGATAAGGTCGGCAACCTTACCCTTGTACCGTGGATCAAGGAGAGTGGCCAGCCAGTAATGGTCCCTCTCCTTGATCCGAAGAATACGAGGATCCTTCCGCAGGCTTTGCAGGATCAGGGAGGCCATGCAGCGTAGGTTAGCTGAGGCATTCGGTCCGGAGTCCTCTGGGTCACTAAGGACAACATGATCCGCAGCTACCTCCTCCCAGCCACGTACAAGTCCACGTGTTTCTTGGGACTGTAAATCATCCCTACAAGACTGCTGCTGCTGCTGCTGCTGCTGCTGAGTGCCAGCCTCCACCTCCATGCTGACACAATCATCCTCCTCCTCCTCTTCGTCCTCCTCATCCTCTTCCTGTGTGATGGGTGGCACAGCAGGAACACTGTCTGGATAAAGGGGGCCTTGAGAGGCAAGGAAGTCCTCCTCTTCCTGCCTCTGTTCTGCCCCAAGTGCCCTGTCCATTATTCCACGCAGCATATGCTCCAAGAGGTGGACAAGAGGTACAGTGTCACTGATGCATGTTCTGTCACTGCTCACCATCCTTGTGGCCTCCTCAAACAGTGACAGGACAGTGCATGCATCCCCGATCAGGCATGGTGAGAAAAAAACCGAGCTCCCCTGACCCTGTCCTGGTGCCGTAGTCGCACAGGTACTCATTGATGGCCCTCTGCTGCGTGTGCAGCCGCTGCAGCATGGCCAACGTTGAGTTCCCCTCCCTCTTCATCGCTGTAGCAAACCTGGCAGTATGCTGCAGCTTGTGGAACATGACTGCCAGATTGCTGTCCTTCTTGAGCACCCCCCTCTCTCTGCATTCACGCTACTGCCTTCCTCTAGCTGAGTATCATCATCAGAGCCTACAAAACACTGGGCATCCTCCTGGAGCATGTACCCAACACTGTGCTCAAAGAGTTCAGGAGACTCCTCAGGAGGACGTGGTGGGTCTAGGGAAGGAGTCACTGATGATGACATTGAGACGAGGGAAGACGATGCGTTGGCAGCTGCTTTGCTAGTACCCTGAGACTGGGTGAGAGAGGATGAGGAGGATGAAGAGGGCTTGGTCATCCACTCTACCAACATGTCCAGGTCATCCACTCTACCAACATGTCCAGCTGCCGAAAAGAAGGACAAGCGTGTCCCATGGTCACGTGCTGATGATGACGATGCACCGCGTCCAGGAGCTCGCTCGTCCCCACCCCCTTTCCTGACCAGCCGGGCTGCGTGCTCGGATAGGGGTCTGGTATGGATTTTGGGGGGACCCCCACGCCGTTTTTTTCGGCGTAGGGGATTCCCCTTAAAACCCCTACCGGACCTAAGGGCCTGGTATGCCTCCGGAGGGGGAACCCATGCCGTTCTTTTTTTTTTTAATTTGGCGTGGAGTTCTCCCTTAGGATTCATACCAAATACAGTGCCTGGTATTGGCGGGAATCCAATTCGGATCCCCGCACCAGTGTGAACCCGGCCTCAATGTCAGCGATGCTTGTCACTTATCGGGAAAGGAAAATAAACATTTTTCCTTTCCTGATGCGAGCTGGCTCGGCACTGGCTCCAGCGACGGGGCTCGCAGGGTGTCAATCTCACCGATAAAAGAGGCACAATATCGTGGTCACCTACTGTGACATTGCGACAAACAAAAAAACATAAAAAGAAAGATATGCGTCTGCGAGCAATTTATAGACTGTTTCAGTCTTGTTAACTCTTTCTCACCCTTCAATCCCCTCTTAAATCACAAAGTGATTTCACCATGATCAAGTAATTTTCATTGCGTTGTATAATTATAGATACATTGAATAAGCTTGAACAATTTATATATAACGTGGATAAAAAACAGGCACATTAAAATTACCATTCCTGCCTGTCAGAACCAAGAGAAAATGGAACCAAAAAAATCACCAAAACTTCCTAGTCCCTTAAAGGGGTTCTACCCATCTTTCGCAATATCTCTGGCTTCAGATTGGAGGCTTGACACCTCCTTTTGCTGTTTAGCAATTATATCATAATAATCAGATATTTTAATACTGGTATTATGATTCAATGTGCAGCACTCATAGGGGTTGATTTACTAGCTGGAGGGTGCAATATCTGGTGCACCTATGCATGGTAGCCAATCAGCTTCTAACAAGCTTCAGCTTGTCCAATAAGGCTTTGACAAAAAAAAAAAAAATGAAATATATATAGAGCTGCACCAGATTTTGCACTGTCCAGCTTTAGTAAACCAACCCCATAGTCCTCTGTTACTTCACAGAATCCAGTCAGAGCAGCATTTTTTCATTCGATAGCTACTTCGTGCATATCTAGTTGTTTACGAATAGCCCTTTGTTCAATACTTAAGAGTTTGATGTCTACAGATTTCTTTCCTATAATTTCATCTATGCCCTTGTACACACGGTCAGAGTTTCTGACAGAATGTGTCAGATCGGACCTTTTTGTCGGATATTCCAACTGTGTGTGGTCTACATCGGACTATTTCCGTCGGAGTATCCGATGGACCAAGTTTTCCAACTTGGTAAAATTTTCAGACAAAATGCTCCGATCGGACATACTCCGATCATGTGTAGAGAATTCCGATCGGACAAAGTGCCACGCATGCTCAGATCAAATTCCTACACCAAAGCTATTGGCTACTAGCGTGAACGTAGTCCCGTCGTAACGAAATAATGCCATCACGTCGGATTTTCCGACAACTTTGTCCGACCGTGTGTATACAACAGTTTCGGACAAAATCCGTCTGACAAAATCCGACGGATTTGGTTGTCGGAATCTCCAACTGTGTGTACAAGGGTTTAGATTTTGGAGTAGTTATTCAGTCTTTTCATCAGTTCTATTCCCCACCCTGTCCATGAGGGAAACCATGCCCAGTCCTGATCCTTTTCAAGAAATAGCTCTCTTTTCTTTATGTGTTTAAGGGGGTACCTGGGGTATGCACTAGCTTTCAAAAGATGTTGGTGCTTTCCTTTTTCATCTCCTGAGATTTTCATCACTGGAATCAATGAAGCCAAATAACACCACCCATGGGTACCAACCAGTATCCATGAATAGCATTCCTTGCCACAACATACATATACACTATCCCCTAATGAAAATGATCATTGGCTTAAAGCATCCTGAAAACTTTCAGAAACTACGCCATGGTCAGCTGGTTCAAAACGAAACTCACAGGGTTGTTGATACCAGCTCTCCAATTCAAGACGGTATTTATATTTGTATTAAGTTCTGGGTTATTAGTGTGAAACATGGAGGACAAATCTCTGTTTATTTAAGGAATTTCCTAAGTTAAAACACCAATCTGGGGAGTGGCTTCTACCAATTATCGGGAAGGAAATTCTGTTAGTTGCATATATGGCCAATATATTGGTTATAGTTACAGAAGGAGTACCATTCAGAAACTGAGTTATGTTCACAGGGACAGCTAAGAGAGGAATTTGAAGTGTGCTCGGGTGCAATTTACTACATACCCAACATTTGTCATGACCTGCCTTCCGAGCATAAGAATATTTATACCAAGGTAACAAAATTTTATGAGTAGGGGGTATGAGTCCTTTGGGGCCTCCACGTTGGATTCCCTCCTTTGTCTAGTTACTGTTCCATTAAAAGGGGGCTGCATATGGCCTTTAGGGGGCCCAAGTCCCCAGGATGATAGATACAGTCAGTGATGATCCATGTGGGCAGAAACACCATCAGTGGCAGCATACAGAGTAGGCACAAGGCTTTCATCTTTTTTCAGAGTCTTTATCACCTGTTTCACTCGCTCTTCAAGGATTTGCATCACCTGATTGACCTCCTTTATCTGTGTCTTGCTTCGGAGTCCGTTGTGGTACCTTCTTTATCCTCTCAGCGTGGATCCAGGCTCCAGATTGATCTGTGAGGACAAGTCTGGATTTTAAGGGAAACCCTTCACCAACATTTTTTTTTTAAATGGCGTGGGGTCACCCCAAAAGTCCATGCCAGACCCTTATCCGAGCATGAAACCTGTCAGGCCGCAGGAAAAGAGGGGGGACGAGAGTGCACCCCCCCTCCTGAACCGTACCAGGCCACATGCCCTCAACATTAGGAGGGTGCTTTGAGGTAGCCCCTCAAAACACCTTGTTCCCATGTTGATGGGGAGAAGGGCCTCATCCCCACAACCCTTGCCCGATGGTTGTGGGGGTCTGTGGGCAGGGGGCTTATTTGAATCTGTAAGCCCCCTTTAACAAGGGGACCCTGAGATCCCGCCCCCCCCATGTAAATTGGTAATGGGATACAAATGTGCCCCTACCATTTCACAAAAAAAGTGACAAAAAGGTTACAAAAGACAAGAGATAGTTTTTGACAAGTCCTTTATTAAATTCTTCTTTCATCTTCTTTCTTCTGGTCTTCCTTCTGTCTTCTTCTCCTTCTCTCCAACTTCTTCGTCTTCTTTCTCTGCTCTTCTCGTCCCACATCTTGCTCCGACTTCTTCTCAACGCCGTGCACACGATCTGCCTCTGTGGGAGTCAGCCGTGTGACGCTTCAACTCTTCTGACACTTCTTAAATAACGGAGGGTGGGGCCACCCAGTGACCTCGCCCTCCTCTGATGCACGGGGACTTCCCTATGGCTCTCCCCGTGATGTCAGAGGGGGGCGGCATCACCCGTTTACGTAAAGACCAGAAGAAAAAAGATGAAAGAAGAAGAATTTAATAAAAGACTTGTCAAAAACTGTCTCTTGTCTTTTGTAACCTTGTTGTTACTTTTTTTTGTGAAATGGTAGGGGTACATTTGTACCCCATTACCAATTCACATAGGGGGGGCGTGATCTGGGGGCCCCCTTGTTAAAGGGGGCTTCCAGATTCCGATAATCCCCCTGCCCGCAGACCCCACAACCACTGGGCGAGGGTTGTGGGGATGAGGCCCTTCTTCCCATCAACATGGGGACAAGGGCTTTGAGGGGCTTCCTCAAAGCACCCTCCTAATGTTGAGGGCATGTGGCCTGGTACGGTTCAGGGGGGGTGCTCTCTCGCCCCCCGTCTTTTCCTGCGGCCTGCCAGGTTGCCTGCTTGGATAAGGGTCTGGTATGGATTTTGAGGGGGACCCTCACGCCATTTTAAATAAACATTTTTGGTGTGGGGTTCCCCTGTGGGGAAATCTCCCATGCCGTTTTTATCAATGAACTTTTGTGTGTAAACACACAAATCCACATACTGTCAGGGGAGAGAAGACAGATCATGCGTTCCTACTATATAGTAACAACGAACGGTCTCCTCCCCTAGTCAGACCCATTCCTCCACAGCTAGAACACACAGTGAGGGAACACAATCAACCCCTTGATCACCCCTAGTGTTAACCCCTACCCTGCCAGTGACATTTATACAGTGGCTATTTTTAGCTCTGATTGCTGTATAAATGTCAATCGTCCCAAAAAAGTGTTAAAAATGTCTGATCTGTCCACCGCAATGTCAGTCCCGATAAAAATTGCAGATTACCGCCATTACTAGTAAAAAAAAAAATATATAAAAATGTCATAAATCTATCCCCTATTTTGTAGAAGCTATAACTTTTGCGCAAACCAATCAATATTCGCTTACTGCGTTGTTTTTTTTTTTTTACAAAAAACATGTAGAAGAATATATATTGGCCTAAACTGATAAAGAAATTTGTTTTTGTTTTTTTTTAAATTTGGAATATTTATTATAGCAAAAAGTAAAAAAAATATTTTTTTTCAAAATTGTAGCTCTTGTTTCATTTATAGCGCAAACAGTTCAAAAATTAAAAAAAAAAAATCGCAGAGGTGATCAAATACCACCAAAATAGAGCTCTATTTTTAGGAAAAAAAAGGACACAAATTTTGTTTAGGTACAACGTCGCACGACCGCTTTATTGTCAGTTAAAGCGATGCAGTGCCGTATCGCAAAAAATGGCCTGGTCAGGAAGGGGGTAAATCCTTTCGGGGCTGAGGTGGGTAATGTTCTGTACAAACTGTTAGCGCTATATAAATCCAGCATAATAATAATTACTAGCAAATATATGCATGCTTACATTTTTTACAAAGCTGCCCATTGGGTTCTTAGAGCTGCTTATGATACAGACAGTTAACATATTCCTGTTGCTCTTGGATTCTCATACTGTATTGATTGATTCCCACATTAATAACAAACGCCATATAAATAATATGTGTAGCATATAACATATATGCTGCACATATTATTTCCACTAATGTGTAGAATATAATAAAAGGCATACTCTAGTACAATGTAGAATGTACTGGATTTAGACTTCTGGCTAAATTATAGGTGTAAAGAGGTCAGCTTGCATCTCAGTCATAGTATGATAAAAAATGTATTCTTTGTGCGCAATAGTCAGAAAAAAGCTACGCATACAGCTTAGTGCCATAAACTATCTTGGGAAAATTACCCAAGGCTATGCATTAGAGGTATCCAATTCAAGAAAAGTCTATTATTTCAGTTTCCTCTGGGTCTGTCTACAAAACAAAATCCTTTTAACAGATTTTCCAGGCTTTTACAAAAATGGCTCCATTTTTGGTATCGTAAATTTGTGTCTTAGCTTTGTTAGTAGATATGAAAAATATATAAATCAGTAAATAAATAAATCTAAGCTCACTATTATATTCAGTTATGGAATTAGTACTGCCTGCAGGATCTATCTATCTATCTATCTATCTATCTATCTATCTATCTATCTATCTATCTATCTATCTATCTATCTATCTATCTAATTTATTCCTTATTTATTCCTAGTCACAATAATAGGTGATATTGTAGGTTAGCTAGCTGTGCCCTCACTGCACGGCATTCACACTGTACTAACATGGAATGAATGAGAGCTTTAATGTGGAGCTATAGGGGTTATGTGGATTATGAGGACACTCAGTTAGGGACCGTTTGTGGATTTTTCTGAGCCTATGGAAATAATAAAACATCCTTCACCTCCAGCGGATCACAAATCTTGGAGGAAATATGGAAATTTGTGACTTCCTGTCCCCAAAGAAGGGTCATACATTCTGAAGTCTGAAGTCCTGAAACTTCATTTGTCTCCACAAAGTGGTCCTTCAAATTGTTTGCAGGACAATGGCATCTGTAACATAGTTAATTTGCCACTGACACTGTCCATATACACAGCAACAAATAGTAATCCTCCATGTATTTCTTCCCCAATATTGTTTAGGAGCTGCGATTGACCTAATAGCCTGTGAATGGGCATTGCTTATTGTGCCTTCATATTTGTGATTTTTTTTTTTAAATCTGCGACCTTTCTGCTTTCCTGGCAGAATGACTAGCAGACACTTTGCTTGGCATGCCTCATGCTTGAACGATTTGTTGGCTCTTTGCTGCTTGTCACTGCCCCCCCCCCCCTGTCATTTAATCATGTCCCTGCTTCTTCACTTGGCATTTATAAGTCAATCCTTGGGAGGGTGATGAGTTCAGCTAGCAGTAGTTGGCTCACACTCATCAACAAGATGGGGGGGTTGATTTGCTATAGGCAGTTGCTCTTTGCAAGAGCAGTTGCTCCAGAGCTTAGTAAATGAGTGGAAGCTCTGCTGACTTCCAGTATCCAATCATGTGCAAGCAAAAATATGCTGTTTTTTTTTTAATTTTCCTTGCATGCGATTGTGTACTCTTTGCAAAGTGAATATATACCTCATTTACTAAGCTCTGGAGCAACTGCTCTTGTAGCGTGCAACTGCACTTTGCAAAGCGCATAGTCTCTTTGCCTTTAGTAAATCAACCCCAGTATGTTGCTCTGCTCCATAGTACTCCCTTGAGATAGAAAGATAACTGTCTGAGTTGCTTTTGTAGAGTGTCACTCTTATGACAGGATAAGGGTTAGTGTGCAGGGGTCCAGAAAAAAACTGCAGCGCTGTGACCCGATTGGTCTGCCAATTTGGTCCAAGATTATATTCCCTTTTTTGGCACATGGCAGCTAGGTACACAGCATTTTCACACTCAATATATAGGCTGTGCAGCTTGTTTTTTTGTTATTTTATTTTAGGTTTAGTACGTGCATAGGCTAAGAGTGAGCCTGGGTATGTTCCAAAGAGCTATAATACAAGCAATGAGGACTCCAATCTGAACCAGAACGTCAGGTTTAAGGCACCCTTTTTGAAACTATATTATTGAGCAGCAGGCAAACAGGAATCCTAGTAGGTATACAGTCCTAAATGCAGAACGTTATAACATTGAACAGCAGGCAAACAAGAATCACATTAGAGATGCAGACAGTTGTAGCATTGAGCTTCTCACAAACAGGAATCCCAGTAGAGACGCAGTCCTGAATGCAGACGTTAGTAACAATGATTTCCCAGAGGAATTTTAAGAAAGTCTCTAGATCCCAAGAGGCTGGTACTCAGTGTTTCATGGGGTTGATTTACTAAAGACAAATAGACTATGCACTCTCCAAGTGCAGTTGTTCCAGAGCTTAGTAAATGAGGTAAAGCTTCACTTTAAATAAAAGAATACCCAATCATATGCAAAGAAAATTAAAAAAAACATTTTGCCTGCCCACGATTGGATGATGGAAGTCAAAAGAGCTTTTGCTCATTTACTAAGCTCTGGAGCAACTGCACTTGCAAAGTGCATGGTTTAATTACCTTTAGTAAATCAAACCCAAAGTGTAGGGTCAGCAAACTTCAGTTTTCCAGCAGTCTGAGTTCTGGATATGTAGAGAATTCTCCAAGAAGAATATAGCAGAGGTTCCCCAGCCAAACCACAGCAGGGACCCCACAAAGGTGCTGCAGCCCACTGTGACACTCCCAAGGATGCCACAGCCATCAGGCTGGGTCTTATTCCCCCAGGAACAAGAGACCTCTGTTCTTGGCCCAAACCCATGTATACCTCCCTTGGCCCCCTGATGGTCACCTCTATATTGATCAGTGATTGTCTGAGGGGATACTAACACTTTATTCTAGATCTTTCCAAACAACATGTCAGAAGCAAAACAAACAATTGTGTACACAAGCTGCTATGTTAGCCATACATCCAGTTTTTGGTCTCTCCATCAGCTTCAGCTTTATCAACCTGCAATCCATAGTTTTCAATGTTTTCCATTTTTTTTTTCCAATTCTATTTTTATTTTCAATTATTATAAAGCATTACACATAATTAACCACTTGAGGACCGCCGTATTGCCATTGTACGTCAGCACAATGGCACAGGCAGGCATAATCACGTACATCTACGTGATTGCCTTCCAGCGGGTGGGGGGTCCCATCGGACCCCCTCCCGCTGGTTACGGCGGTCCGATTCGGTCCAGCAGCGATCCGTGATGAGGGGATGGCCGTTCGTTTTCGGCCACCCCCTCTGGATCGCTCCTGGCCAATGAGAAGCTTCCTCCCCTGTGTATTGTTTACACAGGAAGGAGGAAGTGATGTCATTCTCCTCGGAGCGGTCTTTTTGACCGGACTACGAGGAGAAGAGTAAAAGTAAGTCTGCACGAACACTACACTGACATGTAGGTACACACAGGCACACAAACCCCCCCCGATCCCCCCCCCGATCCCCCCCCGCCCCCCCTCCCCCCCCAGTCACAGTGTCACTGATTGCATTGATCATTTCTTTACTGATCAATGCATTCAGTGTCAGTTGTGACAGTAAAAACTGTCAGGACAGTTAGTGTTAGGTCCAGGGTAGCCCCCTATCACCCCCCAATAAAGATTTAACCCCCTGATTGCCCCTAGAGTTAACCCTTTCACCCCCTTTTGCCAGTGTCACTAAGCGATCATTTTTCTGATCGCTGCATGTGTCGCTAGTGTCGCTAGGTAGCTAGTTATTTTTTTAGGTTCACCGCCAGGTTTTTATATCGCTAGGTACCCCGATATACTACCCAATAATGTTTTTAACCCCCTGATTGCCGCTAGTTAACCCTTTCACCCCCTTTTGCCAGTGTCACTAAGCGATCGTTTTTCTGATCGCTGCATTAGTGTCGCTACAGTCGCTAGGTAGCTAGTTATTTTTTTAGGTTCACCGCCAGGTTTTTATAGCGCTAGGTACCCCGATATACTACCCAATAATGTTTTTAACCCCCTGATTGCCGCTAGTTAACCCTTTCACCCCCTTTTGCCAGTGTCACTAAGCGATCATTTTTCTGATCGCTGCATGTGTCGCTAGGTAGCTAGTTATTTTTTTAGGTTCACCGCCAGGTTTTTATATCGCTAGGTACCCCGATATACTACCCAATAATGTTTTTAACCCCCTGATTGCCGCTAGTTAACCCTTTCACCCCCTTTTGCCAGTGTCACTAAGCGATCGTTTTTCTGATCGCTGCATTAGTGTCGCTACAGTCGCTAGGTAGCTAGTTATTTTTTTAGGTTCACCGCCAGGTTTTTATAGCGCTAGGTACCCCGATATACTACCCAATAATGGTTTTAACCCCCTGATTTCCGCTAGTTAACCCTTTCACCCCCTTTTGCCAGTGTCACTAAGCGATAATTTTTCTGAACGCTGCATCAGTGTCGCTAGTGTCGCTAGGTAGCTAGTTAACTAGGCTCCCAAAAAGTCCCCCACATGTGGTATCCCCGTACTCGGGAGAAGCAGCAGAATTTATTTTGGGGTGTAATTTGACTTCTGCCCATAGCATGTGTGAGCAATATATCATTTAGTGACAACTTTGTGCAAAAAAAAAAAGTTTGTAATATTCCCGCAACTTTTGGCAAAATATAAAATATTCCATGGACTCAACATGCCTCTCAGTAAATAGCTTGGGGTGTCTACTTTCCAAAATGGGGTCATTTGGGGGGGTTTTGTGCTATTTTGGCATTTTATGGCCTTCGAAACTGTGATAGGTAGTGAGGAGTTAAATCAAAAATTTGCACCCTTAGAAATCCTGAAGGTGGTGATTGGTTTTCGGGGTGCCGTGCGCGACTAGACTCCCAAAAAGTCCCACACATGTGGTATCCCCGTACTCGGGAGAAGCAGCAGAATGTATTTTGGGGTGTCATTTCACATATAACCATGGCATGTGTGAGCAATATATCATTTAGTGACAACTTTTTGTAAAAAAAAATTTTTTTTTTTTTTTTGTCATTATTCAATCCCTTAGGACAAAAAAAATAAATATTCAATGGGCTCAACATACCCATCAGCAATTTCCTTGGGGTGTCTACTTTCCAAAATGGGGTCATTTGGGGGGGATTTGTACTGCCCTGCCATTTTAGCACCTCAAGAAATGAGATCGGCAGTCATAAATTAAAAGCTGTGTAAATTCCAGAAAATGTACTCTAGTTTGTAGACGCTATAACTTTTGCGCAAACCAAAAAATATTCGCTTATTGACATTTTTTTTACTAAAGACATGTGGCTGAATAAATTTTGCCCTCAATGTATGACTAAAATTTAGTTTATTCGATTTTTCTTATAACAAAAAGAAGAAAATATCTTTTTTTTTCAAAATTTTCGCTCTTTTTCCATTTATATCGCAAAAAAAAAAAATCGCAGAGGCAATCAAATACCATCAAAAGAAAGCTCTATTTGTGGGAAGAAAAGGACGCAAATTTCGTTTGGGTGCAATATTGCATGACCGCGCAATTACCAGTTAAAGCAGCGCAGTGCGAAATTGCAAAAAGACCTCTGGTCCTTAAGGTGTTTATTGGTCCGGAGCTGAAGTGGTTAAACAATTTTCAAACATATATATTACATACATAATAATCACATTTATTATTTTATTTCCTCTTCCCTCCCTCCCAGAAAAAAAAAAAAAAAAAACAGAGAGGAGGAAAGGGGGAGAATGTACATCTAACCTCTCCCCCTCCCCCACTTCTCTCTCCTCTCTCCTCCACAGATCCCTCCCTCCCCTTCTTTCCCTCCTAGTTCCTTAATTTTTTACCAATTTCCTATGTTGTCTCCAGGGAGTCCAGACCAGGAGGCACCTTTCATATGTATCTGATTCTTGTGCTAAGAGTATCTCCATTCTCTCTATATTATCCATTTCTAAAGCCCATTCATTTATCGTAGGAGACTGGGTTGATCGCCAGTGCCCTGGTATCACAGTTCTTGCCGCCGTCAACCAGTATCCTAAAAGATTCTTTTTAACATTTTTATAAGTTCTTGGTAACATAGAGAGAAGGGTGATTTGTGGTGTATTTGGGATTACCTCCCCAGTGACTGTTGTATATAATTGCATAAGCTTTTCCCAAAATCTAAAAGTTAGGGGGCATTCCCACCAGATGTGGAGCAATGTACCCTTATTTCTATGGCACCGCCAGCATATATCTGATTTTTCTGGGTATATGCGGTGGAGTGTCACTGGACTCCAGTACCATCTTGAGAGCAATTTGTAATTCGTCTCTTGTGCTTTGATCGACGGTGATAAACAGTGAGAGAAATTAAATGCCTTCTCCCATTCCCCAACCTCAATTTGAGCGTTGATCTCATTAGCCCATTTATTTATATATTCTGGGGGCTCCGGATGATTTTTAATAATAAACATCTTATACAGTACTGATATACTGTTTTCCATTTTTGAGTGACCAAATTATTAACACTGGCATCAAGGAAAAAGCTTTGCAACTGGCAATAAATTGCTTTCCAGCATAATTGTATTTATTTGACTGATCAAAACCCAGAACAAATGAAACTATGGGGTTGATTTACTAAAGGCAAAATCCACTTTGCACTGCAAGTGCATTACAAGTGCAGTCACTTTAGATCTGAGGGATAGATCTGAAACGAGGGGAAGCTCTGCTGATTTTATAATCCAAATATGTACAAGCAAAAATGCTGTTTTTTTTTTTTCCTTGCATGCCCCCCGCAGATCTACAGCCACTGCACTTCCAAGTGCACTTGTAGTGCAAAGTGGATTTGCCTTTAGTAAATAAACCCCTATGAGTGCTGCGGTTTTAAGCTGATAGAAAGTGTAAAAAACTGGTATAGCTTCTGTGTGCAGTCTCATGCAACAATATGGCGAGTATGTTCTCCATTAATACATTCATTTGCATTACTGTATATGTTTTAGATCTATTGAGCCTATAAAATACTCCATTAATAATTGTGTAAAAAATATATATGCCACCGCCAACGGTGTTGTTGGAAGAGAATCTACAATCTACAAATGGGAAGGATTGAAACAAACAGCTGCCACTACTAATCGGTATGAAACCTACCACTTCAACTAAAGGAGATAATAAGCGGGACTAGCCTGTAATCCCACCCTCCATCTACACAGTATAAATATTATATATGTAATACCTCTTACCATATGAAAAATAATAGTATTGTTGTAAGTGCACTAAATCTTGTTCAAACCGAAATAAAATAATCACTAAAAAAATCTGTTAGGGTGGGGCTAGGACGATGACATCACGGCTCTTAGTTTGATAGTGCTTGAGGCTTGAGTTGGCAGCTGGAGACGATCAACAACTATGAAAGAGACTTTATACCTAAGGCCGCGTACACACGGGCGGACTGTCCGCCCAACTAGGTTCGTCAAACAGTTTGACAAACAGTCCGCTCAAAATTAGCATGAGCGGACTTGACCACACACGACGAACGAACAGTCCGCTGAAAACTTGCGCGATGACGTGAACGGCACGTACGACGGGACGAGAAATTCGGCGTCCGATACACTGCAATGCAACCTTCGCCGTGTAAATTCTTTCTGAGCATGCGCGAGACTTAGTTTGCCGAACAAGCCTACACACAAGCGGACTGTCCGCTCAAACCAAGTTTCAGCGGACAGTCTTACGGAAATTCCGAAAAACTTTGTTCGTCAGACTGTCCGCTGAAACTGTCCGCTGAAGCCCACACACGAGCGGACTGTCCGCTGAAACACTGTTCAGCGGACAAAGTTGGACGAACAGTCCGCCCGTGTGTACGCGGCCTTAGTGTTGAGGAGACACTTGTATCATGTGTGTGTTCTGTTTACATTTGTTTTAATAAAGCCTTTTAAAATGATATTATACCATGAAAGCCTTCCTCCTTTTGTCTTAATTTATGGGTGGTCCTGACCTACATGTGAGTGGGATGTTGCAGGGAACAGGATAGCAGCAGGTCTCAGATTCTCTGACAGCATCTGTCTCAAGTTATAGAATGAGGCCTAGCCAGTGTGCAACCAAGCTGGGGAGGCTTCCAGGAAGCATAGCTTGTCCCTGTTCTTTCCCTACTCTTCAAGATCCTCCCCCTACTGCTAATTCTGTCCCTGTCAGATGGGTGACTTGTCCCTACATTAACTGTGTGTGAAATGTGTGCCAAGCCTGGGAGCCTGGGCCTTCAAGAGATTCTGCCTGACCCAGGATGGCTGACAGTCACATGGGGCAGCAGCATCCAATCAGATAGCTTCCCCAGTGACCCATGAAACCATAGAGGAACCATGTTCCTCTTGACTTCCTCTCTAATTGCAATGCTGATACAGTCAAGCGCCACCTGCAGTGGAGAAAATAGATTGCCCCTGCTTGCAAGCTGAAAGTACATAGTACACTATTCCACCAACAAATAATCAAGAACTGTGCAATGAAAGTAACAATAAGAACACATCTTAATTGCTCTGGCAGGCAAGGTGGCAGTCTAAAATATTTTATTATATATAGGCATGTGTTACTAATAGCCGCTGACATGATGTGTGGGTAGCTGTGTGCTTCCCTCTAGATCATGGTGTATATTTGCTATGCATTAATCCAGCCCTAGGCAAACTTATAACAAAGTAAAAGGAAATGCTTGCATTACAAGTATTTATACAGTATACAGTGCTGCTATGGTTGTGTAAATTTCAATATCAGGGCATTATAAATAAGCACTGCAATCTAAAAGTGTCAAATTAATAAATGCAAATTAAAAACTTGACCCTTAAAAAAGATTTATTAAAGGCTGAATACTGAAATAGGAATACAGGCCTAAAGAGGCAAGCTAGCATGTCAGACCATTATAAACAAGCCATACAGCTTTACCTTTCCTTATGATAGGAATGACAATTGGTTGTAGAACAAAACAACCAAAGCTTTAATATATAAAACAGAATTTTTACTTGGGGACAGAATCTATGCCAAGATTCTGCTATAATTTCTGTTTTTAAAGATGTAGGATGATACAACTCTGGAATGCCATATGAGAATGAACAATAAACAAATATAACACCTACAAACGGATTGAGTCAGAATGGCTTGAAATGGCAGCAGTCTTTATTTGTACGGCTACGTAAGTAACTGGAGTAATGGCACTGCTGGATCAGTTAAAGGACAAAAATTTATGAACCTATTACAGGACAATTTTATGGTCCAGTTTATTGAGGCCCCAACTAGGAATGATGCTCTATTGGACCTGGTAATCTCAGACCATGCAGAGTTTATTACTAATGTTCATATAAAGGAACACCTGGGTAGCAGTGACCTTAACATGATTTCATTTGATGTTAGCTGTAAGCAAAAAACACATACGAGAAAGATAAAATCACTTAACTTTAACCAGTTCCCGACCGGCGCACGGGCAGGCATACTGGCATATCGGTACAATGGCACGGGCAGGCATATTGGCATACAGGTACATCCATTTTTATATGCCGCCCTGCCATCGCGTGCGGGCCGCCAGCGGCACGCTCGTGTGCCAGTCGGGACCCCCGTGAGTCCGGTCACGAGTCCCACGGACTCGATCGCTGTGGGGATACCCTCGATCGTCTCACAGGGCGGCTGAACGGGGAGATGCCGTTGTATACAGCATCTGCCTGTTCTGCCTAGCAACAAGTGACGCTGATCTCTGCTCCATGTGATTGGAGCAGAGATCAGTGTTCACTAACACAAAGCCCAAAATGTCCGATGTGTCCGCCATAATGTTGCAGTCACAATAAAAATCGCTGATCGCCGCCATTACTAGTAAAAAAAAATTAAACTATCTCCTATTTTGTAAACGCTATAACTTTTGTGCAAACCAATCAATAATCGCTTATTGCGATTTTTTTTACCAAAAATATGTAGAAGAATACGTATTGGCCTAAACTGAGGGAAACATTTTTTTTATATATTTTTGGGGGATATTTATTATAACAAAAAATAATGCGTTTTTTTCAAAATTGTCGCTCTATTTTTGTTTATAGCGCAAAAAATAAAAACCGCAGGGGTGATCAAATACCACCAAAAGAAAGCTCTATTTATGGGAAAAAAAAGGACGTACATTTTGTTTGGGAGCTATGTCACACAATTGTCAGTTAAAACGACGTAGTGCCGAATCGCAAAAAGTGGTCTGGTCTTAAGCCAGCAAAATGGTCCGGTCTGAAAGTGGTTAATGATGGGAATGGTTCCATTGGATTGGCGTAGAGCCAATGTGGTGCCTATATTTTAAAAAGGGTACGAAAGTGATATCATTTTGTCCCTGTACAAATTAATAGAAAGACCTCATCTGGAATATTCAGTTCAGTTCTGGGCACCAGTTCTCAAAAAGGATATCGGGGGAACTGGAGAAAGTGTAGAGAAGGGCAACCAAACTGATGAGAGGCATGGAGGAACTCAGCTATGAGGAAAGATTAGAGAAACTTAATTTATTCTCTCTTGAGAAGAGGAGATAAAAGGGGGATATAATCAACATGTACAAATATATAAGGGTTCCATATAGTGAACTTAGTGTTGAGTTATTCACTTTACGGTCAACACAGAAGACAAGGGTACTCTTAAGGCCTAGAGGAAAAGAGATTTCATCTTCAAATACAGAAAGGTTTCTTTACTGTAAGAGCTGTAAAAATGTGGAATAGACTCCCTCCAGAGGTGGTTATGGCCAGCTCACTAAATTGTTTTAAGAAAGGCCTACATTCTTTCCTAAATGCGCACAATATAACTGGGTACTAACATTTCATCCAGGGGGGTGAAGAATGATTTTTTTTACCCTGCTGTAGAAAATCGGATCATGATTTGCTGGGGTTTTTCGCCTTCCTCTGGATCAACTGTGGGTATAGGATTGGGTATATGGGATTGTTTGTTATTATTTTTTATTTATTTATTTTTATGGTTGAACTAGGTGGACTTGTATCTTTTTTCAACCTGACTAACTGTAACTATATATATATATGTCAATTCATCTATGTGGAGGTGAGCTAAAGGCTAAGGAGAAACTCAGCTGTGTAAAGGCACCTACCATGGGTATCACTACAGTATGCAAGTATTGCTCAATGGGAAACTTTTCAACAGGTGAAGAGGATCGGCTGTATAAATGAGTGGCTGGCACCTGATTAGTTGATAGCCCTATCAATGAGAAGGCTTTCACCATGTAAGCACCAGAAAGCCTTCATATGGTAACACTGTGTGAAAGAGCTGAAGTTACAAACAATAATCCTATTTACCCCACTTTCCCTGTGAAATATCCCATGAGATCGCCACTACAGACTATACTCCCTGTCTATCCTCATCTAGCATACTATTGTAAATCAGATCTACTATTATCTCAACAAGCCTGCATTAATAAATTCCTGATATCACAATATAAAATAGTATTATTTTTTTCAATAAAATGTAGCCTTTGCCACTAAAATTAAACCTGTAACCTTGCATGTTGTTAATCTCTTCTGCCATTCTTGTAGCTGCTGAAGCCCTTGGAAATACCTAGTACTTCTAGGTATAGGGGATATATGACTTTTTACTCTTCCTTCCTCCCACAATGTAGTACTTAGGCTTGAGCCACCAATCACAAGCTCCAAACACTGCCACATGGGGGTGGGTGGAATTTTAATAGTCCTGTGTCAACTGACAAGGAATACTTTTATCTCTCGGCCCTGGATAGGAGAGAGAGCCTGCCAGGAGAGAGATGGGAGCAGTGCTGTGATTTCCATGATCAGTAAACTATAGCCCAGCTCCTCACCCATGGGACTGTGCTAGCAACTGGGAAAAATTCATGGAAGAAGCAAGAGAGCAATGGCAATTTTAAGCTGCTGGAGACCAAGATAGACTGGGCTCGGGGCAAGGGCTGTGCAGAGTGAGGGAGCATAAACGAGTCAGCTCAGTTGAAGAACCAAGGGGGTGCCTTGTGGTTTGTGTACAGAGATATGAAAAAAGAGGGTGCAGGCTTGAGAGGGGAGGCTTAGGGCATTTCAGGTTGTTTATTGCCTGACCTCTGGGGACATACTACCAGAGAGAGACCACCGGAAAGACCAACTAAAGAGATAGTGGGACCAACAACTCTAATCCTCCTTCGTGCAGCCAGAGAGGCATTGTGACCTATTTCCATTCACCTCAATCCAGCCTACAGGAGTGGCCATTGGAAGACAGAGCGGAGGACATTTGCTCAGTATCTGTGCCTTTCAGTCACCTTTGTATAGTTGCCACACTGTTTTTGGACTGTCATTTATACTACCTTACAGTACAATGATACCTCCTACTTTTTCAACTGTTACTGGTGTGTTGACATTATTCCCTTGCACCCACATAGTGTGTTCTGGCAGGGTTGTTTCACAGGCAAGAAATTAATGATATGTACTTTGCTACACTTATGTTTGCGCCAGTATTTAATATCAGGTTAATCCTATCATTGTTGAAACTGTTCCCTAAGCACTTCCCTTACAGAGCTTATTCTTACTTAAATAGAGCCTGTTTTATTGCTTATGGTGTGTTGGTGAGTTGTCTGGTTCACTTAAGGGTGGGTCTCCACTGGGATGGGCAGAAGAACCCAACAATTCAGTTCTTGAGCGAATCAATGTAACATAAGATGACTTTATATTAAGAGGTTTAACAGGGCAAGTAACCAGCTGAAATATCAGTCAAGCAGTAAATACAGTGCCTTTAAAAATTATTCATACCCTTTGAAATTTTCCACAATTTGTCTTACAACCAAATACGTAAATGTATTTTATTGACCAACACAAAGAGGCACATAATTGTGAAGTGGAAGGAAAATGATAAATGGTTTTAATTTTTTTTGCAAATATCTGAAAAGTGTGGCATGCATTTGTATTCAGCCCCCTTTACTCTGATACCCCTAACTAAATTCTAGTGGAAACAATTACCTTCACAAGTCCCCTAATTAGTAAACAGAGTCCACCTGTGTGTAATAAAATCTCATTATATATACAGCTGTTGTGTGAAGCCCTCAGAGGTTTGTTAGAAAACCTTAGTGAACAGACAGCATCATGAAGGCCAAGGAACACACCAGACAGGTCAGGGATAATGTTGTGGAGAAGTTTAAAGCAGGGTTAGGTTATAAATAAATATCCCAAGCTTTGAACATCTCACAGAGCACTGTTCAATGCATCATCCCACAATGAAAAGAGTATGGCACAACTGCAAACCTACCAAGACATGGATGTCCACCTAAACTGATAGGCCGCACAAGAAGAGCATTAATTATTGAAGCAGCCAAGAGGCCCATGGTAACTCTGGAGGAGCTGCAGAGATCCACAGTTCAGGTGGGAGAATCTGTCCACAGGACAACTATTAGTCGTGCACTCCACAAATCTGGCCTTTATGGAAGAGTGGCAAGAAGAAAGCCGTTGTTGAAAGAAGGGCATAAGAAGTCCTGATTTTCAGTTTGCGAGAAGGCCATGCGAGGGAACCAGCAAACATGTGGAAGAAGGTGCTCTGGTCAGATGAGACCAAAATTGAACTTTTTGGCCTAAAAGCAAAACGCTATGTGTGACAGATACAGGGCAATCTTAGAAGAAAACCTGGTAGTCTGCAAAAGACTTAAGACTGGGATGGAGATTCACCTTCCAGCAGGACAATGACCCTAAACATACAGCCAGAGCTACAATGGAATGATTTAGATCAAAGCATATTCATGTGTTAGAATGGCCCAGTCAAAGTCCAAACCTAAACCCAATTGAGAATCTGTGGCAAGACTTGAAAATTGCTGTTCACAGATGCTCTCTATCCAATCTGGCAGGGCTTGAGCTAATTTGCAAAGAAGAATGGTCAAAAAGGTCACTCTGTAGATGTGCAAAGCTGGTAGAGACATCCCCAAAAAGACTTGCAGCTGTAATTGCAGCAAAAGGTGGTTCTACAAAGTATTGGGGGGGGGGGGGGGGCTGAATACAAATGCACGCCACACTTTTCACAAAAGTTGGAAACAATAATGCAAAACAGGTTTCAGGACAATAAAGAGCATGCACGCACTGCATAATAATGCAAAACAGATTGTAAAAGCTGCACAAACATGGACTCTTCATTAAAATGTCTCTGTGAATCAATCAGTGTAGCATGTGGCTGCATTGCACAATCAGGGTAACGTGGCTGCATTGCACAGCCGCTATAAGATTTAATAATAACAGAGAATCTAGCTGAGAATTACTGCTTCAGTAAAACAGTTCAGAAAACAAATAGCTTCCCTCTCAGTGAAGTCCATGGTAGCTCTAGCAACACGAGCAAACAGCTGGTGGGATCCAAGATCAAGGACAATGAACCTCCCTATTGGAACTGGAGAATTCTGCTAGCAATTATGGTGCAGTTTTCCTAACAGTAGCTGGATATTCTAGAGAAGCTCTGTGTTACTAGACTTCCGCAGTCAGAACTGACTGTCCTTACTCCGGTTCTGACAGTGGAGGGCAGCTCACCTGGCTGCAGAGTTGCAGGACGTGGTTAAGAAGCCAATGCCTGCATTTCAGCACAGTGAGTAAAAGGACACTCCCCTACAGAGGCATTATTTCGGATGTTTTGAGCTACTGATGTTTGTGTTACCTAGCCTTATATACATGTTTTAATAAATACGTATTTTGCATTTTTTATTGGGAAGACAGCAATCTGGAAGCATTCCCTGTGGAAATGCGCTGGGCTAGAGCAGAGGTTTGTACCAGTAACTGACAAGCCATGGTTAGTGCCCAGGCATCCAGTCAGTGGAACAAATAAGTGATTTCAATCTTGGAAGTGAATTTGGATGCTGAATAAAGTTTTTTTAATTTGTTTAGAGCAGCGTTTCTCAACTCCAGTCCTCAAGGCTCCTCAACAGGTCACGTTTTCATGATTTCCCTCAGATGAAACAACTGTAGTAATTACTAAGGCAGTGAAACGGATCAAATCACCTGTGTAAAATAATGGAAAGCCTGAAAACATGACCTGTTGGGCTGCCTTGAGGACTGGAGTTGAGAAACACTGGTTTAGAGTGCTGGGTAGATGGATTCAGAAGTGAATTCCAACCATGGATGATGTCTAGGCAAAGATTATGCTAGCTTGCTGAGGGCGGAAAGGAAGTAAAAAACATTTGGGGGGTGTATTGTGACATACATATGTAGTGGAACAAAAATATTACAGCGCACACATGCACAACTAACATTTACCTCCAGCAAGGCTTTTTAAAAACACCTAGACATTTTCAAAAAACATTATCAAAAAATATGGGGATTTGGTCACACCATATTGCTATACGGTGCTTAAGCCCACTTACGGCAACAACGTTTGAAAATGTCTAGGTGTTTTTTAAAAAGCCTTGCCGGAGGTAAATGTTAGTTTTGCATGTGTGTGCTGGAATATTTTTGTTCAGTTGTATGGTCTTATGGCAGCACCATATTTATGCATTTTTTTAGGGTGTGCCCCCCAAATATCTTGTTTGTTTATACATATGTAGTGGTCTCCCCAGCTTCCAAGGGCCTGATGGCGACCCCCAGAGCTAGGGAAAACTGACATTCCTCCTCAGAATGCAGGTTACTAGGCATAGTGGGTGTGGTGCAAGGTGAAAAGATTTGGCGCCAGTCACTTTTTGTAAAAATTAACAAAGAGAATTTTATTCTTTTAACAGAAACAGTGGGAGAAGGGGGTAGGGCTCAGGGAACCTTTAGGCAAATGCAATTGTAATTAGGCAAACTCTGTAGACAAAAATAGAACTAGACAGACAGCAATACAGATAAAGGGCCTTTAAGCTGAAAGCAGCAATCTGTATCTTGTAGCAACTGCTGTCTCCTATAGCAGCAACTCCTCTCACAGTATCCTACTGTAGATCTCCCAGCTTAACTCATAGTATCCCACTGTAGCTCCTTAAGCTCAGCTCGCCATCTCTTACTAGATTTCTTGGCCTCTCTGCTCCTGCTGGATCCCTAGAACTATACCCACAGCTAACCAATGTACTTATCTTCAAGCTTTACTTACAGCTGCCCGCTGTACTCCTTCAAGCTTTACTCACAGCTACCCACTGTATTCCTTGATGAGTCTCCTTTGAAGCTTTCCCACTTACTTCACCATTCCCTGGCTAGTGAAGCATCTGCTCTGATACTCCTTTAGAACTTCATCCCTTCCAAACTTTCCTCTGGTAACAGGAGTGATCGCCCCTCCGGCAACTGCTTCTCCTTTACCTCTGGCAATGAACAGGATCCCCTCGGGCTAAGCCTCTACCACATGCAGTTCTGCCCCAGGCTTCGGGCTTAACCTTTGCTGCTCTTCCTTTGTGGAACCCTGAACTACTGTATAGGCCTCATGTAGAACTAGCAACCAGTAGGACTCGGGCTTCAGGCCTAGCAGCCAGGAGCTGTTTGACACACATCCTCCCAGACTGCAGCCCCCGGGCAGGAAGAACCTCGATCACCTGACTCCTCCCGAATAAATAGCCTATCCCAGCATGCACAGTGACCAAAAGAAACTCCTGCTGATTGGCTGAGACAATTTATTTACCCATCACCTGAATTGACTATAATCCATCATCCTAATGCCAAGGGGAACAGTTCCACCTATTGACAGAAGAGAGAGACCACCAATTAAATTCAGACTTAGGACAGAAATCAGTGGATCAAACTATTAACCAGGCTAGTTACCACCTAGCACGACTAGATTTATTAACAGCCCTGTTTAGAATCAGGGTCCTACATATACATGCAGGGGTTACTACTAGGGATGAGCCGAACACCCCCCGGTTTGGTTCGCACCAGAACTTTCGAACGGACCCCAAATTCGTACGAACTTTAGAACCCCATTGAAGTCTATGGGACTCGAACGTTCGAAATTAAAAGTGCTAATTTTAACGGCTAATATGCAAGATACTGTCCTAAAAAGGGTTTGGGGACCTGGCTCCTGCCCCAGGGGACATGGGTCAATGCCTAAAATGTTTTTAAAAATGGCCGTTTTGGCGGGAGCACTGATTTTAATGACGATTAAAGTGAAAAAAAAAGTGAAATATTCCTTTAACCACTTCCCACCCAGCCAATGCATATATACGGCCGGGTGGGAGCCGTCTACTTCTGATAGGACGTTCAGGAACGTCCTTCAGAAGTAGTGGGATCACGCGCGCGTGCCCGCGCAGCGGCGCGATCCCGATGTGCTCGTGTCACCCGGACACGGCACATCTCAGATCGGCAGGAGGGCTCTGTGATTGGCCCTCCTGATCACATGACGGCCATGTCCAATCACGGCCGTCATGTGATGTAAACAAACAGCCGATTGCTAGGCAATCGGCTCTCCTCTCCTCACACGGAAGTCATCGCTGAGGAGAGGAGAGCAGAACGCTGCAGCCGGCTGATGATCAGTGAGTATGAGCTGTTTTTTACAGCTTTTTACTCACTGATCATCAGTCTAGTGTCAACACACAACACACAACACAGTGTAAACACAGTCCCCACATATGTCCCCAAAACATACATGTCCCCAAAACATACATGTCCCCAAATAATAAAAACACATGTCCCTAATAATAAAAACATGTCCCCCACATATGTCCCACTAAAATCACATGTCCCAATGATTATCTGCACACATATGTACGTGATCACCTGCACACATATGTACATGATCATTTGCGTACATATGTCCGTGATCACACAAACCAATTATTATACACTTAACGGAATTTTTTTTACCAAAAACATGTAGCAGAATACATTTTGGCTTAAATTTATGACAAAATTAGATTTTATTGGATTTCTTTTAAAATAGAAAAAAGAAAATATTGCTTTTTTTCCAAATTTCAGCTTTTTTTGCGCTTATTTCGCAAAAAAATTAAAAACAGAGTCGTGAATAAATAACACCAAAATAAAGCTCTATTTGTGCGAACAAAATGATAACAATTTCATTTGGGTACAGTGTAGCATGACCGCGCAATTGTCACTGAAAGCGCTAGAGCGATGAAAGCTGAAAATTGGGCTGGGAAGGAAGGGGCGAAAGTGCCCTGTATTGTAGTGGTTAAATATGGTGCCTGGGGGGTGTCTGTAATATGCCTGTGAAGTGCCACGTGTTTCCCGTGTTTAGAACAGTCCCTGCACAAAATGACATTAAACGGAAATAACATCATTTAAAACTGCTTGCGGTTTTAATGTTATATCTGGTTCCTGCAATATGGTTGAAAATCATTGAGAAAAATGGCATGGGTAGCCCTCCCTGCCCATTACCAGCCCCTTTGGGTCTTGTACGCATATTAAGGGGAACCCTGTACCCATATTAAAAAAAGGAAATGCATGTGGCCCCCAGGCCCTATATACTCAGAACAGCAGTATACAGGCGGTGCAAACAAGACAGGGACTGTGTAGGTTTGTTCTGTTAAGTTGAATCTGTTTGTAATTTTCAACTGGTACATTTTTAAAGTGTAGCTCCAGTCAAAAAAACAATTTTTAAGCTTTTTGGAAAACATAGGGAAGTGTTATCACCCCTGTATAATTTGTTTTGTCGTCCATCTTTTTTCATCTCACTTGCTGTTGTCTCCTTCCGTTTGCAAGTAGGAGATGTTTGTAAGTTGGATGTTTGAAAGTAGGGGCCTGCCCTATATGCTCTGCAGAAATGGCGGAACAAGGTGTTGGTTTTGCCACAACATTGTAAGCCCTGAAAGTGACTCTTGGTGGGCGCTGGAGCGCCCTGCTGTGAACGATTATATCAAGAATTGTAATTACATGCCATTGTTGAACAGTGTTAGAAAAATTGACCTTTGGTGGTTGTGGTGCTGGTGCCACAACACTATAAGTCCTCACAGTTACTCTGGGTGGGCACAGGAATGGGCCCTCCTGTGAAATATTATATCAAGAATTGTAATTACATGTCCCTGTTAAACAGGGGCAGAAAAATTGGGCCTTAGGCACTGGTGCTGGTGCCACGACACTGCAACCTCTCCCATATACTCTAGTTTTATTGCAGGAATTAGCCCTGCTGCAAAGCATTGCATCAAACATTGTACTTAAACTCCCCTGTTAAACAGGGGCAGAAAAATTGGGCCTTAGGCACTGGTGCTGGTGCCACCACACTGCAACCTCTCCCATATACTCTAGTTTTATTGCAGGAATTAGCCCTGCTGCGAAGCATTGCATCAAAAATTGTACTTAAACGCCCCTGTTAAACAGGGGCAGAAAAATTGGGCCTTAGGCACTGGTGCTGGTGCCACCACACTGCAACCTCTCCCATATACTCTATTTTTTATTGCAGGAATTAGCCCTGCTGCAAAGCATTGCATCAAAAATTGTAATTAAACGCCCCTGTTAAACAGGGGCAGAAAAATTGGGCTAATGGCATCACCCAGAACCAGAAATGTTCTTCCAACATATCAGTGGAGGAGGAAGAGGATAGACAATCAACATAACAGGACAGTCACTCAGCATCAGCATAGGCAGTCTTGAAGGGATGTGATATTTCAAAAAAAAATTATTCGGTTACATCAGCTTTAGGTGCTTGGTAGCTGTGGGTGATCCAAGACTGATTCATCTTGATGAAGGTCAGTCGATCAACTGATTCAGTGGACAGGTGCACCCTGTGATTGGTAACAAAGCCACCAGCAGCACTGAAGGTGCGTTCCGAAAGAACGCTGGATGCAGGACAGGCCAGTAGCTCAATTGCATACTGTGCAAGCTCTGGCCAGTGATCCATCCTCAAGACCCAGTAAGCCAGAGGATTTTCGGTGGGAAAGGTGTCCAAGTCTGACCTTGCTCCTAGGTATTCCTGCACCATGTAAATCAGACGTTGGCGATGGTTGCTGGAACCGATCATACCTTGGGGCTGCAGACTAAAAAATTGTCTGGAAACATCAGTCAGACGGCCACCTTCTCCACCGCTCCTTCTGACCGATGCCTCAGCAACACGTTGTCCAGGACCAGGAGTTTGTAACCTCCCAGTCTCTGGGAACGCGTTGCACAGACCTTTCTGCAAGGCCTCCTGGAGATGTCTCATCCTCTGCTCCCTCTGCGATGGCAAGCTAAGGTCGGCAACCTTACCCTTGTACCGTGGATCAAGGAGAGTGGCCAGCCAGTAATGGTCCCTCTCCTTGATCCGAAGAATACGAGGATCCTTCTGCAGGCTTTGCAGGATCAGGGAGGCCATGCAGCGTAGGTTAGCTGAGGCATTCGGTCCGGAGTCCTCTGGGTCACTAAGGGCAACATGATCCGCAGCTACCTCCTCCCAGCAACGTACAAGTCCACGTGTTTCTTGGGACTGTAAATCATCCCTACAAGACTGCTGCTGCTGATGCTGAGTGCCAGCCTCCACCTCCATGCTGACGCAATCATCCTCCTCCTTCTCCTCCTCATCCACTTCCTGTGTGATGGGTGGCACAGCAGGAACACTGTCTGGATAAAGGGGGCCTTGAGAGGCAAGGAATTCCTCCTCTTCCTGCCTCTGTTCTGCCTCAAGTGCCCTGTCCATTATTCCACGCAGCGTATGCTCCAAGAGGTGGACAAGAGGTACAGTGTCACTGATGCATGCACTGTCACTGCTCACCATCCTTGTGGCCTCCTCAAACGGTGACAGGACAGTGCATGCATCCCTGATCATGCCCCACTGGCGTGGTGAGAAAAAACCGTGCTCCCCTGACCCTGTCCTGGTGCCGTAGTCGCACAAGTACTCATTGATGGCCCTCTGCTGCGTGCGCAGCCGCTGCAGCATGGCCAACGTTGAGTTCCACCTGGTGGGCATGTCACATATAAGACGGTTCTTGGGCAGGTTCAACTCCTTTTGGAGCTCAGCCAGCCGGGCACAGGCATTAAATGATCGGCGGAAATGCACACAGACTTTCCTGGCCTGCTTCAGGACATCCTGTAAGCCGGGGTACCTGCCCAAGAACCGCTGCACCACCAGGTTAAGGACGTGAGCTACACAGGGCACATGGGTCAGTTGTCCCTGTCGGAGGGCGGAGAGGAGGTTGGTGCCATTGTCGCAAACCACCATTCCTGGCTTAAGCTGGTGTGGCATCAACCACCTCTCGGCCTGCCCCTGCAGAGCTGACAAAACATCCGCCCCAGTGTGGCTCCTGTCCCCCAAACAAACCAGCGCAAGCACGGCATGGCATTGTTTTGCCTGCGTACTTGCGTAGCCCCTGGAACGCCTACGGAGCACCGCTGGTTCTGAGGACAGAGCACTGGAAGAGGCCATGGAGGAAGAAGAAGAGGAGGGGGTGGAGGAGAGAGGTGTGTCACAACCAATAGTAGCATTTTGGAGGCGTGTTGGCGGAACAACCTCCAACACTACTGCACCTTGTCCTGCATCCTTCCCAGCTGCCAGAAGAGTGACCCAATGGGCCGTGAAAGACAGGTAACGTCCCTGTCCATGCCTGCTGGACCATGAGTCAGCGGTAATATGCACCTTACCGCTGACCGCCCTGTCCAGCGAGGCAAGGACATTGCCTTCCACATGCCGGTAGAGAGCCGGAATCGCCTTCCGTGAGAAAAAGTGGCGTTTGGGGACCTGCCACTGAGGAACCGCACATTGTACAAACTCACGGAAGGGGGCCGAGTCTACCAACTGAAAAGGCAGCAGTTGAAGTGCTAGCAATTTAGCCAAGCTAGCATTCAACCGCTGTGCATGTGGATGGCTGGAAGTGAACTTCAATCGCCAGTCCAGCAGCTGGGGCAGGGACATTTGCCTGCTATAATCGGACGTGGGTGTACTGCTAGCAGAGTGCCCGGAAGCACTTGGCTGTGACACACCTAATTCTACACCTTCATTCCTCTCAGAGCAGGTTTCAGAGAGGACTGAAGGTCTAGTGGGGTTGGAGATGCCAGCTGATGGGGAGCAAGGAGAGGTCCGCTTTGTTCTTTGGTGTGGGTCTTTGAGGTACGCTTGCCAACGAGCTGCATGGCAGGTCAACATATGTCTGGTCAAGCATGTGGTGCCCAAGCGGCTGATGTTTTGGCCACGCGAGATAGGCTTGAGACATATGTTGCAAATAGCAGCGGTGCGATCAGATGCACTCATCTCAAAAAAGGCCCACACCAAAGAACTTTTAGAATAACGCGCAGAGGCAGCGCCCTGCACAGGCGGAGCTCTGCGGTGTGATTCAGTCGGTGTGCTGCCCCTAAGCTGGCCCCCGGAGGGCATTCTGCCTCGTTGGACATGTGCCTCCTCCTCCTCCTCCTCTCTCCTACCAGGCATCCACGTGGAGTCAGTGCCCTCATCATCCCCTCCCTCTTCATCGCTGTAGCAAACCTGGCAATATGCTGCAGCTTGTGGAACATGACTGCCAGATTGCTGTCCTTCTTGAGCATCCCCTCTCTCTGCATTCACGCTACTGCCTTCCTCTAGCTGAGTGTCATCATTAGAGCCCACAAAACACTGGGCATCCTCCTGGAGCATGTACCCAACACTGTGCTCAAAGAGTTCAGGAGACTCCTCAGGAGGACGTGGTGGGTCTAGGGAAGGAGTCACTGATGATGACATTGAGACGAGGGAAGACGATGCGTTGGCAGCTGCTTTGCTAGTACCCTGAGACTGGGTGAGAGAGGATGAGGAGGATGAAGAGGGCTTGGTCATCCACTCTACCAAGTCGTTGGCATGTTGCGGTTCAACATGTCCAGCTGCCGAAAAGAAGGACAAGCGTGTCCCATGGCCACGTGCTGATGACAATGCACCGCGTTGGGTAGTGTATATTGTGCTGGAGGCACACAACACCCACTAACTCCTGCAGATGCCTTTATCATAGAACACCAGAGATAAAGGGGTATACTGTAATGGAGTCACACAACACCCACTAAGCCCTGCAGATGGCTCTATTAGAGAACAGCAATAAAGGGTAGATACAGGTGTATATTGTGCTGGAGGCACACAACACCCACTAACTCCTGCAGATGCCTTTATTATAGAACACCAGAGATAAAAGGGTATACTGTAATGGAGTCACACAACACCCACTAAGCCCTGCAGATGGCTCTATTAGAGAACAGCAATAAAGGGTAGATACAGGTGTATATTGTGCTGGAGGCACAAAAAACCCACTAACTCCTGCAGATGCCTTTATTATAGAACACCAGAGATAAAGGGGTATATACAGATGTATACTGTGCTGTGCTGGAGGCACACACAACTTCCAAAAACTCCTGCAGATGGCAAGTGGGCTCAAATAGAGAAGAGCTATGTAGGTGGATATAGCGGTAAGTACTGGGTACAGAGCACGCAGACAGCACGCACAAGCTCCTAACACTTCTGACTGCAAGCTCTATTATAAAAGATAGATCACTAGCTATATAGGTGAGGTGAATATAGCGGTGTATACTGCGGTCAGGGCACGCAGACAACAACCACTACAGAAGAGCAAGATCTCAGTTAGACCACTAACTGCTTCAGACGCCAACACACTACACAAGGCCGCCGCGCTGGCGGCCTTATATAGTGTGGGGCGTGTACTACACAGCGTGAGCTATGATTGGCCACAGGCATCCTGCCTGTGGCCAATCATGGCTCTCCTCGCTGCTGGCGCTGTGATTAGCCAAGCATGTGGGGTCACAGTGCATGCTTGGCCAATCATGAGCCAGCAATGCACTGCGATGACGCAGTGCATTGTGGGCCGTGAGCGCCACACGAATTTGGCGCGAACTGCCCATAATGTTCGGAATTCGCAGAGCGGGCGAACAGCCGATGTTCGAGTTCAACGTATGTTCGACTCGAACACGAAGCTCATCCCTAGTTACTACTTTCAAAAATTCTCTTTCTAAATTGTAGTGTTCAGCATGTGTCTGTTTATAAAGTTTTAATAATAACTTCTGCTTTGTGGAAAGTTAAGTTTGATCCTCCTGTTGGTGTATACACAATAAAACAAGACTTTATGAGTAGTGTTTGCAGCCTCTACATGAATGGCATGAGTCCTGTTTTTTTAGGTGTCCAATAATTTCCATGTTGCACTGCAAAGAAAGGTGTACATGGCCAGATAGCATTGAACAGTGAGAGTTGCTTAAAATGGATGGTTGAATAGAACATGGGCAGAAACTGTTAGGATACATATAAAAGGCAGCTTACAGAGTGTGGCAGTCAGGAGTATGTATTGCACAAAGCAGCTTATAGAGTGCAGCTGTCAGGAGTATAGAACGTACAGCATAGCCTAGAGAATGCAGCATTGAGGAAAGTCCAAAAATTTGTGCTAGGCTTGTAAGGTTATCTTACTGATGTTGATGTAAATAATCTGGTTCCTGGGCAGGCGGCTTCTATACCCTAAAGGATCTCTATGGTTTCCTTGGCTTGTAGTGTAATGTAACAAAAGTGGATCTTGTAGCTCCACATCACTGCTAAGAGGTCAGATACAACTTTATTTAAATTTCCACTTTTAGTCTGTTCACATTGTTGCCAATCAAGCTGTGATAAAGTGAGCATTTTTTTAATCCCTGAAATACATTGGATCATTTTTGGATTGTGCCCCTTACTTTTATTGCAAAAAAGTTGTATCTGGACCTCTTTGCAGTGGTGTGCTGCTTCAGTTTCCATTTTTGTTACATTATAATAAATTGCACTAGAGCCACTGTTCTCAACCACAAACGCTTGTTTGGGGTTCCTTGAGCTTTGGCTTATTGAGCTCCCATCTGTTTGTGCCTATATAGTTCAGAACCAGTATCATGAGAATAATGAACTTTTTAGCTGTATGTAGGGGTCACATTTTTATGACCACTAAAAGAAGAGCATTCTTCCGACTGAGTATCAATGTAAAGGGCATTTTGCCCCCAGACTGCCAACAAATTTAAGTTTTTCAGGGGTTCCCTGAGACCTGAAATTTTTTTTAAGGCCTCATGTTCAATTCAGCTGGTAAACAGACGTTTAGGATCGTTTGGGTGTTTTTTTCAGCAGCCCCTGAACTCTCCTTAACGTTGTCTTAGGCTGGATTCCCACCAATGCAGTTTTAGTGCTTTTTACATTTTTAGATTTGGACTACAGTCCATTTAACATTTAACGTTCTGTAGTGCAAATCCGCAAAATGCAAAAAGCACTAAAAAGGCATAGGTGTGAATCCAGCCTTATGGGTACATGTACACTCAGGCGTTTGTTGTAGTTTAGAAGTAGTTGAGGTTAGCAGCATTTTTCTTAAAGTAAAAAATGTTGTTCAGGATGGAAGTTTAGGGGCATTTGAAACGCCAAATTCTTGTAACAGCGTTTAAACGCTGTAATTTACATTTATAAGCATTTTTGTTTATAGGCGTTTTCAATGGCAAAGAGAGAGAGAGAGAGAGAGATTTCACCTGCATTGGGAGGGTGTACTGATCTCAAATATCTGTTATCTGTAAAAAACGCTTCTGAACATAAATGCCCATAAATGGGGCATGTAAAAGTGGCAAAACCGACGTTTTTAAACATCCATTACTAGCTGTCAACTTCCAACGTTCAGAAGAGGATTTCAAATGTCCTGTGTACATGAAGCCTAAAGCCTCATACACACAATTGGATTTTCCATGGGGAAATGTGATGACAGGCTGTTGGCGGAAAATCCGACCGTGTGTATGCTCCATCAGACAATTGTTGGCCAACTTTCCGTGGACAAATGTTGGATGGCATATTTATAAATGCTCAGAAGCAAGGACGAGCCAGAAGTGGTCGGTATCGTAAAATAGCGTTTGTAATGGACAATTAAAATTTGTCAATTTACCACAACACCATTATCACGTAGATTTTAAGATCAAAGCTACAACTATGTTGGTGTCCCATGTTAATTTTACATTGTATTTTTTTTAAATGTAACTACTTACTCCCAAAATGTCATTTGAAGTAAAACATATAGCCAAGTATTATGCCCTGTATACACGGTCGGACATTCTGATGACACAATCCGTCCGATTTTTTCGGATGTTTTTTGGCCAAACATGTCTTGTATACACATGGTTGCACAAAGTTGTCAGAAAATCCGATCGTTCAGAACGAGGTGACATACAACACGTACGATAGGACTATAAAGAGGCCAGTAGCCAATAGCTTTCGTCTCATAATTTATTCTGAGCATGCGTGGCACTTTGTGTATTGGAATTGTCTTCACACGATCGGAAATTAAATGATCAGATTTTGTTGTCGGAAAAATTTTAGATCCAGATCTCAAACTTTGTGTTTTTTCTTCCGTTGGAAATTCCGACCTTAAAAGTCCAATGGAGCCCACACACGATCGGAATTTCCGGCAACACAGTCAGATCGCACATTTTCCGTCGGAAAGTCTGACCGTGTGTACAGGGTATTATTCTCCACAATTTTTTTATTGTGCATTAAAAAAGAAAACAAATAAAATTGGACATGCTATCTGCCAATAGATCTTAACCAAAAAGTGCATTCTATGCATCCAAAAATATAGAAAATATACAAGATCAAATCATTATTCCCCCAAAAAAATTATGTAAAAGCAATAATAAATAACACATTATCTCCTCCAATTCCGCAACATGGCTGGTTGATGAACAGCCGTCCAAAAACTGAAGAGTGCAAAATGAAAAGTGCAAAATGAAAAGTGCAAAATGAAAAAGCGCGAATCAATACTCACCAAACTTCTACTAACATAAAATTAGCAGAAGGAGCCCAAAGGGTGGCGCTAAAGAGCTGAAAAACAATGTAGTACGTCACTACATTCGTAATTGTTTGCCAACAATTTTGTGGCCGTGTGTATGCAAGACAAGTTTGGGCCAACGCCGTTTGGACAAAATTCCACGGTTTTGGCCAACAATCTGATCGTGTGTGCGAGGTTTAAGGGTTCCTCTATGGTACAAAGGGTGGGAAAGGCTGAACTAGGGAGTGCAGCAGTCTTGGGCATATAATGAAAAGTATGTCCTACTAATTGCAGCAATTGGATGTAAAACAGAGCTATGCATTTTGCAGAACAATGAGTCTGTTTGAAGATTTCCCTTTGTTTCCAGTTCCAAAGATCCCAAATTTTGGGATGTCACCAGAAAATTAATAGAGGGGATATCTTCAAATGGAGACAATAGTTCTGGTGACACTGGTGAAAATCAGGGATTCCCTCACTTTAGAGGGATTTTCTCTCTCTTCCTCTTCACTTGGCTTTGGGACAGGAAGTGAAGGTAAATCTCCCCAGTCGGACACAAATGGCAAAAATAATCTGACAGGTAATATAACCCTCTTACTCTATCTGATATGAAAAAAAAATGTTTTGCCCTCTGCTTTAATACAATTTTTCTGATATGCTTGCTTGCGGAGTTATTGCTGTATAACAAAATCAGACACTTGATTAAACACTCCAAATGGCACTCCAGATTTTAATGGAACAGCTTATGTAGTCATTTGTAGATATGCTCCCTGTGGGGGCAGTCTGGTCTCTTTTTCTTTATGATTATATAACTAACAATCACTACCAACATTTAATTAAATATGAAAGCACATGTGAATATAACTGGAAAGCAGTGATAAATGTAAAATAACATTTTCATGGAAGCTCAAAATTTGTCCCTTTGTGCAGCATATCAGGTTCTCATAGGAGTCACTTTATACATTCATGATTTGGCCATTAGTTATTACTTTGTGGGCAGTATAGCTAAATGACTGAAAATGTACTTGTCTTCACAGTCTATAGGAGGATAGTCATGCTGCAGAAAAAAAACAACCAACTTTCCCTAAACATGCACATTAATTGACATATTTCTCAAGATAGCCAGCAGAAAATACACAACTAGCTCACAAAGATCATCTGATTTCTCTTAAAGTGAACCTATTCGTGAGCATGTAACTTGTTTTCCTGTTCTTTATTATGGTGATGTGATGGGTGATTAACGTGATATTAAAGGCAAGCTTTTGCGATTCGGCACTGCGTTGTTTTAACTGACAATTGTGCGGCCCTGCGACCATACACCAAAATAAAATTGACGTCCTTTTTCCCCTCAAATAGAGCTTTCTCGTGGTATTTGAACACCTCTGTGGCTTTTATTTTTTTTGCGCTATAACCAAAAAAAGAGCGACAATTTTGAAAAAAAAAAAGCAGTATTTTTTACATTTTGCTATAATAAATATCCCCCAAAAATCTATACAAAATTTTTTTTTTCCTCAGTTTAGGCCAATATGTATTCTTCTACATATTAAATCACAATAAGCGTATATTGATTGGTTTGCACAAAAGTTATAACGTCTACAAAATAGGGGATATATTTATGGCATTTTTATTATTCATTTTTTTTTATTAGTAATGGCGGCAATCTGCGATTTTTATCGGGACTGTGACATTATGGCGGACACATCGGACACCTTTGCCTCTTTAAAAATGCACTGATTACTGTGTAAATTACACTGGCAGGGAAGGGGGTAAACACTAGGGGGTGATCAAGGGGTTAAGTGTGTCCTAGGGAGTGATTCTAACTGGGGGGTGGGCTACCACTGACATGACAGCGATCATTGCTCCCGATGACAGAGAGCAGTAGATCTCTGTCATGTCACTAGGCAGAATGCCTTGTTTACATAGGCTTCTCCCTGTTCTGCAGCTCCGTGACACGATCACAGGACACCGGCGGACATCAAGTCCACCGGACACGTGGGCATGGTCATGCTGTACGCGGCAGGATGGACAATTAAAGGGGACAATTAAAGGGGACGTACAGGTATGCCCATTTGCCCACCACTGCCGTTGTGCCGACGTATATCGGTGTGCAGTGGTCAGCAAGTGGTTAAATAACATACGTTATGTCTGTTATTTAACCAACAACCACCACCAACAAATGTTATGCTTACCTGCTCTCTGCAATCAATTGTTGTGCATAGAGAAGCCTCGATTACAGGTTATGCTGCAACTCCTGAACCCACTACAACCCACTCTCTCTGGACCTCAGCTGTTCCCCCTTTTAATAGCGCAGGAGGGCTGGCTAGGACCAACAGTCTGGGAACTGAGCTTACAACAGTTAACCCTTTCTCCCAACCTGAGCAAGCCGCTAGCTCGATAGAACCAAATATTTCAACCTCCAAATGAACCAATGTATAAATGAACCATCTTTGAAATTTGCATATGGATTAGCTTTACTGGCTCATTCATATGCATAAATAAGATGCGGGGGGACCGCATCTTATTTATATAGTAAGCTGAAGGAAGCTCCTCCATTGGCTCCTGCCAAGGGAAGGACTACCTGCTGCTGCATCTCTCCAGTCCACCAGTAAGGAGGGGTCTGTACAGGAGGGTTGCGGTCTGTACTGGAGGAGGCTCTGTACTGGTGGTAAGGGATGGAGTCTGTACTGGGGGGTTCTGTACTGGTGAGAAGGGGCTCTGTACTGGTCAGGGTGAAAGAGGTCCATACCAATCAGGGGTCTCTGGACTAGAGTGAAGGACTCTGTACTGTGGGGGGCTCTGTACTGGATGGGAGGAAGGTGGTCTGTACTGAAGGGGGGCTTCTTCACTGTTGGGGAGGGAGGGGGACTGCACTGGGGGGGGGCTGTACTGGTGGGAAGGAGGGAGGTCTGTGCTGAAGGTTAGAGTATGTCCTGATGGGGGGGAAGCTTGTACTGGAAGAGGGTTCTGTACTGAAGGGTGGGGTCTGTTCTGATTTCGGAGGGAGGGACCGCTACTAGAAGGGGTATCTATACTAGTAGGGAGGGAGCAGGTCTGTACTGAAGAGGGGTCCGTAATGGTGGGGAGGGGGTCTCTACTGGAGGGGGATCTGTACTGGTAATCAGGGAGGGGTATGTACTGAAAAAAGGGCTGGGTGAGGGGTAAGTGGTGTGGGACTGATCTGTACTGGGGGTCTGTATTGAGATAAGGGTTGGGAAAGGGTCAGTGTTGTGGGGTGGTCTGCACTGGGTGATCTGTCTGGGAAGAGGCTGGAAAGATGGTCTGGCTGTTTAGGGCTGTGAAGGGAAATCATTTCTCAGATGGGGTTTTGGTGTTGTGTGTGGGGGGGGGGGGGATTCTGTATTTGGGGGGATAGAATTTGTACTGGAAGGAGGGGGTCATTATTGGATGTACTCTGGCCTGTGTGATATACACTTGTGTGCTCCTGACCCCTGCACTCCTGAGCCCTGTGTGACAGACATTATGTTGTGTATTTCTTTGTATTTATCACCATATTTTGTGCAAGAGCTGTTGAGTTGCTGCACTTTAAACTGACTGCAGCAATAATGTGTAGATTGTAATGTGCAGATTGTGCATATGTTTGTGTGTAATTTGCAGACATTGTTTATATTTTATGTAATGTGCAGATTGTGCATAATGTGAAGACTGTGCATAATTGAAAAAAAATAACCATAGCTTGTTGACATGCATTATTTGACCAACGGCATATATGATACTAAAGTGCCACCTTGTCACGTACCTAGTGGACGAACCCGACCTGCAGGGGATGGCTCTCTTGCTGCTCCGACTCAAAGGTCCTGGTAGGATGAACAGGAAGCACAAGAGTCAAGAGTGGCACGAGTGCCTGGCAAGATCAACAGCAGAAGATGGATCAGGAACTCAGGAAGCACTATGTAGAAGGACATCAGACTGGGCCAGAAGGTAGGCAGGAACCTGGAAGGAGCTGAATCAGCAGGCAGGTGCAGCAGACTGGAACCGGACAGCAGACTGGAACTGAACAGCAGACTGGAACCAGGAACCAGGATACCGGAGCTGGACCTCAGACTGGAGCTGGACTGCAGATAGGAGCTGGACCGCAAGCTGGAAGCTGGACAGCAGACAGGAACCAGGATACTGAGACTGGAGGGTCAGACAAGCCGGGTCGGTAATCAGGCAGACAGCGGAGGTACCAGAGGATCAAGCAGAAGAGTAGTCAGACAGGCCGAAGTCGGATGCAGGTGGATGACAGGGATGATCGGGGACAAGCCGGGTAAAGCACAAGCACAGGAACAGGTTTTCAGGGGTCAAGACACACACATGCTGTAGAACAGACAGCGCCAACGGGCGCACGCGCACCTGTGCGCGAATGCGCAACGGCAAGCTCAGGATGCCTGTTACTGGCAGGAACTTCCTGACACACCTAGAGTTTGAAGTTAGAAAATGTTTCTCTCATATAAACAGATGTAGAAAGGTATATACACCCATGTGGGAATGGCTATCCAAACTTTCTAAATAAAAGGCCAATAGTTCAAGCTGAAAGTGGGACTGTACAAGATCAAATAGGATTCTGCGAAAGGGAATAACGCTAGATGCCATACTACAAGAGAGAAACAATACAAGAACACCTGCAATCTCCTGCAATTGCTTGAAATTCCTGGAGTTCTGTTTACTATGAAGATCGCAAACCAGCTATAACACAAGCCAAGTTACTTTTTAGTGTATCCCTATACAGTAGCTGTCACGATCGCCCTAACGTCTCGACTAGACATAGAAACCTTACCCGCCGGAGCCTGTCGTGGAGAGTCCGTCGTTCCCCGTCAACGCGCGTCAAAGCTAACGAACGCACTCGCGTCGACACGAACGCGCGCACGCGCACACGTAGGTCACGAACGGGTGCACGTCTACGTGCGAGGGCGCGCTGACCCGTCGTACGTTCGCTTGGCGCCCTGAAGCCTTCTTTAGTCATTGGCTCCCTTCCATCTGTGCTGTCCAGTCTACAGCGTGTCCGTGATCCGTGCTGCTCGTATCCAAAACCTGTTATCTGATTCCTGACATCCGGCTTGTTCCTTGACTCTGATTGATTGCTGCCTGCCCACGACCTCTGCCTGTTTGACCACGTCTTCTGCCTCATCCCTTTGTACCTTGCTGATCGTCTCCTGCTGACCCGGCCTGTATCTGATTCCGCTGTTCCTGCTACCTACCTGAGTTCCTGCTTTACGGAACATCTGCTCACAGCCAGTTCCTGCACTTGTGCCTGCCAGCGACAGTCAAGCACCATCCGCTATACCAGCCTGTTACCAGTGCCCAGCTGACCTCCCGGACTAATACCGGCTACCAGGCACTTGTGCCCTCTGGACTGTTGAATACCTGTCTCCACCTTCAGGGGTTCAATAGCCAGGGGATACGAGGGGCCGCTCCCTGCACTCCAGGCTCGACCATCAGGTACGTGACAGTACTGGACAGCCATGTCCGAGCCTGCGCAGGGAGCCTCCCCCATGGATGAACTCTGCCACCATCTGGCCGGCCTTACACAGGCAGTTAAGAATCTACAAGAGGGCTACGGCAGACTGGAGGAACAAATCCAGGCGCTATCCGCCTCTGCACCAGCGGCTCCTGGGGCCCATGCCCCGCCGTCAGTCGTAATGCTGCCACCGGAACCCAGGGTCCCAACCCCGGAACGGTTCACAGGGGACCGGAGCAAGTTCAGGGCATTCCGCAACTCCTGCGAACTCTACTTCGCCCTACAGCCCAGAACTTTCTCCCTTGAGGCAACGAAGGTGGGGTTCGTCATCTCCCTATTAAGCAATGAACCCCAGGCCTGGGCTCACCGACTGTTGGAACAGAAGGATCCGTCCCTAGACTCCGTGGACACCTTCTTCCGGGCAATGTCCAGGCTTTATGAGGATCCCCAGCTAGCCGCCACTGCCGAAGCAGCCCTACATGCCCTACAACAAGGACGCAGACCCGTAGAAGACTACGTCTCTGAATTCCGACGTTGGAGTGCAGACACGGACTGGAACAATGCGGCCCTGCGGTACCAGTTCCGCATGGGGCTTTCCGAGGCCCTGAAAGACGAGCTGGCACGAGTGGGTGTTCCTGAGACCCTGGAGGCCCTGATTGACATTGCTATCCAGATCGACAGGCGTTTGAGGGAGCGCCGCCAAGAACGATCCACCACGACTCCCCGTCCGGTTTGGATGTTACCACGGGTGCCTAGTCACCCACCTCCGCCTGTTCCAGTTGCATCCACATCGGACACCCCGGAGCCTATGCAGCTGGGGCTACTACGCCCGTCCCTGACCCAGGAAGAACGCCAGCGTCGTCGGGTCAATAACCTATGCCTATACTGCGGGGAACCAGGGCACTTTGTTCGTTCCTGCCCGGCGAAGATGCGTAAGTGCCTCCGTGTTCCACCTGTCTCGTCTCCTATGTTGCCAGATAACATCTCCCATCTAGCTGTTCCTGTTCTCTTGCAGCTCCCAGGAAGGACTATCTCAACCCACGCGGTAATTGATTCCGGGGCATGCAGTGGCTTTATTGACTCGTCTTTCGCCCGAATGAACAGGATCCCTCTTAGACCACGAGTGAAGGGGCTCTCGGTATACTTGGCTGATGGGTCTACTCTGGAATCAGGGCCAGTAATTCAGGAGACCAGTCCTCTACCCGCCATCATCGCCGGGTCTCACCAAGAACTCCTTTGCCTGGATGTCATCCAGTCTCCCCTGTTCCCCATCATCCTAGGCATGCCTTGGCTGAGGGCACACAATCCTCACATCAACTGGGCCACCGGAGTAATCAAGTTCCCCTCTGACTACTGCCACCAGCATTGTTGTCCGACTCCCAATGGTGACTCGTCAGTCCTTCTCTGTCTGGATGCGGATGAAGAAACCCGACAGGCTGTACCTGAGCAATACCATGCGTTTCTCGATGTTTTCAGCAAGAAGGGCGCAGAGACTCTCCCTCCTCATAGGCCTTATGATTGCCCTATTGAACTGCTCCCGGGGGCAGAAATTCCGTTCGGAAGGATCTTCCCACTGTCCGAATCCGAATTAAGTACTCTAAAGACCTACCTGGACGATAATCTTAGAAAAGGGTTCATCCGACCTTCCACCTCCCCAGCGGGCGCTGGAATCTTCTTTGTCGAGAAGAAGGATCAATCCTTACGTCCGTGTGTGGACTATCGGGCACTAAATAAAATCACAGTTAAAAATCGCTACCCTCTGCCATTAGTACCTGAGCTTTTCCAGAGACTGGGTTCCGCTAAACTCTTTACCAAGCTGGATCTTCGGGGGGCTTACAACCTCGTCCGTATCAGAAAAGGCGATGAGTGGAAAACAGCTTTTCGTACCCGCTTCGGACACTATGAATATTTAGTGATGCCTTTCGGGTTATGTAACGCCCCGGCTACGTTCCAGCATTTTGTGAACGACATCTTCAGAGACTATTTAGATTTGTTTGTTATCATTTATTTGGATGATATACTAATCTTTTCCTCCACTTTAGTTACCCACAGAGAACATGTCAAGAAGGTCCTGACTCGCCTCCGCTCTCACGGCCTGTATGCCAAGCCAGAAAAATGCGTTTTCGAGAAGGAAAGTATCCAGTTCCTTGGTCTGATTATCTCGATTCGAGGGGTCGAGATGGATCCCCAGAAGATAACTGCAATCCAGGACTGGCCTGCCCCATCCGATAGAAAAGGAGTTCAGCGGTTTGTGGGCTTCGCGAATTTCTATCGCAAATTTATAAAGGGATTCTCCTCCATCATCGCCCCCATTACCGGGCTAACCAAGTTGGGCACCAAGTTCCGCTGGACACCTGAGGCACAAGAGGCCTTCGAAGCCCTGAAAAAGCTATTCGTTTCAGCTTCGATTCTGAAACATCCTGATCCTACCCTGCCATACACCCTTGAGGTTGACGCTTCGGAGGTGGCAGTAGGAGCTGTGTTGTCCCAGAGGCAGGGACCTAAGTCCGTACTCCACCCAGTTGCGTTCTTCTCCCGCAAACTATCCGAAGCCGAGAGAAACTACGACGTGGGCGACCGTGAGCTACTGGCAATTAAGTCGGCACTGGAGGAGTGGCGCTATCTGCTAGAAGGGGCTATCCACCCAATCCTGATCTATACAGATCACAAAAATCTCGAATATCTGAAGACAGCTAAGAGGTTGAAGCCTCGTCAAGCCAGGTGGGCACTCTTTTTCTCACGATTCGTATTCCACATAACCTTCCGCCCCGGATCCAAGAACACGAAGCCAGATGCTTTATCTCGCATGTTTAGCCAGCCGGAAGATCCACCTCTCAGTGACACCATCCTTCCTGCTGGAAACTTCCTCTTACTCCAAGGAGATGTGGTCTCTCAAGTTAAACAGGCTTCCAGAGGCGCCTCACCTCCACCCGGTATCCCGCTGTCCTCCAGCGATGATCTTATGTGGCATGGGAACAGGATCTTCGTCCCCCAGACAGCTCGGACCTTAGTTCTGGCTTCCTGTCATGACCATCCCATGGCTGGCCACTTTGGAACGTTCAAAACATTAGAATTACTCAGGCGTAACTTCTGGTGGCCGAAGATGAAGAACGACTGCAAGAGTTACGTACAGACCTGCACGACCTGCATTCGGAGTAAGGGCAACAAGTCCAGAGCCTGGGGCTTACTAAAACCTCTACCTGTCCCTGATAGACCATGGAGAATGATCTCCATGGATTTTATCGTCGAACTCCCCCCTTCGGAGAACCATACAGCGATCTTCGTCGTAGTCGACAGGTTCACGAAGATGGCTCATTTCTTGCCCATGAAGGGCACTCCCTCTGCCGCGGAGACAGCTAACGTCTTCATAAAGGAAGTTATAAGACTTCATGGCATCCCCACCAATATCACATCTGACAGGGGGGTGCAGTTCACATCTAGATTTTGGAAGGCACTCTGTGCAACTCTGAAGATCGACCTCTGCATGTCCTCAGCCTACCATCCGCAGACCAACGGTCAGACCGAGAGGACGAATCAGACCTTAGAGCAGTACCTGCGTTGCTTCTCGTCCTTCTCACAAGACGATTGGGTCTCCCTGCTACCTATGGCCGAGTTCGCCTACAATAATTCAGTCCATTCAGCCACCAAACAGTCCCCTTTTTATGCAAATTTCGGGTACCATCCGTTGTTCTTGTCTGGCGATCTTCCTGAATGTCCGGTGCCAGCACTTCAGAAGAGACTTGCTTTCTTTGAAGAGAATAATAAACTCTTACAGGAAACCTTGACTAAGTCGCAGGAACATAATAAGAAAGTCTTCGACAGAAGAAGAAGAGGGGAGCTGGATCTCAAGACCGGGGATAGGGTCTGGCTGTCCACCTTAAACCTCAAGTTAACCTGTCCCTCCAAGAAATTGGGTCCCAAATTCCTGGGTCCCTTCCCGATCAAAAGGAAGCTAAATGATGTGGCATTTGAGTTGGAACTCCCTGAGTCTTTCCGAATTCACCCGGTGTTCCACGTATCGCTCCTCAAGCCTGCAGTTGAGGATCCTTTCTCTGACAGGACTTCCTGCCCTCCGGAACCGGTGTTGGTCGATGGAGAGATCGAGTTCGAAGTCGAGGCCATCATGGACTGTAGGAAAAGAGGAAACCAGGTCCAATTCTTAGTTAAATGGAAGGGCTACGGACCCGAGGAGAATTCCTGGGAGCCAGAGGCTAATATTCATGCCAAGAGACTCATCCGCACCTTCAAGAACTCTCACCCGAACAAGTGGGCTCGGTTGGGCATCCGGGGGCTGCCCCTTGGGGGGGGGCAATGTCACGATCGCCCTAACGTCTCGACTAGACATAGAAACCTTACCCGCCGGAGCCTGTCGTGGAGAGTCCGTCGTTCCCCGTCAACGCGCGTCAAAGCTAACGAACGCACTCGCGTCGACACGAACGCGCGCACGCGCACACGTAGGTCACGAACGGGTGCACGTCTACGTGCGAGGGCGCGCTGACCCGTCGTACGTTCGCTTGGCGCCCTGAAGCCTTCTTTAGTCATTGGCTCCCTTCCATCTGTGCTGTCCAGTCTACAGCGTGTCCGTGATCCGTGCTGCTCGTATACAAAACCTGTTATCTGATTCCTGACATCCGGCTTGTTCCTTGACTCTGATTGATTGCTGCCTGCCCACGACCTCTGCCTGTTTGACCACGTCTTCTGCCTCATCCCTTTGTACCTTGCTGATCGTCTCCTGCTGACCCGGCCTGTATCTGATTCCGCTGTTCCTGCTACCTACCTGAGTTCCTGCTTTACGGAACATCTGCTCACAGCCAGTTCCTGCACTTGTGCCTGCCAGCGACAGTCAAGCACCATCCGCTATACCAGCCTGTTACCAGTGCCCAGCTGACCTCCCGGACTAATACCGGCTACCAGGCACTTGTGCCCTCTGGACTGTTGAATACCTGTCTCCACCTTCAGGGGTTCAATAGCCAGGGGATACGAGGGGCCGCTCCCTGCACTCCAGGCTCGACCATCAGGTACGTGACAGTAGCATACAGACCATTGTCAATGGTGATTTGCTAGAAAAGTGTACACATGTGTGTTGTATGTATATTTGTAGTACTCTGTATGTTTTGTATTGTTTTCCTACAGTTGCAAGTAGTTTGTGGGTGCAGCATTCTTGTTTAGTAACAGCATGTTAATATACTACAGGGTTATTAATTTCCATGTTTAACCAAGAAGTAGCCAAGATACAAGAAAACACCCGAAGCTAAGGAAAGGGGGATGTTGGGGCATGAGCTGTGACATTTCCCCGTCCTATGTGTCCTTTTAATAATAGCAGTGGTCTCCAAACTATGGCCCGCTGGTTGCTGTTGACCTGCCCCTGCAGTGAGAAGGTCCTGTATGCAGGTCTTTCTCATTGCAAACCAGACTGAAGGTGTTGAGTATTAAGAATAGCAAGGCAAAGCATTCCAGCACCCAGCAACAGGTGAAGTAATCTCCTTCATGATTGTGCCTGTGTCATCCTGGCCATGACATCACTATGAGGAGCAGCACAGGACACGAAGCTTACCAGGTAAGTACTCTACATATTCATGTTTGAGAACAAGGTCAGTGGTCACTGAACACTACTGATAGGGCACTGTTCCCACTGACACAGGGGCACCTATTATCCCACTGATCGCTCACACAGAGGCACCATTACTCCCATTGACACAAGTGCACCATTCCTCCCACTTACCACTTACGCTGGGGCACCATTTTTACCATGTTCACAGGAGCAACATTCCTCCTTGTTAGAATATTATTCCAAATTCATATTTTGGCCCTTATAGGTGTTATATTCATGGCAAGCTTGCAAAACAAATTTGGTTTATGATTAGTCATAATAAATATAGTATGTGTGAATGACTTTGATCAAATGTTCAGTAAAATAGATCCTCATCTAAAGCTGAGTATTGCTAGAAGTATCTGGTGTATGTAGTTAGTTTGAAAATTACATATAAGGTATCTGGTATAGAATGTCAAGGGAGGTACAGAACAGACCAGTATTTATGTAGTTAGAGAAATAATACATATTTGTTTATATCCTGTTAAGTTTAGTGTAGTCTCAGTCATATTAATAAGTATTAGTATATAGTTACTTAATGTAGTTAAAGTTGGTAATATGTGTTCATATTAGTAGATGTTTGGTTATATGACATTACATGATCATCACATTACTACAAGTGTTGCACGTGGGATTGTCACTAAAAATCCATATATGTCTCTCTAAGTTAGTATCTCCTTTTGTATAGCATATTGCTGAAGTTTGCAGAAATGGATATGTGCCATACAAGGTTCTACGTTTTTGTGAGGTTATTATGTTCACATGTAACATATAAAGCAAACGCTTCAATATTGAAGGTCAGACAGACACACACACCCACTAGTAGAGATGACACAGACATATTCACACAAAGACACTTTGACAAGTTGGAACAGCTGAATTCTCGCAGAAGTCTAAGAACGTAATTTCCTGCTTCTTTTTGGTTACACAAGACAGCATGGAGACAGACGGCAGCAGCCATGAAACACACATGCTTTTATAAGCTTATTACAACTATTTATTCTATTTCATATATTTTTACCTTCACTGATCTGAACTATTATATCTTTTACAGTGTATTTATAATGCCAATAAACTCACACTTTGTTTTAAGTCAGTCTGAATGCTATTCATCCAGAAATGCCCTTGAGATACAACAATATTAGATATTATTTTTATTCTTCACTCCCACTGACACATGGGCATAATTCTCACCATTGACAAAGTAATTTATTACTCCCACTGACCAATGACATTAGGGCGTTTATCAATCCCACTGATGCAGGGGGGTATTTTTTCTCCTACTGACTATGGATGTAGAAACTTTTTTTTTTTACTTTCACTGATACAGGGCCATTTATTATTAACACTGATGCTAGGACATGCTTTACACCTGATGCAAGGGCAATTTTTACTCCCACTGACCTCTGAGACAGGAGCATTTATGACCCCTAATATCCACTGATGCAGGGACATTTATCATTCCCACTAACAGATTTATGAGCATATTTAGTGTCACTGACTACTTACATAGGGGTAATTATTATTACCACTGATGGTGGAGCATTTACAACTCTTATTTACCACTGATGTGGGGGCATTTTATGCTTTCATTTAAATAAGATCATTTTTTTCTTCCACTGACCACTGATGTAGGAGCCTCTCACTGACCACTGGCGCAGTTGTATTTTTTTACTCCCGCATACCACTGAATACCAATGTACGGACATCTGTTCACTCCCACTGACACAGGAGCATTTGTGACTCCCATTTACCACCAATGTAGGGGTGATTCCTATCTTTTGTTATTCTGAAGAAATCCATGTGTGTTTGGTGGGAGTGGTTTCATAATTATCACCCTGCTATGGCAGCTGCAGAGCACTAATGAGGAAAGCTGCTTGGCCTGCAACCCTTTAGACACGTTCCTATTGGAAATATCTCACCAAAAATTACATTTTTGTTGCAGGTGATGCCTGAAATCTGACTTGTATCTTAGGCAGATTTTTGGGAAAATTGGTGAGCCAATCAAACAAGCAGGAAATTATGTTTCCGGGGAGTGGTCAGTACACATTCTGTGTACAGAACAACTCCATGTAGCCATATTACTTTGCATTTATAGAAAATTACAGCGGCTGCAGATTGAAAAGGAAAGGTAATTTTTAAAAACATTCAATTACGATATGACTTGTATCGTAATTGTACACGCTATATTATTTTATCTTTATTTGCTATTTTCTTTCCCCACAAAAGTGGAGTTACCCTTTAAGTATATTGTCCAACTCCCAGCTGTATGAATTTAAAAAATTCTTATTGAATTTAAGCATATCAGGTGATGTGGATTTGTGTAATGAGGGAGGGTGTGGCCTAGGGAGATCAACACTCTATATCAAGGTGTGCATAATTGTTAGGCAGCTTTTTTTTCCTCAGGGAAAAAAAGAGATTTAACTGACTATAGAAAGTCTTAGGCCCCTTTCACACGTGCGGACCGTATGTTTGTATTTCAGCCATCCGTTTTCGGATGAAATACGGACATACATGCATCCCTATGGGATAGCGGGTGTCATCCGACGGTTCAGCGGGGATCAACGGAGCGATCCCCACTGAGCAAGTGGATGTTCATGGGGCGGATCATCACGGATCCGTCCCATGTGAAAGGACCCTTACAGAGGGATTCAGTACTCTTGAAATTGCGGAGATATTGGGGTGTGATCACAGAACAATCTTTTGTTGCAAATAGTCAAGAGGGTCTCAAGAAACCTGTTGAGAAATAAAGATACAAATGAACTGCCAAAGATTTGAGAAGAATCAAACGTGAAGCTACCAGGAACCCATTATCCTCCAGTGCTGTCATATTCCAGAACTGCAACCTACCTGGAATGCCCAGAAATACAAGATGTTCAGTGCTCAGAGACATGACCAAGGTGACTGCCAGCCATGAGCGATCGTGAGCACGAGAGGCAGAACAGGGACATGTGTGTGTAAACACACTCATCCCAGTTCTGGGAGGAGAGGAGAGAGAGATTGTGAGTTTCTACTAGCTGGGAACCACAATCTCTCATCTCCTATAGTCAGTCCCATCCTCCACAGTTAGAACACACACATAGAGAACACAGTTAACCCCTTGATCGCTCCATAGTGTTAACCCCTTCCCTGCCAATGACATTTATACAGTAATCAGTGCATTTTTATAGCACTGATAGTGCTATATAGTGTGAAAGGGGTCTTAGTTGCACAATAATTTTGCACACTAATAGTTGCTCAATAATTGTGCACACATAGATATTCTCCTAAGAAAGCCAAAATCTCACTTTGACTTTCTTAAATATGCAGGTTTGAGGTTTAGATTGAAAGCACTGTAGTTGTTCAAATATAAAATGAATCCTCAAAAATACAACTTGCCCAATAATTATGCACACAGTGTATACTCCTGCTGGTCACAGTCTGGCCCCAAAAGGGTGATGGACACTAAATTGGTCCATTTTTATAAAACTGTTTGTGGACCACTGATTAATAACCACCACCTTTTCCACACAATATTTACGACCTCTTCCACACAAATAATACATAGAAAATATATGCAAAGAACATACCATGATAGTCCATTTTAGTTGCTTTATACTCAGTAAATAAACATCCCATTTCCTTTTTTTTTTTGATTTATTCGACTATCTTTTGGATTCACTCCACACCAGCCAAACTGATGTGACCTCTACCTAAATTGAAGGTATAACATGCTTTATAAATATTTATGTGTCACCTTGTATCCACCCCTTAGTTAACCTTCCTGCACGACTGTTTTTCCCCTGATCTCTTGTCCATCTATTTTCACCGTGTATCTCATAAAATGAAAATTCATATGGTGTAGTGTTCTAAATGTTATTAACATTTGAACTGACTTAACTTTTGCAAAAAGTCTGCTTAGTTGTTAGGTAAATGAAATCAGGTAGAAAGATACAAAAGGAGCAGAAATATTAAATATGACCTCAGATAATAGAAAAATAAAAAAATAGTAGTATAAAATTTGTACCATCATCCAGAAATCAAATAATGTAAGGATTGGTAACCTGATCCCCAACCAGGTTACCAGAAATGGGGGCAGTTTGGACTATTGCGGTACAATAAAAACGATACAATGAATAATATAACAAGGTAATGATAATGAAAAGATACAGATGATTTTATTGATGCCAGAAAACAAATCATCATTTACATATTAAAATATTAAAAACATAAGCGCAGTACATATGTATATCATCAGTGAGTAGTCACAATACAACTGTTGATCACAGATATCAGTTTCCTCGACTAGTTTCGCAGACTTATACTGCTTCATCGGGAGGTTATCTGTGATTAGATCAAAAAAGCGAAAAAATAATCAAAAAAGGGAACAAAAAATATAATAATAATAATGAAATTTTATGCAGCATCCCAATTAAGAAAAATTGGTTCAAAAAGGTTAAAAACGGGGAGAGAGCGACACAGCTTACCCATGCTCCAAACAGGCGTCAAGCTCACAGTGCTACCACCTGATAACTAGTCCCCTGCGGCAACTCGGGGAAGCTATATAGTGTGATGATTAGGGTCTAGGTAATGGAATAAAATAAATAAATAAAATAAATCAGTGTACTGTCAGCTTATCGGGATAAGTCAAGTGAAGTGAGTAGATAATTGGATGGTAGTGCGAATAGTTGTGAAACCATATAAGTGAAACAAATGGAGGAAGGAACAATTGCGCGTGTATTGGAATATGTGAAAAAAAGAAACCCAACAAGTCAAAAAGTGGTGGTAAAACGGTGTGAATTAGTGAAATTTGTGGAGGTTGGGAAAACGACGTGTGGGAAAAAGGGAAAAAGAAAAAGTGAAGAGGGGAAGGGAAGGGAGGGGAGGGGAGATGGGGACAGTGAGGACGTGAGTAAAGGAGAAAGTGAACGTGCATAAAAGAAAATAAGTAAAGCAAGTGTGGATAAGTATGAAATAAAGTGAATAAGGGGAAGCAGGGTATACCTGAAATTGTTGTTAATAAAGGTAGAAGGATCCCGGGAGGGGCATACCCAATAGGGGAAATGATGCCGATGTATGACCCCAGTAGGTATTGATAAACACCACGGGTTCAGAGTGGAGGCATAGTAGACCCTATCCACCCATGCCTAAGTCTCCTGTAGAGGAAATAAATGGTAACACTTTTAAATTCGGTTCACAACGCCAATAATAATACCTGAAAATACAGGGTGTTATCTGGGGATTTGAGAGAGGTATATAAGGTTTGAGAGAGACACTTACTAAGGGTTAGCTGGAGCATACCATCCCGGGAACTCCAATCTAGATCCACACATCACAGGCAGACACCTGTTCTATATAGCTCCCAACCCTGTGACGTTTCAAGAGCGCCCTAAGGCGCCGGTGCATGACGTCACAAAGCCAGGCTAACGCACAGTGCGTGGGCAGGATAATAGCGCGCACGCATGCGCACCAGCCCCGCAGAGTCCCACGCACAACGCCACAAGGTCAGAGCTCCCACATAGCGTATGCGTGAAATAGTCGCGCACATGCATGCGCATCGGCCACTAAGGCCAAAGGGACATAGTCCCTGCCAGTGCCAATGCAAGGGGAGGAGACCGACCCGTAAATGGGATGGGCTCCACCACCCGGGGGCTCACCGGGCTGCCGCAAGGGGACGCAGATGGAACAATCCGAGCGAACGCCTGTCAAGGAGGGGGGGGGTGAGGGAAAGCAGGGAGCTCATTTATAATAATACATAAAAGGGATGTATTAGCCATAAGGATTAATAGAGATATGTGTAGCACAGTAGTTAATTATATAACAAAAGGTACATATGAATAATATACATAGATAGGATGAAACATCCTATGAAGCCAATGCAAACTACAGATTCGAAAGAGGTCCAAGGTATCAAAAGGGCAAATGATTAGAGGCCATGATAGGGTATATCCTGGTCAGGGGTGGCGGGTAGCCTATGGTTTGATTGTAAAATATATCAAGCCCGACCTAATGGATGTCTAGAATGAATAGTTGCATGAAGGCTTACAGTAATAATAAATTAAATGATGAGGTAAGAGTAGTTAAATATAAAGAGAGGTCTTTGTAATGCTAGGAAAGGGGGTTAGATAATGACGTCAAAAGTGGGGGGCAAAGGGGCGGCCCATCCCACCTAGATCATTCACCAACGAATCCAAGCCTAGCAGCATGCCAGGTGTGTTATCCACCCATAATTGTGAGAAATATTAAATATGACCTCAGATAATAGAAAAATAAAAAAATAGTAGTATAAAATTTGTACCATCATCCAGAAATCAAATAATGTAAGGATTGGTAACCTGATCCCCAACCAGGTTACCAGAAATGGGGGCAGTTTGGACTATTGCGGTACAATAAAAACGATACAATGAATAATATAACAAGGTAATGATAATGAAAAGATACAGATGATTTTATTGATGCCAGAAAACAAATCATCATTTACATATTAAAATATTAAAAACATAAGCGCAGTACATATGTATATCATCAGTGAGTAGTCACAATACAACTGTTGATCACAGATATCAGTTTCCTCGACTAGTTTCGCAGACTTATACTGCTTCATCGGGAGGTTATCTGTGATTAGATCAAAAAAGCGAAAAAATAATCAAAAAAGGGAACAAAAAATATAATAATAATAATGAAATTTTATGCAGCATCCCAATTAAGAAAAATTGGTTCAAAAAGGTTAAAAACGGGGAGAGAGCGACACAGCTTACCCATGCTCCAAACAGGCGTCAAGCTCACAGTGCTACCACCTGATAACTAGTCCCCTGCGGCAACTCGGGGAAGCTATATAGTGTGATGATTAGGGTCTAGGTAATGGAATAAAATAAATAAATAAAATAAATCAGTGTACTGTCAGCTTATCGGGATAAGTCAAGTGAAGTGAGTAGATAATTGGATGGTAGTGCGAATAGTTGTGAAACCATATAAGTGAAACAAATGGAGGAAGGAACAATTGCGCGTGTATTGGAATATGTGAAAAAAAGAAACCCAACAAGTCAAAAAGTGGTGGTAAAACGGTGTGAATTAGTGAAATTTGTGGAGGTTGGGAAAACGACGTGTGGGAAAAAGGGAAAAAGAAAAAGTGAAGAGGGGAAGGGAAGGGAGGGGAGGGGAGATGGGGACAGTGAGGACGTGAGTAAAGGAGAAAGTGAACGTGCATAAAAGAAAATAAGTAAAGCAAGTGTGGATAAGTATGAAATAAAGTGAATAAGGGGAAGCAGGGTATACCTGAAATTGTTGTTAATAAAGGTAGAAGGATCCCGGGAGGGGCATACCCAATAGGGGAAATGATGCCGATGTATGACCCCAGTAGGTATTGATAAACACCACGGGTTCAGAGTGGAGGCATAGTAGACCCTATCCACCCATGCCTAAGTCTCCTGTAGAGGAAATAAATGGTAACACTTTTAAATTCGGTTCACAACGCCAATAATAATACCTGAAAATACAGGGTGTTATCTGGGGATTTGAGAGAGGTATATAAGGTTTGAGAGAGACACTTACTAAGGGTTAGCTGGAGCATACCATCCCGGGAACTCCAATCTAGATCCACACATCACAGGCAGACACCTGTTCTATATAGCTCCCAACCCTGTGACGTTTCAACAGCGCCCTAAGGCGCCGGTGCATGACGTCACAAAGCCAGGCTAACGCACAGTGCGTGGGCAGGATAATAGCGCGCACGCATGCGCACCAGCCCCGCAGAGTCCCACGCACAACGCCACAAGGTCAGAGCTCCCACATAGCGTATGCGTGAAATAGTCGCGCACATGCATGCGCATCGGCCACTAAGGCCAAAGGGACATAGTCCCTGCCAGTGCCAATGCAAGGGGAGGAGACCGACCCGTAAATGGGATGGGCTCCACCACCCGGGGGCTCACCGGGCTGCCGCAAGGGGACGCAGATGGAACAATCCGAGCGAACGCCTGTCAAGGAGGGGGGGGGGTGAGGGAAAGCAGGGAGCTCATTTATAATAATACATAAAAGGGATGTATTAGCCATAAGGATTAATAGAGATATGTGTAGCACAGTAGTTAATTATATAACAAAAGGTACATATGAATAATATACATAGATAGGATGAAACATCCTATGAAGCCAATGCAAACTACAGATTCGAAAGAGGTCCAAGGTATCAAAAGGGAAAATGATTAGAGGCCATGATAGGGTATATCCTGGTCAGGGGTGGCGGGTAGCCTATGGTTTGATCGTAAAATATATCAAGCCCGACCTAATGGATGTCTAGAATGAATAGTTGCATGAAGGCTTACAGTAATAATAAATTAAATGATGAGGTAAGAGTAGTTAAATATAAAGAGAGGTCTTTGTAATGCTAGGAAAGGGGGTTAGATAATGACGTCAAAAGTGGGGGGCAAAGGGGCGGCCCATCCCACCTAGATCATTCACCAACGAATCCAAGCCTAGCAGCATGCCAGGTGTGTTATCCACCCATAATTGTGAGAAATATTAAATATGACCTCAGATAATAGAAAAATAAAAAAATAGTAGTATAAAATTTGTACCATCATCCAGAAATCAAATAATGTAAGGATTGGTAACCTGATCCCCAACCAGGTTACCAGAAATGGGGGCAGTTTGGACTATTGCGGTACAATAAAAACGATACAATGAATAATATAACAAGGTAATGATAATGAAAAGATACAGATGATTTTATTGATGCCAGAAAACAAATCATCATTTACATATTAAAATATTAAAAACATAAGCGCAGTACATATGTATATCATCAGTGAGTAGTCACAATACAACTGTTGATCACAGATATCAGTTTCCTCGACTAGTTTCGCAGACTTATACTGCTTCATCGGGAGGTTATCTGTGATTAGATCAAAAAAGCGAAAAAATAATCAAAAAAGGGAACAAAAAATATAATAATAATAATGAAATTTTATGCAGCATCCCAATTAAGAAAAATTGGTTCAAAAAGGTTAAAAACGGGGAGAGAGCGACACAGCTTACCCATGCTCCAAACAGGCGTCAAGCTCACAGTGCTACCACCTGATAACTAGTCCCCTGCGGCAACTCGGGGAAGCTATATAGTGTGATGATTAGGGTCTAGGTAATGGAATAAAATAAATAAATAAAATAAATCAGTGTACTGTCAGCTTATCGGGATAAGTCAAGTGAAGTGAGTAGATAATTGGATGGTAGTGCGAATAGTTGTGAAACCATATAAGTGAAACAAATGGAGGAAGGAACAATTGCGCGTGTATTGGAATATGTGAAAAAAAGAAACCCAACAAGTCAAAAAGTGGTGGTAAAACGGTGTGAATTAGTGAAATTTGTGGAGGTTGGGAAAACGACGTGTGGGAAAAAGGGAAAAAGAAAAAGTGAAGAGGGGAAGGGAAGGGAGGGGAGGGGAGATGGGGACAGTGAGGACGTGAGTAAAGGAGAAAGTGAACGTGCATAAAAGAAAATAAGTAAAGCAAGTGTGGATAAGTATGAAATAAAGTGAATAAGGGGAAGCAGGGTATACCTGAAATTGTTGTTAATAAAGGTAGAAGGATCCCGGGAGGGGCATACCCAATAGGGGAAATGATGCCGATGTATGACCCCAGTAGGTATTGATAAACACCACGGGTTCAGAGTGGAGGCATAGTAGACCCTATCCACCCATGCCTAAGTCTCCTGTAGAGGAAATAAATGGTAACACTTTTAAATTCGGTTCACAACGCCAATAATAATACCTGAAAATACAGGGTGTTATCTGGGGATTTGAGAGAGGTATATAAGGTTTGAGAGAGACACTTACTAAGGGTTAGCTGGAGCATACCATCCCGGGAACTCCAATCTAGATCCACACATCACAGGCAGACACCTGTTCTATATAGCTCCCAACCCTGTGACGTTTCAACAGCGCCCTAAGGCGCCGGTGCATGACGTCACAAAGCCAGGCTAACGCACAGTGCGTGGGCAGGATAATAGCGCGCACGCATGCGCACCAGCCCCGCAGAGTCCCACGCACAACGCCACAAGGTCAGAGCTCCCACATAGCGTATGCGTGAAATAGTCGCGCACATGCATGCGCATCGGCCACTAAGGCCAAAGGGACATAGTCCCTGCCAGTGCCAATGCAAGGGGAGGAGACCGACCCGTAAATGGGATGGGCTCCACCACCCGGGGGCTCACCGGGCTGCCGCAAGGGGACGCAGATGGAACAATCCGAGCGAACGCCTGTCAAGGAGGGGGGGGGTGAGGGAAAGCAGGGAGCTCATTTATAATAATACATAAAAGGGATGTATTAGCCATAAGGATTAATAGAGATATGTGTAGCACAGTAGTTAATTATATAACAAAAGGTACATATGAATAATATACATAGATAGGATGAAACATCCTATGAAGCCAATGCAAACTACAGATTCGAAAGAGGTCCAAGGTATCAAAAGGGCAAATGATTAGAGGCCATGATAGGGTATATCCTGGTCAGGGGTGGCGGGTAGCCTATGGTTTGATCGTAAAATATATCAAGCCCGACCTAATGGATGTCTAGAATGAATAGTTGCATGAAGGCTTACAGTAATAATAAATTAAATGATGAGGTAAGAGTAGTTAAATATAAAGAGAGGTCTTTGTAATGCTAGGAAAGGGGGTTAGATAATGACGTCAAAAGTGGGGGGCAAAGGGGCGGCCCATCCCACCTAGATCATTCATCAACGAATCCAAGCCTAGCAGCATGCCAGGTGTGTTATCCACCCATAATTGTGAGAAATATTAAATATGACCTCAGATAATAGAAAAATAAAAAAATAGTAGTATAAAATTTGTACCATCATCCAGAAATCAAATAATGTAAGGATTGGTAACCTGATCCCCAACCAGGTTACCAGAAATGGGGGCAGTTTGGACTATTGCGGTACAATAAAAACGATACAATGAATAATATAACAAGGTAATGATAATGAAAAGATACAGATGATTTTATTGATGCCAGAAAACAAATCATCATTTACATATTAAAATATTAAAAACATAAGCGCAGTACATATGTATATCATCAGTGAGTAGTCACAATACAACTGTTGATCACAGATATCAGTTTCCTCGACTAGTTTCGCAGACTTATACTGCTTCATCGGGAGGTTATCTGTGATTAGATCAAAAAAGCTAAAAAATAATCAAAAAAGGGAACAAAAAATATAATAATAATAATGAAATTTTATGCAGCATCCCAATTAAGAAAAATTGGTTCAAAAAGGTTAAAAACGGGGAGAGAGCGACACAGCTTACCCATGCTCCAAACAGGCGTCAAGGCGTCAAAAGGAGCAGAGTCTTCTGTACTAGATGAATTTGGTCATCTCAGGGGGCCTGTGGTATTGCAGCTGAGATGTCCCTGATTTGATTATTGTACAGGGCCCCAAATTATTTAAATCAGTCCCTTAATGAAGAAATAACATTGCTACATTTTAACTCTCATTAACACTTCAGACACGGTTCTGCTAATGCCATTTTACACAGAAGTAGTAATATCTGCTCCAGTGTTAGAGAACAAGTCCCCTCTGTCAAGTGGCCAGTAAGGAGCTCAAGGGGGAGAGGAGCAGAGTGTATTACACATGTCCAAAGTACTTAGATAAAAAAATGTTTGGGTGTGCGTACTGTAGTATGTCTAAGGTCCACAACTAAGCTTTTATCAGAGTTAAAAAAAAATAGTTCTGGAATTTTTTGCCAGACAGAAAACACCCTTGCTAAAAAACGCTGATAACAGCCTATGCGTGCATGGACGCGTAGGGTAACATGCTGGGGAGTTTACTGGCTGCAGAATAAAATGTCTAAAGCCAAAAACAACAGTTGTAAAAATGTCTAGTGTATATGAGGCCTTAGCCCTTGTACACACGGTCGGACATTCCAACAGAAAATGTCCGATCGGACCGTGTTGTCGGATAATCCGACTGTGTGTGGGCTCCATCGGACTGTTTCCGTCGGAATATCCGACGGACAAAGTTTTAGAGCTGGGCTATAAAACATTCCAACAACATGATCCGATCGGACTTTGTATGTAGAGAATTCTGATCGGACAAAGAGCCACGCATGCTCAGATCAAATTCCTAGACCAAAGCTATTGGCTACTAGCCTGAACGTAGTCCCGTTGTAACAAAATTACTTCATCGCGTTACGTACGATCAGATTTTCCGACAACTTTGTCCGACTGTGTGTATGCAACACTGGTTTCGGACAAAATCTGTTGGACAAAATCCGACGGATTTTGTTGTTGGAATGTCTAACCGTGTGTACAAGGGCTTAGAGTTATCCCCAGAACAAGAGGTATAGGGAAATCTTCCAAAAAAGACACAATCTGGGGATAACTGTCTAATGCCCCGTAGACACGATCAGAAATCCCGTCAGCAAAAGTCAGATGAGAGTTTTTGGTAGGAAAATCTGACCGTTTGCATGATCCACCTGGGTTTTGCTGGCGGAGTTTCCGCCAGCAAAAGATTGAGAGCAGGTTCTCTATTTTTCCGACAGAAAAAGTTCCAATCGGAAATTCCGATCGTCTGTAGCATTTCCGAAGTGCAAAATTCCTACGCATGCTCGGAAACAATTGGACACACGCCCGGAAGCATTGAACTCCATTTTCTTGGCTCGTTGTAGTGTTGTATGTCACCGCATTCTTGACGATCGAAAGTTCAGAGAACTTTTGTGTGACCGTGTGTATGCAAGGCAAGCTTGAGTGGATTAATGGCGAAAAAACCATCCAAGATTTTTCCGACTAAATCAGATCGTGTGTACGTGGCATAAGAGGAGAATACCTTTCACTTTCAGAGTTTTCTCCTAATTTCCATCTCTGGCATAGGAAGTAAAGAGAAATATCCCTGTGGTACAAAAACAGCAAAAGATTACCTGGCAGTGGTTATATCCCTAATAAGAAGGGCGTTTTGGGGACTTTGAGTGAGGCACAAGACACGTGGTAGGAGAAATTGTAAAATTGTTTAATTGGCATTTAAATAAAGCATTGAACGTAACTATATTTATCTATATACACAAGGCGAAGGCATACAAAAAAGAAGAATTCATGTATGTACATGCACGCATCTGAAATCGCATAGTATCCCATGGAAGTAACCATTATAAAAAGCCAGTGCTTATTGAGTAATGGATACAAATGGGTTATAGGATGCAAATAAATCACAGTTGAGATCAAGCTATGTGTTGCCACTTATCAGGAGAAAATGCATAACGTTTCTGAAAAAAATGAAGACCCCCTTGCTTTGGAGGTTATATACCTTTCCTTCTCTTTGGTTATATTTACACTTTAATATGTACAGTCTTGAGGAAAGAAGGGAAAGGGGGGACATGACTGAAACCAATGGTAATTTTGTGACCGAAACGTTTTTCGTCAAAGATTTCTTCAGCGGCATTTTTACAGTGACGAAAACTAAAAACAAAGTACAGCACTTTTTCATCCACTGACGAAAACTATGATGAAAATCAGATCAGTTTTCTTTAACGAATGAAAACGGGGATAAAAATGTCAAGCAGGGACATTTACCCTTGTGAAATAACTTCCATTTTTTTCATGGAGCTCCGCCTGCTTCCGCAGTCCACTCCCAGCAAGCAAGCGCACCATGACGAGATGACTGCCAGAGACCTGAGAGTGAGAGCAGCACTGTGCATTACAGGCCTCCCGAGTCCTAACTCCTGACGTGTCAAAAAAGCCGCCAGGCACCCAGAGCAGAGCAGACTGCGAGTGTACAGTAATAACAGCTGTGGTACATTACAATTACAGCAGGCATTTTAGTTGACTAAAATACGATGACTAAAATTGGACTAAAACTAAAAATTAGTCCTAAGACTAAGACTAAAACTAAGACTAAAACTAAATCGAAATTTGCTGCCAAAATTAACACTGGTCCGAAACCATTACATTTATTAAGGTGTGAATAAGGTTTAGGAGGGCAATATTTTCAATATGAAGACAAGATAAAGAACTTAGCGACATGATCTCAAATTAGCAGTTGAATTGTTCAAAAACAAACAGAAGAATAGTTTATGCTTGAAATAGACTTCCAGCAGAAGTAGTAAGTCAGTAAAAAGTAAGTCTTCATGTGCACGGGATGTTTTTAGAGCCTCTCCTGAATGATTTAACTTGACAGATAGTAACCAACGTTTAAACCATTTGTTTTGCCGCGTTTACATGCCACGTTTAGCAGCGTTTTTTTTTTTAAATAGGCAAAAATGAAAAACCCCTATAAATGAAATGCGGCTTAAAGCGAGTTACTGCATTAATGCCTCTAAACTCAGCTTCTGAACCCATTTTTTTGCGTTCCAAAAAAAAACTTTAAATGCAACTGTCTAGAAACTACTATAAAATGACCCTGTGTACATGTACTGATAAGTTAACATAGAGGAGAGTTCAGGAGCATTTGAAAAAAATGTCCAACTGCTCCTAAACATCGCTTTACCAGCAGCAGTGTACATGAGGTATGAGTGGATTTAAACATGCTTGGGACAAAGATAGATCTACAGTATATTCAGGCAAAAATGTTAAAAGAAAAGAAAAAAAAAAAAAGAAGAAGAAAAAAAAAAAGGCACACAAAATGGTCCACTTGGTATTTTTCTGTCCGGTAATTCTTCAGTGTTTCTTCGATTAATATCATTCAGTTGAAAAAAAGAAAAAAGCGTAATTACCAATGTTGTTTACGTATCACTAAGATTTTATATCTTTCCCTAGGGGGACCTCTGGTGGATTTTATGAGTAACTGTAACAGCAATAAGACTGACTTAGGCAAACATTTTCCTATAAAAATTTTAATGCAAACTTATGTTCTCTGTTTATATTGCAAACCTTTACTGCTTTTCCTGATTTTATATCAGAGCGATAATGTACCGGAAGTCATTAACAATATATTAGCCAATAACAATAGTAGCGCTCAGTCTCACTCTCTACAGTAACACACTATTCATATTGTATTCATCTCCGTGTTCATATTTATATATAAACACATGTCCACCATGTATAACTGTAATGGCCAGACTTGGCTAATACTTGATAGATTTTTGCAAACCGGTGTCTTACAAACTAGGGTTGCACCAATACCATTTTTTTAAGATGAGTACAAGTACCCATGAATTTATCTGGCCGATACTTTATCTCTAAGAAGCCTGAATATAGAACTCAATAGAAACTGTTTTATGAGTGACTATTAGGAAATTTAGATGTAATCACCAACCTTAAAGGGAATTTAGATATTTGGAAGATAGGGGCAGATGGAATGGGGATGTATCCGCATTAAAAGTTATCTGGGGTTGGAACTCTATTGGAAGGAAAGGATCTACTATTTTTAGGCAAAATATATAGTGAGTAATGAGTGATTTTAGAGATGAGATTTTAGTATCTTATAAATATGTCAGATTCATTGTACATACATTGGTTTTAATAATACTATTTTAGTATAAATAAAGTGCATAAATAGTTTTTATAATGTATTTATTAATACACTTATGAATTTAATGTACCCTAAAATTATAAATTAGGGTGGCATGTTGATGTTAACATCAAATCCAATTAGCCCGGAATGAACCCATTGACTGAGACAGGCAGCAGTTCCAGGAGATGATGTGGAATTAGGCTAAATCAAGATTAAGGAGAAAAAAGGGTTTAGCATTCGGGTGAGGAAATTATAAATTCCGGAATGCCGCTCTGTATGGCCTCTCCCTCAGACAAAGTCATAATGACGAAATGCGCCAGATCGGTAGGGTGACCTGTATATACAGTGATGATGTAACCTAATGAAGGGTCACCGATATTTGTAAACCAATGCTTTTACGCTTGGTGTGTTTGTAAGTGTGATTTTAAGGGGGGATGGAGTATCAATAAACTTTGCATGTATACTGGATTACGCCATGTATAGCTGTTTTCTTTGATAAGATCATCAGCTCCAGGAGTGATCTTACAGTAAATGCGGAGTGCCATCTCTCAGTCGATCTCAAAGGGACACTGAATTATGCTGATGATTTAAGAGGATCTGGTGAGTTTTAAATCCTAAGGAAGCGGTTTTCACGTGGTGAGGTGCTGGTGGATGCTATACAACACTTCAGAGAAGGAGCAGTATCAGTTAGACATGGTGGACTGGTGTTTATATATAAATCTGATCACGGAGATCAATACACACTTATATGAATAGCGTGTTACTGTAGAGATTGAGCGCTGCTATTGTAATTGACTAATATATTGTTAAAGTGGTAGTATGGTCAATTTTTTAACTTTTACCTACAGGAAAGCCTATAATAAGGCTTACCTGTAGGTAAAAATAATATCTCCTAAACCTGTACGGTTTAGGAGATATTCCCCTCGGTATGCGCCGCTGACTGCAGCGGCGCATGCGCACAAGGGGGTTCTCTCCGTGAAAATTCGGCAGCGCTCGTGCGGCCGGACTGAAATCTCCCGCGCGCATGCGCGGGAGTGACAATATCGCGGCTCCGGCCACTCACAGCGCCGGAGCCGCGATACCCGGCTCCCTCGGCGTGGATCGGGCCAGATGTCGGGGCCTCGTTCTAAGGTAAGTATTTCATAATGAGCTAGTATGCGGTGCATACTAGCTCATTATGCATTTTGCTTTGCAGGTTTAAAAAAAAATAAAAAAAAATTGCGGGTTTACTACCGCTTTAATGACATAATGTTTGATGTATTGAATTTAGGTTTATAGTAGCTGCATAAAAGTCATATTTGTTTGAAGTATATGTTTATGATCAATAGCCTAATATTAACTGAATTGGGGCACTGAGTAAGAGGGATCACATTTTTTGGTGAACATTTTAGAGGAATAAATGTACTGGAAGTGTAGAGAGGGGCCTGATCCTTAACCTTATGCTCCTTGTTACAAAAATGTGTACATTGCCTGCTTACTGCCATGAGGACAGGATGCAAGATTATGTGCACTGAAAATGGGAATTATGATACTTATAGCCTGTATATCATAGTTTAACAGTGTGAACAAAAATGATTACATTTTGTTGTGTTCAAAAAAAATGGTTGGCCATTTGACTTTTTTTCTCTTTTCATAGTTAAGTTTGGTTGCACACTTGCCTTGCTATGGTTTACATTTTCAAAGCATATAAATCAGTTCTTGCAGTTATAATGGCATATATACAGTGTACAAAGGGACTATAGGCCCTTTTCCAGGCAAAAAAAATAGATGGAGTGAGGGCTTACAGAGGCATAACTAGAACCTTCAGGGCCCAGTGCAAGAAACCATGAAGAGCCCCCTTGACCCCCAGCTAGAGCCCTTCCCCACTGATCTCGAGACCCTTTACTCCTGTCACAAGGCCCTTTATTATGGTCCCATAGTGGGACCCTTTCACATGTTCTGTAGTGGGCCCCTTCTTGCTGTCTTGGGTTTTTCCATCAGCAAAATTGAAAAAAACATGCTATCAAATTTTTACTGGCGGGAATTCAGCCAGCTAAATTTCCGATGGAGCATACACACGGTCGCATTTTCCGATGAAAAGCTCTCACCAGTCTTTTGCTGGCCAAAATTCTGATTGTGTGTACGACGCAGCATTACTGTGTCCTGGAAATAAAGCTAACAGACCTTTAACTATATTGTTTTGTTATTTACTTTAATGCCTGGGATGGGTGTATTCTAATAGAGAGAGAAGCGTGGATCAGCATATGTCTTGAATGGCTTTTGAAAAGAGAGTTTATTGTTTGCTTATTTTTTGAATTCTTAGTATTTTTATTAGCTTCTTAGCTTTTTTTTTTTAAAGTTATATGGGGCTAGGGTAAACTAGTTAATTTCCTCACTCAGATGTATACATGTATACAATATGTATTTCCTTGCTGGAAAAAGCATGTTGTCAGAAACTATTTTCTGTGGAATACTGTTCTGGACCCTAATTTTGTAATGATGATATTTTGAGAACTAATGGGTATTTAGTTCTAGTAGGTGCTTAGAAATTTCCATAAGCTATATTTATAGCGTTACACAACTCTAGCCTTGTTTACAAATGCCATGCAGCCAAATAGCTGCTTTATATGAGCACCAGTGACATTTTGTCTACCTCAATGCAGGTGGTCAGACACTATAGCTTGCTACTGTGTGCTTCACCTATAGCAGCCCCCTTTCTCTTAAGACAAGCAGGCCTATGGGTACTTGGTTGCCTCCAGGACTTTTACACAATGGTATAGTGCCTGTCCACCACACTAGGGCAGACGCAAACAGAGCAAACAACATAGACTCCCACGGGAGTCTATGCCTCTTCCTGTCCCAGCGCGCTGTCTGCTGGGACACACATGGGTCCCAGAGACAGCTCGGACCATTCCCATTGCACTGCGCAGCTTGCGCATGCACAGTAGGGAACCGGGAAGTGAAGCCGCAATGCTTCACTTCCTGATTCCCTCACCAAGAATGGTGCCGGCAGCAGCCGAGAGCCGAGTGGTTGCTCAGCCTCGGCTGCCGACATCGTTGGACTCCAGGAAAGGTAAGTGCCCATTTGTTAAAAGTCAGCAGCTGCAGTATTTGCTGGATTCCCTCTTTAAGGCTTTGAAAAAGGCTTCAACTGACCCTCTGACTGGATCATTTGTGGGGAGACTAAACACCCAACACTGGGGATCTCCCTGCAACCATGTAATAATCAGGTTAACTCGCTGTGCTTCCAAACCAGAAGAGTGTGGCTTAAGCTTAAAAAATAGCATACAACTATTTTTAAAGTTGGAAAACGCATGGGGGTCACAAAGAAAAAGATCAAGTGGGTTAACTTTGGGCTATGGCTCCTGCGTTACTGCTGGAAGTGCATGCATCGTGGTGCATCGGTGACGGTGTAGAAGCTGTATATTCATCACATAAGATCTGATTGGATTACACTGATTATTATTTATTTTTTTCAGTGAATAAGGGTGCGAATGGACATTACCTTATGTTGATATTCAGCACATTGATTGATAATGGAGTTTGTGCTGTAACCTGTGCTATATATTGGTTTTGCTAAGCATGGGAATTTAAAAAAAAAACTGCAATATATGTAATATTTTATCATTGAATGTTTATAGATATTCACCATAAGATCCTCAGTTCTATTTCTAAATGTTTGCGCATTTGCTGTTTTAGGCCTTCCTTTAAAATGCAACTAAGATGTGTTGTGTTAATTGTATTTATTTATTTATTTGTGAAGGGCATATGTTTTTAAACTTTTTAAAAGTGTTTTTTTTCTGTTTGTGTGGAAATGGTAGCTTGAGCTATTGCCAATATATTACCATATAAAATATTACCATATAATATTTCATATCAAACAGGTTACCAAAACAAGTTTTATATTATATTTCTTAGTCCTGACCATAATAAATATAGACAATATATACAAAATGACTACATTCCCTTTAAGGCCCGGTTCACACCTGCGAATCAACTGCAGGTTACCGCATCTCACCGGACATGCATGGTAGTTCACACTGCCATATGCGAACTGCCGGGGAGTGTCATTATATGTTAACAACACCCCCATTTCAGCTCGCATATCGCACTGCGAACTGACAGTTCGGTCATGAATAGGATCGCATATGAGTGAACACATATGCAATCCGATTCTGGTCCAAACAGAAAAAAGGGTCCTGTGCGTGTTTGGACCAAATTCAGTGCGATATCAGCCATACTATCTGTATGGTTGATATCGCACCGCACAGACATCGTATGTAATGTGAACAGCAGTGGCGCTGCAAATTACATGCGATGTCTGGCATCGCACAAGTGTGAACCAGGCCTTAAAGGGGTTGTAAAGTTTTTTTTTTTTTTCTAAATAGGTTCCTTCAAGCTAGTGCATTGTTGGTTAACTTACCTTTTCCTTCGATTTCCCTTCTAAATGTTTTTTTTTACTTTGTCTGAATTTCTCACTTCCTGTTCCTCCTCAGTAAGCTGTTCAGTAAGCTGTTATGGCTGACTAAACACCGCTCGGATGATGGTGTGAAGTTTACTGAGGAGAAACAGGAAGTGAGAAATTCAGATAAAGAAAAAAAACATTTAATAGGGAAACCGAAGGAAAAGGTAAGTGAACCAACAATGCACTAGCTTAAAGGAACCTATTTAGAAAATAAAAAACAAAGCTTTACAACCCCTTTAAAGTATAAATAAACACAATGCGCATTTTCTAAATACCTAAATGTTGGATATGATCAGCTAAAGGGTTAACAGATGATAGGATGGCTTACAAACTGCAGAAAATATTTCATCTGCAAGTTTTCATTGTTGATTGTATCGCGCTTGTCTGATCCTTTACTATCTCTACAATGAAATTTCCATACACGTCAAAAGATTGAAGGCTTCACTGTAACTCACTGGTCACAACATGGACAATACCCACTGAATGTGATTACGTGGCTATTTTAGGTCAGCGAAAATAGCAATAAAATGTACTGAATCATCAGGACGTTTATATAGGATACAGTCCTGCTTCTTAATAGCAGCCAACATACACAAAACTGTCTAAGAAGCAATAAGACAATCAGCTTGTGACAGTGGGGTCACTTTGGACACAGGGTGAATAAAAGAAACCCCCGATACGGTCTGTGATAGCCATATTCAAGGCTGTATATACATTGTATATAGATTGGATGTATACTGTATATGGGGGTTAAGTATCATTGCTGTGAGGAATTAAGTTGTTTTGCATTTCTATTGTTCATTTAAGTCTGTCCTTGTGTGTATTGTAAAGTGCCAGACAGACTGGCTGCCAACCCTTTGTGAAAAGATGTGTATTGGGTGGGATCGTTTGAAGCCTAGCAGACGTCAGGATGAGGTGTTGAGTCTTGGGATGTGTGGGTGGAGCTGGGCCCTTGTTCATGTTAAAGCATGTGCCTTGAATTGTGTATAAAGTTACAATGTTTCTCATTAATAGAGTCATTCCTACTACAGAAGAGACAGAGTGCGTCTCGTCTTTTTGCCAGAGGGGTCGGCTCCTATAGGAAAGGGTCGTTTAGCTGTGGATATTGGTAGCGAGTGGATGTGTGTCTAGGAGAGGGAACATCGTAAACGGCGTTAACCCCCTTTATATTAGGGGTGCCGTTACACAGCTTTATTTAACAAATATTACTTTGATTAAATTTTAATGAAGTTTTAGGAAGAAGCACAATACTGAATTCAGTAAGTGAAATAAGTAGTAAGGGATCTAACATCACTCAGCAGTCTATGTGTATAATACAAATGTTTAAAAAATTACAATATATGATTCAACATTTAAGAAACTATGAGGCCTCATGCACACTGGAGGTTTTTGGACGTTTTTACAGCAGCTGTTTTTTTTGAAGTAGACGTTTTTTTCTACTGTCACAGCAGTTTTGGGCAGTAACGTTTTTGAGCAGTAAAAAAATCCCCAAACTAGTGGGTTCTGAGAGATGTTTATCAGCTGTAAAAACACTCTAACGCAGATAAATGCTGATAAATGTTGATAAACGCTCAAAAACGTCACTCACCTGCATTTTTTATGTTTTTGATCCATTGTAAAAAAAAAAAAAAAAGCAAAAAAACGCAGAAAAGCGCCAATAAACGCTAAAAAACACTATTGCAAAAACGCTGAAAAAGTAAAAAAACTCACTGCAAAGCTACTGACGTTTTTATAACGTGATTTTAACGTCCAGTGTACATGAGGCCTTATACATAATAATAAAATTAGATCATTTTGTGTTTATTTTCCTTTTTATAGAAATTCATTTTAAAGTGAAACTTTTTTAACTTTAGTCACAAAATGAAGTCCTGCTAGATTATCTTTTGTAGGTATAGCTATGTAAAACATTAAGGCCTCATGCACACTGGACGTTAAAATAGAGTTATAAAAACGCCAGTAGCTTTGCAGTGAGTTTTTCAACTTTCTTTAACGTTTATCAGCGTTTTTTGATGTTAGAGCATTTTTACAGCTGAAAAACTCCTCTCAAAACCCAGCCAAAAACTGCTGATAACAGCCTATGTGTGCATGGACATATAGGATAACATGATGGGGAGTTTTTATTGATTGTAGAAAAAAAGTCTGAAGCCGAAAACAGCTGCTGTAAAAACGTCCAAAAACTTCCAGTGTGCATGAGGCCTAAAAATAAGTGTCTATACTATACTATACTATACTATACTATAGAATCCAGTAATACACTGTCTCACCCTTATCTGCACATGCTCAGTTGCTCTCTATTCTTCGGCATTGTGGCCACAATCAAAGCCACTAGAGGTTGATCTGCTAACAGCCTAAAGTTTTACTGATCCTCAGTGGTTCTGGGATTAGGCAAAATGGCAGCCTTCAGCAAGAAAACATAGGGGCAATGCCGGTGGCAATTTACAGCACACACTAAATGTGGTAACATAATTGTATATTCCTTGCTAAAGAACATTATTTTTCATCAAGTTACTATGGGTAAAATTTCACTTTAACCAGCTGATTCCCAGGTATTGTATTCCACTGGGTTAAATTCCACTGGTTCAGAATGGTGTCAGTTCTGTTAATTTTTGTCTTAGGTTAACCACTTGCCGACCAGTGCATGACAATATATGTCGGCATAATGGCACGGCTGTGCAAATTGGTGTACAGGTTCTCCCTATTTAAGACGCGGCATTGTGGGTGAGTGCGCACCGGTGTCCTGCAATCATGTCATGGAGCAGCAAAACGGGGAGATGTAAACAATTAATTTTCCCCGTTCTGCCTAGTGACATGATAGAGATGTACTGCTCCCTGTCATCAGGAGCAGTGGTCGCTGTCATGTCAGTCATAGCCCCCCCCCACAGTTAGAATCACTCCCTAGGACACACTTAACCCCTTGATTGCCCCTGTTAACCTCTTCCCTGCCAGTGTCATTTATACAGTAATCAGTGCATTTTTATAGCACTGATCGCTGTATAAGACAATGGTCCCAAAATAGTGTCAAAAGTGTCCGATGTAAAAAATAAATGTGTAGTGCTATGTTAAAGGAATAAAATTATATGGATCCTCATATAAATCATTCAATAAAGAAGAAAAGCCATATTCCTTAATATTAGTTAGACATAAGGACCAGAAACTTTTTCAAATAAATTGAAAATACATGATGAATGCCTGGCTAGATAGTATTGCCTTGTTGTTCCCATGTGGGGTCGCAAGAGAGGGCGGGTCGGGCCTCTTCTTCATGTTGAGGCTTGGACACTCGAGATGCAAGACCGGATGTATAGCCAAGCCTCGTTTTCAAAGTGAGGCTTAGATGTTAAGAATTTCAGACCGGATATGACGCTACCCGTGCCTCGATCTCATAGCGAGGTGTGATCATGTAGCGGGGATTGGTCGTTCTCGTGCTGGGAGCGAGGCTCGGATAGCGTAATCGGCGGAGAAGTGAATTTGATGTTTTTTGCCATATAAACCAGGTTTTATACAATTTTTCTGGTTGGGTTGTTTTAATGCTAATGACGGACGTTAGTGGTGAGTACCTCCAAAGGGGCTATTTAATAGACAAATAAGTTTTTTTTTTTTCTTACGAAGCAAACACTTCTGGTTTATTACCAGAAGTGAGGTCAGGCGGGAATTTCGAGTGGCGTCCCAAATGACATGGGGGTCAGCATCCTTTTAAAAGCGGTGCAGGCAGAGGGGGTCCACACCCCAGGTGACGGCTTTTTAGTTGAAACGCGCCGGGTAGATTCCTCTGCAGACACGGCTATTTCTGTATTCTTGTACATGACGCTTTTTGATACCTACAAAATGTGAGTCTTTTTCTAATTTAAATTATTAAAATTTTCTACGTGACAATATTACGCTATGTCGGGTTTCTACTTTTATGGTTCCATGCACAAGATTATCATTCCATCTCACATCGGACAGTAACAATTTATTCACCCTATTTGATGTGGCCCTATAAGCTCAGTCCAAGGAATATCCATACCATTGGAGAGATCCCATATACAAAGCCCATAAGACGTGGGGGAGGTATGTCTCACCAAGTCCAAGTCCTCTGGTAAGCCTCTTCTACTCCCATGGTGGTGGCGGTGTTGCATGTTAGAAGAGCACGTCGTTTCTGAAAGCAACCTTTGGAAAAATTGACCTCTCTACTTTCTTACCATTGGACATTACAGTTTTGAGACTTGTTTGGCACGAGCACTTTTCTAAATAATATTTTTTCTTTTTTTAACATATATTTTTTATTTCATATATTTTCATATATATATCTGTTCACTTATACTTTATGTAAGTTTCTGGTCCTAATGTCTAACTAATATTAAGGAATATGGCTTTTCTTCTTTTATTGAATGATTTATATGGGGATCCGTATAATTTTATTCCTTTATCATAGTGCTACACATTAATTTATTTTTTGTCATTTACGCTTTTTTGTCTAGAAGCTGTGTTGGCGGCTTGATAAAGTTTATCGCCACAGCGCAGTATATATTGAATCACAAAAGTGTCCGATGTGTCCGCCATAATGTGGCAGTCATGACAAAAGTGCCCTGGTCAGGAAGAGGTCAATTCTTCCGGGGCTGAAGTGGTTAAAGACTGTGGCTAAGGGAAGTGCTAAGTTTTATGGTCATATAACAGATTGGGTCAAGAGTCAGGGACATGCTGGAAATTACATTTTTAAAGGTACTTAACCAATTAAGCTTTAACACCTGTATATAATCTACATTTCTCCTGTGGGCCTGTACAGTATATTAAGCAATAACTTTTTCATTACTTAAAGAGTAACTCCACTTTTGTTGTGAAAAACTTGCAGCAGATTCCTAATTGTTTCTTTTCTGACAAAATAGCTGTTTGTTGTCTGCAAAGTGAATCTGAACAGAGTTACTTTTCATTATTAATCAGCTGATGCACTCATAATGGGGAAACCGTCCCCACCAGGAGAAGACAGTGAATATAGCTAGCAGCTATTGTAATAGAATCCGGCAGGCTGGTTGATAAACTTGGTACATCAGCACATGCCAGAAATGTAACACTACCATTGGTTGTGCTCTCAACCAAACTGTCAAGTCATCCAATGGCTGGTGTCTAAACTGATCACATGTGCATTATCATGGCAATTGTAGATTAAACAGAGGCAAAGATGGCAGCTTTCTTGGCTGAAAATGATAGGGGAGTTTACTTACCCTTTAATAGTTCAAACTGTGTATAGCCGGCCTTAGCCATACTAATAGCAGAACCCATTTCCTCCAGTTAACCATTCAGCCCCGGAAGATTTTACCCCCTTCCTGACCAGAGCACATTTTACAATTTGGCACTGCGTCGCTTTAACTGACAATTGCGCGGTCATGTAATTCTGCACCCAAATGAAATTTGTGTAATTATTTTCCCACAAATAGAGCTTTCTATTGGTAGTGTTTGATCACTTCTGCGATTTTTTTTTTGCACTATAAACAAAAAAAGTGCGACAATTTTGAAAAAAAAAAAAAAACAACAATATTTTTTACTTTTTGCTTTAATAAATATCCCCAATTTTTTTTAAAAAACAAATTTCTTCATCAGTTAAGGCCAATATATATTCTTCTACATATTTTTTGTAAAAAAAATTGCAATAAGCATATATTGATTGGTTTGTGCAAAATGATAGCGTCTACAAACTATGGGAAAGATTTATGGCATTTAAAAAATTTTTTTATTAGTAATGGCGGGGATCTGTGATTTTTAGCGGTATTGCGACAGACAGATCAGACACTTTTGACAAATTTTTAGGACCATTGACATTTATACAGTGATCAGTGCTATAAAAATGCACTGCTTTCTGTGTAAATGTGACTGGTAGGGAAGGGTTAACACTGGGGGGCGATCAAGGGGTTTACTGTGTTCCCTCAGTGTGATCTAACTGCATGGGAATAGGACTGACTAGGGACGGAGACCGATTGTTGTTCCTACTTAGTAGGAACAATGATAGGTCTCCTCTCCCCTGAGAGAACAGTGCTGGCTCTCGTGCACGCAATCGCGTGTGGCCAGCAGCGATCGCACGTGGCCAGCGGCGATCGCACCCCCCTGGCCACATGCATTGGGTCCCCCGGCGTGCAGTGGGCATGTGCGCGCGCCTTCTGGCGACTCTTAAAGGGGACGACATACCCTTACGGGGTTTTGCAAAGCCATGCCATTCTGTGGCAGTATATCTGCGTAAGGCCGTTGGCAAGCGATTAAGCACACATTTGTCAGTTAAACAATGTAATCAATCTATTGGGATTTTTCTATTGCTGTGCATTGACAACAGTTTAATCGGCAGAAGATAAGAGCTACAGGCACATGTGTGTCTCATTCCACCAAGGGAAAGTGCCAGGAGCGCTATGATGATAGATTTGTTTTGCAGAGACTTATACTCACTGTTATTGACCTTTTCAAATCCCAAACTTGAATCCCGCTTGCAGAGCTCATCAACGCTTTCAATATAATGAGGGTCTCTCATATAAAGCACTATCCCCGCCCGCAAAATAATTTGCCATTCCAACTGGAAGTAGTTGTTACAGGGTGGGATTCAGGGTCCGTCTCATGTTGCCTAAGTCAATGTACAGGGATAGGGACAATGATAGGCACTCACTCAGGTTGAACTGGATGGACTGGTGTCTTTATTCAACCTTACTAACTATGTAAATGGGACAGGTGGGTGTCAGAGAGGTTATATAAGAGCCCTTTCACACTGCCAGTGCCCAGGCATCAGCGGTAAAGCACTGTTTTTGTGTCGCTTTTCAGGCACTAGTGTGGAGCTTTTAACCCCCGCTAGAGGGCAAATAAAGGGTTAAAAGGTGCTTTACAGGTGCTTCAGTGGCACTGCCCATTGATTTCCTAAAGTGCCTCAAAGAAGCTGCTTGCAGGACTTTTTTTGACGACCTGCCAGCGCAGCGCCCCAGTGTGAAAGCACTCTGGCTTTCACACTGGGATTGCAGATGAGCCTTTTTTCAGGCGCTTTACAGGCACTATTTTTAGCGCTAAAAGCCTAAAAGTTTTCATGTTTTTCTGGCTTCCGGTGAGCTGTGCGAATCAGCATCTCCATGGCATCTCAGTGATCCAGATAAGGGAGCATACCTAGACCAATCAAGAAGGAGAATTTTTCTCTGCAGTATCTGTTCTTTTCCTGCAGAATCTCAGAATCTCGGGAGTGTGGTGCATGGTATTTGGGGAGTACATCCTGCTTCATATCACTGTGTACTACAGCACTACTTCCCAGAGGTGCCGACACTCAATACTGGGGGGTTCCAGAAAAAGAAAGGCTCGCTTTACATAACAAAGTAAGATATACAGTGGTGTGAAAAAGTGTTTGCCCCCTTCCTCATTTCCTGTTCCTTTGCATGTTTGTCACACTTAAGTGTTTCAGAACATCAAACCAATTTAAACAATAGTCAAGGACAACACAAGTAAACACAAAATGCAATTTGTAAATGAAGGTGTTTATTATTAAAGGTGAAAAAAAATCCAAACCATCATGGCCCTGTGTGAAAAAGTGATTGCCCCCCTTGTTAAAACATACTATAACTGTGGTTGTCCACACCTGAGTTCAATTTCTCTAGCCACACCCAGGCCTGATTATTGCCACACCTGTTCACAATCAAGGCATCACTTAAATAGGAGCTGCTTGACACAGTAAGGTCCACCAGAAGATCCTTAAAAGCTACACATCATGCCGAGACCCAAAGAAATTCAGTAACAATTGAGAAAGAAAGTAATTGAGATCTATCAGTCTGGAAAGGGTTATAAAACCATTTCCAAAGCTTTGGGAATCCAGCGAACCACAGTGAGAGCCATTATCCACAAATGGCGAAGACATGGAACAGTGGTGAACCTTCCCAGGAGTGGCCGGCCGCCCAAAATTACCCCAAGAGCGCAGCGACGACTCATCCAAGAGGTCACAAAAGACCCCACAACAACGTCCAAGGAACTGCAGGCCTCACTTGCCTCAGTTAAGGTCAGCGTTCATGCCTCCACCATCAGGAAAACACAGGAAGAGATCCTGAAGGAGAATGTCCGACCATCTGTTCGTGTACTCAAGCTGAAACGAACTTGGGTTCTGCAGCAGGACAATGATCCTAAACACACCAGCAAGTCCACCACCGAATGGCTGAAGAAAAACAAAATGAAGACTTTGGAGTGGCCTAGCCAAAGTCCTGACCTGAATCCTATTGAGATGTTATGGTATGACCTTAAAAAGGCAGTTCATGCTCGAAAACCCTCTAATGTAACTGAATTAGGACAATTCTGCAAAGATGAGTGGGCCAAAATTCCTCCAGGACGCTGTAAAAGCCTCATTGCACGTTATCGCAAACGCTTGGTTGCAGTTGTTGCTGCTAAGGGTGGCCCAACCAGTTATTAGGTTTAGGGGGCAATCACTTTTTCACACAGGGCCATGATGGTTTGGATTTTTTTTCACCTTTAATAATAAACACCTTCATTTACAAATTGCATTTTGTGTTTACTTGTGTTGTCCTTGACTATTGTTTAAATTGGTTTGATGTTCCGAAACACTTAAGTGTGAGAAACATGCAAAGGAACAGGAAATGAGGAAGGGGGCAAACACTTTTTCACACCACTGTAAGTCATTCTAAAACTAGCATCTGTAATGGAGATATCACGTAAATCTTGTATGTAGGTTCGTAATTGTTGGCCAACAAGACAAGTTGGAGTCAACATCCTTCAAACAAAAGTCCACAAATTTGTTGTCGGAAACTACACATTTTATTTTATATTTTCTCCTGTTTAAAGAGGAAGTAAACCCTGATGAGTTTACTTCTTCTTTCATTCCCTGCAAAGGTAAAGCATAATGGACTACTATGCATCGCATAGTAGTCCATTATGTGTCACTTACCTGACACAGGAGCCAGCGAAGTCACCGCTGTCCCCTGTAGTCCGGCGCATTCATCTTCTTGGTGGGTCTCGGTGCTCTGCTGCTGTCATTTGGCAAAGCCGCGATGATGTCACTCCCGCGCATGCGCACGGGAGCCGACACTCGTGGCATATCGCCATTGACCGCGGCGCGCTACGTAGACATCAGTGCCTGTCTTTCGGCAAATATCTCCTAAACCGTGTAGGTTTAGGAGATATTTCTTGGACCTACAGGTAAGCCTTAATCTAGGCTTACCTGTAGGTGAAAGTGGTTTGTAAGGGTTTACAACCACTTTAAATTACACTACATTTCCCTTTTGCACTTTGACATCAGAATGTAGGATTTCTGGTTTAGACATTGATAACAGGCATCTGTGTATGCCTGTGTATGCCCATTAGTACGGCCTATCATTTTTTACACACTTTTTATGTATGTATATAAATATACATCTCACATCCTTCACATATACCATTTCCTTATTGCCAACACATAAGTGGTAGATTTATTTTTCACAGCTATCACGGGGACTTGTTGGATTTCTCTCCATGCCAGCCATTCCATCTTGTCCTGTTTGCACTGTTGGCCCTTTGAATCTCACACCCACAGTTCCCGGGTCAGACATTTCCAAGGGACCACCATTAGGTCAGGAGTATGTGATGTCTTGCAGATTTGTAAGTATGGATCCCCCCTTGGTTGATACCCAATGTTTGAATTAACAGAATACATCTTATTATGTATATCATATATTCCTTAACTTTTTCTACTTTTTAGACAATTGTGTGTACATCAACCCCTGGGGAAGTGATGTCATGTCACAAAATGCGTCAGGTCACATAGATGCAAGTTCGCACCTATTATTGATTTCTCTTTGTAACACTGTACCTGGCTACGGAATTAATATGTATACATGGACCAATCTGCTTGACTATATGGCATTATGCTACTGTTCATCCGTGGAGGAGGAGAAGGAACCAAAAATTTCAGGGACGTAGGAACCCCTTTTTCAAGAACCTCTTGCCTTTACAGCCGAGAGAAACCAAACTCTAGAGTATATCATACACTATGCAATCAGACCACACAATCTTTGCACAATCCCCCACAGATTCATACAAACCATGCATTATGTGAACTAACCTATATAATCCTATTAATTGGCAACTCATCAGGCAAGCCTGTGAACTATACAATTTACAGTGTGTAGCACCCTCTACTTAGGTAGGTGCTGAAGGTAAGATTTTTGGTGAGTGCAGGTAAATTTAGGCAGGTCTAGCTGGAAGCTGTCCATTCTTCCGTGTATAATTTCCTAAAGGGTTGCCCAACCCACTGTTGCCAATGGATGCAGTTAATGTCCACCTGCACCAGCTTGACAAAGGCCTGTGACGGTGTGTACCTTGATTTCTATTGTCTCTATTTATCCACTTCAATACACTTCACTTCAATAAAGGGCACTTTCACCCCCTTCCTGCCCAGGACAATTATCAGCTTTGAGTGCTGTTGGACTCTGAATGACAGTTGTGCGGTCATGGAACAATGTATCCATATGACATTTTGGATAATTTTTTTTACAAATTTAATGCGATTTAATCACCACTTGTTTTTTTTTTTTTTTTTTTTATACTTTGCTAAATAAATTAAAAAAGACCGAAAATTTTGAAAACATTTTTTTTCCACCTCAGCGAATTTCCCGAGAGACTTATTTTAACTTTCCCAGTTCAAATTTTGGTCTCTTCTTGTTTTCACATCATCATGGTTAAAAAATTTCAAAATTATTTATTTTTATTGATCGGATATTTTTAAACTTACATACATAAAAACTCTACCACCAAATTTTAAACCCCTGTCTACCCCCATGCCCCCTCCCTGACCTTGTTCTCTGTGTTTTCTCTATAACCCATCCTTTTTTTCTTTATACTTTTCTGTAGATTGAATTTTTTCCCATTTTTGAGTGTAAGTCAAGACTTTTCCATTTTCTCTGCTTTCCAGGTTTGCCATCTTATTATAATACTCTATTTTCTCCAACCAGTCTCTCAAATCTGGCTTTTCACTGTTTAGCCAGTTTTTCGGAATCAGCCCTTTTGCCGCCATAAGGAGTATCAGCGTGATTGTTTTCCTTGTCTGCTTCCTTGATTTTTAAGATCCTGAAACAGGCACGTCTGAAAATTATATTCTATGTTTTCTTTAGTTATTTATTTTATAATATTCACTATCTCCTGCCCAAACTCCTTTATTTTCGGGCACTCCCACCATATGTGCAGCATTGTTGCCTTTTGGTTACAATTCCTCCAGCATAGTGGGGAGCTCTCTGTTTAATATTGGCTTAATCTTGCCGGTGTCCAGTACCACCTGGCTAATAATTTATAGTTCATCTCAATAGTTTTCATGTCTCGAGCACCGTCGTGGACTGCTCTGATCATCCTCTTCCCTTGTTCTTCACCAATTTTTAGATCCAATTCCTTTTCCCATTGGTCTAGGTAAACCGGTCTTCCTTGTCCTTCTAGTCCTGTAAGTATATTGCATATTATAGAAATTCCTTTCTTTAAAGAATGTTGTGTATAGCAGAGCTTTTCCAAGGGCCTCTTTTCTCCTTCACCTCTTATTGGCATTGGGAGTGATTTTACAAAGTGTGTTATTTGAACTAGATTCCAATCATTTAACCAGCGTCCCTTTCTATTTCCTGTCATGTTTTAGTATTTCCCTTCACCACTACATCTTTCAATTGTGGGTTTTTTATTTTCTGAGCCATAAATATCTAATTTCCAGAGGCAAAAAAATAGGTTCCTGTAAGTGCCATTAACGGGGAGTTGTGCTCCCATTTCTCTCTCCGGCATAGTGTATGCGATATTTTGAACACATTTTTAGTCAATATGTGTGAATCTTGTCCCAATATCCTGTATTTTTGTGATACCCAAATATTTTTGTGCAAAGTGGTTCATCATTTTCCTTCGTCCATTCTATCATCCGTGTCAATATTACTGCTTTATAATATCTGTATACATCAGGGGTTGCCAATTTTGAAAATAGTTTTTTTTTTTTTGTATTTCTGCTATAAAGGTTTGTAAATAAATAATCTTTCTTCATAAATTTAGGCTAAACTGTATTCTGCTACATTTCTTTGGTGAAAATAACCCAAATCAATGTTTCCAGTATTATTTGGTCTGTAGGAAAGTCATAGAGTCTTAAAACTATGGTATATACACTCTATTACTAAAAGTATTGGGACACCTGCCTTTACACCAGGGGTCTCAAACAGGTGGCCCTCCAGCTGTTGCAAAACTACAAGTCCCATCATACCTCTGCCTGTGGGAATTATGCTTGTACCGGCAGCCTAACAATGCCTCATGGGACTTGTAGTTTTGCATCAGATGGAGGGCAGCCAGTTTGAGACCCCTGGTTTACATGCACATTAACTTTAATGACATCCCAGTCTTAGTCCGTAGGGTTCAATATTGATTTGGCACATAACAGCTTCAACTCTTCTGGGAAGGCTGTCCTCAAGGTTTAGGAGTATATCAAAGGGAATGTTTGACCATTTTCCCAGAAGCGCATTTGTGAGGTCAGGCACTGATGTTGGACGAAAAGGCCTGGCTCACAATCTCTGATTTAATTCATCCCAAAGGTGTTCTATCGGGTTGAGGTCGGGGCTTCCCTTCACTGGAACTAAGGGGCCAAGCCCAGCCCCTGAAAAACAATTCCACACCATAATCCCCCCTCCACCAAATGTTTCGGACCAGTGCACAAAACAAGGTCCATAAAAACACGGATGAGTGAGTTTGGGGTGGAGGAACCTGACTGGTCTGCACAGAATCCTGGCATCAACCTAATAGAACACCTTTGGGGTGAATTAGAGAGGAGACTGTGTGCCAGGCCTTCTTGTCTTCATCACTGCCTGACCTCACAAATATGCTTCTGGAAGAATGGTCAAACATTCCCCAAAAGACCAATTCCAAGTTATTTAGTAAGAGATATTACAAGTTTTTTAGAAATTGTTATTTTTTTGTCACAATTTTTTGGAAAGTGAAGAAATTAGCCATCATATAACTTGTGTGTCAGCAATGTGGGACATTGACTGGTGACAGTATGCAAAAAAATAAAAATTTAATTAAAACAATTCTTAAATTCTTTTATTTTGATGACTTTTTCTCACAATTTTTTTTTTTAACACACTGTGACCAGAGCAATACAATGTTACAATGTTACTGTACTACTCTGGAGAAGTTATCAGGATTTATTTTTTATTTTTTACACATTATAATTGCTTATACCATGTCCATAAGCACAGTCAGTCACAGATCATGCCGCAGGGTGGCCAAGAAGGACGTCATATGACATTCACCTGGAATAACGAACGTGCTGCCCAGCTGTCAATGGACAATAGGCTGGGTGTTTAATCTGCATTCATATTTCCTGGATAAACCTGTTCCCCCTGATAATCCATGATCTCCTGCTTAAATTTATCAAATATAGCCCTACTCTTTCTTTTCACCAGGGTCCCGCTCAGGTCTCCTCATTTTTCTATTCTGTGTACTGAATTCCTCTATGTTTTTTCGAACATCAACTGCTATATATCTAATCAGTGCTTACTTTATTTATGTTTATCATTTTTTTTTTGGGTTATAGATTGGAATTGACAATGGAATAAATGCCTATCCTATAATGCTTGATGTGATATGGCATACTTGGATATTTGCTACTATTGTAAACGAATTACTGACCAACTAACTTTATACAGAGAATACAGGGAATCAAAAGAATCTGGTAGAACAGAGTCAGCAAAAGAACAGAATAACCAGTGTCAAGGCAGGTCAGGAACGATGCAGCAGGTAGCAGGTACAAGGGAATGTTTACAACAGGTACTCGGGAGGTAGCAGGATGCAGGTCAGGAACAGAGACCAGAACAGATAGCAGGTCCAAGAGCAGCGGATCCGTGAGAACAGGCACACAGATAAAGCACTGAGGCAGTGTAATGCCCCATACACACGTTCAAACATTCTGACCACAAAATCTGTCAGATTTTTTCCAACGGATTTTGTCTGAAACTAAGGTTGAATATATTTTTATTGAGTTTCAATGTAAAATATAACACAGTGAAGAAAAAGGAGGGGGGGTACATAATGAAGAGAGTTGGAGGGAAGGGATGGGGGGGGTGGCGGTGTTCACATACCATCCATGGTGTATAATATTACATTGGATACAATGGAATTTCGCTCTTCAAGACGAAATGTATAGTGTACTGTGTTGTCTTTGTATTGTGTTTTTCTTTCAGGATGCAACGAGATTGACTGTCAAAGCTCATCCGAGGGCAGGTGGGTTTAGTCAGTTAGCTGGGTGGTATATGTACAGCATTGAATGTGTTACTGTGAAAACGTTAATGTTTGAATATGTTTTCCTTTCCTTCCCTTCCCCAACACCCATGAAAAAAAAAGGAACTCAGGCACTGCATAGTTTTTGATAGGGTAGGATTTTTACCCTGGTTGTTGCCTAGACGATGAGGACATCTTCTAAATAACCAAGGCGGGGGGGGGGGGGGGGTGTAGCGGTCACATTATGGACAAAGTGTCATTCGTGTGCTAAATTAGTTTTTTGACTCAGAACTGTAATGGGATTCTGAGGGTTAATTATGTAGGTTAACTTTGACATCAGTTTGACTGGGCTGTGTTAGCGTTCTGCCTGGTCATGTGTACAGTGAGGTGCACATGACAGGCCAGAACCAGGCCTGATTGGTCGTTTTGGGTATCAGATTCCTTGGAGCCAATCAGTGGGTGTGCCAGGCCCCGCTGAGGAATCTGGGAAGGGGTACTTAAGATGTTGAGATCACATGTTATGGGTGGTTTGTTCGTGAGGCCCTAGCGGTCTGTTCCTGATTCTGGACCAGGGTAGCCCCGCGAGGGGTCATGGTCACATTAGCGTTCATCGCTCCGTGACATGCTTCGGTTGGCTAACCCCAATAGACCCGCCTGGTCTGGGGTTGGGATCAGTCTGTTCTCGAGTCTCGGGAACTGGCTGGTCCGAGGAGCAGTAACTGAGGGAGGATTCAAGGCATCCGGGTGTGCTCTCGGCTTGGAGGGGCACCGCAGCTCGTGCAAGTGACCGGGGGAGGACTCTTCGGAGGAGGGCCAACAAGCTGGCATCCTGAGAAGTGCCTGGTTACTGAGTTGTTAAGGACATTGACGAATCCACACTTTTTCCAGTACTGTCAAGGAGACAGAGAAAGTTCCAGGTACTGAGGAAAAAGGTTCCTGTTCACTTTCAGTTACAACTTGTACAAGGTCAGAGATTTCACAAGTTCTGAGTCAAAGCGCTGATTGCCATAATCTCTGGCTAGAGATTTGTTCAGTCTTGAAATGCCCAGCTGCGAGTGGCTACTCTCTGGGTGGTACTAGAGACTTGTTATATCTGCAGTTCAAAGTGCCTGAGTTTCTTCACCCTTGCCCTCTGTTCCCATACGAGACTGTATTGTTGGATGTTACCCCTGCAAATAAAAACGTTTCAAAAGGACTTAATTGGTGTCAGCATCCAAAGTTGTTGGGTACCAACCCTGGGAACCCCTAGACGTGGAAGAACAAGCCAAGCGGAGGTAACCGGTAAGCCCAAATTTAAGGCCGCCCTGCAAAGGGTTATGGCCGCTACACAGACAAGAAAGTTGCCATCCTATCCTCTGTTTGATTTGCAGTTGTCATGGTGCCATACATGTGATCAGTTATGAAACCAGCCATTTAATGACATGACAGTTTGAGAACACAAGCACAAACATGATGGGTTTGATGGGTGGATTTAGTTCCACTTTAATCTCTATGAATGAATGTCATGAATTCACAGAGGGCAGGTATGGCATGCCCAAGGACATATTCCCAAGCATTTTTTGACAGCAGTTGTTTAGGTCTGTGTTATGTTATAGTTCAATTTATTTGTGTTAGTCGGGGTAACAGTTTTTACTAGTAAGGGTCCATTCAGACTAGAATGCAGTGCGGCCTCCCACACTGCATTCCAATTGCACTGCCCTTGTGATCTGCTGTGAGATACAGTTAAAAGTTAAGGACACCCCAAACGCAGGTTGTAAAAGCCCACACCGGATCACGGATCATCTGGTACAAATGTAGCATGCAATGTGGTTGCCCTGCGTTTCAAAAAGTAGCACATGCACTACTTTCGGTACAGTGCGATTACAGCCCATTCAAAGTAAATGAGCTGAGATTGCACTGTATAGAACTGCATGGGAATCGTACACGAACCGAACAGCGTTCCTGTGCAGTTCACATGCAGTTCCTAGTGTGAATGGGCCCTAATACTTTAGAAAGGTATGTATGACCCCAAAATTTCCTTTCTCAAACTGTTCAGCCTTTTTAAGGGGATCTTTAAACTTCAAGTTCATTTTTATATATCATCCTGGAAATTTTCTGGTAATGGCATTTTTATTATAAGACTAACTTCTGTTTTTTGAGGAGCTGCAAGTGATGTTATTCATAAACTTTCTACTGGAAATGATGAAATTTGAGTTTCCAAATCTACCCACTAGCCAATACAAGCCATTACAAGAAAAATCTGCTTTACCATTTTGTTTTTTCATTTGGTATATATATATATATATATATATATATATATATATATATATATTATATATAAATATTTTATTATTATTATATGATAAATAACATAGCAAGATGTACGAAAACCCCCTTGCTTTAACTTTAAAAATAAGACTGTAAATTCGAGGAATTGTTGCCAGGTAAGAAACCTGCTGGTGATTTAGAATCGACTCATTACTGAAAATGAAAAAAGTTGTTAACACAATCCTACCACTTAGTCTACCAGCATTAAGTGACCCAAGCCCATTTTGGTGCTGGTATGCAAGGCTAATGTAATACTGACATAATGTATTTGGATAGTTATGTAGCATTTTATTGAGCAGCATTCTAAATATATATACTTTACACCAAAAAAAGAATAAAAAAAAGTTCCAATAACATTACTGATATAATTAAAGAGCAAAGTGTGGCATATAGGTATTATTCAGTAAAAAGCACTTCATATACTTACTGAATATGTCTTCTTATAACCAATAATATATATTTTGTTAAAAAAAAAGGTTTAGTAGATAAAGAAATTTGTTCATGAAGCAAGGTCTAGGTTTGTATACTGCAATCACTGTCATCAATCATAGCATATACATAGAAAAAGTCATGTACACTTTATTTACATTGTTGATCTGATAGGTCTGACTTTTATATACATATATAATATATATACATATAATTGTACATACATATAGATAGAAATTAACCAGATGAAAGTGTAATATGTCAATTAAAAAGTTGCTGTGCAATTTAGTTTTATATCTGAAGAGTTTTATGCACTGCATTATATATATATATAATAAAATTTACAAATCTCGGTTAATGCTAATTGTCTAGAATCAATGGCACATCTATCAGTCTGTCCCCAGATGCCAGGGTGCTAGGGGTAACCTTGGACTCCGAACTGTCCTTTCAGGCCCACATACAAGCCCTGTCCAAATCATGCCGCCTTAGCCTCCGTATCATTTACAGAATACGCCCCTTTTAACTAATGTCACCACCAAGCTTCTAATTCACTCCCTGGTTATCTCTTGCCTCGACTACTGCAAGTCCCTCCTCGTTGGATTACCTTTACATAGACTATCCCCCCTTCAGTCCATAATGAATGCCGCTGCCAGACTCATCCACCTTACCAGCCATTCAGTGTCCTCCACCCCTCTCTGCCAATCCCTGCACTGGCTTCCACTCACCCAATGAATAAAATTCAAAGTACTAACAATAATTTACAAAGCCATCCATAACTCTGCCCCTAGTTACATCACTAACCTAGTCCCAAAATACCAACCAAGCTGGTCTCTTCGGTCATCCCAAGACCCCCTGCTCTCTAGTTCCCTTGTCACCTCCTCCTATGCTTGCCTCCAGGATTTCTCCAGAGCTTCTCCCATTCTTTGGAACTCCCTACCCCAATCTGTCTGACTGTCCCCTAATCTATCAATCTTTAGACGATCCCTGAAAACCCTTCTCTTCAAAGAAGCCTATCCTACTTCTGACTAACACTGTTTTACTTCCTCCATCAGCTCATCCCCCCACAGCTATTACCTTTTGTATCAATTGACCCTTCCTTTTTAGATTGTAAGCTCTAACGAGCAGGGCCCTCTGATTCCTCTTGTACCAAATTGTAATGTAAATGTAATGTCTGCCCTGTTGTAAAGCGCTGAGCAAACTGTTGGTGCTATATAAAACCTATATAATAATAATAATAATAATAATAATAATAATCTCTGTGCGGCACTTTTTTTTTTTTACTCTTCTTGACAAAATTGAAATCTTGCATTTTAATTTGTATTACTGCTGCAAGACTGATTTTCTTTGTTTAAAAATACTGAATGCAATGGATTTATGATGCCTAATTTCTTTCCCAGGGGTGTACTATTGCACAATATCACTAGAAGTGTCCTTTGTGCTTCCTCTCCCACACAAGTATGTCACTCATGTTCCTGTATTCTGCAAGAGCTTGCAATGACCTTCATACTTAATGAGTGAGCTAAAGGAAATAACGCAGTGTGCTCTTCCCAGCAACTGGTAACTTGTATAGGTAGGAAAAGTGACCTTTGGAACATAATAGCTGGAGAAGGCAAATTTGTGACCAGAATGAAGGAACATAGTCTTTTCATTAATATTACAGGGTCGCATGAAATGTGAATTTCATGGTGGAAATATCCACCCAAGCTAAAAGTAGAGCTATAGGCAAAACATTTTTTTTTTCATTTTGGATAGAGCAAGGGATGGTCATAACCCCTGTCAGTTTTTTTTTCACCATCTATGTCCCATTTGGGGGTTTTACCTTTACTTCCTGTCTCATGGGCAAATAGAAAGCGAAAAGAAAACCCTTCAAATTAAGGAAATCCCTTAGGGACCTCCAGGTTACTAGAACCAGGAAGAACTAGGGGACTGTTCCCATTGGAAGATTACTATTACTTTTATGGGGACAACCCAAAATGTGGGGTTTTCTTTACTTTCAATAACAATGGTAAATGGGACAAATAGAGAGGGTGAATCTCCTTAACGGGGACACACACAGCAATGAAAAAAGACAAGGATTCCAACCACTCACTCCAAAATCAAAAAAAAAAAAAAATGTTACCCTTTAAAGCTGCTACTGTATGTATTCTTCTAGTTGTGCTGCAATAAAGGTGTATTCCAGCAATGGCGATAGCTATGATGGGTCTTGGAAAACACAACAACTAACACTGCTTCTTGGCAATCTCTCTGATCATGTGACCAGATGGGTTTTATGAATGTACAGTATATCTACTGCATATTGTACTATGCTGAAAATACCTGTGTGGTAGCAGTCCTTTTGTTGGGGATTGTTAGTGGTGGCTCTAACCTGGTTCTGTATAGCTGTCAAACACAACCTTAAACTTGACAATACAACAGCTAACATCATGAAATTATTGTGCTGCATGATTTTTAAATGCATTCAACACCATATGGTGTACCCATGAGTATTATGCTGGTTAGTTGGGATAATTCAAGGCCATATGATTACAATTTCAGCAGAATAATAATAAACTGGAAAATATTAAAATTCAGTCCATAAAAAATATAAAATATTAAAATTCAGTCCATATCTTTCAGGTTCAATCCATAGCATTCAGTAATCTATGTGCATTAATAACAATGACCCTCGTGTTGATTAGCTTTGCATTTTCAGGAAATGATATACCAATGAAAGCAAACATTTCTGTATTTGTATTTATGCCATGCTATTACATATATATAATCATTTATATTGCTGTATACAAATAATTAAAGTAAGCTTATGAGAGCAATTAGACTTCCATCATTTTACCCACCATTACCAACTACAATACCTCTAGCATCTGTGAAAGAAAGTATTTTTTATTACATTTTTCAGATAAATTCAACGCTATCTGGTGAGGTACTTGCAGAGAAAACAAAACTTTTTTTCCCAGTTCAAAATCTCTCTGTACGTGATTTTAATTTTACCAGTGCACTGCATTAAAGAGGACCTATCCTTCTTAAACCTAAAAAGCACAGGTGTATGCAGTTCTGCAGGCAGAACTAAAAACACATTCAAGTCTGCAGCACAGTGGCTAAGGCTGGCCATAGATGGTCGAATTTAAAAATCATTTTCTTTTGAAAATCAGAAAATGTGTGAATTTTGTGATCCGATGATGCCACCATTGATTTCAAAATTCGACCAACCAAGCCTTCGATTTCACCTCATGTTGCTACAGAAAATAATTTTCGTGGCGGGGAATCTTCTTTTCTTTCCGGGAATTTTCTTTCTTGCACGTGCGCATTTCTTTTTTAATTATGGTTCTTGCACGATTCTCCCATCATTGATTGGAAATCGTTCCTTTTTCAAAAAATTTCCATGTCCAATTACTCAAATTCGATGGCTGCACAAAATCGGCTGTTGCTGCAGCCCACTAATGGGGTGAAATACGAACGAAAATTCTTAGATAAGATTTTCTAAATAAAAAATGATTTTGAAATTCGACCCATGTATGGCCTGCCTAAGTGGTTAGCACTTCTGCCTGGTAGCACTAGGGTTTCTTGGTTTAAATCCCAACCACAGCACTACCTGCCTGGAGTTTGCATGTTCTCCCTGTGCTTGCGTGGATTTCCTCCCACATTCCAAAGACATGCAAATTGGCCCTAATATATGTGAGTTAGGGACTTTTGAGTGTAAGCTACTTGAGGACAGGGACTAATGTGAATGTACAATATGTATGTAAAGTGCTGTGTAAATTGGCAGTGCTATATAAGTACCTGTAATAAATGAATTCTAGGGAGCTCTCATGTGCAAACTGCAAGATCTCATGGGCGAAGGCCTTTTTTTTTCATAACAGATGACTAACAGGTAGTGGTTCCTGACTTTGCACATGCATCTATGGCAATCTATCACAATATCTTAGGCTTAATGTACACGGGTTATTTTAAAACCTCTCCTGAACAATTTTACTTGACAGATAGTAACCGATGTTTAAAAACATCCGTTGTGCCACATTTACATGCCGTATTTGCATTTGGAAGCATTTTTTACATTGAAAATAGTCATAAATGCTTCTCCATTAAAAATGTCTGTAAACGAAACATGGCTAGACGCGAGTTACCACGTTTAGCAGCGTTTACAAGCTGTTACAGGCATTTGGCATTTCAAATGCCTCTGAACATCCATCCTGAATGCATTTTTTTGCTTTCCAAAACATGCTTCTAAACACAACTGTCTAGAAATGACTATAAACTACCCTGTTTATTCTTGGATGCATGCCAGTAGGTTGAATCACTCACACACTTCTTTCATTTCTGGGTGAGTCTAGCAGCTTGCCTTCCACCCCCACTAGATGCCCTGTGTTAGCAACGCTACTGCCACGCCTCCCTCTACATTACACTAGTTGCGCCTGGGGCAGGTGAACTCTCTTCCCACCCCTTTCCCTGCCCTGGGATTTGCGGCCCCAGACCCCTGGGCAAATGCCCAGTGAACCCTTTGGCCAGTCCTGGCCTGCTCTATACCCAGTGATTAAGTGTTAGTATTTAAGAATTTATTGAATTGGCGGTCTAGAAATTTGTCTCCACGGGAGTCCTTTGTTGATTATGTTCAATAAAAATGCCAGTAATACTTACATATTCTAACAGCAAATGTAAAAATTAAAAAAATCATTGTAGTCAGAAATTGTAAATGCAAAAATGTAAATTAAATTGCATTAGGGCATTTTTATCTAATAGTTGTAAAGTAACATACCTGCCATTTTATTGAGGTATTTGTTCTTTTAAAGGATAACAGCAATCATAATTAGCAATTATAAAATAGTAAAGGCATTTAGTCTAGATCCCACATTCCCATTATTCACATGGTGAAAGAGTCTTAAATGTGAAGAGAGTCCTTCACTACAATTCTTAACAGAACACAGACCAATATATCAAGTTAAAAAAGATAAAGGACCCTGGAAAGATCATCCTTGAATATGTGTCAATTGCGTGGGTATTCTGCATTAGCCGCAAGCCAACGTGGCCCTTACGTCCTTTTTTCCTGGCGGTATTAGAATTTGGACTCAAGGTCAAATGCACCACCATTTTGTCCTGCTTCTCTACGTCTTCTGTGGCAATCTGACTTTTAGTGTATCCAGCCAAACTGTTGGTGTCAGGGTCACCATACATTCCATCCAACATCATTGTCTTTGTGTGAGACATCCCACATGTGCAGGGAAACTGAAAAGGAGACAGGGAACTTTGATTAGCTGTATCTTACTATTGTGAGTTTATAAACAAGAAAGTTATTTACACAGCTCATTGCATTTCTGCATGCAACAAATTGCTTGAAGCATATTAAGCAGCTAATTAACTTTGAATTGGAAAAAAATATTTTTTTATCATTTAAAATTAAGGAAGTAAAATTGTAACAAACGACATAGTGACCTTAATTAAGGTTCATAATAAAAATCATAACTGTGTTTTTAACTTTTAATTACACATTTGATTAAAATATTTTCTTATGCAAAGTTTTTTTTATATATGAAACATATTGACTATGCCAGCATGTAAGGTCAATTTGGGAAATAATATAACTGAGATGTTTACAAATATTGCTGAAAATATAGTAGAGCATCTGTAAGCACACACTAATATCAAAGCGTTTATTTTCATTTTTCCATAAATCTATGCCCCAAGCTAATCCACAGCGCAGAATTGGATAACATACATTGCAGATAATCATTTTAAGCAATGAAATTAAAGACACAACATAAAATAAATGCATCAGTACATGCTAACAATTCACATGCGAGGCCAGCCAGTCAGTGCTTCTCTCTCACGTAGAAACGACCCTTGGCCATGGCTTAGAGGTTTAAGTAGTAGCCAGGCAAGGGTTGGCAAGGGTTGACAATAGGGGGTACAGCCAGTCCTACCATAGTGGGTTCTGGCCCCATCGGGTGAGAAGGGAGGCCAAAACCCGTCAGTCATGTGGCAGGCAAAAGAAGAAACTGGGCTGTTGGGAAAGTTGGCAGAATGGAGGATGGAGAAGAGTGAATCTGGGGAGGAGGATCAGGGAGATGTAAATGGAGAGACGAAGGGGGACTCAGATCATGCTCTGGGAAGTAGACAATTGAGGGAATGAGGATCGGAGGTAATGCTGGGTGGGAGGACAGGTTGAAGGATGACTGCATGGATCACCTAATAGGCAGGAAGACCAGTGAGCGTAGGACATGATCAGATATAGGCTCGGCAGGAAGACCAGTGAGCATAGGACATGATTAGATATGTGCTCGGCAGGAAGACCAGTGAGCATAGGACATGATCAGATATAGGCTCAGCAGGAAGACCAGTGAGCATAGGACATGATCAGATATAGGCTCAGCAGGAAGACCAGTGAACATAGGACATGATCAGATATAGGCTCGGCAGGAAGACCAGTGAGCATAGGACATGATCAGATATAGGCTCAGCAGGAAGACCAGTGAGCATAGGACATGATCAGATATAGGCTCGGCAGGAAGACCAGTGAGCATAGGACATGATTAGATATATGCTCGGCAGGAAGACCAGTGAGAGTAGGACATGATCAGATATAGGCTCGTCAGGAAGACCAGTGAGCGTAGGACATGATCAGATATAGGCTCGGCAGGAAGACCAGTGAGCATAGGACATGATTAGACATGTGCTCGGCAGGAAGACCAGTGAGCAGGGCTGGACTTACCATTGGGCTTGACTGGGCTCAAGCCCATGGGCCCCGCCCAATAGGGGGCCCCGCAGGCCCCCTGAGATACACAGCTGAGTGTACTCGGCTTGGCTTCACTCACAGTCACGCCCTATGATGGACATAACACAGGGACTGAGCATTACTGTGAGCTGAGTCAAGTAGACTCGGCTACTCTTGGCTCCGTTCGGGACTGCAAGAGGACCCAAGAGCTGCCGAGAGGACCTGAGAGCCGCTGAGAGGACCCGAGAGCCGCTGAGAGGACCTGAGAGCCACCGAGATACACAGGACTCTGTATCTCGGCAGCGCCATTTTTAAACTTCAAGACTGCAATGACAAGGCTGCAAATGACACTGACAAGGCTGCAAATGACACTGGACAAGGCTGCAGATGGACACTGATAAGGCTGCATTGATGGGTATTTAAATGTAAGTTTTTTTCCTTAAACTTCCCTCCTAAAAGTTTTTTCCCTTAAAATTCCCTCCTAAACATGGGGTGCGTGTTATACGCTGGTGCGTGTTATATGTCGATAAATATGGTAATGTATAGAAGGTAGGGCCCAAAAGTGACTCAAGCCCAGGGGCCCCCACCACCCTAAGTCCTGCCCTGCCAGTGAGCATAGGACATGATCAGATATAGGCTCAGCAGGAAGACCAGTGAGCATAGGACATGATCAGATATAGGCTCAGCAGGAAGACCAGTGAGCATAGGACATGATCAGATATAGGCTCAGCAGGAAGACCAGTGAGCATAGGACATGATCAGATATAGGCTCAGCAGGAAGACCAGTGAGCATAGGACATGATCAGATATAGGCTCAGCAGGAAGACCAGTGAGCATAGGACATGATCAAATATAGGCTCGGCAGGAAGACCAGTGAGCATAGGACATGATTAGATATAGGCTCGGCAGGAAGACCAGTGAGCATAGGACATGATCAGATATAGGCTCGGCAGGAAGACCAGTGAGCATAGGACATGATCAGATATATGCTCGGCAGGAAGACCAGTGAGAGTAGGACATGATCAGATATAGGCTCGTCAGGAAGACCAGTGAGCGTAGGACATGATCAGATATAGGCTCTCTATCTTTGCCTAGGATTGATTACTACAAGAGGAGGCACATCCTGGAGGAAAGGGCAGAACAAGCTCACTTGTAGATATTATAGTTACAGGATGATACAAACCATTTACCACTGATACAAGTGCTTACAATGATCAGCTTTTATTTATTTATGAAAAACCTTTATCCCAAAAGGAAATAACTGTTGTTGTAAATGCGTATAAAGTTTGAGCTGGAGTTCAGCTTCAATTTGTTAGTGTATCTAAATCTGCTAGTATATTTAAAGGTCCTCTCCCCCACATGAACAATGCTGCTCACATGTGCCCCCTGTGCAACTTCATCCAGGGTGGGGGCACTCTAATGCAGGAGGTGTGCTACTGGCCAAATCAAGTTGGGAAAACAGAGGGGAAAAAAAGCCTAAAAAATAAAGCAAATGCAGCCATCACACTTAAGGATTGACAAGCTGCAATATATTACATTTTTGTTTTGGGGTTTAATACCGCTTTAAACCTCATCTGAATTATCCCCTCGACTCCTCTCATTATTCGATTTTAGACTTTTATTTCATCCAGAGATGCAGTAAAACTATACCTAACTTCTAGTTAGAACAGCCTAGTAGTTTTTTTTAACCCTTTCATTACCAGAGATCACTAATGGCCAGATGCCCAGGCTAAATTTAGTAGCCTTGGCCTGCATTGGTTAACTTTACAACTCGGATTAATTGCATATCCAAATATGTATTTTTATATTTTCAGGACATAGCTGTAAAAACAAAAACAAAAAAAACGTTTTTTAATACTGTAATTCTATTAAACAAATTAACACTGCCACCTGGCACACTGCAGTGCCATTGACAGGCTCAATTATTATTTTGTACATTTAGCCTTTAGCCTGCATGTAATTAGTATGTCATAGTGATCACATAATTGGGAAACACTATGATTGGTTCCAAATTGTTTGTGGGGATTTGAGATTGGCAGTGACATCTGAGTTTGATAGCTAGCAGCAGTGCAAAGAGTCACTGAACTGGAACATACTGGGGTTGATTTACCAATAGACTGTTCGCTTTGCAAAGGAATTTGCACTTTGCAAGGGAATTTTCACTATACCTTAGTGAATGAAGTGAATCTCTTCTCCAATCCTGTGCAAGCAAAGGCATGTGATTGGGTATTCTTTGCAAAGTGAAATTTTACTGCATTTAGTATGCTTTGGGGCAAATCCCATCTCAAAGTTCAAGTTTGCTTTCATAGTGAACATTCTATTAGGTTTTAGTAAATCAACCTGTCTGTGTTTGCATAACAGAGGTTGCAGAGCACTGCGCCCGGGCCCACCCACCTGTGTGACATTAGCAAATTAATATTCGCTTATGTCTCGCTGCTTCTCCTCCCCACCAATCAGGAAGTGACTCCTGAGACTCGATTGGCCGGGAGTCTTAAAATGGTTCTCAGGATCTGCCTCCTGTTCTGCCAGGAGGAGAAGTATTGGCCCCGGGGCAGCAGAAGTCTCTTCTTGGAGCCCTCCACCAGATTCAGAACAGCAGTGCACCGCCTCCTCGTGTTCCTCCCTGCACCTCTCTTGCAGAATAAGGTAAGGCTATGGATCGCGGGGGAGGGGGGTTGGGTGGGAGTGTGAGAGGAGTGCCCCCTATCCAGTGTGAGGGAGGCCTGTGGGGTCTGGGGTGTAGTGCCGGTGGATCGATCGCCACGCAGAGGGGGGTCTGGTGTGTAGGGCCAGTGGATCGATCGCCATGTGGGGATGGGGGGTCGGGGGTGTAGTGCCAGTTACGTGCAGAGGGTATGATTCTACAGCAATCCAGTGTTCCAGCAAAGAAATGGTTAAAATGCTGGCTGCAAATATGAACCAAAAGGCAAACTAAGCTACATTTTAGGAGGTGTCACAGGTTAGAAAGCCATTCAGAATAGATGGCACTGCATTGCATAAATGTGCATACCACTGAGTGTGTGTGTGAGAATGGAGTCAATGGCTGAGACTGTAAGCCCTTGTACACACGGTCGGAGATTCCGACGGAATGTGTCTGATCGGACCGTTTTGTGGGATATTCTGACTGTGTGTGGTCTACATCGGACTGTTTCCGTCGGAGTATCCGACGGACCAAGTTTTCCACGCATGCTCAGATCAAATTCCTACACCAAAGCTATTGGCTACTAGCGTGAACGTAGTCCCGTCGTAACGAAATAACGTAATCACGTCGGATTTTCTGTCAACTTTGTCCGAACGTGTGTATGCAACAGTTTCGGACAAAATCCGTCGGACAAAATTCGACGGATTTGGTTGTCGGAATCTCCGACCGTGTGTACAAGGGCTATGAAGAGCAGGTGAACAGTGTAACAGACGGCAAGATAAGAAACTCCTGAAAGTGGCACAAACAAGTGACAATGACGTTTTCCAAAGGTAGGGGTCTAGCATGCGTTTGCAACCTCCTTTTTCAAATACCATCCTGCCTCACTGTTTAGGTCCAGATCAGTGGTGCATGGGGGGGGGGGGGGTGTAGTGCCAGTGGATCACCCTTTGATCGATTGATCAATCAATCATGGCCAAAATTTTGACCACCAGCCGCCACTAATATGTATGTATAATTAAAGACATCCCAAAATACTGAAAGACAATTTTTTCAAATACACGTATAAAGTATAAAAGTATTATATACAAGATGTCCAGGATTTCCTTTAATTTTTACTTAATCCACACATAGCTATATGTAATGCTATATGTAATACTATGGTATTGTGTGGCTTTAAAATGCTGAATTTGTGTCAACAGTAGAAGCCATGTCAGCGCTATGATGAAATCATCACTGCTGTTCATTGATTGAAGTTTAACTTTGTAAGTATTTTGGCAATTGAGGTTCAAGGAAGACACCTTACCAAAATTCACTTTCAGATTCACAACAAAGGGAATCTTTTGCATCCTCTACATATTATTAAGTCTTTGCACAGTTAATGAACTTTTCACAGAACTGTGTTCATAACAACGAAACCAAAATTTTAATCGCAAAACATCTGTTAGATGATATGTCCAATTTTCTTACCTTTTCTCTCATCTTCCTCTCTTTTCTCTCTTGCACTGTAGTCAAGTAATTGACAGCAGCATATTCCAACACCGATAGAAAAACAAACACAAAACTAACCCACAGGTATATATCAACAGCTTTAATGTATGATACTCGGGGCATGGAGGCGTTCACTCCAGTAATGATGGTTGACATGGTCAGCACTGTTGTTATACCTGAGAAAAAAAAAGGAAACCAAGATCTGTTAATACAGAATTAACCCACATTAAACCCACATATCTCCTAAACTCCATTTGCTTTGGCACAATATACCCACATACTGTATTGGAATGGTTAAAATGTGGGAAAAAAGGAGAAATGTGCTCTTGATATGCAGTGTAAGAACCATGACACTCAACAATTTATTTCAAATATAATATTCAAAATGTTCAAAATAGGTGGCCACAGCACTAAGGAAAACACAGATATAGTTTAGAAAGCATTGATTCCAACTCAAAACAGTTATGGCATGAGTTGTACTGACAGCAATCAAAAAACCCTATAGGTCATGTAGCATTTCAGTGGAGTACCAGGATAAGATCAATAAAGTATTTATGTAGCCAAACGGTAGCTTTGTTCTTACCAAACCACATCTAAAAGTCTAAGGTCAGCAGTTGGTAATAGCTCACAACCAAAAAAAAAAAAACTATCTTTACAGACAAAGAACCATAATGTATCTGATTCTCACTGAAGTTGGTCATATGCACATGGAGAGAATACAGAAATCCTACAAAAGGACATGCTTGCAAAGGTCTAGAGCAGTGATTCTCAACCAGGGTTCTGTGGAACCTAGAGGTTCCTTCAGCATTGTGCAATTTCTGCCTCTCAGATAAGTTCCCACTGACACCATTGATCTTTTTAGCTATCTGTAAGGAGGTATTTCTTCCCAATGACCACAAATGTAAGGACCATTCTTCCCACTGACCATCACACTAATGTATCATGAGTTGTAGATGTAAAATTTTTAGCAGTGGTTCCCCGAGACCAGAGAACTATTTCAAGGGTTCCTCTGTGTTGAAAAGGTTGAGAAAGGCTGGTCTAGAGTGACTTTTTGTAACATATGGCTGACGCTCATTCCGCAGCATTTTATCCAGGACAGTAACATTGTGCCCAGAGTTACAGAGAATGGGGGCAAAGTATCAATTTAACTTTTTTCTTTACAGCTATATTTCAGATCTGCTATATGCTAGTGATTTATACTGAGGAACCTGTGCATTTTACTGCAAGGCCCTTTTTATTTTTACATTTTAACCAGAGTGCATGTTTACATTTACAAATGATTCATATTAAAAAAAATATATTTATATAAGTTCTGGTAAGTTCCATATCAAAATCTTCATATCAAAATGCCTATTAAAACAAGCATAGATGGACCAGCAAAGTGGCTTAGTGCTGGAGTCCTGCTCAGAACACTATCTGCATGGAGTTTGTAAGTTCTATCTGTGCTTACATGGGTTTCAACTGGTTTCCTCCTACATTCCAAAGACATGGTGGTAGGTTAGTTGGCTCCTGTCTATATCTTAATATTAGGCATATATGAAAATAATTTTACTGCAATCTTCTTTTCTCATCCACCTGTACATAAAGAGGATTGCGGCCTTACCAAGAGAAACTCTGGCAGGAACGGCTCTGCGATCTATCCAGAATGAGACCCAGGACAGCATGACCATAAGAGTTGCAGGGAAATATGTTTGCAGTAGGAAGAAAAAAATGTGACGTCTCAATGTAAAATTAATATACAGCCGGTTGTACCACCCTAGAAGACACAGCATTTATATTTTTATTAAAAAAATAACAGAAGATAGGAATTAATTAATTAGATGTATACTAGAGTATAGGAGCCACATATACTAAATCTATAGGCATCACACATCGAACATGTAACTACCACAAAATAGTCCATGATGTTGAAAGTGATAGCGTTAGCTGAATTTTTTTTAATATTTCACAAATAAATTCTGAAAAATCATGACTGCATAGCTTTCACAGTGTTTGGTGTGAAGCTCTAAATCAACTCTTGTACACACAACAGTAACCTATGTTGTTGAACAGAGCCTACCTGTGTGCAATATACACATATACACAAAACAATTTACATAGATCATGCTCACATAGTCTTTACACCAAAAAAAGTCCCAGTTGAAGTTTCCCTGATATAAAGTTTGAAGGAGCAAGAGTGACTCTTTAATAGAACCAACAATAGACAAAACAACTCAGTACATACAGTATGTGGTCAGGCTGCCTATTGATATGTTTTGCTTCCACTGGGGCAAGATCAGAACATTGTTCCAACAAAATGGAAATTGGATGCTTTTCTGTATCCAATACCTGAGTGGATTCATCTTACATGCCCATATAAACTATCCAATCACTCAAAGATTGTTCAAGGCTCAATAAGCCCATTAAGTAAGACCCTTTCACTAAGGCCGCGTACACACGGGCGGACTGTTCGCCCAACTTTGTCCGCTGAACAGTGTTTGGGCGGACAGTCCGCTCGTGTGTGGGCTTTCAGCGGACAGTTTCAGCGGACAGTTTGACGGACAAGGTTTTTCGGAATTTCCGAAAAACTGTCCGCTGAAACCTTGTTTCAGCGAACAGTCCGCTCGTGTGTAGGCTTGTTCGTCAAACAAAGTTGCGCGCATGCTCAGAAAGGATTTTCACGCCGAAAGTTATAATGCAGTGTATAGGACGTCGTATTTTTCGTCCCGTCGTACGTGCCGTTCACGTCATCGCGCACGGTTTCAGCAAACTGTTCGTCCGTCGTGTGTGGCCATGTCCGTCCATGCTAATTTTGAGCGGACTGTTTGCCGAAACTGTTTGACGGACAAAGTTGGGCGAACAGTCCCCGCGTGTGTACGCGGCCTCAGACTTTCTGACCAGGTCTACCGGTCAAGCTTTTGGGTGGACCTGCACATTGCAGGTAGGTGATGTAAATGGACTTGTATCCCTTTATATCCGCCAACCTCCAAGTCTGTCCAAATTCAGAAAAAAAAAATGAAAAAGAACTGTCCATTTTTATAGACCTAAATATGACTTATCAGAGGTAGCATGATGTAAACAGACACAAGTCCATTTTCATCCAGCAGCCTATATATCCAACACGGGTCCACCACAGTCAACTGACAAAATGCAAAAAAAAAAAAAATGAATGGCTCTGATGTCACAAAACTAATGCCATCCCATTCAGATCAGATTTGGCCCACAGATTCCCTACTGAACAGAGCAGAGCGGCCATGTGTAAAAGGGCCAGTGTCATGTTATATTTATGGCTATTTTCTTTAGTTGTGTTGTTCAAGTTACCTGTGCTACTGTAGAAGGCTAGTCTAGATGTAGTATGAAATTTTTGAATCAGGAATTGAGATAGTGAGATCTTCTCATCTGTTTTTAGGGATTCATTTCCATTCTTCCAGTAGAGCATCAGATCTTCATCAGTATATGCATCTTTAAATAAAAGAATGTTAGACAATGTTAGATGTAATGTTAGCTAAACACCCATAATTTGTAAAACCTGGAAGGTTCTCTCTACATTCAAGCATCAAGTGGTTGATTTTCTTTTCCTAACAAAAATGGAATTATACATTAAAGTGAAACAACAAAAGCAACAACTCAATGTAAAACTAGCAAACAATGGAAAGGTATACATGGGCGTGGGGAATATACAAAACATCACAAAAATTCCCAGCACACTTTCAAGCTAGCCTTCATATGTTTGAATATTGCAATTACATTATATGCATTAAAAACCTCTATTTTAACCTGAGTAGCTGAAACTGTTTAGCATTTGATAGACTAGGAATAACTTGTACGGAGGAACATTTCTATCAAAGATTAACCTCCCTGGCGGTACGATTATTTCAGATTTTAGGTGCTGAAAGCGGTACAATTATTTTGCATGAAAATTTGGCGTTTTATATTGTAGTCCTGTAATTCTTAGGAATAACTCACTTAAATCTGTCCAAACCAGAGTCTAGCAGACATCCCCAGTATGATAAAGTTTGAAAAATGAAATCATAAATTCTAATATAATAAATAACTATAAATAATTATACCAAATAATAATATAGTAATAATAAAAATTATTCAATAATGTAATCAAATCAAAAACACTGACATTTGCTCAGTTGCAGAATTGTCGCTGTCATTACTTTTCAGTATTCAATGACGGATCTCCCCACAAATCGGTATCGCTCAATTCTGCGAGTGATTCTAATTTATTTTCACTGTTTTCTAGCTGGTCTAAAACCACTTTTTCTGTAAAGGGACGGTTTTGGTTGCTATGGACAATCTCCATTTTCCAGTCAGAAAGAAAAGTATTTATAATATAAAATTGCATGCAGGACACTGGGCAGACCACTAGGGACAAAGGGGATGTGAAATAATGACATACAGTAATGTAATCTGTAAGATTACATTATACTGTATGTAATGTGTGTGTTTTACTTTTTGAATTTGGCGCCGTTCTCCATCCCCAAGCGTTGCAACCCTCGCAGGGAATCGAGCTTGGCTCCATGATAGATCGAACGGAGGATGAGCTGCTCGCACCATGGGGGAACATCGCTGGATCCAGGGGATAACGTAAGTTTACTCATCCTGGATCCAGCGATGCAATCCCGAGTCTGGCTCGGGGTTACCGCTAATGGTACTGATTTTTCACCCCGAGCCAGACACGGGAATACCGCCAGGGGGGTTAAAGAGATCCTCTTACTAAGAAACACAGCCTTGGAAATTCAATAAAGCCTTGGAGCATAATTCGTTCCAGAAACATGCTTCTAATCCAAAGCACTTGTATATCAAAGCAAATTTCCCTATAAGAAATAATGGAAACTCAAATGATCAAGACATCACTTGTATATCAAGTCAACATTTATTTAAAAATGTTGCTTGTCTTGCAAAACGCTCTCAAACCAAGTTACTCTCAAACCAAGGTTTTACTGTACATCAATTTAATAAATAGATAAGTCAGTGGCCCAGTTAAAGCGGAATTATAGGCAACATAAAACATGACCTACAGTATACAGTATGCTACTACTAAAAGTAACACAGCATGTTTATCTTTCTAAGATCCTCCTGTAGCATAGTATATTACCTTTTGATCCTTCCAGGAAATCCATGTTACTTTCCACCTTCTATAGCAGGTGCAGCAACAAACTCCTGAAGGAGCTGCTGGGTTTAATGGGCCTTCATAGGTTTCTACTGGCAAAAACAGCAGAAAACTATTTCCTTCACTAAGTAGCTTCTTCCTCTAGCACAGGCTAATGCAGATTCCATAAACCAGATGGACTTCTACTAACCTGCTGTAAGAATGGCTTAGACACTGACAGATCCAGTCCTTTAAGTGCCCAAGCCATTCTCACAGGTTAGTAGAAGATCTTTAAAGTGGTTCCAAAGTCTCAAGGTTTTTTACCTTCATGCATTTTATGCATGAAGGTGAAAAACTTTTCCTGTACAGCAGCCCCCCCAAGCCCTAATACTTACCTAAACCCATCTCAATCCAGTGATGTGCACGAGAGCCCCAGCATTCCGGGGACTCTCAGTCCTCATCGGCTGAGATGACAGCAGGAGCCACTGCCTACCATTGTTGTCAATCACAGCCGGAGAGACAGGGCGGGGCTGCCACGACTTTGTGTGTGAATAGACATGCAAAGCTGAGGCTTGGGAGTGAGACTGCTTGGGTGTCCCCATTGCAATTTGCTTGCTCTTGGGGTACTCTGCAGGAGGGAGGGACACAAGAAGAGGAGGATGGAGACTTTCTGTGCAAAGCCGCTGCACAGAGCAGGTAAGAATGACATGTTTGTTATTTTTAAAATAAAAGAAGCCTTTATAAAAAAAAAAGCCTTTTATATTACTTTAAGGCAAGTCCGAAATTTATAGTTGTGGTGCTTTAAGCTGGGACCAACAAATTATGAAACAGGACTCTTTTTCATGTTTCTCCCCCAGCATAGGGGCCCAAAAAAAAGAAGAACTGGATCACTCAGAAGGCCTGGGAGGCAATAGCCTCTGGAATCACAGCCTCTCCAGGAAGAAAGTCTGGGAAGTAAGGGATCCCTTATACACCAATCCTTTCCAGAAAATACCCTCCTAGACAGTTCAATTATTTATCACTTACTCAGCCCATATCACTGGCACAGACTCCCAGTGATTGGCCTGGGTGAAATAAATATTCATAACCCACAACACTGTATGTCCTAACTCTATCTACCGAAGAACACTCCCCAAAAACTGGCAGAAGCAAACAATGTGTTGGGCTTAGGAGAAACATGAAAAACCCAGATAAGGTAGGAACACAGGCTTGGGCTAACTGTAAACATAAAATGTAGACTGGGGACACTCCAGCTCATTGCAGCCTGCAGTGAAATAGCTCAGCATCGTTGACTCCTTGTGGGACAGAGTAGTCTAAAGCCTGGTACACACGATCGGATTGTTGGCCAACAGAGTGTCAGACTTTTGCCAAAAGGGAGTGTGCCAAGAACTTGTCTTGCATACTAACGATACACAATTGCCAGTCAACAAACATGAATGTAGTGACCTACTACGAGGAATGTCAGCTCTTGTGTTTGGTGAGCATTGATTCGGAACATGTGTGTTTGTACTTTCAACTTTTGTGTGACGGATTTGTGTATTGACCATACGAAAATCTGACCATTGTCCACTGAAAATTTACTAGCCTGTCAAACAAAATTTGTTGGTGGAAAATTGGACAACAATTGTCAAAAGGATAACACTAAGGGCCGGTTCACACTGCGGGCGATGCGAGGCGACACGACTCGCCTCGCCTCGATCTGACAAGTCGCCCCCGTTCTGTACAATGGAACCGTTCTGAGAGGAGCGACTCGAGGTTCCTGTACTACTTTCGGGCGACCTCGGGGCAACTTGCATTGACTTCTATACAGAAGTCATCTGCAAGTTGCCGCTGAGGTCGCGGCAGGTCGCGGCGAGGCAAGTCGGTGTCGCCTCGCATCGCCTGCAGTGTGAACCGGCCCTAACAGCGCTTATACTGCTTACTGGTGGAACTGTCAGTCTCCTGTTCCCACCATGCAGTTAAATTAGGTTAAGTAAAGTATTATTTTGCAAATAATCATTAGTAACCAATATAAAAACTTTAAGAACTTGCAAGCATATAAAAGAAACAATATATATAAATGAAACACAGTCCCATAATAATCAGTCCAACACCAAAAAGTGACAGAGTCCTTTACACCTTTCTGCGTGATTGCAGCACATATCATAGAGTCTGTCTTCCCATGTGTGTGGATATACGTAAGAGGAATCCTACACCTTCACCAGATTTTCACCTCTATGTGTGTCCACTCAAATGGCCGCTTACCAGACGTTAGTAGCTTTTAAGCCTATCTCTGCTGCAGAGGATCCCGCTGTGTGTTCCTGTGTCCTCCGTTTAAATCACACTCATTGTATGCAGACATGTAAGAAATGCAAGGGGTCTAATATAGCGTAGTATCCTTTATTAATAATACCCGTCTCCCCCCTTACAAAATGCACTTACTTTAAAATTTCAATTAAAAGCATGTACAACATGGATGTCAGCTATAATGGACAAGCTTCTCACCACCAGGCTGGTATCCTCGTCCGTCACAGACTACTGCGTACATTGTGTGACCACGCCCTCTGAAGACGTAATCACGAAACGCGTCAAGGCGTGGTCACGCGAGTAGTGAGGGTGAACAGCAAAGGACGAGGACCCGGGTCTCTACACACAGGCTGTGACAGACGAGGATACCAGCCTGGTATGCATGCACACTAATAGTTGAGTGGATACTCCTGTTCAATACCTATAATTTCTGAGACTTCTGTTACTATACCCTGAGCGAACATGGATGCGGTCAATTTTTTGAATAATCGTAATATAGATTTGAGTACCATTTTCTCTGCAGAAGAAGACTGGGAGGAAAATGAGGACTTGAATGTTACATTAAACAGTCTGGCAAATGCACTTGAAAAACAAATCCGCACATGGTGGGATATAAATGCATTCGAACATTATATAAAGGAACAAATAATCATGCGCAGCATGAGATGGGAAGTCAGCCCACAGGATGGCCTGGATGACCCAATCTCTACCACTGAATGGTTAGATTTTTTTAATGATGTAGGTATGAAACTACAACATTTAGTTCTTAAACGTAAAAAGAAAAAAATGGATACACTAAAAGTAAAAATAGCAGAATTACAATTAAAAATACAACCTACACCAATTACACCGCAACTAATGAATTTTGATGAGAGCATTAAGAGAAGACTAGAGAAAGTAGACAAGGAGGTACAAAAGAAAAAGGCAAAAAATATTAGGAGAGATATCATAGATTTTAAGACAAATAAAATTTACACATGGCAGGATCCCCGGAACAAAACCACTATGAGCACTCTTATCATCAGTATCCTCGAGATACACAGGATCATTTTTTAGATCGGGACAGGAGAGACTACTCCCCAAGGAGACCTCAGGAGACACATTGGAGGAGGGATTCGCCTGGAAGAAGACCACCACAGGAACCGTATCACTCCCCCATAAGAAGAACAGAAAACGAAAGAATACGAAACAGCCCAGAACGAAGAGAGGCTGCAGAGCGGGAAAGAGAATCCAAACGAAAAAGAGAATGATTGGAGAAGGAGTTATCAATTTGAGCGATACTCCCATTTCCCCAGAAGAACTAGCCGTTCTTGATAAAGGTCTCAAATTTGCCCCCACAAAAAATTTGAACAAATTTGACACGTATATTGGCATCCAAAAATACATTAGAAAAATCAATATCAAAAAGTACATTATGAACAATCCTATTAAATCCAATACTATTATAGCAAATGAACCTAATCCTGCACAATTTAGCACTTTACGCAATAATTCAGTGTTTAATCCACAAGTCAGTGGTAATCAACATGTCGAAGTTTTCAAAAAACTCGTGTTGGATGATATATATACCATGAAGATCAAAAAAGTTTCCGATCCAGGATATATCAAAAAAGGTATTAAAACATTGACACAAAGAAAAGATATTGTTGTTCGGCCGGCTGACAAGGGAGGCGCTGTCGTTATACAATCAAAAAAATCCTACTTAGATGAGATGGATCGACAATTGCAAGACAGCAATACATATACCAAACTTTTGGGTAATCCTACCACGAAATATAAAAAGGAATTGGAACAGCTAATTCATTTAGGAAGTAAGAAAGCTATTTTAAGTAAAAGAGAAAGCAAATATCTTCTTCCTGAATCATGCAGAGTACCTATTATATATATGATTCCAAAGATACATAAAAATAGAGATAACCCACCCGGCAGACCGATCGTGAATAGCATCGATTCTCTCACTTCCAGATTGGGAGAATACCTAGATTTTTTTATTCAACCAGCCATACAGAAGACCAAAGCATACCTTAAAGATACAAAACATACACTTCAATTACTAGAAACTGTAACTGTTTTAGAAGGAAGAACCTTGCTTGCCACCGCAGATGTCTCTTCCTTATATACTATTGTTGCACATCATGAAGCATGTTCTGCTATCAAATGGCTTCTGAGAACCTTCACTACATTAAGCTGCCAACAACGGAAGTTCCTGATCAAATGTTTGGATTTTTGCCTAAAACACAATTTTTTCTGGCATAATCAAACTTATTATAGACAGGTTATAGGGATAGCTATGGGCGCTAAATTTGCGCCCAGTGTTGCAAATGCGTTTATGGCCCATTGGGAAGAAGATGCCATATATAAAAACACACCAGCAGAGCTAACTTTTTATCAAAGGTATATTGATGACATCATCATAGTATGGAATGGTAACCATGATGCTCTAGAGAAATATTTAACAAAACTAAATGTGAATGACAAAAACATCCATTTAGAATGGAAAATACACAATAATAGAATTAATTTTCTAGACTTAGATATTTCCCTGGATAAAAATAAGATTATCACGAAAACGCATTTTAAAAACGTTGATGCCAATAGTTATATTTCCATCAACAGCTGCCACTTTAAGCCATGGTTGTTTAATATACCCAAAGGACAATTGGTTCGAATTAGAAGAAACTGTAGCAAAATTGATGATTATCTAGAACAAGCTGATTTAATTGCTACCAGATTCAAAGAAAAAGGATATGATGACGCCTTTATAAGAAAAGAAATTGAACATGTTAAAAGTATGGATAGGTTCAAAATGCTTGAAAACAACAGTAAGGACAAAAATAAAAGTAATCCAGAAGTCCCTTCGATTATATTGGATTATAATGTACAACACAAAGAAATCTCCCGTTTGTTAAGTCGACATTGGCACATATTGAAGAAAGATAAAGATCTGGGCAATCTCTTGCCGCAAAAACCTAATATTATTTTTAAAAGGGCTCCCACGTTGAGAGATATCATAGCCAAATCCGTGGTTGATCCACCCCCTAAAAGAGATTTTACTTTTTTTACTGGAAAAGGCTTTTATCCTTGCAAGAATTGCTTCACATGTCGACATGCCAAGAAATTTCAAAATAAAAGATCTGATTTTACTAGTACTATTACCGGAGAAACACATACGATACGTGATTTTATTGGATTCCATACAGAAGGCGTGGTATATTGTTTACAATGTAGTTGTAAATTACAATACATTGGAAGAACAAAAAGAGCACTTAAAGTAAGACTAAAAGAACATATACAGAATATTATAAAGGGCTTTCCACAACACAGTGTCTCCAGACATTTCGATCAAGTTCACAATAGGGACCCTTCCCATTTAGAATTTTGGGGTATTGAAAGATTTAATTCTTCATGGAGGGGTAGCCACAAAATTAGAACCATCAGTCAGAAGGAATCTAGGTGGATTTTTACTATGAGATCTTTTTATCCTGATGGTTTAAATGTTGATTTTGATCTTAACTGTTTTTTAAACAATTTTTAATGTTTTTATGCATTATACTGTATACATTTTTATTATGATAGGATATTTCATGTAAAGTCTTGCTCTATTTCCGGTATGCCATCATTATCAAAAAAAATTTCCGGCACTTTATTTGGTGAACAGTCTGAGTTATATTTCACTATATCTACTATTTTTACATATATTTTAATATTTTTATATTTTTAAATATTTTATTTATTGCCGCTATTTATATTATATATACATTTTCTATACAGTGATGGAATATTTTAAATCGCTAGGATATTTTATTCCTTATCCACATTGTTTATATATTCCTATTTTGTATATTATGGTATTTATACATTCATGTCTATTGCGGTTTTTTTATATATAATTTTTGATGATCTTAATATAAATTGCTAGATATATACTATTTTTCAATTTTTAGGCTTTATATTTTTTAGTATTTATATTTCGTTCTGATTCTATATTTTGTTCGGATCTTTTTTGCTCTTTAAAGGGAGAATGCATATTTCTCTGTACACCACATTGTATTAAAATGGCCGAAGAATCATTTCCGGTCTAAAATGGTGGTGTACATACACTTCCCTTTCATCATTTTGGAGGAGCAAGATGGCGGAGTTTCTACATCCGGCCGACATGATTGTTTTTACCTCTTTCAAAATGGTCGTTCGGACGCTTTTTACCTTTTTCAAAATGGTCGTTCGGACGTTTCCGGTCCGATCGTTTCCGGTTTTCTCGTATATAAGCATATTACGAACGGTCTAACGTCATCCCCATGAAGAAGTCACGTGGTGACGTAACGCGTAGGGAGTGGCCGTAGGAATACCGGAACAAGCGTAAGACTGGCTGTACACGCCAGATCTCTTTCTGTTTGATATTTTCTTTTTAAATGTGAGAGTCCATTTGCTTTCTCTTAAATAAATTTATCCAGTTTTGGAAACCACTACACTATTGGAGTCCCCTTTCTCTCTCCCTTCCCCCTTCCCCTCTGTGTTTTCTTTAAGTTTCATACCACGAGGATACATATGCTGCAGCATTACTCATAAGAGGTTGAATCGGCCCTCTAGTGGTAGAAGTTTATACCATTTGATGATTGTGTACAGAGAAGTGAAGGAGAAGTCCATTGGAATTACTTTCTTTTGCCTTATTATTCCATCTCTGAGGTGAGAGTTCTGGGAGCCTGATCTTTTGGAACATTTGGTCCTGTTCTTTCTCCAGTGCTTTTTCACTACACACTTACACTATTGGTGTGTTTATTTTGAAATATTTTCATTGACTCTTGTCTTTTTCACATTTTTATACATTATTCATTTTTTGTGGTATTATTTGCGCAGGACTCTTTTTTAATTAAGGATCCCACAACTAGTGTGGTGACAAATAGTGGCAATCAAATGGGCATATATTCCACACCACAACCATCATCTTCTAACACACAACAGATTGAACAACTACCATATAATACACAACAGAGTAGAACAAATTATTCTCCAATTCGTCCCACACATGTTACATATAAAGAAAGGGCAAAGGGTAATAGAAGGGGGAGAGGAAGGGACCCTACCCCAGCCACATTAAGGGAAAATAACTATAACGTAGATACCCAGAACAGATATGAACCCCTATATGAAGAACCCCCTTATCAAACACAAACACAAACCCCCAAACGCAATCAACCTTTTTTAGGGAGGGGCAGGAGGGGACAACACAGGTGCAGAACACGGGCTACACGTCCCTGGAGGGGACGATCGACATATTACAACTACCAGCAACAATGGTGGCAACCCCCGCAGACGGTAACACAATACACAACCCCAGGCCCCATAAGAGTGGGACATGAAGGGCAGTCAGGGCTGGATACCGCATCCAGCAGAAAAAGGCCCAGAGAACGCGAGTAAGCGGTATATACAATTTGTCCAGCATTACACTTACACAAAAAGAAACCAATATCTTAACCACTTAATAACCGCCCTATAGCCGAATGACGGCTTTAGGGCGGTTTCTTAACTGTGGGAGGCCGTCATATGACGTCCTCCCAGAATTCCGCTCTCGCGCGCCCCCTGGGGCGCGCACTCGAGAGCATCCATGACCGCCGGGTCCACAGGACCCGGCGCATCACGGATCACGGTAAACGGCCGCTCGTCGCGGCCGTTTACCACGTGATCGCTCCGTCAAATGACGGAGTGATCACTTGTAAACAAACCGGCGTCATGTTATGACGCCGGTTCCTCCCTCCCCCTCTCTGTACCGATCGGAACAGCGGAGGGGGAGGAGATCGGTGTCAGTAGCGATGTGGGCTGCATCTGCAGTGCCCACATCGCTGCTCACCGAAAATTAACCCCTCAATTCCCTGCAAATACTCTGCAATACCCTGCCATTACTCTGCATTACTCTGCAATACCCTGCAATACCCTGCATTACTCTGCATTACCCTGAATTACTCTGCATTACTCTGCATTACTCTGCATTACTCTGCAATACCCTGCAATACTCTGCAATACCCTGCAATACTCTGCAATACTCTGCAATAGTCTGCAATAGTCTGCAATAGTCTGCATTACACTGCAATACCCTGCCATTACTCTGCATTACTCTGCATTACCCTGCATTACTCTGCAATACCCTGCAATACCCTGCAATACTCTGCAATACCCTGCAATACCCTGCAATACCCTGCAATACCCTGCAATACTCTGCAATACTCTGCAATACCCTGCAATACTCTGCAATACCCTGCAATACTCTGCAATACCCTGCAATACCCTGCAATACTCTGCATTACCCTGCAATACTCTGCAATACCCTGCAACGCTCTGCAACACCCGCCAATACCCTGCAACACTCTGCAATGCTCTGCAACACTCTGCAATGCTCTGCAACACTCTGCAATGCTCTGCAACACCCTCCAATATCCTGCAATGCTCTGCAACGCAATACTCTGCAACGCCATACTCTGAGATACCCAGCCATACTCTGATATACCCAGCCATACCCAGCCATAGTCGGTGATACCCTGCAATACCCAGCCATAGACACCCCCCCTCCCGCCGCCCTCCGGTGCTTCTACCGACTCGCCAATACTATCAAATCCAGAATCTTTTTTTTTTTTTTTCAGGCTTCCCAGCTTAGAGGTGAGATGCGGGGTCTTATTGACCCCACATCTCACTGTAAAGAGGACCTGTCATGCCATATTCCTATTACAAGGGATGTTTACATTCCTTGTAATAGGAATAAAAGTGATCAAAAAATTTATTTTTGGGGAAAAAAATGTCAAACTAAAATAAATAAAGTAAAATGAACAATACATTTTTTTTTTTTTAAAGCTCCCCTGTCCCCATGTGCTTGCATGCAGAAGCGAACGGATACGTAAGTCCCGCCCACATATGAAAACGGTGTTCAAACCACACATGTGAGGTATCGCTGCGTACGTTGGAGCGAGAGCAATAATTCTAGCCCTAGACCTCCTCTGTAACTCAAAACATATAACCAGTAAAAAAAAAATTAAATCGTCGCCTATGGGGATTTTTAAGTAGCGACGTTTGGCGCCATTCCACGAGCCTGTGCAATTTTGAAGAGTGACATGTTAGGTATCGATTTACTCGGTGTAACTTCACTTTACTGTGTTTTTTTTTTTTTTTTTAAGCACAAAACAGTTTTTTTTCCAAAAAAAAGCATTTGAAAAATTGCTGCGCAAATACCGTGCGAGATAAAAAGTTGCAACGACCACCATTGTATTCTCCAGGGTGTTTGCTAAAAAAACATATATAATGTTTTGGGATTCGATGTAATTTTCTAGCAAATAAATGATGATTTTTACATGTAGGAGAGAAATGTCAGAATTGTCCTGGGTGCTCCAGAACGCCTGATGGCTCTCCCTGCATGTTGGGCCTCTGTATGTGGCCGCACTGTGTAAAAGTCTCACACATGTGGTATCGCCGTACACGGGAGTAATAGCAGAATGTGTTTTGGGGTGTAATTTGTGGTATGCATATGCTGTGTGAGAAATAAACTGATAATATGACAATTTTGTGAAAAAAAAAAAAAAAAGTTAAAAAAAATCTTGATTTTGCAAAGAATTGTGGGAAAAAATTACCACTTCAAAAAACTCATCATGCCTCTTACTAAATACCTTGGAATGTCTTCTTTCCAAAAAGGGGTCATTTGGGGGGTATTTGTACTTTTCTGGCATGTTAGGGTCTCAAGAATTGAAATAGGCTGTCAGTACTTCAGGTGTGATCAATTTTCAGATATTGGCACCATAGCTTGTGGACTCTATAACTTTCACAAAGACCAAATAATATCCACCAATTTGTACTTATTTTTACCAAAGATATGTAGTGGTATAAATTTTGGCCAAAATTTATGAAGAAAAAATTACTAATCTGCTAAATTTTATAACAGAAATGAAGAAAAATTCATTTTTTTACAGAATTTTCTGTATTTTTTCTTTTATAGCACAAAAAATAAAAAACCCAGCGGTGATTAAATACCACCAAAAGAAAGCTCCATTTGTGTGAAAAAAAGGACAAAAATTTCATATAGGTCCAGTGTTGCATGACTGAGTAATTGTCATTCAAAATGTGAGAGCACCGAAAGCTGAAAATTGGTCTGGTTATTAAGGGTGTTTAAGTGCCCAGTGGTCAAGTGGTTAAACGCAGGCCTGAAATGCACGGCAATTAAACCAATGAATAAATTTAATGTCTACATGGACATACACAAATACGTAAGAAAACTGAACATCAAAAAAATTGGTTTTATCCAATGATACAACCACATGGGCTAATAAAGTCAACGGTACAATTGGGATAAATAGTGGACTTAAAAATAAGTCACTATTTAACCCTCCACACCCTTCGAATCATCAGGTCAAAGTGTTTAAACAACTAACACTAAAAGACCTAGAGACTCTACAAGTACAGAAACAGGTGAACCCTAAACATATAGTAGAGGGAATTAAGGCATTAGAAAAGAGAAAAAATGTAGTAGTCAGACCAGCAGACAAAGGGGGAGGTGTGGTTATCTTAGATAAATCCTATTACCATTCCCAATTACAGACCATGTTAGAAGACCAAGAAACTTATAACCTTCTTAAAGGGGACCCTAAGAAACAGTACCGTGAAAAACTTTTTAATTTAGTGGATCACGGATACTATAAAAAAAATCATCACAAAAAAGGAGAAACAATATCTATGTCCCAGTTACAACAGAATCCCTACCATTTACACAGTGCCCAAAATACATAAAGACGCCACCAAACCACTGGCTAGACCAATAGTTAATGGTATTGAATCAGTAACAGCACGACTAGGAGAATATCTTGATGTCTTTCTACAAACTAGCGTTCAGACCACCAAGGCATACTTGAAAGACACCACGTCGTTTATACAAAAAATTAAGCAAGTTTATTTTACAACAGATAAGGAAATATATTTGGTGATGGCAGATGTGTCATCCTTGTATACTATAATACAGCATGATGACGCACTGCAAGCGCTCAACTGGGCCCTATGTAATAGAGATGACATTCCGTTTGAACAGAAAAGGTTCTTGGGTATGATACTAGATTATTGTTTAACCCACAACTATTTCTGGTACAATGGCGACTTCTATAGTCAGAGGACTGGAGTCGCCATGGGAGCCAAATTCGCTCCTAGTATAGCGAATCTTTTCATGAGTCAATGGGAAGACAGGTGGATCTACTTAAACAGACGTAGGGAACTCATATTCTACAGTCGATATATAGATGATGTAATTTTTATATGGGAGGGCACAGAGATATCTTTGAAGGAGTTTATGGAACATCTAAACAGTAACACGAACAACATTAAGCTTGATTATAGCTGGAATCAGCTACAAATACATTATCTGGATGTTGAGGTAATAAAAGATGGTACTCATCTCCGTACCAAAACGTATTTCAAGAGCACAGATAGAAATAGCTTCATTCCTATACACAGCGGACATCACCCAAAATGGCTGATCAATATCCCCAAAGGCCAGTTCACTAGGATTAGGCGTACCTGCACAATAGATGAGGATTACACCATGCAAGCGAACTCACTCAAATTACAGTTCGAAGAGAAGGGATATAAACCGGAAATACTGGATAAGTTAATTTTAGATATAGGCCAAAGAACTCAGGACCAATATTTACAACCAAAGATTAAACAAAAAAATACTACCTTCGAATGGGGTTTTATTTCTAACTATCATAAACAATGCAAAGATGTAGAGGCCATTATCCCCAAACACTGGCACATTCTTCAGCTGGATAAGATAATAGGTAAAACCCTACCAGAAAAGCCTCCATTCATATATAGGAAAAATGCCACATTTGGGGATCAGGTAGTTAAAAAGGTCTGGACCCCCCTAAAAGACTAAAAATGTTTTGGGAACAAACTGGCTTCCACGCTTGCAGAAGATGCAAAGCGTGCAGACAAGTTACCACCCATTTAAGGGCACTGACTCAATTCACTTCTACGGCCAATAATGAAGTATTTCCAATCAAGGAATGCATTACATGCAGATCCACCCATGTGATTTACGCTTTGGAGTGCCCGTGCAGCCTGATGTATATAGGCCGCACGAAACGCAAGCTTTCTACACGAGTGGCGGAACATATTTACAATATTAGTATAGGATATAAAGAACACAGTGTATCATTACACTTTAGATATAAGCATAAGAGAGACCCGAAGGGCCTGAAATTTTGGGGGGGTAGACAAATTACACCCAAACTGGAGAGGCGCCAACATGGTAAGGGAGATTTCCCGGCGTGAAACTGAGTGGATTTTTCTAACGGATATGCTTAGCCCTAAGGGCCTTAACATAGAATTAGATGTAAACTGCTATATTACTAATTATTAGAATGGATCAGGCTCCCTCCCCCATGGATTTTTAAATAGGAAGAGACCCATTGGTCCAGTCACTTTTATTGTGATTGGAACAATGGAGTAATGTAGGATGTTTCTCATGCTGTCAATAGCTCCGAGATATGAACTTATCTCGGAGTGATGCCAGTAAGGGTATTACTTTAGCACTCTACCCTTATTTTATGTATTACACTTAATAAGGGAAGGATGGGGAGATGAATATATTAAAATCATTAGAAAATATCATATGTAATAACATGAAAATGTCAGAGTGATTAGCCATTATAGGACTGCCTGTACAGATAATACAAGGTGCTCGATCATCTATACAAATAGATAAATGAGTGGTCAAGCCCTAATGATACATTATGAAATACCAAGTACCTTTAAGTGGTACAGCAGAACTCGTGCCCCCGCAATTTAAAACCTCTTTGTCTATTTATCTCTATTGTGAACTAATTGTTAAGGAAAGGTTAATGTAAAAATGTTGTTGTGTCGGTTTTTATGAATTTTTAAAATGCACCTTTTATGTAATTATTAAGCAATATATGTGTAATGAATATAATAGTTATGTAAATTCAGCACTTGAATAACATTTTACATTCTCTCTTCTCCTTTCTCACACGTTTTCTCTCTTTCCTCCTTCGTCACCTCCCTTGGTGTACCATGTTGTGCCCCGAATGGGGTCCTAAGAAAGGCAGTAGCCATGTTATGGGCTAGTTAGTCACCCAAATTCCTACCGGCATCCCAGGTATTGGAACCCTGTAGGGATGGGATGGGAGTATGCTGGTTTTGGTGGGCGGGTCCGAACCCTGGTCTGCAGCTTGATCCTGTTTGGGGTGCCAGGGGGCTTGGGGCTCGTGTGCCTTGACTGGACATACTCCATTGAGGGGAATTGACTAGATGATATGGGTCCATGATATTACAAGTGATATATCAACATAATGCCTGATTGTTTTACAGGTCTGTTCTGTTAGGTTATTGTCTAGATCTATGTTTGTCTAGACTGGCTATGTATATGCAAAGGTGGATTTTACTTGTTTGTTATAAGGAATGTTCGTCTTTATTGTTCTGATGAAAATCTTCAATAAAAATTATTGGAAATAATAGTTATGTAAATTCAGGCACAGCTTTCCCGCAGAGTTATTATTGTTAGCAATGCGGGAGAGACAGACTGTATACTAGCAGACACGGATGGGTATATCTATCCTTCTGGGGACACCTGATCCGGAAATCGGAGGAAGGAATGCAAAACACCAGAAGGACCTGCTTTGCAGACAGCCGTTTAGACTAGTAGGAGGGACGAGCGGCCTCACTGAGCAAATGACGCTGCTCGCCTGTAAAGAGCATGGTATAAAAGACTACTGCGTACATCGCGTGACCACGCCCTCTGAAGACGTAATCACGAAACGTGTCAGGGCGTGGTCACGCGAGTAGTGAGGGTGAACAGCAACGGACAAGGACCCGAGTCTCTACACACAGGCTGTGACGGATGAGGATACCAGCCTGGTGGTGAGAAGCTTGTCCATTATAGCTCACATCCATGTTGTACATGCTTTTAATTGAAATTTTAAAGTAAGCGCATTTTGTAAGGGGGGAGACGGGTATTATTAATAAAGGATACTACGCTATATTAGACCCCTTGCATTTCTTACATGTCCGCATACAATGAGTGTGATTTAAACGGAGGACACAGGAACACACAGCGGGATCCTATGCAGCAGAGATAGGCTTAAAAGCTACTAATGTCTGGTAAGCGGCCATTTGAGTGGACACACATAGAGGTGAAAATCTGGTGAAGGTGTAGGATTCCTCTTACGTATATCCACACACATGGGAAGACAGACTCTATGATATGTGCTGCAATCACGCAGAAAGGTGTAAAGGACTCTGTCACTTTTTGGTGTTGGACTGATTATTATGGGACTGTGTTTCATTTATATATATTGTTTCTTTTAAATGCTTGCAAGTTCTTAAAGTTTTTATATTGGTTACTAATGATTATTTGCAAAATAATACTTTACTTAACCTAATTTAACTGCATGGTGGGAACAGGAGACTGACAGTTCCACCAGTAAGCAGTATAAGTGCTGTTAGTGTTTGCCTTGATGCTATCAGGTCGATCACATTGATTTATATGATATAGTTTTTATTTTTTTATAATAGCTGCTGTATTATTGAGCATTTACCCCAGGTGGGAACAGGTGCATGCATACTAATAGTTGAGTGGATACTCCTGTTCAATACCTATAATTGTCAAAAGGAGCGCAATAATGGTAAGATTTTAGGACAACAGTCTGTCAACAGACAATCCCCTGCCAACAATCGTACCGTGTGTATGAGGCTTAATGCCGCGTACACGCAATCGGATTTTCAGATGGGAAATGTTGGATGTGAGCTTGTTGGCGGAAAGTCCGACCATGTGTATGCTCCATCAGACATTTTTTGGCGGACTTTCTGCCAACAAATGTTGGCTAGCAGGCTCTCAATTTTTCCGCCAACAAATGTGTGTTGTCAGACTTTCCGAACCTGTGTGCACAAGTCCGTTGGACAAAAGTCGAAAGTACAAACACACATGCTCGGAATCAAGGGCGAGCCAGAAACGTTCGGTCTTGTAAAATTAGAGTTCGTAATGGACATATCACATGACTATTGAACTTTCTTTTTATCGGCTCACTCTGTATGTCTTTTAGGTCACTACGTTTGTAATTGTCGCCCAACATTTGTGTGACCATGAGTATGCAGGACAAGTTGGAGCCAACAACCTTCGAACAAAATTCCACAGTTTTGTTGTCAGAAAGTCTGATCGTGTGTACAGGGCATAAGAATTTAAATTTGTATGCAATCAGGCAGACCCTTGCACTACATGTTTTGGTAAATATGAAGACAAAAATCTGCAGAAAATCGAATAGTGTGCACGGGGTCTTAGGCTTTCTGAAGATTTATCAAAACCATATAATACAAGGTATTAACAAGGTAAAACCTGAACACTTTCCATTTGTATGCAATCAGATAGGCCCTTGCACTACATAGTTGAAGGTAAATCTAAAGGAAAATTAATAATACAACTGTATCATGTATGGCCAGCCTTACACGGTCTTGTATTTTTAAATGGACTTTGAGAAAGAGACTAATGCCGCGTACACACGATCAAACAAGCGGATGGAAAAGTCCAGCAAACTCAAGTCCGCCGGACAATCCCCCCGTGTGTAGCCTCCGGCATACTTTGTTGACCCCGAAAGTACGGCGGACTTAGAAAGTAGTTTTACACTCCAATCTTACCGCCGGACTCGCATTTTGGCGGACAATCCGGCCATGTGTATGCCAGTCTGCCGTACTTTTGAAATGAACGGACTTTTCCCGCCCGGAGAAAAGTCCGCTCATTTCGAGCGGGTCTCCAGGTAGGCGGGGCCCGCGAAGGATACGTCGCTGGCCCCGCCGCCTGGTATGGACTTAAAGGGGAACCCCAACGCCGAAAAAAATTGGCGTGGGAGTCCCCCCAGGTCCACATCAGACCCTTGTCTGAGCATACTACCCGGTTAGCCAGGAAAGGGGGGGGCGAGCGGGCGCCCCCCCTCCTGAGCCGTACCAGGCCGCATGCCCTCAACATGGGGGGTGCCTTGGGGAAGGGGGGGCCGCGCGGCCCCCCCACCCCAAAGCACCTTGTCCCCATGTTGATGAGGACAAGGGCCTCTTCCCGACAACCCTGGCCGTTGGTTGTCGGGGTCTGCGAGTGGGGGGCTTATCGGAATCCGGGAGCCCCCTTTAATAGGGGGGCCCCTGGATACTGGCCCCCCACCCTATGTGAATGAGTATGGGGTACAATGTACCCCTACCCATTCACCTGTAAAATAAAGTACAAAAAAAAACACAACACACAAGGGTTAAAATAGTTTATTGCACAGCTCCGGGGTCTTCCGTCTTCGGGGGTCTTCTCGCCGGACTCCTCCGCTATCTTCTTGTAGCTCTTTTACTAGCGGAGGAGCCCGGCTTTCTTCCTCGCCGCCGCCCTTCTTCCGACCTCGGAGGTCTTGTCCCCCTCTTCGGTTCTTCTGCCGGGCCACCACGCCTTCTTCTAGCTCCTTTACAGGCGGTGGCCCGGTCTTCTGCCGCCGCCGCCTTCCGTTCTTCTGTCCTTCTCTTCTTCTTCTTCAGATGTTGCCTCGCCGAGTCCTCCGCTCACAATGACAGGGACCGGGCACGCGGCGACTTATATAGGGACAAGGGGCGGGGTCTTCGGTTGATGTCACATGGGTTGATGTCACATGGTGACCCTGCCCCCTTACGATGTCACAGTCCCAGAGGATGCTGGGCCTGTCGCCATGTGACATCAACCCATGTGTCATCAACCCATGTGACATCAACCGAATACCCCGCCCCTTGTCCCTATACAAGTCACCGCATGCCCGGTCCCCGTCATTGTGAGCGGAGGACTCGGCGAGGCAACATCTGAAGAAGAAGAAGAAGAAGAAGAAGAAGAAGAAGAAGAGAAGGACAGAAGAACGGAAGGCGGCGGCGGCGGCAGAAGACCGGGCCACCGAGCTAGAAGAAGGCGCGGTGGCCCGGCAGAAGAACCGAAGAGGGGGACAAGACCCCCGAAGTCGGAAGAAGGGCGGCGGCGAGGAAGAAAGCCGGGCTCCTCCGCTAGTAAAAGAGCTACAAGAAGATAGCGGAGGAGTCCGGCGAGAAGACCCCCGAAGACGGAAGACTCCCGGAGCTGTGCAATAAACAATTTTAACCCTTGTGTGTTGTGTTTTTTTTTGTACTTTATTTTATAGGTGAATGGGTAGGGGTACATTGTACCCCATACTCATTCACATAGGGTGGGGGGCCGGTATCTGGGGGCCCCCTTATTAAAGGGGGCTCCCGGATTCCGATAAGCCCCCCGCCCGCAGACCCCGACAACCAACGGCCAGGGTTGTTGGGAAGAGGCACCCACCATGTTGAGGGCACGTGGCCTGGTACGGCCCAGGAGGGGGGCGCTCGCTCGCCCCCCATTTCCTGGCCGGCCGGGTAGCGTGCTCGGACAAGGGTCTGATGTGGACCTGGGGGGACCCCCACGCAGATTTTTTTTGGCGTTGGGGTTCCCCTTTAAGTCCATACCAGGCGGCAGGGCCAGCGACGTATCCTTCGTGGGCCTCGCCTACCCGGAGACGCGCTCGAAATAAGCGGACTTTCCTCCGCGTGTGTGGGCGAGTCCGTCCATTTTAAAAGTAGGGCGGATAGTACGGCGGACTTAGTACGCCGTATTAGTCCGCTGAAAAAGTGCCGTGTGTGGGCAAGTAGCCGTTCGGAAAGTCCGACGGACAGTCTGGCGGGAAGTCCGCCAGACTAAGTACGTCGGACAGACGGCTACGTGTGTACGCGGCTTAACAAATAAAGAACTCCAGCCAACACATTTTAGGTAGTTACAGCAAACTATGTTATAGGAGGGCCATAAAAAATGTGTTTATGTGAGTGAAAGACTGCATCACATAGCTTTGTAAATTTTGATTTTTCCTATAGTCCTCCTTGAATGTTACACTGTAACACAGATTTTACTATGGAAATAACAATGCTGAACAATGATCTGCAGTATCCACATACAGAAACTTGCCAAGAGTTCCAATACAGACAGTTTAGAGGTTTAAATAACAGCCCCAAAACTGTTGTTTATACACTATTGAGCACATGAGTTTATAAAGTATAAGCATTTTCTGCATTGCACAATGATACTGCTTCCTACATAACAGATTCTCTTAACCACTTCCCGCCTGCCATATAGCAATATGACGTGCAAAAAGTGGTTGCATTATTGTGACTGAACGTCATATGATGTCCAGCAGAGAAAGCCCTTAGTGCACAGGCGGGAGCCTGCAGCGCGGCAATCAGTGGTGTGGTGTGTCAGTCTGACGTAGCCTCTATACCACGTGTACAATCACAGCTGATCACCGTGTAAACAGGAAGAGCCGTAAATCGGTTTTCGTCCACCTTCTCTGATAGGCACAAATAGAGGTGAGTCGATCAGCTGCTCTCCTGACAGGGGACTCTGCACTGATTGATTATCAGTGCAGCCCCCTCAAGGTTGTCCACCCAGGACAGCCAGGGAGGCCCACCCAGATCCACCAGGGATGCCAATCCATGACCACTAGGCATGGCAATCAGTGCCCAATAGGGGTGGCACTGTGCCCATCAGTGATGCCTGCCAGTGCCTCCTAATCAGTACTGCCTAACAGTGCCATTTATCAGTGCCACTCATCAGTTTGCTATCAGTGACACCCATCAGTGTCCATCAGTTCCCACCAGTGCCACTTATCAGTGCCCACCAGTGCTGCCTATGAGTGCCCATCAGTGCCACCTATCAGTGCCACTTATCAGTGTTGCATATCAGTGCCACCTATCAGTGCTGCTTATCAGTGCCACCTATCAGTGCTGCATATAAGTGCCTCATCATCAGTGTCCATCAGTGCCAATCAGTTCTGCCTCATCAGTAGGGATGAGCTTCGTGTTCGAGTCGAACGTACGTTCGACTCGAACATTGGCTGTTCGGCCGTTCGGCGAATTCCGAACGTTTGGGCCGTTCGCGTCAAAATTCGAGTGACGCGCGCGCGGACCACAATGCACTGCGGTGGCGCAGTGCATTGCTGCCCCATGATTGGCCAAGCATGCACTGTGACCCCGCATGCTTGGCCAATCGCAGCGCCGGCAGCGAGGAGAGCCATGATTGGCCACAGGCATCCTGCCTGTGGCCAATCATAGCTCAGGCTGTGTAGTGCATGCCCCACACTATATAAGGCCGCCTTTGAGGCGGCCTCGTGTAGTGTGTTACTTAGCATCTGAAGCAGTAGGTGTTCTGTGTACCTTCAACACAGTACACACCAATCGTTTTTGGCTGATTTCCTATCTTGCTGCTGTGTAGTGGTTGTTGTCTGTGCCCTGACTGCAGTATATACCACTATATTCACCTCACCTATATAGCTAGTGATCTAGCTTTAACCACTTAACAACTGCCCATTGCCGATTAACGGCTTCAGGGGGGTTGTTTAACTCTGAGAGGCCGTTAATTAACGGCCTCCCAGAATTCTGCTCTCGCGTGCCCCGAGGTGTGCGCACTCGAGAGCATCCGTGACCGCCGGGTCGCATCACGGATCACGGTAAACGGCCGCTCATAGCGGCCGTTTACCACGTGATTGCTCCGTCAAATGACGGAGTGATCACTTGGAAACAAACCGGCGTCATGTTATGACGCCTGTTCCTCCCTCCCCTCTCTGTACCGATCGGTACAGCGGAGGGGAAAGAGATTGGTGTCAGCAGCGATGTGGGCTGCATCTGCAGTGCCCACATCGCTGCTCACCGAATTTAACCCCTCAATTCCCTGCCAATACTCTGCAATACCAGTGCATACTCTGCAGTACCCTGCCATTACTCTGAAGTACCCCGCCATTACTCTGCAGTGCAGTACCCTGCCATTACTCTGCAGTGCAGTACCCTGCCATTACTCTGCAGTACCCCCCATTACTCTGCAGTAACCCCCATTACTCTGCAGTACCCCCCAATACTCTGCAGTACCCGCCATTACTCTGCAGTACCCGCCATTACTCTGCAGTACCCCCAATACTCTGCAGTACCCTGCCATTACTCTGCAGTGCAGTACCCTGCCATTACTCTGCAGTACCCCCCATTACTCTGCAGTAACCCCCATTACTCTGCAGTACCCCCCAATACTCTGCAGTACCCGCCATTACTCTGCAGTACCCGCCATTACTCTGCAGTACCCCCAATACTCTGCAGTACCCTGCCATTACTCTGTAGTACCCCCCAATACTCTGCAGTACCCTGCTATTACTCTGTAGTACCCCGCCAATACCCCGCCAATACTCTGTAATACCCTGCCATAAATTGCCATACCCAGCCATACTCAGAGATACCCAGCCATACTCGGTGATACCCTGAAATACCCAGCCATAGACGCCCCCCACCCCTCACCGCCCTCCGGTGCTTCTACCAACTCACCAGTACGATCAAAGCCAGAATCTTTTTTTGATTTTTTATTTCAGGCTTCCCAGCCTAGAGGTGAGATGTGGGGTCATATTGACCCCCCAGATTCCACTGTAAAGAGGACCTGTCACCCCATATTCCTATTACAAGGGATGTTTACATTTCTTGTAATAGGAATAAAAGTGATCAAAAATATATTTTTGGGGAAAAAAATGTCAAACTAACATAAATAAAGTAAAATGAACAATAAAAAAATAAAATTAAAATTAAAGCGCCCATGTCCCCATGTGCTCGCATGTGCCACACATGTGAGGTATCGCCGAGAATGTTAGAGCGAGAGCAATAATTCTAGTCCTAGACCTCCTCTGCAACTCAAAACATGTAACCAGTAAAAAAAAAATTAAAGCGTCGCCTATGGGGATTTTTTAAGTAGCGACGTTTGGCGCCATTCCACGGGCATGTGCAATTTTGAAGAGTGACATGTTTGATATCTATTTACTCAGCATAACTTCATCTTTCACTTTATGCAAACATTGGGCTAACAAGTGGTTAATAATAGAGCTTGCAGTCAGTAGTGTTAGGAGATAGTGCGTGTGTCTGCGTGCTCTGTACCCAGTACATACCGCTATAATATAGGGCAGGCCCCTACTTTCAAACATCCAACTTACAAACATCTCCTACTTGCAAACGCAAGGAGACAGCAGCAAGTGAGATGAAAAAAGATGGACGACAAAACAAATTATACAGGGGTGATAACCCTTCCCTATGTTTTCCAAAAAGCTTAAAGATAGTTTTTTTGACTGGAGCTACACTTTAAAAATGTACCGGTTGAAAATGACAAACAGATTCAACTTAACACAACAAACCTACACAGTCCCTGTCTTGTTTGCACCGCCTGTATACTGCTGTTCTGAGTATATAGGGCCTGGGGGCCACACGCATTTTCTTTTTTTAATATGGGTACGGGGTTCCCCTTAATATGCTTACAAGACCCAAATAGGCTGGTAATGGGCAGGGAGGGCTACCCATGCCATGTTTCTCAATGATTTTCAACCATATTGCAGGAACCAGATATAACATTAAAACCGCAAGCAGTTTTAAATGGTGTTATTTCCGTTAAATGTCATTTTGTGCAGGGACTGTTCTAAACACGGGAAACACGTGGCACTTCACAGGCATACTACAGACACCCCCCAGGCACCATATTTAAAGGAATATTTCACCTTTTTTTTTTCACTTTAATCGTCATTAAAATCAGTGCTCCCGCCAAAACGGCCGTTTTTAAAACTTTTTTTTGCATTGACCCATGTCCCCTGAGGCAGGAGGCAGGTCCCCAAACCCTTTTTAGGACACTATCTTGCATATTAGCCGTTAAAATTAGCACTTTCCAATTCGAACGTTCGAGTCCCATAGACTTCAATCCCTACTCATCAGTGCTTGTCAGTGCAGCCTCATCACTGCCCATCAATAAAGGAGAAAACTTACTTATTTACAAAGTTTTGTAACAGAAACTAATAAAAAAAATATTTGTGGTGCAAAAAATAAAAAACCCAGTGGTGATCCAATACCACCAAAAGAAATCTCTATTTGTGGGGAAAAAAGACACAAGTCTATCCAGTTCAACCCACAGAGAAAATAAACAAAACAAAACACACAAAAATCGAAAATCTCCTCATACACAATCCTATACCCACAGTTTATCCACAGGAGGGCGAAAAACCCCCCAAATAAAGCATGATCCACTTTGTTTGAGTGGGAGGAAAAAAAATCCTCTCTGATACCACAAGAGGCAATCAGATATTCTCTGGATCAACTTTGCCTATAACTATTAGTATCCCGTTATATTTTGTGCATTTAGGAAATAATCCAGGCCCTTTTTAATACAATAAACTGAGCTGACCAGAACCAGCACTTGGGGAAGTCTATTCTACATTTTCACAGCTCTTACTGTGAAGAAGCCTTTCCATATTTGGAGTTAAAATCTCTTTTCCTCCAGATGTAAAGTGCGCCCCCTTGTCCTCTGTGAAGACCTTAACCTCCCTGGCGGTACGATTATTTCGGATTTTAGGTGCTAAAAGCGGTACCATTATTTTGCATGAAAATTTGGCGTTTTATATTGTAGTCCTGTAATTCTTAGGAATAACTCTCTTAAATCTGTCCAAACCAGAGTCTAGCAGACATCCCGGGTATAATAAAGTTTGAAAAATGAAATCATAAATTATAATATAAGAAATAATTATAAATAATTGTACCAAATAATAATATAACAATAATAAAAATTATTCAATAATGTAATCACATCAAAAACACTGAAATTTGCTCAGTTGCAGAATTGTCACTGTCATTACTTTTCAGTATTTGATGACGAATCTCCCCACAAATCGCTATCCCTCAATTCTGCGAGTGATTCTAATTTATTATCGCTGTTTTCTAGCTGGTCTAAAATCATTTTTGATGTACAGTGACAGTTTTGGTTGCTATGGACAATCTCCAGTTTCCAGGTATAAAGAACAGCTTTTATTATATAAAACTGCATGCAGGACACTGGGCAGACCACTAGGGACACTGGGGATGTGAAATATTTACATACAGCAATGTAATCTGTAAGATTACATTATACTGTATGTTTACTGTTTGTTTCACTTTTTGAATTTGGCGCCGATCTCCGTGCCCGTGCGTCGCAACTCTCGCAGGGCACGGAGATCGCCGATGTGATAGATCGAGCGAGACACGGCTCGCTCGTACAGCGGGGAGACGACGCTGGATCCGAGGGAGAAGGTGAGTATTCCTCCTCCTGGATCCAGCGATGCAGTCCCGAGTCTGACTCGGGGATACCGCTTTTGGTATAAAAAATCCACCCCGAGTCAGACTCGGGAAAACCGTCAGGGGGGTTAAAGTGAATAACGCACCACCAAGTTCCCTATATGGACCTCTTATATATTTGTACATGTTGATCATATCCCCCTTATCTCCTCTTCTATAGAGAGAATAAATTCAGTTCCTCTAATCTTTCCTAATAGCTGAGCTCCTCCATGCCTCTTATCAGTTTGATTGCTCTTCTCTGCACTCACTCCAGTTCCCTGATATCCTTTTTGTATACTGGTGTCAAAAACTGAACTACATATTCCAAGTGAGGTCTTACTGATGATTTGTACAGGGAAACATGATATCTCTCTCTTTCTGGAGTCCACACATATCCTAATACAAGAAAGGACTTTGCTTGCTTTGCTTATGATTTACCAGAACATCCAAATGTCAGGATGTTATTCCACTGCATAGCTTGGTGTCATCTGCAAAGACTGAAATGTTACTTTTAATCCCAGACCCAATATCATTTATAAAGGTATTATAAAGTAAGGGTCCCAACACTGAACCTTGGGGTACACCACTGATAACCTTAGACCATTCAGAGTAAGAATCCATCAACCATTACTCTCTGAATTCGTTTTTTAGCCAGTTTTCTATCCATTTACAAGCTGAATATTGCAAGCCTGTAGACTTTACTGTACATATTATTTGTGAGTGACTTGTCAAAGGCCTTGAACAAACATGCAGCAAACAAAACCTAGTATAAAGTCAGAATTCCTTTTCTGTATTTAGAAGCAAAGTATGGCAACCAGACAACCAGAATTTTCAGGGCACTAGAAGGTCAGATATTAGCAGCTAGGGATGGGCCGAACACTCCCCGTTTCGGTTCGCACTAGAGCACCTCAAACAGATAAAAAGTTCTAGCGACATGCAAACCCTATTTGGGACACAAAAATAAAAAATAAAAAAGTACTAATTTGAAAGGCTTATATGCAAGTTATTGCCATAAAAAGTGTATGGGGACCTGGGTACTCAGGTACTGCCCTAGGGGACATGTATCAATGCAAAAAAAGTTTTTAAAACAATCATTTTTTTTAGGAGCAGTGATGCTTCAAGTGAAACAACAAAAATAAAATATTCCTGGGGGGGGGTCATCTTAGTCTGCCTGTAAAGTGGCACATACGTGCGATGTGCAGAACATGCTGCAGCACTAATGACATTTCTAAAGGAAAAAATGTAATTCAAACTCGCTCGTGGTTGTAATGTATTGCCAGCTCCTGGCAATATAGATGACAAATCCATTTTAAAAATAGCCGTGGTGCCCCCCCAGTCCATACCAGGCCCTCCGTGTCTGGTATGGATTTTAAGTGGAACGCCACACCAAAATGTAAAAAAATTGGAACCCCCCAAAATCCATACCAGGCCCTTATCCAAGTGAGCGAGCGCTACCCCCCCTGAACCATACCAGGCCACATGCTGTCAACATGGGGAGGATGCTTTGGGGTGCACCCCAAAGCACCTTGTCCCCATGTTGATGGGGGCAAGGGCCTCTTCTCAACAACCCTGACTGGTGGTTGTCGGGGTTTGCAGGCAGGGGGCTTATCTGAATCTAGAAACCCCCTTTAACAAGGGGGCCTCCCAGAACCCGCCCCCCCATGTGAATGGTTATCGGGTACATCGTACACCTACCCATTCACCCAAAAAAGTGTCAAAAACTAAAAACCATAAGAGACAGTCTTTGACAATTCCTTTATTAGAAAAAGAAAAAAAATGTGTCCCGCAATATACACCCATCTTCAACTTGCCGCTGACAGAACCGAAAAATCTAAAAATGTAAAAAGCTCCGCTTCGATGGGAGGCTACTGCTGTCTTTTTGCTTTGACAGCTCTTATATAGGCAAGGGTGGGGCCACCTGCTGATGTAACTGAATGACGCTGCCCCCCTCTGACATCACATGATGTCACATGATGTCAGAAGGGGCGGGGTCACTCGGTTACATCACCGGGTGGGCCCGCTCTCGCCTATATAACAGCTGTCAAAGCCAAGAGACAGCAGTTGTCGGCAGGCCTCCCATCAAGGGAAGCCTTTTTAATTTTTCTATTTTTTTGGTTCATCAGGCGGCATGATTGAAGATGGATGTACATCGCAGGACATTTTTTTCCTCATTTTTAATAAAGGAATTGTCAAGAACTGTCTCTTGTGGTTTTTACTTTTTGACACTTTTTTGGTAAATGGGTAGGGGTACGATGTGCCCCTACCGATTTACATGGGGGGGCCGGCATATGCCCCCACGGCCTGATATAGTTCGGGGGGGCGCTCACTTGTCCCCTCCCATTCCTGGCCTGCATGCTCGGATAAGGGTCTGGTATGGATTTTGGGGAGACCCCTCTCCAATTTTTTTAAAATTTTGGCGTGGAGTTCTTCTTAAAATCTATGCTTGACCCAAAGAGCCAGGTATTGATTTTGGTAGAGACCACATGCTGTTTTTTTTTAAATGTTGGCGCAAAGTTCCCCTTAAAACTATATCAAATCTAAAGGGCCTGGTATGGATATTGGGGGGCGACCTCACACTGTTTTTTTTCTTAATTCTGTCATAGGATTCCCCGCAACCACTTCAATACACTGTATTATATACCCTGCACTGTATTATATATACTACACTGAGTGCACTATATACTCTGCAATGTATTATATATACTATACTGACTTCCCTATATACTTGTCACTGTATTATATATACTGCATGGACTTCACTATAGGCTGATCTAAAGGCGTGGTACCCCTGTAGGGGTGTAAATTTCTGGTGAGTGGGGAACCTTGTGGGGGAGCACGCAAGTCACCTGAAGGATATATACTAAGCACTAAAGTCACCTTACGAATACAGTCTTCTGCTGGATTTGCACAACTGAGGACTTTTTTTTTTTTCACTTGTGGACACTAAAAACTCTATTTTTCTTTTAATTTTTTTTCTTTAATTTAAATTTTTTTTATTTTTATATTTTTATATTATATATATTTTCTTGATATATTTTTCTGATATATATTTTTTGACTGTTTTTTTGAGCGATTTTTAGTTATATATTTTCTGTTTTCTGTTTTATGATATATAGAAACTTTGATATATATCTCACGCACACACGTTTTTCTATTTTGATTTATATAGGGTTTGATCTTTTTGTTTTAACCTGTGTTCTTGCACTATCATATGTATGAGGATTTGAGTATATGTTTGCATATTCCTACAGCTACAATTGATATTTATTTACTATTTTTCACATATTTGCACTTTATAACTTGTTGAATTTACCTTATGTAGTTTAGCAGTGACCTGGAAAAAATTTAACACATAATAGTACTTATGCGATTTTAAACATAAATCGCATCGAGTATTACATTATTATCTTGCACTTTTCCTGCACAAAGCACTTTTTATGAGCACCTATACCCTTCTTTTACAATTTACTGCCTTTACCCTTTAGGGATACGGTAACTATAATACTTAAATTTGATATAGATACTAGAGGAGAGGTCACTGTACTATAACAAATCTAATAAATTGATGGGATACCTGGATCCTTAGAAATACCGGGGTCCATTTTTCCAATATCAGGTAGCGCCAGATACCCCATTTTAACATATTACGAATCACTTGTGAAAACCACTCGTGGGGATTTCTTGGCTGGGGGGCTGCAACCTATTTTTGTACTACATAAGTGCGGCTTTGTTCAACATTTATATTCACTATATACTCGTCACTGTATTATATATACTACACTGACTGCATTATACACTAACTACCTGCCTAATCTCTATTCATTCACTATATACAGCTGCCGTGTAAGCAGCAGTCTTATATAATGTGGGGCGTGGACTTAGCCCCTGAGCCATGATTGGCCAAAGGAACCCTACCTTTGGCCAATCGTGGCTCTCATAGCACACCGTGCTGAAATTGGCCAAAGCATGCAGCTCAGGTGCGGGCTTTGGCCAATCAACAGCCGTCAATGCACTGTGAGTGCCCCATATGTTAGTTTGTTCTACGAACAAGCGATCAGCTGATGTTCGAGTCGAACTTACGTTCGACTTAAACATTGAGCCCACCCCTATTAGCAGCCTCAATATTTCACTAAAGACAGATTTCTTTCAAGGCTTCTGTTGGTTCAATTTCAAAACATAATGGTTAAAAAAATGTATAACATTTTGCATGTATTTGCATATCTTGTTTATTAAACTTTTGTTAAAACCTTTAAAATGGCTACTACTCACAACTTTCGAGCTCCAAGGTACAGGTCTGGGTGTCCAGAGGAAAACGACTAAAGTCCATGTTACACATTGCCGTCACAGTAATCCTTTGTAGTAATAAAAAGGATATTGTGCTTAGAATATGATTTGACAGAATTATCCGTAAACATATTTTTAACACTTTCTCAAATTTTTATTACTAATAAAATACCTATATTAAAAATATCTGTTTATTAACTCTGTGTAAATAAAGAGCTAATGCCGGCCATACGCGGTTCGAATTTCGAAAGAATTTTCATTCGAGAATCGCATCTAAGAATTTTCGTATGAATTTCGCACCATTAGTGGACTGTAGCAAAAGCCGATTTTCGTGTGGAAATCAAGTTTGAGAAATCAGACATGTTGGAAATTTTTTGAAAAACAAACGATTTTATAATCAATGATGGGAGAATCGTGTGAGAAATGTAATAAGAAAAGAAAATTTATGGAGAGAAAAGAAGATTCCCGGCCACGAAAATTATTTTCTGTAGCAACATGAGGTGAAATTGAAGGCTTGGTCGGCCGAATTTCGAAAATCAATGGTGGCATCATCGGATCACAAAAAAAAACTAATTTTCTGATTTTGAAAAGAAAATTTGTTCGAAATTCGACCATATATGGCCTGCATTACATTCTCTCCTACTTCCCAACTTTCTGAGATGGTAACAAGGGACACTTGTTAGCAAAAGGATGTAGGCATAGGACACATCCCCTGCCATGCCCCTTAAAGGAGAATTATACCAAAAAAATGATTAGTTAAGTTATTATTTTTTTTACCATTACTATTCTTTTATACTGCCTTTTGAAATTTACCGTAGCTTTCCCGTAGCTTTCTTTTGCTCCGTTCTTCTGTTATCAGCCTGATAACTCCTGACAAGTTCTCCGTCAACTGAGATAAAAGCAGCCCAAGTTTTGTGTTGGGGAGGATGGGATGCTATAAATAGATTAGCACTGAGCTGAACAATTCAATGAACAGCTCTGAATGTCTCTACCTATGAGGAGAGGGGGTGTGTGCCTTTCCTCCAATCGGCTGTCTTGGCTGTATACCCAGGCTTCACTGCAGTGCTGACCAGGAAGAGAAAATCTCCTAACACAATGTGCACTTTCTAAAGAATATATAAAGCTGAAGACAGCAGATATATATGTAAAGCTTATGTAGGGAGATTTGTTTCATCGCTGTGTATCATCTGAGGCTGTTCACATCACTGAATATATATGAGGGTTTAGATCCACTTTAAAGCGGGATTCCACCCTAAAGTGGAACCTCCGCTGATCGGAACCCCCCCCCCTCCGGTGTCACAATTGACACCTTTCAGGGGGGAGGGGGGTGGAGATACCTGTCAAAGACAGGTATTTTCACCCACTTCCGGGCATAGACTCCCACGGGAGTCTACGCCATTTCCTGCCCTGCCGCGCTGTCTGCTGGGACACACACGGGTCCCAGTGACAGCGTGGAGATTTCCTATTGCGCGGCGCAGCTCGCGCATGCGCAGTAGGGAACCGGGAAGTGAAGCCGATTCGCTTTACTTCCTGATTCCCTCACCTCGAATGGCGGCGGCAGCAGCCGAGGCCCGAGCGGTCGATCGGCCTCGGCTGCCGGCATCGCTGGAACCCGGGACAGGTGAGTGTCCATTTATTAAAAGTCAGCAGCTGTAGTATTTATAGCTGCTGGCTTTTAATATTTTTTTTTTGGGCGGAATCCCTCTTTAACTGCACACATAGGTTTTGGAAGATCCATATGCGCAGAAAGTGTACCCCACCCCACACACTCTTATCTCTGGAATTGGGCAGCCTTCCATCGTATATCTATTCACTGCCACATTCTGTCGATAAATGTCCCATATGAATCAACCATATCCTGATTTTTTTTTTTAATCTTACATCAATTACCCAGCACTTTTCCATCTGGTAAGCATTCTGTTCAGAGATTTTTCTCTCCACTCCATCGGCTATAACTGAAAGCCTTGGATATCCTTGTATTTCCCCGAACACTGTTCTGATCTGCCCACCTGCCCTGTGAGGATCATGTACTGTTGAACAAGACTGCACAGTAACAAGCTACCATGTAAACATCCTCTAGTACAAGCATCAATTCAGTACATGTATGTGTCTGATGATATTCAGCACTGAATATATAAAGGGTCTTTCCTTAGAATTTCACACACTTAGCTAAATGCATTGGCACTGTAAGGCACATATCTCAGTATGTATTTCAGAACCTTGCATACATTTTCAGAAAAAATAATAATATTAGGATAATCACCTCATGCTGTATAAAACGTGTCCATCTGGATATACTCGCAGCATAATGTTATCTGTTGTTGTATCATGTATAAAAGATCTTTTTGAATGAACAAAAAAGACATCAGGCACCCATATCTTCTTTACAAGTCGACTATCAAATGTCATACTCTTGTTGGTGCTACTCGGGAAAGACAACCGCTCATCCTTCCAGTAATGTCTCAGGTACAATGTCATGGTGAAGTCCTGATTGGAGAAGAGGAAACCTACCTGTTAGTCATAGGTTATGATTACATATGCTCGACAGTAATGTAATTTAAAGTGTTACTAAATCCAGTACCCTGCATTCACTATATCTGGTCTCCAACAGTACACAGACCATGGAAATGTTAAAGTTAGAGCAGTCTTGTGACTTCTATCAGTGTCTGGTTAAAGCTTATAGGAGGTGTTTTCATTCTCCCATGATTGTCCTATGAGGATGCAGGACCCCTGACCCTCTGTCTGAACAGTGCTTATTGGCCCTGTGCTGAATCTGCTGATCACATGCACTTTCGAAAAAAATCAATAAAAACTCATTAGCAATACACACCAAACTGACCATATGCAGCTTGTCCCCAAGGCTCTGTTCTATCAGTAGAAGGATTGGGGAGAGTGGAAGAAGTGGAGGATCAGAGGAGACAGGATCAATTAGACTCTTTACACAATGCAAAGGAATAACCCCTTAGGTTCCACAATGAGTATAACAAGCATGCTTTACTGCATATACAGACTGATTTTTACTATTGTGGATTTAGTAACACTTTAGTAACATAGTATAGTTTTAAGGACATTTTTTTTTCAAATGATTATAGCAATCAGCATTTACCATATCCACTTCTGAAATACTATCCAGGCTCTCAACTTGTACATCAACTCCAACAGGAATTGCAGGGCCTATGGAAAAGAAAAATGAAAAAATGACTCTAGTTATTGCTTCACGAATATATATATATATATATATATATATATATATATATATATATATATATATATATATGTGTGTAACCATGGATAAATAGCCCTAAGCCATGGTTCACACAAATGTGGCTTTGAAAGCGCATTACTTCAGCGCGATTTCAAAGCTGGAGATCAGTGTGATTTGGACCTCCGATTTCACAGCAGCTTGTGACTTTATTTAACAGAAGTCAATGCAAGGCGCAATGAATTCACTAAAAAAGTACTGCAGGAACCTTGTTCAAAATTGCTGCGACTTGAGTTGCAACGATTTGAACGGTTCCATTGTTGGAAATGGGGTGCGACTTGTCAAGCAATTTTGAACTGTCAAATCGCAGGACACATCCTGGGAACCAGGGCTTAAAGTTCATTTTTTTATAGTTAATAACAAGTTATACAACGTTTAAATCTGCAATCAGCAGGGTATTGGGGCTGTGGGAAGGTCCCCAGTTATTAGTTATTATTTTGTTATTTTGCACAATTAAGGCATTTTTTACTGGAGTGCGGCTGTCCAGACCTTCCCTCTTCTAATTGCTATATGCTTAGCCTGCACCTGATGCTTCCACCTTGAGGAGAGTGCCATTTCCGCACATCCACCCGGAGCGGTGATCCCTTCCCCAAAGGTCCCCAGTTAGATGGAATTACCATCCACAGACATAACATGCTGAGGCTTCTGGACTTTCTTTAGCCCAAAGTCAGGACTGAATAGAAAATTCAGTGGCAAGCAGTGCATTCAAAAACCAAAGAGCCAATTAATTTGAAGTAAACAGTTATACAGCATACATACAATTGTACTGCATTTTTGTGTTTGCCTGTAGTTTTACTGGTGTTTGTTTTTTGATTTGTATATATTTTAATGTAATACAGGCAGAATAATGCTATGGTATATATGTAAACACAAACGAAGTCATCGCTTTAGTTAAAGAAGATAGGATGGTAACATATTTTAGAGGCTTGTTCTCTTACATGATTTTCATTTGGCTGTAGTAGCAAATTGCTAATGCAAAAAGCGAATATAACATACATTTATCACATCTTTACTTCTAACCATATGGGTTATCAAAGTTGGCTATCGAGCTGGCCACCACTGATTTTAACTAAACTTAAGTGAAATTTCAGTGTATTTATTTTTTGAGCTATTATATTTTATATATTAGCCATACTAACGTAGCCAGTAGCAATAAAAATTGTTTTAGACTGGAAGAAAATTGCGTGTATACAGTTTTATGTGGGGCGGGGGAGTAGAACTGAGAGGACTCAGTACTAAAGCTAAAACGCTTCTTTTTATAACATTTCCCAGATTTACTATCATGGGGCATTTTTTTCATCTATGATTCAATGCTATTTACTATTATGTAGCAAGAGAATCATCTGTACCAATAATAAGGTCATTCTTCTCTTGCAGCAAAATCATTGAAGCTGAAACACAATTGTACTAATGGTCTATCTTATTACTGTAAAGCATGTCATCCCCTGATATTCTGCATGGCTTGTTTACATTGGATTTCACGTAGATACAAAATCTCTTGAAGCAAGTGGGGCCAGAAGATCTTAACAGTATTGTTGTAGCGTTGTGCTTCAGAACTTAGCGACAACGTCTTCATATTTGCAAGGGAAGGTTATACTGTGTTAGCTGACGCAAGCGATCAAGTAGGGAGTTATAAATCCATCACATTACTGAACCTTAGGATTTCTGATACACACATACATGGACAAACAAAATAGTCTGTGTTAGACGTTGATACAATAGACAGTATAGAACCACCACAAAGCCATTTTAGAATGTTATGCTATTATAACTTTTCTATGGCAAGGCAGTTTAGAAAAATTCAAGCAGTTGATCATAACAACCAATACGACGCCTTATTTAATTTTCCCAGTAATAAAACTTCATTTGTGGCTGCAGCCAACAGCTCTTATCGCTTTCTTTTTTCAATTTTACACAGCAGCTTTTACTTATTCCACAGGACTATGAACAATACACAGTGCTATATTTACCACAAGGCACACTTTGCACATGCCTATAGGGACTACTTTACAAGGGGCACCTAAAATTACTTGGACTCAACAATGAAAATGATAGCTGAGCCCAGGTCTGCTGACAAAACTGCTCTATGAACGAAGCTGGGCATTGTTTATACAGGAGACACAGGCAGTGTTTCTGTATAACTTTAAATAAAGCTTGTTTATACATGAGCATTAACAAACTGGGGCTTTCATTTTTGATATCTGGGTCCCAATCTGTGTTGCAGGAGTACTAGAAGTACTGTATTTATTGGTGTATAACACTCACCTTTTCACCATGAAAATCGGGTGCAAATAGCGTGTGCGTGTTATACGCCAATACAAAAATTTCAGTTTTTTCCTGAAACTTCCCTCTTAAAATGAATGTGCGTGTTATACACCTGTGCGTGTTATACGCCGATAAATACGGTATCTCCGCAGATAAAACAGTTTGTTGGGTTTCTTTTTAAATACTGTATATTGGGGTAATTAATAAACAGCATCTGAAAACAAATTTTGTCTTGACTTTGTCTCAACTAGACTGCAACCAGCTTTTAAAGTTAAAATTTCATGTGATTTATTTTTTTATTCTTTTAGTAAACGGTCTGCCTATTTAATCTCTAACTTTAAATTAACCTTAGTCATTCTATATACTGTAACTTCAACCTCCTTTCTCCTACCTTCCTAACTATTTAGTTTTCCGCCCTTTTTGTGTTGAATTTTTTATTCCTATTAGTTTTAAATATTTTCACTAGGTTTGTGTTTTTTTTGTAGTTATGTATTAAAATGTATGAATGTATGACTACTTAAATTCAATTTATAAAAAAATTGTATAAGAAATGTATATTCAAAGTCATTATTAACATGAGAAATTACAGAGTAAATGAGAAAAGAACTGAAAATGGGTCAAATAACGGTGAAGTGGTCCAATCCCTATATACTTATCAAAAAAAAAAAAAAGGCTTCCCCCTGAGTGGGTGGGATTTTAAATGACCATCAACTCCGGACACAAATGGACACAATAATATACAATTTTTATTCATAAATTACACAATGTACATAATATTACCAGGAAGTGCAAATGGGCTAAACAATGTCCTCCTGGTATATTAATAAATGAACAAACATATATACAGAACAAAATATGATTAAAACAATGCCCGACGTGTTTCCAGTTGCTGATAATTCAGAACCTTCATCAGGGGTGAACAAACTTGATGATATAGCAATCTAGTGAGGTGTAAGTTCGAGGATCAAAATGCCTTCCATTTAGAAAAATATAAGTATGTCTGAAGAGTACTTCAAATACTATCGAGATGTCAACCAAGTACAGGATGTCCTGCAAATTACTTTCAGATCAGTTAGACGTATTCTATGGCAAGGGGGGTTTTTGTTTCTATGTGAGACTTTAATTGGAACAAACACTGGCTATCTGGATGTTTCAAGTCCACCTTCATGTGTGTGTCAAACTGAATTGGCACTGGCACATCCATAAGCTGCACATAGAGGACTGCTTTGCCGTTTGTAATTTGTGGTTGGACTACAGCTTCCAATTTTTCCTAGAGTGCCATCCATACGCTGCACATAGAGGACTGCTTTGCCGTTTGTAATTTGTGGTTGGACTACAGCTTCCAGTTTTCCTTTTGGGCTTATTTCCTGGGAATGGAACAAGGCAACCCTGGGTGCAAGTCATATACATGCTAATTCAGCTTGACACACACATGAAGGTGGACTTGAAACATCCAGATAGCCATTGTTTGTTCCAATTAATGTCTCACATAGAAACAAAAACCCCCCTTGCCATAGAATCCGTCTAACTGATCTGGAAGTAATTTGCAGGACATCCTGTACTTGGTTGACATCTCGATAGTATTTGAAGTACTCTTCAGACATACTTATATTTTTCTAAATGGCAGGCATTTTGATCCTCAAACTTACACCTCACTAGATTGCTATATCATCAAGTTTGTTCACCCCTGATGAAGGTTCTGAATTATCAGCAACTGGAAACGCGTCGGGTGTGGGTGATATAGGACAAGCATATATTTATTTATTTTTATTTTTTCTGTTTATAGATTGCATAGAAAATAAAATAATTTTTGCAAGACAATATTGTCAAAAGAAAGTCTTATTTGTCCAAATTTATATAGCTGCCAGGAGGGCTGGCAGTGACTGAAAAGGTGGTACTGGAAGCAGTCGCCACAGGCAAAGCTAGCACTGGAACTTTTCTATTTGCTACACCATAGGGGCTTGCGGTCCATGCCTGTAAAGGGCTTTTGCTTTAGGCTTGGCTAAGGCAGTGTCAGGCCTATCAAATCAGTGCTAGTTAGTCTGCAGAAGTAAAGAGAGGAAGCTATGTGCAAGAGGAGAAAAGGAGTGATATATATACAGGATGCACTGTATATAGTCCCAATTCTTGATGTTTGATTCAATAGGCATCTCATAAGTTCCCATCCCTATCCAAGTTAAATTTCCCTCAATTAAACATAAAAACAAAGCGCAAGGACTGCTTCATGTCTCTTGATGAATGACAAGTGTGTGCCTGGCTGGGGCAGGGTGACAGATGGACCACAATACTCAGCAGCTTCTACGGGGGTACCGCTACAGACATGCAATATTCATATCTCCTCTAAATATTTATGTAGCGCCAACCCACGTAGGAGCCACAGATTAACTGGGATCCCCTACCCTGCACAGCCAGGCACATCAAATTTCCACAGTCTCCCAGAGTCAGAAATCAGTCCAGTACTTTGTTTTTTATTTTCTTGAGGGGATAAAACTTGGATAGGGAGTAGGGGTATTGTACAAAAAACTTCTAGGACAACTTTCCTATATACAGTCTATATACTGTACACTCCCTCTCTTCCTCCAGCACTAGCTTGCTTGCAGAACTCCAGCTGGCACACTTTGCAAGGCCCCCTTGAGGTGTGTAGAAAGCAAAAGTCAGTGTCCAGCTTTACATCCCTGTGGCTCCTGATCCCAGCACCACCTCTTCAGGCACTGCCAGCCCACCTGGCTGCAGCTGCCCCTTTGACTAGCCCTCCTTACTACTTCTCCTCAGTCCTCCCAGACTGCTCACTCACCAGCCTACCCAGCTGACTCCTCTGGAAAACCTGTGCTGACCTGCTCCTTCTGTCCCCTCTCTGCTCCCGTGCCGCAAGGAAGGATATCCTCCATGTGTTGTAAAGGGCCCCTCCAGCACCCGAGCCACAGGCCCGAGGTCACCCCCTCTCAGACTAGGGGGCACCCTCAAGGACCACCAACAGCCTCCTAAGCACTCCCTCTCTATCTTCCACCTGACTGCCCCTGCTGGCCTGACCCATGAGTATTTATGAGGTACCCACCCCCTGCCAGCCTACTTACTGGGGATTGGCTGGGGACCTCATCAATACTCCAGGCAGCTCCTCCTAAACTCCATCCTATACTTCTGGAAGCTTCTTCAAGGTTCCAGAGAGCAGGGGGAGTTACCGAGACATTACCTGCTGAGTCATCCAGCCTCCCTAAGTCACTCTGCCCTGACTCAGATTCAACCCAGGCCTGGCTCTCAGCCATGCCAAATTTTCCTACACTAACATCTAACCAATTCTAGCATACTAGAGTGTGCTACACATAGAAATAACAGTCACTGAAAGATGGTTTCTTAGGTGTATTAATAACATCATATACTGTTGCTGGTGATTTCACTGACCTACCCAATTTTAATGCTTGAAATATTAGGACAATATTATTAAAATGTGTGTATTTTTCTACCTTTTGATTATCATGGGTAGAGATTACAGCTTTAACTTAGATTATTCAGATTTAAAGATGTGTTAAAGATGTGTTAATCTGGGGTGTGCAAGTCTTTTAGCACTCATTTGCCCTAGTCTTTATTTACTGTAGTAAGCTGTAGTGTTAGACTCCTAATCTGTCAGTGTTGTCGTATGATCAAAAAACCCTTTCCTGCAATAATGCTTCCTATACTTACCAGTCAGTACTCTTCTTCCCACATTAGCAGAATTAGAAATTCCTACAATATATAGTATTGTTGATATCTTTTTTTATTTCTTAGCTAATCTGTGTTTTGGAGACATCTTATGCCATGTTTGTTATATCTCCAGCATCAAAGAGGATTTGTTCATTCAAGTAATCAGAGCACTGTTCCCCTACTTTTGTCTGCTACTGTATCTAAGCTTTCCAATAACTGCTTGGTAATGAGATATACTTTACCCTTCACTCTCATTTTCTAAATTATTTCAACCAGTTAATCTCTTTTTTGTATCTCTACAAACTGATTTGATATCTGCCTTAATCTCTGCCTAGCCTGACACAATGCAGTGCAGTTGCCTTAGCTGAATGTATTATAATAGTAACACAACTGTAACCCAAATACAGTACTATGACTGCATTTCCTCACGGTGATATCAAGTTGTTTTTTCGTAGCTTGTGATGTAAAAGATGTTATACACATGCTCTAATGATAAAGGAAACAAAATTATATAAATTGATAAAACACTTAATAAGAGCTGCAGGAATTCTTATGAAGTTTTATTACGAGATAAAAAACACTTACAATGCATCCGGAAAGTATTCACAGCGCTTCGCTTTTTCCACATTTTGTTATGTTATAGCCTTATTCCAAAATGGATTAAGTTAATAATTTTCTTCAAAATTCTACAAACAATACCCCATAATAATATCCCATAACAATGTGAAAGAAGTTTGTTTGAAATCTTTGCAAATTTATTCAAAATAAAAAATGAAAAAATCCCATGTACATGAGTATTCACAGCCTTTGTTGAAGCACCTTTGGCACCAATTACAGCCCCATTGAGTATGAAGCTAGAGGTTATTGAGTATTATGCTACAAGCTGGGCATACCTATTTGTGGCCAGTTTCTCCCATTCTTCTTTGCGGGACCTCTCAAGCACCATCAGGTCAGATGGAAAGCGTCAGTGCACAGCCATTTTTAGATCTCTCCAAAGATGTTTAATGGGGTTCAAGTCTGGACTCTGGCTGGGCCATTCAAGAACATTAACAGAGTTGTCCCATAGCCACTCCTTTGTTATCTTATCTGTGTGCTTAGGGTCATTGTCCTGTTGGAAGATTAACCTTCATCCCAGTCTTATGTCCAGAGCACTATGGAGCAGGTTTTCATCACGGATGTCTCTGTACATTGCTTCATTCATCTTTCCCTCGATCCTAACTAGTTTCCCTGTTCCTGCCACTAAAAAATATCCCCACAGCATGATGCTGCCACCAGCATGCTTCACTGTAGGGATGGTATTAGCCAGGTGATGGTTTCCTCCAGACATGCTGTTTGCCATTCAGGCCAAAGAGTTTAATTTTTGTATCATCAGACCAGACAATTCATTTTCTCATGGTCTCAGAGTCCTTCAGGTGTCTCCAGGCGGGCTGTCATGTGCCTTTTACTGGGGAGTGGCTTCCGTCTGGATGGTTGTTCTTCTGGAAGGTTCTCCTCTCTCCACAAAGAAATGCTGGAGCTCTGTCAGAGTGATTATTGGGTTCTTGGTCACCTCCCTGACTAATGTCCTTCTCCTCAGTTTGCCTAATCTTAGAAATAAAAATGCAAAAAAAAAAAAAAATACAGCAACCAGAGGAAACCAGTAGAACGTCCTTCTGTATAAGTACAGTACATATGGCCATTTCAGGTTTTCATACACTTTTATTCAGTTTTTGATCAACAACAGGGTTGAATGGAACAAGGCAACCTACTACCTACAATCTAAATTGGATCACAGTTCTAAAAAATCTATTGAAGCATTGTTGTTCTGAGAGGACGTCATATGACATCCTCCCAAGATCGCTCCTTGTGCATGCCCCATGAACTGCACTCCGGCATGATCTGTCACCCACCATGTTCACCAGACACGGCTAATGACAGATTACTCTACCGGTCCGCTACCAGCACCATGTGACCCCGGTGGCCCATCACAGCAGATCACATGACAGTTGTACACAATGGAATGCTTTGTGACATGTCTTTCATTGTGTACTATTGTGATGAGCTCTGCGATTGGTTACAGTGATCCCATAATACAGAAAGGGCCAATCACAGCCCATCTGTACCATGTGATTAGCTGTGACCAATCAATAGTAAACACTAAAAGTAGTTTGCATTCAGTAAAAATGGTTGCTTATAACTGTAAAATGCACATAAATGCTTATAAATTATAGTGTGTAATAAATAAAAAGAAATCCTGATCGCCCCCCACCCAGAGTAGTACAGTGTTACTATGGTAACACTGTATTGCTATTGTCACCGTATGTAAAAAAAAACATACTGTCACCAGTCAGTGTCCCTGATTACTGCCACACCAGTCATATAATGATGCTGTAAAAATAAAAAGCATATGTGTTGCGCTTGAAAATAAAAAATGCTAATTAGTCCATGTGTCTTCAAAATGGCACCAATCAAATGCCTTCACAGTATGAATATGTGCAGAAGTTCTAATTCACTCAACTACTCCACCACGTGAATAGACCACCACCATAAGTTAGGATGTACTCTTACCAGAGAGTGTTGACCACCTATTACGGGTGGTCAATCTCATATGTTCCATCCACGGTTGTTACTTAGCATACAAAGAGCAGGAGGGATTGTCCAACTGTCACATGGAAAACAATACTCCTCTGGTCTCAGATCATAGTATCCAGTGGAATATATCAGCAAAGAGATAAACGCCACATAGTGTAAATCCTTAAAATTAGGTTTCATTCACGTAATGCACTTACATGCCATTACATTGAACAAAAAAAAAAAAAAAATGTCATCAGCCAAAACAACGGGCTAAATCCAAACTTGATTTTGAGGCTAAATTAACAAAATTGGTTTTGAATACTTTTCATTCCAATTTAAATAATTTTGTAGCTTGAAGCTGAAGTAGCACAGCTGTTGAAAATTGATGCAAACACCAAAATTGCTTGTACCTCCTAGTATGTAAACACTGTCAAACTTTTAAAAAATTACGTTAGTTGGGTATAATTCTAGTAAATTGTAAAAAAAAAGCTAAACCCTAACAAAACTGAAGTTGTATTTTAGATATGTATCATTTTATTTTTACCAAGTGATGACAATGGCATGAACTGATGATGATGACAATGGTAGTGCATGAAAGTGTACAATACAAATACATGTCAACACACATCAACAGTAGTAAAAAGGCTTAAATGTAAGACATCATTATCTATACATCTCATATTTTTTATATATATATTGTGAAAGATAATGTTACACTGAGAAAATTGATACCCAACATGTCACGCTTCACAATTGTGCCTGCTTGTGGAATGGCGACAAACTTTGCCCCTTAAATATCTCCATAGGCAATGTTTAAAAATTTCTACAGGTTACCAGTTTTGAGTTACAGAGGAGGTATTTTGCTAGAATTATGTCTCTTGCCCTAATGATCGTGGCAATACCTCACATGTGTGTTTTGAACACCGTTTTCATATGCGGGCGCGACTTATGTATGCATTCGCTTCTGCGCACAAGCTCGACAGGACAGGGGGCTTTACATTTTTTTTATTCTTATTTATTTTACTTTTTATTTAATTTTTTTTTACACTGTCTTTTTGAGTCACTTTTAAATCTATTACAAGGAATGTAAACATCTCTTGTAATAGAAAAAAGCTTGACAGGACCTCTTTAATGTGATATCTGGGGTCATAAAGACCTCAGATCTCACATTTACACATAAAAGCAATAATAATTAAAAAAAAAGTATTTTTCTTTCAATAAAAAAAAATTCCGCTTAAAAAGCATTGGGTGGAAGTGACGTTTGATGTTGCTTCTGTCATCCAATGGTATGGAGCCGAGTGGGGGCCATCTTTCCCTTAATGGTCTCCATGCCTCAGAGGGGAAAGGATCAGATCATTTCCGCCGCTACCGATGGCTCCGGTAAGTGGCGGAAACCCCCTGGGAGAGGCGGGGGCACCTCTCCCGCCACCAATAAAAGTGATCTTGCGGCGAATCCGCGGCAGAGACCACTTTTATCTGAAAGCAGACTACCCACTGTTTAAAAGGTACCGGGGTTATGGCAGCTATCTGATGCCATAACAACTGTATTGAGAATCAAACAGCCTATGTCCCACGACGGCCGGCGGTCCGTAAGTAGGTTATCCTTATGTAAATAGATAGGAAAGTATATCATATTTAATTGTTTTAAACCTTTTTTTTTACATATGTTTGGTTACTTCCTGGTTTCCGTGCCTAGACAAATTATGTCATACATCCCAGGAGACTTCAGGAGGGAAGGAGGAGTTTTCTTAGTTAAGCACACCCTCCTGTCTGCATGCCTGAGCAAGGGCAGATGCATTCCAGGAAGTAAATGCTACATGAATCTTCTGCCCTTACTCAAGATGGCCAGAAATGCTAGGGGGTGTTTTTCAACATGATTTCTTAGCCACATAAAGCATGGAGACATGGATGGATGGGTGAGTTTGCTTTGAATATTAAAAATGAATTAAGAGGTGTTTTTGTTTGAGGTGTTTAGATGCAGTGAAGTTCCGTGTTAAGGAAAAGAACACCAGGCTTCACATAGAGATAACTTAACCACTTCAGCTCCGGAAGGTTTACCCTCCTTCATGACCCCTTCATTTTTTGTTGTACGGCACTGCGTTACTTTAACTGACAAATATGTGGTCATGCTACATTGTACCCAAAGGCCCCTTTTTTCCCAAAAATAAAACTTTCTTTTGGTGGTATTTGAGCACCTCTGCGGTTTTTCTTTTTTGCGCTATAAACAAAAAAAAATACCAATAATTTTGAAAAAAAAAACAATATTTTTTACTTTCTGCTATAAAACACATCTAATTAAAAAATTTAACAAATCTAATTTCTTCATGATATTAGGCCAATCTGTATTCTGCTACATAAAAAAATCCCAATACGTGTATATTGATTGGTTTGCGCAAAAGTTATAATATCTATAAGCTAATTTTATGGAATTTTTATATTTTTTATTTTTTACTAGCAATTAATAGCAGGACTGCGACATTGTGTCCACATGTAGTGGACACATTGGACACTAAGTGACACTTATAGGGACCAGTGACACCAATATAGTGATCAGTGCTAAATAATATGCACTGGCACTGTACTAATGACAGTGCATATTGTTTAGCACTGATAACTCTATTGGTGACAATGGCAGAGGAGGGGTTAACAGGGGCAATCAAGGGGTTAAATGTGTTCCTAGGGAGTGCTTGCCAACTGTGTAGGGGGGGTGCTTGTACTGGGGGAAGACAGAGAACGGAGTTTCTGCTTAGCAGAAACACAGGATCTCTGTCTTCCCTACTAACAGAACGGCAATCTGCCTTGTTTACATAGGCAGACTTCCGTTCTGCCTCTGTCGGTTTGATCGCTGGGTCCACCGGAACCGCTTATTGGCTCCTGTTCTGTCCAATCACAGCGGAAGTCGCCGGCAGCGCGTGTGCGCACCCTAGGCTCGGAAGTCCAAAATCACATACCTACACATGATTCTGTGCCCAGGAGCCACCACCCCACAGTAAATGTATGCGGGGTGATCGGCAAGAGGTTAAAGCCTAACTCCAGACTAATTTATGTGGGTTTTTTTTTATTTTAATTACCACACAAACACTGTGGCTTTTTTGTACTATTTCAGTAGCACTCTAAGCTATTCTGACGTGTATATATATATATATATATATACAATTCCAGCTCCAGGTTGCATCAGAACAGTGTTTATGATCAATAACAGTTCCGACGCTATGCCTACAATGCCACTCACACTGCTTTGCCATTTACAAAGCACGGTACATACATCCCAAATAGGGATGAGCCGAACACCCCCCAGTTCGGTTCGCACCAGAACTTTCGAACGGACCCCAAATTTCCTACAAACTTTAGAACCCGATTGAAGTCTATGACAATTAAAGTGAAAAAAAAAGTGAAATATTCCTTTAAATATGGTGCCTGGGGGGTGTCTGTAGTATGCCTGTGAAGTGCCACGTGTTTCCCGTGTTTAGAACAGTCCCTGCACAAAATGACATTAAACGGAAATAACATCATTTAAAACTGCTTGCGGTTTTAATGTTATATCTGGTTCCTGCAATATGGTTGAAAATCATTGATAAAAATGGCATGGGTAGCCCTCCCTGCCCATTACCAGCCCCTTTGGGTCTTGTACGCATATTAAGGGGAACCCAGTACCCATATTAAAAAAAGGAAATGCGTGTGGCCCCCAGGCCCTATATACTCAGAACAGCAGTATACAGGCGGTGCAAACAAGACAGGGACTGTGTAGGTTTGTTGTGTTAAGTTGAATCTGTTTGTAATTTTCAACTGGTACATTTTTAAAGTGTAGCTCCAGTCAAAAAAACTATTTTTAAGCTTTTTGGAAAACATAGGGAAGGGTTATCACCCCTGTATAATTTGTTTTGTCGTACATCTTTTTAGATCTCACTTGCTGTTGTCTCCTTCCGTTTGCAAGTAGGAGATGTTTGTAAGTTGGATGTTTGAAAGTAGGGGCCTGCCCTATATGCTCTGCAGAAATGGCGGAACAAGGTGTTGGTTTTGCCCCAACATTGTAAGCCCTCAAAGTGACTCTTGGTGGGCGCTGGAGCGCCCTGCTGTGAACAATTATATCAAGAATTGTAAATACATGCCATTGTTGAACAGTGGTAGAAAAATTGACCTTTGGTGGTTGTGGTGCTGGTGCCACAACACTATAAGTCCTCACAGTTACTCTGGGTGGGCACAGGAACGGGCCCTCCTGTGAAATATTATATTAAGAATTGTAATTACATGTCCCTGTTAAACAGGGGCAGAAAAATTGGGCCTTAGGCACTGGTGCTGGTGCCACGACACTGCAACCTCTCCCATATACTCTAGTTTTATTGCAGGAATTAGCCCTGCTGCAAAGCATTGCATCAAAAATTGTAATTAAACGCCCCTGTTAGACAGGGGCAGAAAAATTGGGCCTTAGACACTGGTGCTGGTGCCACCACACTGCAACCTCTCCCATATACTCTAGTTTTATTGCAGGAATTAGCCCTGCTGCAAAGCATTGCATCAAAAATTGTACTTAAACGCCCCTGTTAAACAGGGGCAGGAAAATTGGGCCATAGGCACTGGTGCTGGTGCCACCACACTGCAACCTCTCCCATATACTCTAGTTTTATTGCAGGAATTAGCTCTGCTGCAAAGCATTGCATCAAAAATTGTACTTAAACACTCCTGTTAAACAGGGGCAGAAAAATTGGGCCTTAGGCACTGGTGCTGGTGCCACCACACTGCAACCTTTCCCATATACTCTAGTTTTATTGCAGGAATTAGCCCTGCTGCAAAGCATTGCATCAAAAATTGTACTTAAACGCCCCTGTTAAACAGGGGCAGAAAAATTGGGCTGATGGCATCACCCAGAACCAGAAATGCTCTTCCAACATATCAGCGGAGGAGGAAGAGGATAGACAATCAACATAACAGGACAGTCACTCAGCATCAGCATAGGCAGTCTTGAAGGCATGTGATATTTCCCAAAAAATTATTCGGTTACATCAGCTTCAGGTGCTTGGTAGCTGTGGGTGATCCAAGACTGATTCATCTTGATGAAGGTCAGTCGATCAACTAATTCGGTGGACAGGCGCACCCTGTGATCGGTAACAAAGCCACCAGCAGCACTAAAGGTGCGTTCCGAAAGAACGCTGGATGCAGGACAGGCCAGTAGCTCAATTGCATACTGTGCAAGCTCTGGCCAGTGATCCATCCTCAAGACCCAGTAAGCCAGAGGATTTTCGGTGGGAAAGGTGTCCAAGTCTGACCTTGCCCCTAGGTATTCCTGCACCATGTAAATCATACGCTGGCGATGGTTGCTGGAACCGATCATACCTTGGGGCTGCGGGCTAAAAAATTGTCTGAAAGCATCAGTCTGACGGCCACCTTCTCCACCGCTCCTTCTGACCAATGCCTCAGCAACACGTTGTCCAGGACCAGGAGTTTGTAACCTCCCAGTCTCTGGGAACGCGTTGCACAGACCTTTCTGCAAGGCCTCCCGGAGATGTCTCATCCTCTGCTCCCTCTGTGATGGCAAGATAAGGTCGGCAACCTTACCCTTGTACCGTGGATCAAGGAGAGTGGCCAGCCAGTAATGGTCCCTCTCCTTGATCCGAAGAATACGAGGATCCTTCCACAGGCTTTGCAGGATCAGGGAGGCCATGCAGCGTAGGTTAGCTGAGGCATTCGGTCCGGAGTCCTCTGGGTCACTAAGGACAACATGATCCGCAGCTACCTCCTCCCAGCCACGTACAAGTCCACGTGTTTCTTGGGACTGTAAATCATCCCTACAAGACTGCTGCTGCTGATGCTGAGTGCCAGCCTCCACCTCCATGCTGACACAATCATCCTCCTCCTCCTCTTCCTCCTCCTCATCCTCTTCCTGTGTGATGGGTGGCACAGCAGGAACACTGTCTGGATAAAGGGGGCCTTGAGAGGCAAGGAAGTCCTCCTCTTCCTGCCTCTGTTCTGCCTCAAGTGCCCTGTCCATTATTCCACGCAGCGTATGCTCCAAGAGGTGGACAAGAGGTACAGTGTCACTGATGCATGCACTGTCACTGCTCACCATCCTTGTGGCCTCCTCAAACGGTGACAGGACAGTGCATGCATCCCTGATCATGCCCCACTGGCGTGGTGAGAAAAAACCGAGCTCCCCTGACCCTGTCCTGGTGCCGTAGTCGCACAGGTACTCATTGATGGCCCTCTGCTGCGTGTGCAGCCGCTGCAGCATGGCCAACGTTGAGTTCCACCTGGTGGGCATGTCACATATAAGGCGGTTCTTGGGCAGGTTCAACTCCTTTTGGAGCTCAGCCAGCCGAGCACAGGCATTAAATGATCGGCGGAAATGCACACAGACTTTCCTGGCCAGCTTCAGGACATCCTGTAAGCCGGGGTACCTGCCCAAGAACCGCTGCACCACTAGGTTAAGGACGTGAGCTACACAGGGCACATGGGTCAGTTGTCCCTGTCGGAGGGCGGAGAGGAGGTTGGTGCCATTGTCACAAACCACCATTCCTGGCTTAAGCTGGCGTGGCATCAACCACCTCTCAGCCTGCCCCTGCAGAGCTGACAAAACATCCGCCCCAGTGTGGCTCCTGTCCCCCAAACAAACCAGCGCAAGCACGGCATGGCATCGTTTTGCCTGCGTACTTGCGTAGCCCCTGGAACGCCTACGGAGCACCGCTGGTTCTGAGGACAGAGCACTGGAAGAGGCCATGGAGGAAGAAGAAGAGGAGGGGGTGGAGGAGAGAGGTGTGTCACAACCAATAGTAGCATTTTGGAGGCGTGGTGGCGAAACAACCTCCAACACTACTGCACCTTGTCCTGCATCCTTCCCAGCTGCCAGAAGAGTGACCCAATGGGCCGTGAAAGACAGGTAACGTCCCTGTCCATGCCTGCTTGACCATGAGTCAGCGGTAATATGCACCTTACCGCTGACCGCCCTGTCCAGCGAGGCAAGGACATTGCCTTCCACATGCCGGTAGAGAGCCGGAATCGCCTTCCGTGAGAAAAAGTGGCGTTTGGGGACCTGCCACTGAGGAACCGCACATTGTACAAACTCACGGAAGGGGGCCGAGTCTACCAACTGAAAAGGCAGCAGTTGAAGTGCTAGCAATTTAGCCAAGCTAGCATTCAACCGCTGGGCATGTGGATGGCTGGGAGTGAACTTCTTTCGCCGGTCCAGCAGCTGGGGCAGGGACATTTGCCTGCTATAATCAGACGTGGGTGTACTGCTAGCAGAGTGCCCGGAAGCACTTGGCTGTGACACACCTAATTCTACACCTTCATTCCTCTCAGAGCAGGTTTCAGAGAGGACTGAAGGTCTAGTGGGGTTGGAGATGCCAGCTAATGAGGAGCAAGGAGAGGTCCGCTTTGTTCTTTGGTGTGGGTCTTTGAGGTACGCTTGCCAACGAGCTGCATGGCAGGTCAACATATGTCTGGTCAAGCATGTGGTGCCCAAGCGGCTGATGTTTTGGCCACGCGAGATATGCTTGAGACATATGTTGCAAATAGCAGCGGTGCGATCTGATGCACTCGTCTCAAAAAAGGCCCACACCAAAGAACTTTTAGAATAACGTGCAGAGGCAGCGCCCTGCACAGGCGAAGCTCTGCGGTGTGATTCAGTCGGTGTGCTGCCCCTAAGCTGCCTCCTCCTCCTCCTCTCTCCTACAAGGCACCCACGTGGAGTCAGTGCCCTCATCATCCCCTCCCTCTTCATCGCTGTAGCAAACCTGACAATATGCTGCAGCTTGTGGAACATGTCCTTCTTGAGCATCCCCTCTCTCTGCATTCACGCTACTGCCTTCCTCTAGCTGAGTGTCATCATCAGAGCCTACAAAACACTGGGCATCCTCCTGGAGCATGTACCCAACACTGTGCTCAAAGAGTTCAGGAGACTCCTCAGGAGGACATGGTGGGTCTAGGGAAGGAGTCACTGATGATGACATTGAGACGAGGGAATACGATGCGTTGGCAGCTGCTTTGCTAGTACCCTGAGACTGGATGAGAGAGAATGAGGAGGATGAAGAGGGCTTGGTCATCCACTCTACCAAGTCGTTGGCATGTTGCGGTTCAACATGTCCAGCTGCCGAAAAGAAGGACAAGCGTGTCCCATGGCCACGTGCTGATGACAATGCACCGCGTCCACGACCAACACTGTTGTCTCTAGACACAGAGCCTGCTTGCCCTCTTTTATCGGCTCACGCCTGTCTGCCTCTCCTTGCTGGCCTTCCAGACATGGTAATGGCCTGAAGGGAGTTGGGTAAAACAGCAGTTGGGTAGTGTATATTGTGCTGGAGGCACACAACACCCACTAACTCCTGCAGATGCCTTTATTATAGAACACCAGAGATAAAGGGGTATACTGTAATGGAGTCACACAACACCCACTAAGCCCTGCAGATGGCTCTATTAGAGAACAGCAATACAGGGTAGATACAGGTGTATATTGTGCTGGAGGCACACAACACCCACTAACTCCTGCAGATGCCTTTATTATAGAACACCAGAGATAAAGGGGTATAATGTAATGGAGTCACACAACACCCACTAAGCCCTGCAGATAGCTCTATTAGAGAACAGCAATAAAGGGTAGATACAGGTGTATATTGTGCTGGAGGCACACAACACCCACTAACTCCTGCAGATGCCTTTATTATAGAACACCAGAGATAAAGGGGTATAATGTAATGGAGTCATACAACACCCACTAAGCCCTGCAGATGGCTCTATTAGAGAACAGCAATAAAGGGTAGATACAGGTGTATATTGTGCTGGAGGCACAAAACACCCACTAACTCCTGCAGATGCCTTTATTATAGAACACCAGAGATAAAGGGGTATATACAGATTTATACTGTGCTGTGCTGGAGGCACACAAAACTTCCAATAACTCCTGCAGATGGCAAGTGGGCTCAAATAGAGAAGAGCTATGTAGGTGGATATAGCGGTGTGTACTGGGTACAGAGCACACAGACAGCACGCACAGGCTCCTAACACTACTGACTGCAAGCTCTATTATAAAAGATAGATCACTAGATATATAGGTGAGGTGAATATAGCGGTGTATACTGCGGTCAGGGCACGCAGACAACAACCACTACAGAAGAGCAAGATCGAAAATCGGCCGATAACGATCGGTGTATACTGTGTTGAAGGTACACAGAACACCCACTAACTGCTTCAGAGGCACACACTACACAAGGCTGCCGTGCTGCATCCTGCCTGTGGCCAATCATGGCTCTCCTCGCTGCTGGCGCTGTGATTGGCCAAGCATGCGGGGTCACAGTGCATGCTTGGCCAATCATGAGCCAGCAATGCACTGCGATGACGCAGTGCATTGTGGGCCGTGAGCGCCACACGAATTTGGCGCGAACGGCCCATAACGTTCGGAATTCGCCGAACAGGCGAACAGCCGATGTTCGATTCGAACGTATGTTCGACTCGAACATGAAGCTCATCCCTAATCCCAAAACATGTAATATCTATGCTTAGGCTGGGTTCACAATGAAGCGATGCGGGAACGCCGCAAATTCGTGGCGTTTTCCCGCATCGCATGCCTCCCGCCGGCAGTTCACACTGCCCTATGCGGACTGCTGGGAGTGTCAGTGAAATGTTAATGACACCCCCAGATCAGTTCGCATATCGCAGTGCGATCTGCAAACTCGGACAGGAATCGGATCGCATGGTGTGAACACCCATGCGATCCGATTCCGCTGCGAACCAAAAAAAGGGTCCCGTGCGAGTTTGCGGCGGGTGCGATGCGAATTCAGCCATACTATCTGTATGGCTGAACTCGCATCGCACAGAGATCAGATGTGATTTGCACTGCAGTGCGGTGCGAATCACATCCGGTTCTCGCTGCCGCAGCGGTGTGGACCCAGCCTTAGAGTTGGGATTTAAAAGGAAAAAACATTTTTTTCAGTGTTTTTAAAATAAACATAACAATGTTTGTTAATCTTTAAAAAACATTGTATAACTGTATAATTCAATATTATATAGTTAAACAGTATATGTGTGGAAGTCATTTTTTGTGTTTTACTTCTCCTTTATACAATGCAAGTATATCAGTTGGGAATCTCACTGAAAACAAAAAACTCTCTACGTGACTGACATTTTGGGGTTGATTTACTAAAGGCCAGTTGCACTCTACAAGAGCAGTTGTTCCAGAACTTAGTACATGAGCAGAACCTTTGCAGATTTCCATCATCCAATCACGTGCAAAGCAAAAATGATGTTTTTTTTATTTTCCTTGCACGTGATTGGGTATTCTTTGTAAAGTGAGGCTTTACCTCATTTATTGAGCTCTGGAGCAACTGCAATTTGCAAAGTGCACAGCCTATTTGTCTTTAGTAAATCAAACCCTTTATTTCAATAGTTGTTAAGAGAGAACAGAATAACAGCTCTACCTTTTGGATAATCTATACATCATTCAAATTAATACAAAAAAAAATGGAAATGCAAGCTGAAAGTCTTAATATAAATCATCTAAACATTTACTTTTAAAAGAGTAATTCCCCCCACTTGGCAAGATACCAAGTGGTCTAGTAGAACAGGGCTAAAAATGTCAAGTCCTGAGCTACTAGCCAGGCCTCAAGGGTTACTCACCACCAGTAGGCCCACCCAACCCCAACTCTGCCCCGCCCCTAATTCCACCCCTAAAAACACCCTCATGAAATGACACTTAAATATTTTATGCAGAATGCAGTTATAAAAATAAATATTAACAACAACTTTATCCGTGCCTAACAATGCAGCCTACCTGTGTCCATCAATGCTGCTTCACCCATGTTCATCAATGCAGCCTCACCTGTGCCCAGCAATGCAGCCTCACCTGTGTCCATCAATGCAGCCTGCCCTTTTCCATCAATGCAGCCTGCCCGTGCCCACCAATGCAGCCTGCCCATGCCCACCAATGCAGCCTGCCCATGCCCACCAATGCAGCCTGCCCGTGTCCACCAATGCAGCCTGCCCATGTCCATCAATGCAGCCTGTCCGTATCCACCAATGCACCCTCCCCGTGTCCACCAATGCAGCCTGCCCGTGTCCACCAATGCAGCCTGCCTGTGTCTATCAATGCAGCCTGCCTGTGTCCACCAATGCAGTCTGCCTGTGTCCATCAATGCAGCCTGCCTGTGTCCACCAATGCAGCCTGTGCCCAGCAATATAGCCTGTGCCCATCAATGCAGCCTTCCTGTGCCCGCCAATGCAGACTGTATCCGCCAATGCAGCCTGTGCCCACCAATGCAGCCTGCCTGTGCAGGGGAAGAGAGGAGAGGAACAGGAGAGCCGCGCTGATGATCAGAGCGCTGGGAACACAGTGATAACCGCCTTAATTTCCTGCTGCTCGCCTTCACATACAGCTCAGCCCCCTGGCTGGGAACTTTGATAGACAGATCACCCTTCCTGGGACAGATCACCCCAATTTTTTTTAATCCTAGCTCATCTCCTCCCCCTCTACCATGTTACCTTTTCTAGCACAAACACCCCAAATCGACCCTTCTAGCACAAATGCTCTTCTCCCATCCCCCTCACAAATTCCCCTAAATCACAACTCCTAGCATACGCCCCCAAACTTCCCCTCCTAGAACAATCCTTACCCCTGCTACCCCCCCCCCCCCTCAAATTCCTCCTCCCAACACAAATCCCCTCCCCCCTCAATCTCCTCGCACTGCCCTTCCACCTCACATGATACCACGGTGCCCAGGGCAGCCACTTCTCCTGCTCATCCCTTGTCCTGGCCCTGATTAGAATTCCTGGAAATAAGGTGACATGAAGGTGTACTAATTTTATTTAAAAGGGATTCATACAAATCACAATTTTAATATTCTTTAAACCCCCTTGCAACAAATCCATCACTGTGCCGCTGTATCTTTTTATTATTTTAGATATCCCCTTCTTAAAACATTTCGCAGGATTAAAGAATTTGCATCCTTGACACTAGATTTATATTACAACCAGGGAAATATGTTCCTAATGATGTTACATAAAATGATGATGTTCTAGAAATAAATCCTTGTAATTCTAAACTTCTTAACAGAAAGTGAGGCTGAGTCATGATTTAACTGGCTGGAATGTAGTAAGGTAGTGTAATGTACAGAACTGGGGGTGCCTCCATTCTTCTATTGTCCCTATTTCTGCAGGTCTTTTCATGCATATGTTGAAAATTTGGGGGTTGATTTACTAAAGGCCAGTTGCACTCTACAAGAGCAGTTGTTCCAGAACTTAGTAACTGGGCAGAAGCTCTGCTGATTTCCATCATCCAATCACATGCAAGCAAAAATTATGTTTTTTTTATTTTCCTTGGACTTGATTGGGTATTCTTTGTAAAGTGAAGCTTTACCTCATTTACTAAGCTCTGGAGCAACTGCACTTTGCAAAGTGCACAGCCTATTTGTCTTTAGTAAATCAACCCCTTTATTTCAACAGTTGTTAAGAGAGAACAGAATAACAGCTCTACCTTTTGGATAATCTATACATCATTCAATTTAATACAAAAAAATGGATGTGCAAGATGAAAGTCTTCTATTAAAAGTAGTATATGGTAAGCAAGGCAATAATAACAAAATATGTGCTTAATATAAATCAACTAAACATTTACTTTTAAAATAGTAATTCCCCCACTTGGCAAGATACCAAATGGTCTAGTAGATCAGGGCTCAAAATTTCAAGTCCTGAGCTATTAGCCAGGCCTCAAGGGTTACTCAAAACTAGTTACCCCACCCAACCCTGCCCCGCCCCTAATTCCGCCCCCTAAACACACTGCTCGTGTCCATCAATGCAGATTGCCCATGTCCACCAATGCAGCCTGCCCATGCCCACCAATGCAGCCTGCCCGTGCCCACTAATGTAGTTGAGCTGAACTATTTGCTCTTCCCATGAACTTCCTGGTTTGAGCCATGTCTCTGTACTTCCTGTTGCCAGATTATTGTGCTTTCTCAGCCAGTATCTTGCTTTTGTCTTCCCAGCTGCCCTCCACATTTTTGATAGCACTCGTTATCAACTGCCTCCTCGACTATGTTTCTGACTGATCCCAACCTGCAACTATTCATCACTGACCTTTTGGCTTGTTAACCTACTACGCTTCTGTTTTATCCTTACCTGCTTAATCCATTACTGGACCCTGGCTTGCTCACCTCCTGGTGATGCAATCCTGAGGACCATGACCTGGTGCTAACATGCAGCAAAATCCATCTCCACCATCAGGAGCTCTGGTGAACACCGGTTAGCACTTAGAACCTGCACCTCAGGTGAGCCCGCATCATCCACCATGGTGACCTGCCTGTTTCTATCCTGCTGGTTTCTGTGTGAGCTTCCCATTGCTATAACAACTGGTCTTCAAACCTGACCCCTTGATCGTGACAGGGATGTTTATTACTTTATAACCTGTAAAGAAAGTGTTTGAACAGGGAAGAATGTTAAATACCCATTCTAATAACAACAAATGTGTCCTTGATGTGTAATGCATTTTGAATCTAACTACAACTTCATTTTGTTAACAATGTATTAATGTTGTGAAGTTGGGTGAAGCAGAGCCAGTTAGCATCAAGGATTACTATTAATAAATGTGTACACAGTGTACAATGATCTAATTTTTCATTACAACTTTACTTAGTTAACAATGTATATATTGAATAGTGGTAATTTAACCACTTCCAGGCCAGGCTTATTCTGGATGTAAAAATCATAATTTTTTTTTCTAGAAAAATACTCAGAACCCCCAGACATTATATATGTTTTTTTTAGCAAAGACCCTAAGGAATAAAATGGCAGTCATTACAACTTTTTATGTCACATGGTATTTACACAGCAATTTTTCAAACATTTTTTTTGGGAATGTTTCATGAATAAAAAAAATAAAACACTAAAGTTAACCCAGTTTTTTGTTTTGTGTAATTTGAAAGCTGGTGTTACGCTAAGTAAATAGATACCTAACATGTCATGCTTTAAAATTGCGCACACTCTTGGAATGGCACCAAACTTTGATACTTAAAAATCTCCATAGGCGTCGCTTTGAATTTTTTTTCTACAGGTTACCTGTTTAGAGTTACAGAGAAGGTCTTGGGCTAGAATTGTTGCTCTTGCTCAAACATTTGTGGTGATACCTCACATGTATAGTTCGAACGGCATTGACCTATGCAGACCAATGTATGCGTTTTCTTCTGCGTGTGAGTACACAGGGAAAGGGGTGGTTAAAAAAAAATTTCAATCACTTTTATTTCTATTACAAGGAATGTAAACATTGCTTGTAATAGGAAAAGGGCATGACAATTTCTCGTTAGGGAGAGATCTGGGGTCTGTAAGAAAAGAAGCAATCTGAGCCTTTCCAGGTAAAAAAAAGTCAGTGTTTACATTCGCCTAGGCCGGACGTGATGTCATAACGCAGACGGTGGGTAGCCTCTTAGGAGGTGAAGCGTTTTTTGCCATTTTTCTATTCTTCGGGTTGGCGGGTGTTGTAATGGACATCAAGGGACACTATTTTTTTTAGGACTTGGCAAAATTGTTTCCTGTGTTTCTTAGTTTTTGAAAAAAAAATTTGTATATGGCCACGGGTACGATGTACCCGATACCCATTCACATGGGGGGTGTTGGGAACTGGGACTCCCCTTGTTAGGGCTTCCAGATTCAGATAACCCCCCCACTCGCAGACCCGATAACCACAGCCCAGGGTTGTCGGGAAGAGGCCCTTGTCCCCATCAGCATGGCAGCTGATGGGCACATCTGATGGGGCTGTGTTGATAATAAATGTGCTGTTTATCAGTACAAACCCCCCCCCCCCCCTCTGACAGGGAGAGTTGCCGAAGATAGACTCATGGCTCAACATTCATTTAAAAGGCACACACAAGTTTATTAAAAGTTCTACTTACAACAGATAAAATAGGCATATATGGAAAAGTTCGTTCGGCACCCTCCATGGGTGTACCGATTTCACTTCTGCTCCATGCCTAGCCTGACATACGTTTCGTCAAATGGAACTTGTTCTGTGAGGCAGACTCATGTGTGTTAAACAAATGTTGCGCAATGAGTCTATCTGCTGAAAGGTTAGGTTGTGGAGTCCCTTTGAAGGGTAATCACTGTGAGGGCTATCTCTCGGGAATCCAATCAAGTTGGCTGGACAGCTAAAGTGGTTATATCTGTAGTTAGGGGTGAATGTTCACTGAAGTGCTTATAGACCTTGGGAGGTCTTAGTATCTAGTAAGCAGATATATTTATCATACCTCCCATTAATACCTGTAGGGGTTACTCACACTTTTTTCCATATTTCAGGGATGTTGGCAACATACTATGTATGGCTCTCTGTGGAGGCTTTAATTCTACAGTATGCAAAGCTGTAATGAAATCAGAGCCAGCTCCATAAATCCCAGATAGTCCTGAAGAGAGGAAGCTGAGCTAAGAGTTGACAGCAGGAAAGACATTGCTGAACTCCATGGGCTGGTGTTTATTTCTTAAATGTCAGCAGCTACAGTATTTGTGAAATTGATTGCTGATAATCATCACCTATCCTTATATTTTCTGTGCATTTTTGCTGGTTGGTTACAGGCTTCCATGGGGTATCCTAGGTGGCTTCACTGGCCCTCATTGGAGGGACTGATTTGACCATGGGTCCTGGTGTTTTATTTGGGAGGACATTCATGCTATATCAGTCTCCCTCTACCCTCTCGAAGAAGCAAGAGAGTAAAATATGTCAAGTGAAAGCTACTATCTGTTTCAACAAGCAAGTCTAATGCCGTGTACACACGACCGGACTTTCCGGCAGACTAGGTCCGACGGCCTTCCCGATGGACTTTTGGCGGACTTCCGAGGGACTTTCCGAACAGACGGACTTGGCCACGCACAATCACACCAAAGTCTGATGGATTCAACCGTGATGAGGTACGGCCCGGACTAGAATAAGGAAGTTCATAGCCAGTAGCCAATAGCTGCCCTAGTGTCAGTTTTCATCCGTCAGACTAGCATACAGACAAATGGATTTTTCGACTGGACTGGAGTCCGTCGGAAAGATTTGAAGCAGAAAAGGTCTGATGAAGCCCACACATGGTAGAATTTTCCGAAGGATTTGTTCCGTCGGACCTTTGCTGTCGAAAAGTCCAGCCGTGTGCACACGGCTTAAGTGATTGAACTAATGCAAAATTATATATTTCCATTTGAGTTGATGTAATGCATAATAAGGGGAAAATCTCTGTGGAAGAGAGTTATATATAAATATATAATATATATATATATATATATATATATATATATATATATATATATATATATATATATATATATACACATAGTTAGTCATACATACAGGTATAAAAGTAGCCTACATCCATTCAAACAATTGTTTAAACCCATGTATGTATTACTTTTGGGGTAGGCTAAGTCAATGAAAATAAAGCAGCTAACTATGGCAAATCTGCATATCCCAAATGTAGAGCTGTAGGTGAAACTTATAAATGTGCAGTCAGTATGTAGTGCCTGCATTTACAAGTGATTCAGGTGAGCTAATTTGTACTTGAGAAAGACTCTAGACCTTAGGCCCAAGTCGTATACAGTGCCAAGTAAAGATTAAGCCATTCACCATACTGGAATTAAGCCCTTCCACATTTAAAAATCTAGTTCCAGAACCTCAGTGGATAAAAAAAGCTCTGGTACTTGACAGTTGGCAGAGCTTGATGTAAATCTGACCAGAAGTCAAAGATCCATGTACAACCTGGGCATATGATCCTTAGTCCTCCTAGGAATAAATCTGAACACATTTTTTATTTTTTTTGGGAGATCAAGTCAAGGGCAAACAAAGAAGCTTAGCTTGGATATATCCGCATCCCCAAACACATATTGTTTCGATTTTTTTCTGCTTCTGAAATTAGCAATAGCCTTAGATTTCCCATGACTACGGCATATTGTTTTATTCATATACATATACAAAGACATTCAATACTATTCCTAAAATGTACAGAATGATCGCTAGATGAGTGACTTCTAGGATGAAAGCAGGGCTTTGCTATCTAATATGGTGTGCACACATCATGTCCACTAAATTCCCATATGTGCAAATGTAAGGATGATAGGAGAGATTTAAAATAGATGCACTGATAGACTGTGATGCACTGAAATGATCTCTGAGAACAACATGGATCATCGTACAAACTCTTACTGAAATAACAGATGTATTATATCTGACGATAGGGACAAATATGTCATTCAGTTGCATCCGCTGGTTTTTAGTCATTTTTATGTTGCTGTTTTTTTTTTTTAATAGCTTTTAGTGTATATAAACTGGTATTTGTCGCTATTGTCTATATTTGTATAAAATCTTATTTTACAAATAAATATTTAATATAGGTTACTATTATGCTTCAGGACACTGTAATAACGAATTTAGATTTTCCCAAAATTCTCATAATTAACTGTGTATAAAGCTTAAAAACTTCAATATTGGGCACTTTCAACCCTTCCTGCCCAGGCTAATTTTCAACTTTCAGCACTCTCACACTTTGAATGAGCATTGCGCAGTCATGCAACTGTACCAAATAATTTTTTTTATTATTTTTTTGAGACAGATAGAGCTTTCTTTTGGTGGTATTTAATCACCACTCTGGTTTTTTATTTTTTTTCAAATTTTTTTAAAAAAAAAGTTTTTCTTCATTTCTGTCAGACAATTTTGTAAACAAGTAATTTTTCTCCTTCACTGATGTGCGCTAATGAGGCGGCACTGATGGGCACTGATGAGACAGAACTAAAGGTCACTGATGAGGAGGCCCTAATATGTTGATAGCGGATCGGGTGGACAGATTATTGGGTGGGGCTGGGGAGGACCCAGTGGTCATGGTACATGTTGGTACCAATGACAAAGTGAAAGGGGGATAGTCCTGAAAAACAATTCCATAGACTTAGGGAATAAGCAGCATTCTTCTAGCCAGCATAATCTCTGGGATCGCAGCAATGAAAACAAGGCTTGGATCAGGCCGATGGTGAGGGCTGGAATGCGGCGCCGGGCGTGATGACGCCTATAGGGGATTAACAGTCTGTTGATATCTATATTATTTTAGTTCTGGGTATTTCATGTTGGAAAGTATCCTTTCCACTAGATGGCAGTGTTCAAAGGCATATATAAGGCTGTTATCAGACAAAGTCTCACTAGAGTGACAAAGGAGCGTGTCCTGAGTGCCACCTACCAGTGTGCATGCTCCGAAACGTTGTTGCAACCCACCAGTGATGTCCTCACGCCGGCGCCGTGTTCCAGCCCTCACCATCGGTCTGATCCAAGCCTTGTCTTCATTGCCGTGGTCCCAGATATTCTGTTGGCTTCCCCAACAGGCAGAAAAATCAGCTGTTCAAAACGCTGCTCTGCAGTGAACGCCACGCCAGTGTGGATGGACTCATGCCTTACTTCCTTAGCCTCCATGTAAGTGGATAATGCACCTGTATCTCATTAAAATGTTTACAGTTCTAACCTAGAGGCACCTGTGTTTCTCTTCTCATTTGCATATCTGGAGTTTGCTTTCAACTCCCCCCTCAAAGGCTGCCAAGGTTGTTTTGGACTGCTAAAGCAATCTATACAGGTCTCCCCTCTTCAGCTTTCCCCCTCCACATATACTGAGAATCCACTTCAAGGACTTATTGATGGACTAATTTATTAAATCTCATACTATTTATCAGAGTCCTCAGAGAACTTAGCCAAGTTATAGCCAGACCATTGTTCCTAATCTTTTGCAGACAGCATACTCACAGGAACTGTACCAGCTGATTGGAGAAAAGCCAATTTGGTACCGATATTCAAAAAATGGCAAAGACAAATTTTTCATGTTCGTGTCCCATAGACTTTAATAGGGTTCGCATGTTCGCTAGAACTTTTTGCCTGCACGAGGTGTTCTGGTGCGAACCGAACTGGGGATTGTTTCGGCCCATCCCTAGGTGGCACTGATAGGAACTGATGGGCGGATTTGATGGGCACAAATAGGCGGCACTGATGAGCAGGCACTGATGGGCACTAAAAGGCAGCACTGACTGGCATTACTGATGGGCACTGATTGGCATCACTGCTGCGCACTGACTGGCATCACTGCTGGCCACTGTTGGGGCTGCACTGATAACCTGTGCGGAGATGCCACTGGTTGGCTCGCCTCTCTTCTCAGGCTGTCAGTGTAAGCAGAGAATAGCTGATAACACTTGAATGTGCTGCCCTACGCACGACAAACACCTCAAAGAATCTCCTGAACTTTTTTAGAGCAGAGCATGGCTAATTTTTTACAGCGCTTTTTGGTGCGTTTACAGCATGTTTGTCACACAGGAGACACGTGCTTGCTACCCGTGCTTAGGGTACCGGTAAACATTTAATGATAACGCAAGCATGATGCAAATATGCAATGCGTTGCCAAAGCGCACAGAAAAGCATGCATTTTCTGTGTGGTTTGCCGTGTGTTCGGAAACATTCAGATGTGAATGAAGCCTCATTGTTCTTGTGTATACACAACAATTTCACATTCAGGCCTCATTCACACCTAGCGTAGTGGGAGTGTAAATATTTTGGCTCATTTTTCCAATGACATGCATGGGGCAGCCAATTTATATTAATGGGCTTTACTACGTGTGGCAAAGTAGCTCATGGGATATTTTGATGTGTTGCGGTTTGCACGTTTTTACTGCATATTTTCCTGCATTTGTCTGCATTAATGGCTTGAAAAGTGCGACTAGTTTAGGTGTATAAAAGTGGCCATACATTATACAATCTGATTGTACAATCTCCTTTAGATTTACTAAAACTATATAATAGGAGGACAAACCTTCCTATCTAATCACTTTGTGTCCAATCAGGCAGGCCCTTGCACTATATAGTTGATGGTATATCTAAAGGAGATTATACAATCAGATTGTATAATGTATGCAGGGCTGGGACAAGGGGTGTGCAGGAGGGGCATTACCCTGGGCACTGTGGTATCATGTGACCTGAGGGGGGCCACAAGGAGATTGGGGTGTGGTATTTGTGTTGGGAGGGTGAATTTGGGGGACAGCAGGGGGTAAAAATAGTTTTAGGCAGTGAAATGGGGGGGGGGGGGTGATAGGAGTGGTGATTGGGGGGGGGGTGTGCTAGTGGGGATGATTTAGATGTATTTATGCCAGGATTGGAAAAATTGGAGGGAATGATTTTTGATAGGAGGGGGCTTTGGAGTGGGGGGGATTTGTGCTCAAAGGGGAAATTTGGGGGTAAAGAATTTGTGCTGAGAGGGGGGCTTTGGAGTGGAGGGGTTGTGTTTGAAGGGGACATTTGAGGGGTAGAGGATTTGAGCTAGGATGGTTGTTGTTTTTTTGAGGAGGGGTTGCTCTGGGGGGGATTTGGGGGGAGAGAGAGAATTTGAACTGCAAGGGGGGATGGGGGACAAAGATTTCTGCTGAAAGGGGATTTGTACTGGGAGGAGAGGAAATTTATACTTAGGGGTAAGAATGCGGATTGTTGCTAATTTTTTCTGGGGGAGGGGATTTTTGCTGATACATAATGAATGCTCATACATCTTTTGGTGTGGGGGGTGCACAGTTTGGCATGTTTGCCCTGGGCTCTACATAGCCTTTTCCTGGCACTGAGTGTATGGTGAGCTTTACAGACTTTTGGGGACACACTTCTCCAGTTTTCAATACTACAGCTCTGCTCTACGGCTGTTTTGTGATTGCTTAGCTCTGGCACACTCTGCCTAATGAACGATCTATGCAAGATGGAGGTAGCATACAAAACTATTGATGGTTGTGTATCAAGTGAGAACAGTTCTGACTGATAATGACTGCATTGGAAAAGCATGTAACTGCAAAGGTGGGTGGGAGCAATCTCCTGGGGGGACAGGTGCATGTGTTTTTTTTTATCTGGCTTTTTTTGGCTTTTTAGTAAAGGAAAACATTTGAACTACCGTAAGTATGATAGTTCTATTTCACACAAAAGATAACGGCCTAAATTTAGATATGGGTTTTCTTGCTCATTATCCAACCTTTTTACAACCCCTGTGACCGTCAACCACCCCCCCCCCCCCCACACACACACACACACACACACACACACACACACACACACACACGGCACATAATTGTGAAGTGGCACGTAATTGTGAAGTGGAAGGAAAATGATAAATGGTTTCAGAAGTCATCTAATTAGTAAATAGAATCACCTGTGTGTAATTTAATATCAGTATAAATACAGCTGTTCTGTGAAGCCCTCAACGGTTTGTTAGAGAACATTAGTGAACAAACAGCATCATGAAGGCCAAGGAAAACACCAGACAGGTCAGGGATAAAGTTGTGAAGAAATTTAAAGCAGGGTTAGGTTATAAAATAAAAACCCAAGCTTTGAACATCTCAGGGAGCACTGTTCAATCCAACATCCGAAAAGGGAAAGAGTATGGCACAACTGCAATCCTACCAAGACATGGCCGTCCACCTAAACTGACAGGCCAGGCAAGCAGAGCATTATTCAGAGAAGCAGCCAAGAGGCCCATGGTAACTCTGGAGGAGCTGCAGAGATCCACAGCTCAGGTGGGAGAATCAGTCCACAGAACAACTATTAGCCCTTGTACACACGGTCGGACATTCTGCCAACCAAATCCGTTGGATTTTGTCCAACGGATTTTGTCCGACGGATTGTGTCCGAAACTGTTGCATACACACGGTCGGACCAAGTTGTCGGAAAATCCGATCGTTCAGAACATGATGACGTTATTTCGTTACGACGGGACTACGTTCGCGCTAGTAGCCAATAGCTTTGGTGTAGGAATTTGATCTGAGCATGCGTGGCACTTTGTCCGATCAAAATTCTCTACACATGATCGGAGTATGTCCGATCGGACCAGTTTGTCGGAAAATATTTCCAACAAGTTGGAAAATTGGGTCCGACGGATATTCCGACGGAAACAGTCCAATGCATACCACACACAGTCGGATTATCCGTCAAAACGGTCCGATAGGACACATTCCGTCGGAATCTCCGACCATGTGTACAAGGGCTTAGTTGTGCACTTCACAAATCTGACCTTCATGGAAGAGTGGCAAGAAGAAAGTCATTGTTGAAAGAAAGCTATAAGAAGTCCTGTTTGCAATTTGCGAGAAAACATGTGGGGGACACAGCAAACATGTGGAAGAAGATGCTCTGGTCAGATGAGACCAAAATGTAACCTTTTGGCCTAAAAGCAAAATGCTATGGGTGGCGGAAAGCTAACACTGCACATCACCTTGAACACACCATTCCCATCGTGAAACATGGTGGTGGCAGCATCATGTTGTGGGGGATGCTTATATTCATCAGGGACAGGGAAGCTGGTAAGAGTTGATAAGAAGATGAATGGAGCCAAATACAGGGCAATCTTAGAAGAAAACCGTTTAGAGTCTGCAAAAGACTTTAGACTGGGGTGAAGGTTCAGCTTCTAGCAGGACAACAAACATACATCCAAAGCTACAATGGAGCAGTTTAGATCAAAGCATATTCATGTGTTAGAATGGCCCAGTCAAAGTCCAGACCTAAATCCAGTTGAGAATCTGTGGCAAAACTTGAGAATTGCTGTTCCCAGATGCTTTCCATCCAATATGCTATATATACCTTCTTTGTGAGCACTGATCGGCGGTCACATGACCCTGCCGGCTCTCTGCTCCTTTCCTCCTCTCCTCCAGACTGACATGCGGGGGAATCTCAGTCCCTCCCACTGCATCTGTCAGATGGGGAAATAAGAAAGTGACCGCCGATCAGCGCTCAAAAATAAGGTATATACCGTTTTTTTTTTTTATACAACACACACAGGGGGACATAACATTAGGCGAAAGAGTGGATTATTTCAATTCAATCATGTGGGTTAACAAACCCTTAAAGTATGGCCAGCTTAGTAGAGAAAGACCTTTTGACCCTTTGTTGATGCAACACATTATCTTATTTAAAGAACACTACATAAATTTATGATTTTCCATTCCACACACCATATTTTATCACAGTAATACTCAACGTTATTATAGAATAGGGGTAGGCAACCTTCTGAGCATAGTGTGCCAAAAAATGTTATCAAAAAAATTGAGAGTGCCAGCTACATAAAAATAAATGTCACCTTCACACTCTGAATCATGAAAAGTAATTTCTATAAAGTAAATGCTGTAAACTACTTAAATAACAATAAGAAATTAATATTAAGCTTTCAAAGATCAGTGGTAAGTGGCAAAAAAGTGATCAGAGGTCAACAGAGTGCAATACTGGTTCAATATTCCTTTCATATGTGAAAATATTTGCTCACACATATAAGTAGGTCCAAATGTAGATAGCATTGCCAAGGCTACCTTCACCAATTTGTTCACCTTCACTCCTTGGTCAGCCCAAATCCTACACCTTCAGAACTCATGTGATCCCAATTTCTGCACCATCACACCTCAGACCAGCTCCAATTTCTACACCTTCACACCTCTGAACAGCCCCAATTCCTTTACCTTCACGCCTCAGATCAAGGCCAAGTTTCTGCACATTCAGATCTCAAATAAGCCCCAGTGCATGCACATTCACACCTCATCTCATGCCCAATTTCTGCACCTTCAGATCTCCTTTGAACCCCAGTGCATGCTCCTTTACACCGCAGACCAGGCCCAATTTCTGTACCGTGAGATCTCAGATCAGACCCATTTTCTGCACCTTCAGTTCTCATGTGTGCCCCAGTGCATGCACCTTCACACTTCAACGCAGGCCCAATTCCTTCACCTTCAAACCTCAGATCAGCCCAAATTCTGCCCCTTCAGATCTCATGCGACTCACAATTTCTGCACCTTCACACCTCAGATCAGACCCATTTTTGGCACCTTCTGATTTCAAATGAGCCCCAATGAATACACCTTCATGCCTAAGATCAGGTGCAATTTATGGACCTTCAGATTTATTATGAGCCCCGATTTCTGCTCCTTCACATCTTAAGATCAGTCACAATTTCTACACATTCAGATCTCATTTGAGCTCCAAATTCTGCACCTTCACACCTCAAATCAGGTCCAATTGTTGCACCTTCACACCTCAGATTAGGCCCAATTTCTGCACTTCCAGATCTCCAATGAGCCCCAGTGAATGCACCTTTACACCTAGGATCAGCCACAGTTTCTGCACCTTCGAATCTCATATGAGCCCCACTTTTCTTGTGCTACTATGCAATTTCATGCCCGCAAATGCGCTTTGTTTGCAATCTGTGTTTGGTGTGTCATTAACAATACATTGGCACTCACATGCAGACTGCAAGGGCAGCACATTCAAATGCAAAGCAGGAAATGCACACAGGACGCACCTTTCTCGCACTACATTTCCCGCACTGACTAAAGGTTGGTGTGAACCAACCTTTAGTCAGTGTTTTCTAAAAGTAGTAGTTACCAATAGAATTTCTAAAGTTGTAGTTACTAAACCCAGTTCTAATGTAGCGGTTCCTGCTATTCGGAACTACTACTTCAGAACATGGTTTGGTACCTACACCTTTAGTACTACTTTAAACAGGGTTTGGTAACTACTACTTTGGAACTTCTATTGGCTCTAAAATAGTAGTTCCTAGTAGTGTTCACATAGATAGTTGTGTCAAAAAACTAGAACAGAGATAGAATAGATACCATCAGTCCCCTTTAATGCTGCTGCTGAGGAAGAGGAATGACCTTCAAGGTGTGAGCAGGCATGCTGACAGGGAAGGCTCGAGCTAAAAGAGTGCTGCAGTCCCATAATTACTTGTTCAAAGCCAGAGCACAACAGCAGGCAGCCTGTCTGACTTCACACTGCTTCAGGATCAATCTGAGCACAGATTGAGGCAGACGGGAAGGAACTGAGGATGGTGGGACCTATCTGTTCAGCTTTCTATGTAAGTTGGAAATCAATGGGGCAGAAACTGAGGCTGGTGGGAACAATTATGTAATGTCTGTCTTTCGTGTGAATTTGATTTAGTCTGCTTCCTGGGATGTTTCATTAGTGCACTTACTTGGTAATCCTTTTTGGTACGAATTTAATGCCTAATGTGCTTTGTACACTGTTACATGTTAGAGTTTGTTTATCCTAAAGGAGGCTGATCACTTGGTCTTCACTGAGCAAAGAGGGGTGACTGTCAATTTACGGCTTTTTGCACTGCCCCTCCAGCGCTCACTGGAGTGGCGGCTGTGGAGGTGTGGGAGTGGCTGGCTTAGCGGGCTGGAAGGATGAGCCAACTACCTGTAAAGCATCTGGGTGGACCTCAACATTTTTGTTGGGGTCCCTTAAGAGTCCGGATCGGCCCTATACCCCATATGTCTTGAAATATCTTTTATGCACATCTATTCACATTTTTTATTTTTTTTGTTATACGCTGAGTTTTGATTTTTTTTTTAGCAAATAAATATGGGGTGAGAAGGTTGAGAACATTCCAAATATGCTGGTTATTATTTTTATTATTATTTTAAGTCCAAGAACATTGTTTCTGTGCCAATATTAAGCAGCAGAGGTGTGGAACCATTAACGGGTATCCTGGTTATGTACAGTATCTCACAAAAGTGAGTACACCCCCTCACATTTTTGTAAATATTTAATTATATCTTTTCATATGACAACGCTGAAGAAATGACACTTTGCTACAATGAAAAATAGGGAGTGTACAGCTTGTATGACAGTGTAAATTTGCTGTCCCCTCAAAATAACTCGTCACACTGCCATTAATGTCTAAACTGCTGGCAACAAAAGTGAGTACTCCCCTAAGTGAAAATGTCCAAATAGGGCCAAATTAGCCATTTTCCCTCCCCAGTGTAATGTGCTTATGTGACTGTAACTGTAATGCCCTGTACACACAATAGGATTTTCCTATGGAAAATGTTCGATAGGACCTTGTTGTCGGATAATCCAACCGTGTGTATGTTCCATCACACATTTTCCATAGGAATTTCCGTCACACAAAATTTGAGATCTGGATCTCAAATTTTCCGACAACAAAATCCGTTGTCGGAAATTCCGATCGTGTGTACACAATTCCGATGCAAGTTCCATGCATGCTCGGAATCAAGCAGAAGAGCCGCACTGGCTATTGAACTTCATTTTTCTTGGCTCGTCGAACGTGTTGTACGTCACCGCGTTCTTGACGTTCGGAATTTCCAACCAACTTTGTGTGACAGCGTGTATGCAAGACAAGTTTGAGCCAACATCCGTCTGAAAAAATCCACAGATTTTGTTGTCGGAATGTCCGATCAATGTCCGATTGTCTGTACAGGGCATTAGTGTTACAAGGTCTCAGGTGTGGATGGGGAGCAGGTGTGTTAAATTTGGTGTTATCGCTCTCACTCTCTCATACTGGCCACTGGAAGTTAAACATTGCACCTCATGACAAAGAACTCTCTGAGGATCTGAAAAAAAGAATTGTTGCTCTACACGAAGAGGCATAGGCAGTAAGAAGATTGCCAAGACCCTGACCCTGAGCAGCAGCAAGGTGGCCAAGACAATACAGTGATTTAACAAAACAAGTTCCACTCAGAGCAGACCTCGCCATGGTCGACCAAAGGAGTTAAGTGCACATGCTCAGCATTATATCCAGAGGTTGTCTTTGGGAAATAGAGTGCTGCCAGCATTGCTGCAGAGGTTGAAGGGGTGGGAGGATCAGCCTGTCAGTGCTCAGACCATACGCTGCAAACTGCATCAAATTGGTCTGCATGGCTGTCATCCTAGAAGGAAGCCTCTTCTAAAGATGATGCACAAGAAAGCCCACAAACAGTTTGCTGAAGACAAGCAGACTAAGGACATGGATTACTGCAACTGTGTGCTGTGGTCTGATGAGAACAATACAAACTTATTTAGTTCAGATGGAGTCAAGCGTTTGTGGTGGTAACCAGGTGAGGAGTACAAAGACAAGTGTGTCTTGCTTACAGTCATGCATGGTGATGGGAGTGTCATGGCCTGAGGCTGCATGAGCGCTGCCGGAACTAGGGAGCTACAGTTTATTGAGGGAATCATGAATGCCAACATGCACTGTGACATACTGAAGCAGAGCATGATCCCCTCCCTTCGAAGACTGGGCCGCAGGGCAGTATTCCAACATGATAACGACCCCCAACACACCTCTAAGACGACCACTGCCTTGCTAAACAAGCTGAGGGTAAAGGTGATGGACTGGCCAAGCATGTCTCCAGACCTAAACCCTATTGAGTATCTGTGGGGCATCCTCAGATGGTAGGTGGAGGAGCGCAAGGTCTCTAACATCTACCAGCTTCATGATGTCTTCATGGAGGAGTGGAAGAGGACAGTGGCAACCTTTGAAGCGCTGGTGAACTCCATTCCCAAGATGGTTAAGGCAGTGCTGGAAAATAATGGTGGCCATACAAAATATTGACACTTTTGGCCCAATTTGGGCATTTTCACTAATGCCCTGTACATGTGACCAGTTTTCCCGTTGGAATAAACTCTGAAGGTTTTTCCGACGGAGTTCCAACAGAATTCCGCTGAAACTTTCTTGCGTACACACAATCACACCAAAGCCCAATTGTCAAGAACGCGGTGACATACAGCACGTACTACGGGACTAGAAAAAGGAAGTTCAATAGCCAGTAGCCAATAGCTTCTGTCTCGTACTTGCTTCAGAGCATGTGTAGTTTTTGGTCCGTCGGAACATCATACAGACGAGCTCTTTTCCCGATGAGGCATACATATGATCGGAATATACGACGGAAAGCTTCCGTAAGACTTTTTCTATCGGACATTCCGCTCTTGTGTATGTGGCATTAGGGGTGTACTCACTTTTGTTGCCAGCAGTTTAGACATTAATGGCTGTGTGTTGAATTATTTTGAGGGGACAGCAAATTTACACTGTTACCCAAGCTGTACACTCACTACTTTACATTGTAGTCAAGTGTCATTTCTTCAGTGTTGGTATATGAAAAGTTATAATAAAATATTTACAAAAATGTGAGGGTGTACTCACTTTTGTGAGATACTGTAGGTATTACCATACAATGGACAATGCAGGATTCCAGAAAAGCCCAGGCACCCGATCATGTATAGAAGGAAGGGGTTAAGCAGCTGTTGATCACTCACATAAAGATGCCCTGCTGTTTTTGTTCAACTAATCCTCATGATCATTAGGAAGCTTCTCTGTATAATCCCGGTGCCCTGCAAAGACACCAACACATGCTGTACAGTTCCAGATGTGTGTCACCCATGTGTACTATAAAAATCATTTGAAAAGATCTTTATACAGTTCTTAGTAATGCTTGGATATCAAACAAGTAAACCAACCTTTTAACAAAAAAAAAAACTGTCATTTTCATTTGCATCCAGTTTGTCTGGAACGTATGAATTGTCAGTGTAAAGTGATAACGACTAACAATATCATGATACTTTTTTTATTTACAGTAATATTTTTGGAACAACCTGGAAGCTTGTTCCAAAAATATAAATGTTAGCGCAAGTTGATTTTTTGAAAGTGCGTTTTTATTGCTACAATCACCTACTGCACAATTGGAGTAACAGACGGATAAATAAGTAAAGCAGATTGAATGCTGCAACAGTTTGAAGCATAACATTTTGTTGACTATTTTTTTTTATTTAGCGGTAATGGGTTACAGCAAAAAAAAACATTTAGATAATTTACAATACTAGAGCAAAAACATCTTCCAGTGATTAGGAAACATAGTGATTATCATTAGAGTATAATAAAACAGCAGTTGAAAATTGCGATTCATATTTGCTCATGTCCATGCATATATGTCCTACATAATGCATGTACAAAGAACTCCCCCTTATGCCGCGTACACACGAGCGGACTTTTCAACATCCAAAGTCCGAAGGACTGAGTCCGTCAGACTATCCGATCGTGTGTGGGCTGCAACGGACTTTTGACTCGCCAAAGTCCGAAGGACTTTAGATTATGGAACATGCTTCAAATTTTTCCGAAGGAACTCCGCCGGACCCGGTCCCCTTCGAAAAATCCGCTCGTGTGTATGCTACTCCGACGGACTAAAACCGACGCTAGGGCAGCTATTGGCTACTGGCTATGAACTTCCTTATTCGAGCCGAGTCGTACGTCATCACGTTCCAATCCGTCGGAGTTTAGTGTGATCGTGTGTGGCCAAGTCCGCTCAGCCGAAAAGTCTGTCAGAACTCCGTCGGAATTCCAGCAGAACTCCGACGGAACTCCTTCGGAAGTCTATCGGACATAAGTCCTCTCGTGTGTACGGGGCTTTAGTGGGACTTTAAATGGAGCCCCGTACTTTTTTGTCTACATAATGCATGTGTGTTTCTATCAAATTCAATAACTAAAGTAAATGTAGGTATATTTGTTCAAAGCTTGCAGTAATTAAGCTCTGAAGGGTGCAAACGCAAGTGTTCTCAAGTACTCCAGCAAGCTGAAATACCTCTGTGGTTAAGCAGTCATTACTGATCAACAGACCAACGGAAGCATCATTGTGCATGCAACCAAATCTAGGGCACTGTGTTACAGATGCTGGCAGGTGCTACAGTCCCGGTATAATGGGCGCTGTGAGAGATTTGCTAGTTAATGGCCAACACTAATGATTATACTCCTGCGTTCTAATCTAATAAAAAATAAACATTGAACACCAATCATCTAAACCACACATTTCAATGTCTCAATTCACTAAGCTATAACTGTATACATAGTTACGGAGCTAATAAAATCCGAAAACAACAATATGGCTGAAAATAATGGGTGCTATTTAATAAAAAACAAAATTGTTACAGGTTTAAGTAGCACCAAACTTTGGTTAAAAAAAAAATCTATTTAAAGTGGTTGTAAAGTCAGAAGGTTTTTTATCTTAATGCATTCTATGCATTAAGATAAAAAGCCTTCTGTGTGCAGCAGCTCCCCTCAGCCCTCCCAATACTTACCTGAGTCCACTTCTGTCCAGCGATGTTCATGAGTGTTTTGGACATACAGGACTTTCCTTCCTGATTGGCTGAGACACAGCAGTGATGCCATTGGCTACCACAGCTGTCAATCAAAGTCAGTTAGCCAATCAGGAGAAAGAGAGGGTGGGGCCAATACACAGCTCCGTGTCTGAATGGACACACAGAGCTTTAGCTAGACTTGGGTGCCCCCCTAGCAAGCTGCTTGCTGTGGGGGCTCTCAACAGGAGGGAGGGGCCAGGAGCACAGAAGAGAGACCCGAAAAGATCCATTGGGGATCTGGGCTGCTCTGTGCAAAAACCACTGCAACAGAGCAGGTAATTATAACATGTTTGTTTTTTTATAGAAAAAAATAGACTTTACAATCACTTTAAGTTTCCATTCTTATCATGAAAAAATACCTCCTATAGCTCTCTCTCTACAAATCTCTAAATTCCCTTTTCTCTTTTTTTTTTTTTTTTGCTGCTGTGATCCAACTTCCTGTTAGTGGGTGGCTATGCCCATTATCCTTGGTTCCAACATATGTAGGAACATAGTCAGCATCCCTTGCTAATCCTTAGATAAACAAGGGACTGTGGACTATGGAATGTGTAATGTGTAGTGTGCATAGAGGACAATTCAGCTGCTTCCAAATGGCAACAAGGGCATTTTCCACGCCACGGGATTGTTAGATCGACTTCTGTTGAGCGGCAGTGGGCACACATGGATCATACAGTATACATAGACACACACACATAGACACACACACACACACAGTCATGCATACAGTATACATATACACAGTATACACACACAGTATACACACACCAGCACTTTTGACCCAAAAATCAGCCTGATGGAACACACTGATGCCTCCATCTCTTGGCATGCTGGGACTTGTAGAGCCCCAGCAGCTCACAGACACATGAAGTGGTAATGCAGGGTAGAGTGACTGTGCCTGTGTACTGGTGGGCAGGTAATGAGTAGGGAGGTATAGTAGAGATTGGGGGAGACATTCAGGACATGTCCTTCCCCCAGAAACAGCGTACTTCTCCTCACACAGAAAATCCATCTAACTGCTTCAGAGACAGGAGGAGCCCTGCTAGAGGAAAGACAACCTCTCCTCTCCTCATCAGGGTAAACCACTGATAAGAATACATTCAGCTCAGTTAGCTTACCTTGTATCAGACTGCAGGCTGTCCCCTCCTCCCTCCCCTCTCCTCCAGCTGTCGGCTTCTCCTGCTCATTTCTCAAATAAGCCGCACTGGAGAAAAGGGCGGGTACACTGTGTTCCCATTGGCTGAGGAGGCAGTGGAGAGGCAGAGCAACTACAATCTCTGGATTTTTACATCAAAAGTATGTCGGTAAGGGACATTTTAGGGACAGATGTAAAAAAAAGTGATTTTTTACATACTGTTCCTGGTTTTACTGAGATTGGCCACCCTGATGGGGCCCCCTAGTGGCCCGGGCCTTCGGCAGTGCCCGAGTGCCCGAATGGTCATTCCGCCCCTGAATGCAAGATCTGATAAAAATTTGATCACATTATCCTAACCAATGCAAACTGTATACAGCACATCTACGGATGTGCCAACATAAACAGTATGCTAACCCCCATCTAGCAACTAATAACTGACAGTAATCTAATTAACATGAACTAATTAACAACCCTGGATACACAAAGTACATTACACATTATCATAATCACATTACTAGCTAAGAACACAGCAAAAAAACAAACATTGAAATACTATGTTTGAAACTTCCACTGCATGGAATCCCTGTTGTGTCCTGAAGCACTTATGACAGTACGCCAACACTTTCAGTTAGAGAGGGGCGAAAGATGTGTGATAAATAACGTATACTCAGAATGGTCTAGAGTGGTTAGTGGGGTACCCCAAGGCTCTGTCCTGGGACCAATTCTGTTTAATTTATTTATAAATGATATAGAGGATGGGATAAATAACTTGCTCTCAGTATTTGCTGACGGCACAAAAATATGCAGGGAAATAACAACACAGCAGGATATAGAAAATTTACAAGAGGACCTGAATAAATTAATGGAGTGGGCTACTACATGCCAAATTAAGTTAAATACTGGTAAATGTAAGGTAATGTAGTTGGGGGTAAAAATATAAACGCAAGTTACTCTTTAGGGGGAGAATCTGTAGGGGCTTCCAGGATGGAGAAGAATCTAGGGGTCCTAATAGATGACAGACTGAACAATAGCATGCAGTGTCAAGCTGCGGCTACCATAACCAGCAGAATATTAGAATGCATTAAAAAAGGAATTTACTCCAGAGATAAAATGATAATTCTACCACTTTATAAAACACTGGTTTGGTCGCATCTGGAGTATTCTGTCCAGTTCTGGTCACCAATCCTCAGAAAGGATGTGCTGGAGAAAGTCCAAAGAAGGGCAACTAAATGAATATGGGGACTGGAGGACCTCACTTATTAGGAACAAATACAAGCTCTAAATGTATTCTTCCTGGAGAAGAGACATTTGAGAGGATATATGATAGTGATATACAAATATATCAATGTGATCTCAGAGTAAGTATGAAACTTTTCAGTCTCAGGGAGTGTAAGAGGACACGAGGCCACATGATGAGACTGGAAGAGAAGCGGTTTAACCTTAAGCTGTGTAGGGGGGTTTTCACTGTCAGGTCGGTAAGGATGTGGAACTCACACCTACACACACCCCTACACAGGTTTAACTCGATGGACTGTTGTCTTTATTCAACCTAACTTTCTATGTTACTATGTTACTCCCCGACCACAGTGGATCACAATGGGAAATAAACAGAAAAAGGCTCCATACCATAAAACTTTTTTTTTTATAAAGTTGCTTCCTATGACCTGCATGGGCATCCTTGTTAAAGTGAACATTATTTTATGGAACATGTTGCAAGCAAAACACATCTACAACATGCAGGATTTATGAAATGTAAATTGTAAAATCTGTTTTTGAAAATCTAAATCTAAATGGCTAAATCTTATTTTTTTTGTCAGTATTATTGTACTATAAGGCACAGAGAAGAACACTGCTTACAGCAAGAGCCCAGCATCCAGTTTCACGCAAAACATTCAAGCCAGTAATCTGGCTAATATTCTTCTTAAAGACAATTTGTTTCCCCCAGAACATTTAATCCAAATGGTCGAATTGTCCTTTATCCTTATATAGGATGGTTTATAATCTTTCAAAGAGCACTAGGCATGGGAGAGAATTGCTGAATATACAAAGAAGCCCTTGTGAATCTATTGTTTTCAAGCAAAACTGAATATAGATGTTATGTGCATCTAAAATTGCCAGTTATAACATGCAAAAAAATCACTCCTATATACAAGTTCACTTAGTGTGCTATTGTACCACCAAACCATCATTCACATGCCATTTTCCCATGCAAGGAGCTTGACTATAAGTATTGTGTGCATCCAATATAGACAAATCAAACATGCACAAAATCCCTCTTATATGAACTAAAAGTTTAAATAGTCCTTTAGAGTTACCATCACACTGTCATGTACAGACCATTTTCCTGAGACGTGCTGCCTTAGTTAAAACTTCCAGTTTCTGAATTTAACTCATATCCACCCTCATTGTTCCTTGATTATTAAATACAACAAGTAGTCACAGTTACAGTGATACATGGAAAGTTCTTACCAGTCCATCCTGTTAAATCTCATATTTATAGGTGTGGTCATTTTATTTAGATTACCAGCCAATGTGCTTGTATCTACTAGTTGCAAAGATCAATGGTTCAGATCAAAATATTCTGATACAACTGGGTTTGCAAAACCATAGTAACAATATGTTCATATAGTGAGGGGGGCTTTATTCGCCACGACGTACTGAAATGCATTTCTTCCTTTTTCTGGGGCTTTCTCAGAGGGCCATGGCTACTGTTTCTATAAAGACATGCTTACGCCACTTCGCTATTTCACCGGACAGCAAAATCTCACAATCCAAGCACAGGACAACCTTTAGACTCTATCAATGCATATTATGTTATCATAACATAAACTTTTCTGTACAATTTTCCAGATAACAGAAATCTTGGGTGAACTGATATTTAAATACCTATTTTCCACAAAAGTAAGGGTAAATCAATAAAAAAATAAATTAGGGACTACAATGGATTAGGTAGGTGGATAAATTCACAATTCACATACACAATCGATAGAAGTCTTATAAAAAAATATATATTTTTAGTTGTTTTCCTCTTTCTTTTCTGGTTCAATACATTTTTATTGGAGGTTTTACAAAAAGTTACAACATCATATATCACGTGTGCATGAAAGGTAACACACATTAAGGTTATAAATCCATAGAACAATTACTAGATACAAGGTACTCGAGACCCATCTAACTGCCATTCCCACATATAATCAGAAGTACGAAATAGGACTCCGTGCATTAAAGAGTTAAGGGTTGTTCTTGAATACAAAATAATTATATTTGTAGGACCCAATAAATTTGTAAAATAGATTGTGTTGAGAGCTCAAGAAAAGGTTTAAATGTGCGTCATTATATATATATATATATATATATATATATATATATATATATATGCAAACATAGCAAAGTGGTTAAAAGGGAAAAAAAATAAACAAAATCAAAATGGGGATGGGGGGGTTGGGGTGTTGTGGGATAGGGGCCAAGCATCACCCAAAAGCTCCAGGCCGGGCCCACTGACACAAAAAGACAAAAAATGGTGTGGGGAAGATGTATGTATAGTCTAAACAAAAATCTTATTTTATGGACAATAGTTTACAGGCCAAAAATCACAAACAAAAACTGAAATTTTAGTTCTTCAAAAACGTTTAGTCGATGTATGCACCTGTATTCTCTTTTTCAGTTCCAACCTCTTTTACTTCTGAGAATGTGAGCAAGTACAAAGTAGCAGAGTTTATCAATCTTTCCATAATTTTCAAACATCATATGCCCTGCCCTAGAATACATCAAATTCCATATATTTAAATCATGTAAATAATTTGAGATTCTAGTGGTAAAGTGATGCTAAACACATGCTGTTTAATTTACATTGTCCCTTCTGTTTCTGCATTTGGATGATGGCACTGCAATTAATTGAAAAAACAATAACACCTTTTTCCTAATTGATATACAGCTGTCACATGACCCAGCTCTTTCCCAGCCTGTCTGCAGGGAAACATAAGCAGGAGGAGCTTCTAGTCCTCTGCTGCTGGTCACATGTTCCAAAAAAATAAACTGCCTTTGAGATACAGAGTAAAAATTAGTAATATCAATAAACTGTTTTAAATTGGCATACAAATATATATTTGAAATTAAATCTTTATTATTTTGTGGGGATAACATGTTGTGGGTGGATTTCTGCCAGTCAAAGACTGTCACGCTCCTTCAGCTGGTGTCCTAGGATAGGAGGGAGGTGATGTGGCATGTGGTGTCCACTATTTTACACAGTATTATTAAAATGGCATTATAAAGTGGGTTTCAAAGGCAAGAAACTAAAGTAATGAAAGGGGTGCAAAACCTTACTTACAGTCAAAGATTGTTTAGTTTGAATGAACAAAAAAATCTTAGGGATCTTAATTAATTTGCTTGAATTTCTAAAACTGGCCTGTATAAAGATTTGTAAAAAATTTTTTTTTGTTCCGAGGACTGTTACAAAGTAACATCAATTTTGCATGGAAGTAAGAAGATTTTCCATCCATTTAGGAGGGGGTTCCCCACAGTAAGAGAAGTTAAGCTGTGGAATGATTTACTATGAGACGGTATAATGAATTATTTACTTACAACCAATAATATCCTTAGTAAAGGCTAACATAGCAATATTTTGAAGGTCAGAAATTATTTATTTTTCCTTTTTCCTTCCAGCATTTATTTTGCACTTCTCTAGCCCAAAGCTGCAGGAATTATGATAGATTACACTTGACTTTGTAACTATGTGTAATATTTTGTAGTCTATTTTTCAGCTACCACGTGGAGCATGCAGCTTCATTTCACATGTTTCCTGTTTCTACTTTCCTCCATTTGTTAAAAGCTTGTTCAATAGCTCAAGTTGTGTTAGAGCAATGAGTCCTCTCTCCTGCTCTGTCCACAAGGCTATTTATTTTCAATTACAAAGAATGAAGAATTTGTGCTATCCTCCATCTCTGGAACATCCATGGTGCTCTGGAAATCATTTGTCCCGGGGGAACGCTGTATGTTCTCTCTCTCTCTCTCTCTCTCTCTCTCCCTCTCCCTCTCCCTTTCTCTCTGTCTCTCTGTCTCTCTCTGTCTCTCTCTCTCTCTCTCTATATATATATATATATATATATATATATATATATATATATATATATATATATATATATATATGCAGTATCTCACAAAAGTATCTCATAAATATGTTATTCTATCTTTTCATTTGACAACACTGAAGAAATTACACTTTACTACAATGTAAAGTAGTGAGTGTACCGCTAGTATAACAGTATAAGTTTGCTGTCCCCTCAAAATAACTTAACACACAACCATTAATATCTAAACCACTGGCAACCAAAGTGAGTACATCCCTAACTGAAAATGTCCAAATTTGGCACAATTAGACATTTTTCCCTTCCTAGTGTCATGTGACTCATTCGTGTTACAAGGTCTCAGGAGTAAATAGGTAGTGTGTTAAATTTGGTGTTATCGCTCTCACGCTCTCATACTGGTCACTGGAAGTTCAACATGGTACCCCATGGCAAAGAACTCTCTGAGAATCAGAAAAAAAGAATTGTTGCACTATATAAACATAGCCTAGGCAATAAGAAGATTTCCAAGACCCTGATACTGAAATGCAGCACAGTGGCCAAGACCATGCAGTGGTTTAACAGGACAGGTTCCACTCAGAACAGGCCTAGCCATGGTCCACCAGAAGAAGTTGAGTGCATGTGCTCAGCCTCATACGCAAAGGTTTTCTTTGGGAAATAGACATATGAGTGCTGCCAGCATTGCTGCAGAGGTTGAAGGGGCAGGGGGTCAGCCTTCCAGTGTTCGGACCATACACCGCACACTGCATCAAATTGGTATGCATGGCTGTCATCCCAGAAGGAAGCCTCTTCTAAAGATAATGCACAAGAAAGCCCACAAACAGTTTGCTGAAGACAGACTAAGGACATGGATTACTAGAACCATGTCCTGTGGTCTGATGAGACCAAGATAAACGTATCTGGTTCAGATGGTGTCAAGCGTGTGTGGCAGCAACGAGGCGAGGAGTACAAAGACAAGTGTGTCTTGCCTACAGTCAAGCATGGTGGTGGGAGTGTCATGGTCTGGGGCTGCATGAGTGCTGCCGGTACTGGGGAGCTACAGTTCATTGAGGGAACCATGAATGACAACATGCACTGTGACATACTGAAGCAGAGCATAATCCCCTCCCTTTGGAGACTGGGCCACAGGGCAGTATTTCATCATGATAACCGCCCCAAACACACCTCCAAGATGACCACTGACTTGCTAAAGAAGCTGAGGGTAAAGGTGATGGACTGGGCAAGCATGTCTCCAGACCTAAACCCTATTAAGCATCTGTGGGGCATCCTCAAATGGAAGAAGGGGGAGAACAAGGTCTATAACATCCACCATCTCCATGAAGTCATCATGGAGGAGTGGAAGAGGACTCCAGTGGCAACCTGTGAAGCTCTGGTGAACTCAAGAGGGTTAAGGCAGTGCTGGAAAATAATGGTGGCCACACAAAATATTGACACTTTGGGAACAACTTGGACATTTCACTTTTGTTGCCAGCAGTTTGGACATTAATGGCTGTGTGTTGTTATTTTGAGGGGACAGCCAATTTACACTGTTATACAAGCTGTACACTCACTACTTTACATTGTAGCAAAGTGTAATTTCTTCAGTGTTGTCACATGAAAAGATATAATAAAATATTTGTGTCAAATGTGAAGGGGTGTACTCACTTTTGTGGGATACTGTGTGTATATATATATATATATATATATATATATATATATATATATATATATATATATATATATATATACAGATATAGAGATATATAGATATAGCTATTGTGTCACGTAGAGTAGATTTGAATGTTGCATGCAGAATTTGAGTTGCGTTTGCCTGGGCACTAAATTCAATATTTTTTGGCCTGCCAGGGTAAAGAGAGCAGTTGAACAAACATTAGAGGTTCTGTAAACTCTATACATCTGTGTGGCCATAGTTTAGGACTATAGAAAATAAAAGGGGTGTAAATAAAACATTGTGAGAGAAAAAAAAGTCTATGTTGCTTTAGCATAAAGTATGGCAGAATACCATTGTTTCATTGTGTTCTTCTTTCAGACATTTTTACTTAAGGCACTCAATTTGCTTAGTTAATAATGTTTTCTTTTAAGAGACTAGTGGGCCTAAAGTGTGATGCCGCGTATACACGATCGGACTTTCCGGCAGACTTTCTCCGGCGGACCGGAATCCGTTGGCCAATTCAATCATGTGTGGGCTCCAGTGGACTTTTTTTCACAAAAGTCCGACAGACCTAGAAATAAGACATGTTTCCAATCTATCCGACGGACTAAAAATCTGGAAAACCATTCTTCTGTTTGCTAGTCCGACGGACCAAATACAACGCAAGGGCAGCTATTGGCTACTGGCTATTGAACTTCCTTGTTTAGTCCCGTTTACGTCATCACGTTCAAAACAAACTGACTTTCGAAGGGACTTAGTCCAGTCGTGTGTGGCCAAGTCCGTTTCATTCAGAAAGTCCATCGTACCTCCGCCAAAAGTCTGCCGGGAAGACCGTCGGACCTAGTCCGTCGAAAACTCTGGTAGTGTGTACGCGGCATAACTCCATGTTTGCTAAAAAAAAAAAAGCAATCCCCCAGTCAGTTACATATATTTTAGGGGTTTTAGCAAAGCACTGTCTTGCTATTTTTACTAGTTCTTACCCATGGATTCCACCGAGGTGAGCTTCCATCGAGCTGCTTCCTACTTACTTATACATGGGTTAAACTATATTTGAAATGCTAAATAAACTAGAAATTAATTTTATTTGCACTAAATTGCAAAAAGACTTACGTAGCAATTATACATTAAGCATCAATCTTTAAGTTTAAGTGGAATTCAGGTCAAACAGCTAAATATACAGATTAAATGTCAATATGAAAGCTTTTTTTAAGCTGCCAATGATTTTCTCCAGTAGTTCCTTCTGTAGTTTCTATTTTACCTACAAATTTATTCCCCACCCCCATACTCTGACTAGACAGTAACGCAGAACACTTATGACTTTGTCTGTCACTCTGCTTTCTTCTCCTATCCGCATGCCCCTTTGTACTGCAGCACACCTGATTGGCTCCTTGTGCTGTTTCTTCCTTCCCATAAGCTCTGCTGTACAGGGATTGCAAGAGACTGATACCAGGTCCTATCCATGTACTTATGCAGCTTACGTTTAAAAAATGTAATTGATGATGTGTTAATGATTACAGTGCTCTATTACTCTGTGCTTTTTATATCTGCTGAGAGTTCAGCTTAATGTGCACATATGTATTGTTACCAATATTTTTCCTGTATATAACAATAACACTAAGCACTTCTTATTAAACTTTACACAAGACTGCAGTCCCTGCTGTGTCCTATTTGCTGAAATGCAGAACTGATTATTATGCTATATAAATAGCATGCATAGCACTTCTGGACACAAGAGCGGGACTTACGATGCTCTAGGCCATGAATGTCAGCGTAATGACCTGTCTCAGCAGTTACGCGCTGTCTTGTGAATACTGACATAGCCTTATTTCTGATCATTTTACATGCTTACCCTCAGGCGTGATGTGTAACAATATCTTCCTCCACTGCTGTACGCTATACCCTGATTCTGCAGAGTTTTAAGATGTACTGAAATAAGCAAGATTACAGACTGCAGCTTTCTAATGCATACATGCTTGCCGCATATATTTTGATTTCCCAAATTCATTAGCAGCATCATCATCCACATTATCTTCATTTACTTAGCAATACGTACAATAACTTGTTGGGCAAATTATTTTGTTACTATTCTTGTGTATTTGTAGCATTTGAAAATAAATAAATATAAATATATATATATATATATATATATATATATATATATATATATATATACACCAAAAGTATTGGGACACCTGCCTTTACACACACATGAACTTAGATGGTATCCCAGTCTTAGTCTGTAGGGTTTAATATTGAGTTGGCCCACACTTTGCAGCTATATCAGCTTCATGTGCAAAATAAAGAAAAATAATACTGTGCTAAACCAAAACGAATGAAGAATAGAAAAAATTACTTTCTGCAGCAGCTAAGGCCGCGTACACACGCGGGGACTGTTCGCTCAACTTTGTCCGTCAAACAGTTTCAGCGGACAGTCCGCTCAAAATTAGCATGGACGGACTTGCCCACACACGACGAACGAACAGTCCGCTGAAACCGTGCGCGATGACGTGAACGGCACGTACGACGGGACGAAAAATACGACGTCCTATACACTGCAATGCAAACTTCGGCGTGTAAATCCTTTCTGAGCATGCGCGGAACTTAGTTTGACGAACAAGCCTACACACGAGGGGACTGTTCGCTGAAACAGAGTTTCAGCGGACAGTTTTTCGGAATTTCCGAAAAACTTTGTTCAGCAGACTGTCCGCTGAAACTGTCCGCTGAAAGCCCACACACGAGCGGACTGTCCGCCGAAACACTGTTCAGCGGACAAAGTTGAGCGAACAGTCCCCGCGTGTGTACGCGGCCTTACACTCAAAGTCAGACAAATTTGGGAAAACTTATGTGTAGCACTTAAACACTTAGGGTCATGAAAGACACGTACCCAAACAAATATGAAATCAAGACATACAGTAGTGTACAATATTCAATGTAAAAGTCCAGTGAACAGTGGTGAAACTGATTTGTGAAAGTCTCTCTTGGAGGACTCAAATGTAGATAGAAATGTATCAATGATGTCTCAGAGACGATAACTGAAGAGGGATATGTTGTTTGGAACACGGGGTACTATAGACACACAATGAGGTACTCTTACCAACAATGGTGGACGCACATACCATATGGCAGTGAGTCAAATACGCTTATGTTTCTCCCGTTGGATGTAGCAACAAAATCCTGGTTCGAAGGGCACACCGTAAGGATGTAGACTCGCGGCCAAGGAAAATCTTCGGCTCATCCAGGGTCTCAAACTCCAACTCGTCAAGAGTTGATATCAGCTTCAACTCTTCTGGGAAGGCTGTCCACAAGGTTTAGGAATGTGTCTATGCCAATTTTTTACCATTCTTTCAGAAGCAAATTTGTGAGATCAGACACTGATATTGGACAAGAAGGCCTGGCTCGCAGTCTCTGCTCTAATTCACATTCATCCCAAAGGTGTTCTATCGGGTTGAGTTCAGAACTCTGTGCAGGCCAGTCAAGTTTCTCCACCCCTAACTCGCTCATGCTTGTCTTTATGGACCTTGTTAGTACACTGGTGCACAGTCATGTTCGAACAGGAAGGGGCCATCCTCAAACTGTTCCCACAAAGTTGAGAGTATGAAAATGTCCAAAATGTCTTGGTATGCTGACCCCTTAAGATTCCCCTTCACTGAATCTAAGGTGCCAAGCCCAACCCCTGAAAAACAATCCCACACCATAATTCCGCCTCCACCAAATGATTTGGACCAGTGCACAGAGCAAAGTCCATAAAGACATTGATGAGTGAGTTTGGGGTGGAGGAACTTGACTGGCTTGCACAGAGTCCCGACCTCAACCTGACAGAACACCTTTGAAATGAATTAGAGTTGAGACTGCGAACCAGGCCTTCTCATCCACATCAGTACCTGACCTCACAAATGCGCTTCTGGAAGAATGGTCAAACATTCCCATAGACACATCCCTAAGCCTTGTGGACAGCCTTCCCAGAAGAGTTGTTATAGCTGCAAAGGGTGGGCCAACTCAATATTGAACCCTATGGACTAAGATTGGGTGTGTATAAAGGAAGGTGTCCCAATACTTTTGGTAATATAGTGTATACATTACAAGATATATATCCTCAGAAGCCTGCAATGGAAAAGTCATGCATTGAAAGTTTTCACCTATTCTTGTATTAAAAGTGGAAGTAAACCCATCGATTTAAACAGTTAAAAAAAAAAGGCATGCCGGGAATGCTAACTGCACGTTGGCTGTGCTCTCAGTCAAACTATCAAACCATTCAATGGCTGGTGTCATAACGAATCACATATGTAGCACCATAGCAGTTGAAGATTAAACAGAAACAAAGATGGCAGCTTCCTTGGCTGAAAAGGATAGGGGAGTTTACTTCCACTTTAATGAAATACATTTCTATAAAGAAACTGTATAGCGAAAGAAAAGGCTAATGCAATCCAGAAAACATTACCAGACATATTACAAAGCAGAGAATCTGACATTCACCAAACATTCACTGGTGGTGAATCATTTAATGTATATTAAAACACGTTCAACAGGAAGATTCACTTGGAGTGACAGTTTGGCAAATATCACATTCACTGCTTTAAAGTAAATATTCCCCCATGTTAGTCCACTCAATTCCCCTCTATGTTGCATGTAATCAGGGCCGGACTTACCATTGGGCTTGACTGGGTTCAAGCCCATGGGTCCTGCCCAATAGGGGGCCCCTGCCTACATACATAGCTGAGTGTACTCGGCTCGGCTCTGCTCACAGTCACGCCCAGTCCTGCCCTATGATGGACATAACACAGGGACTGGGTGTGACTGTGAGGCGAGCTGAGTTTTGCATTTTAGAGGTATTTATAACATTAAAGTTAGTATACAGTGAAATACAGGACTTACAACTCCGTCTGACTACTTAGATGTTGATCCACATGCTCAGTCTCTAAATGCTAGCTTTGCCAAATTGCTAGCACTACAACTGCTGTCTTTTCAGCTGGTAGACTCTGACCCTTTTTGTAAATTTGTGGAATTTCAAAACGCCATTTTTTTTCACGGAAGGCCATTCTCTACTGGCATGTGGAAGGCAATGTTTTGGCCTCGTTGGACAGGGCAGTCAGCAGTATGGTTCATATTACCACTGACTCATGGTCCAGCAGGCATGGGCAGGGATGTTACCTTCCTTCACGGTGCACTGGGTAACTCTGCCGGCAGCTGGGAAGGATGCAGGACAGGGTTCAGTGTTGTTAGAGCTTGTTCTGCCACCGTGCCTCCAAAATGCTAGTGGTGATTCTGCCACAGCTCTCTCCTCCACCCCCTCCTCTTCCTCTTTCTCTATGCCCTCTTCTGCAGATTTGTCCTCTTAACCAGCAATGTTCCGTAAGTGTTCAAGTGGCTATGCAAGCAGTCAATCTAAAAGATGCCATGCGGTGATTGAGTTGATCTGCCTAGGGTACAGGAGCCACACTGGGACAGAGATTCTGTTAGCTCTGCAGGGGCAGGCACAGAGGTGGTTGATGCCATGGCAGCTTCAGCCAGGAATGGTTGTATGTGAGAATAGCACCAAATTTCTCTCTGCCCTCCGACAGGGACACTTGATCCATGTTCCATGTTTGTCACACATCCTGAATTTGGTGGTGCAGTGGTTCTTGACCAGGTACCCAGGCTTACAAGATCTCCTGAGGCAGGCCAGAAAAGTCTGTTGTCATTTCCACCGGTCATACAATGCCAGTGCTCGGCTGGCTGACATTCAAAGGGAATGCAACCTACTCACCAACCGCCTCATTTGTGACATGCCCACCGGGTGGAACTCAATGTTGGCAATGCTGCAGCGGCTGCACACACAGCAGAGCGCCATCAATAAGTACCTGTGTGAGTATGACACCAGGACAGGATCAGGGGAGCTTGGCTTCTTTTTGCCACACCAGTGGCTACTGATCAAGGATGCATGCACTGTCCTGTCACCATTTGAGGAGGCCACAAGGATGGTGAGCAGTGACAATGCATGCATCAGTGACACTGTCTCTCTAGTCTTCCTGCTACAACACACGCTTTGTGGAATCATGGACAGGGCACTTGAGGCAGAAGAGCAGAAGTCCTTCCTTTCCTCTCAAGGCCCCCTTTATCCAGATAGCATGCATCCAGGTCTGCCAAGCACACAGGAAGAAGAAGAGGAGGAGGATTGTGTCAGCATGAATGTAGACGATAACACTCAGCAACAGTCTTCAAGGGATGGTTTTCATTCCCCAGAAACCCAAGGAGTTGTACGTGGCTGGGAGGAGGTAGTTGCGGATAATGTGATCCTTAGTGTCCCAATGGACTCAGAATCGAATGCCTCTGCAAACTTATGCTGCATGGCCTCCCTGATTCTGCAAAGCCTGCGAAAGGACCCTAGGGTTCATGGTATAAAGGAGAGGGAGCATTACTAGCTGGCAACCCTTATTGATCCACGTTAGGATAAAGTTGCAGAACTCATCCAATCTTCGCAGAGGGAGCAGAGGACGAAACATCTTCAGGAGCATCAGGAAGCCTTGAAGAAAGGTTTGTGTAACATATTTCCAGACCGGGGAGGTTGCTATTTCCTGATGCTGGACACCGTGTTACTGAGTCTTCGTTAAGTCAGAGGAAGAGCAGTGGAGAAGGTGGCCGGCTGACCGATGCCTTTAAACAATTTTTCAGTCCTCAGCGCCAAGATCTGATTGGTTCAAACAACCATCACCAGTGTCTGCCTTATATGGTGCAGGAATATCTAGGGGCAAGAGCAGACTTGGAGCCCCTTTCAACAGAGCATCCATTGGGTTACTGGGTCTTGAGGATGGACCACTGGCCAGAACTTGCTCAACCTGAAGGGTTCTTAAGGGATCAATGAGTGCACCTGTCCACAGACTCTGTTGATAGGCTCACATTCATAAAAATGAATCAGTCTTGGATCAGCAGCTATCAAGCACCTGATGGGGATATAACTGATTTAATTTGCTATAGATCTTGGATCCCTTGAAGACTTCCTATGCTGACTATCCTATTCCTCCTCAATCTTGATGATGCTAGCTTCCAACAATATTTTTGGTTTAGGGCACCACCACCACCACCCAAGGCCCAATTTTTCTGCAGAGTATATAGGGCAGGCCATATAGTATATATATTTCTATTCAGAGTATATAGTGCCTGGGGGCCTAGGGGACCCCCATGCTTGGTATCAGTTTTGGGGGGTACATCCACGGTATTTTTTTTGTATTTTTGGCATGGGGTTCCCCTAATATTCATACCAAAGGGCCTGGTAATGGACTGGGGGGGGGGGGGGGGGCAAGCAGATTTTGTTCAATGATTTTTATCTATATTGCCGGGATCCGACAATACATTACAGCTGCGAACAAATTACATTTTTTCCTTTAGAAATGTACTGTTACTGTAAATGTACTGTTATAAACATGGGAAAGATGCGCTACTTTACAGGCAGACTAAGGGGAACCCCCCCCCCCCCCCCGGGCACAATATTTAAAGGAATATTTCATTTTTATTGTTTTATTATTAAAATCACTGCTCCCAACCCACCAAATTGAATTCTCCCCAGCACAAATGCTCCTACACCACACCTCTATCCCGATAAGACAGTACCATCGTTCATTTGTTTTACATCTATTGAACACGGCAAAAATGTGCATCCCAACCCTCTGGAAATCGAATAAACCCCCTATTACATCAGACTGGATCAAATGCATAACAAGAGTTGCAAAAATACCTGATCCATCAATCTAATATGGAAAATATGGTCTTGCTGGCACCTTTTTAGAACCTCTGAAGAATGTTCACTCCTACTTTCATAAGAGCCAACATTCTCGCATGACCCCAACTCTGTACACCCTTCTTACACCCCCCCCCCCCATGAGATTCACCCAAAATTTCCTCTACTCCAGCAGTCTTGATAGCTGTGACAAGTGAAACATCGCCACCCTCACTTACCCTTCTCAACACTCCACTCCACACTCTGGCACATTCCCTCTCTTACACCCCTAAGTCAAGAGCGCTAAAGGACCCATATTGCTCATTCCTCAGCAGATTTCCCCCCACGTTCCATTGAGAGCCCAGCCCCCACTTACCCATCAATCCAAATGCTATCAACAGAAGACAGGTTTGACATCCCAAAAGACCATGAACACATATCCACAAGACAAGTGCACCACACCCCTTTACGACCCTAACCAGACAAGAAGTGCTACTTTCCCCACGGAGAGAGACAAATTGGCCTTAAGGCTTGCACTTGCTTTACTTGAAATCTCCATGAGTAAACCCACGCCTTCCAAACAACCAAAGGTTAACTGTTCATTTTGAACTCTGTTTACTGGTTAACTCTTTGTGTCCCTATCCCCTTCCTGTTCCCCTTTTAGCGCTTCTTGAGGTTAAAGACTTTGTGCTGTTTGTACAGACAAGGCCCTTCAGGACCTTCATACTCTGTATTGTTAACCCAATAGTGACTGTACTCATTATTATCATACCTGTTGAATGTTGTATCGATATTGTCACTATATTGTTTTAATTTAAAACTTTGAACTGAAAAAATGACTGATACATGTCTCCTGGGGCGGGACCCGGGTCCCCAAACACTTTTATGGCAATAACTTGCATATAAGCCTTTAAAATTAGCACTTTTGATTTTTCACATTTGCGTCCCATAGACCTGAATGGTGTTCGCACAAATGTTTTGCCTGTTCGCATGTTCTGCTGTGAACCTTGAGCAAGCTGAGGTTAGAAGCTGATTGGTTACTATGCACAACTGCAACCGGATTCTGTGTGCACCAAATCTCCCCATAATGGCCCATACACACGATCTGAAAATCGTACGAAAAATACTGCTTTCGAAGAAATCGTATGATAATTAGATCGTTAGTTCAGAGCTTTCGAGAGCCAATGATGATAGTTCATCCGATATTATGCGATCGTACAAGCATGAACATTTTTCTCATATGCTACCAGATCATATGATTTTCATTTAATCAGTATAATTGTCATCCAAAAATACAATACAAATACACTACAACACATAAATACACTACAACACATTAAATCACTTCCGATTTTTTATTGTGTGGTACGAGAATGTTTGTAACTTTAGTATCCTCTCTATATCTTTGGTTTGATGCATGTAATGTACAGCACCTTTTTACAATGTAGAACAAAATGTGTGGAGTGTAGCAGAGTAAGTTAAGGTGCCCCTTATATGGTTGGTCATCAAGAGGAAAAGAAGGCCAACATATGTGGCCAACAGGAGGAAAAATGTCCTGCATTGGTGGTCAGTGGGAGAATAAAATGCCTATTATTGATGGTTGTGGAAAGGTAAAAAGTCTGGCATCAGTGGTCCGGGGAGGAAGAATGCTTAGCGTTGGTGATCAGGAGGAGGGGAAAAAAAGGAGGAAAAATGTTGGTGAGAATATACAGTCAGTGTCTGTGCCCTCTCTACAGTGTTCAGTGTCTGTGCCCAATTTCATTGGTGGTCAGTGTCTGCCCCCCCCCCCCCCACCCTTACATTGGCGGTCAGTGTATTTGCCCTCTTTACACTAGTGATCAGTGTCTCTGTCCTCTTTACATTGGTCTGTGTCTTAACTTTCCCACTCAGAACCCTTAAATATTTAGTACTTCGGTAGACAAAGTAAAAAAAAAGCGTGGCTATCCAGCATTCATCCTTCTGTATAACTTGAAGGTTATCACCCTGTAAACAAAAAAGGGCACAGCTTCAAAGACCTCAGTTGCATGATTGTCACCCAATGGAACTCTTTCATAATTTTCAGAATTTCCAGTATCAGCAGCTCAAACGTACGCTAGATGTATTCCTAATAGTCACATCAATAACAGTGCTTTCTCCTGCTTCACCTATATACAATATGCATAAAGTCATACTATCTGCCTGTTTATGAATCTCCACCAGCAATATGGCAACAAGTAAATATAAACTTGTCATCTCACTACAATAAAAATGAGAGGGTTCATTTCATAGTTCTTCCTATTGAAAATGTACTTGCTTCTTTGAAGCACCTATGTATTTATTAGCTTCTGCCTTTACACCTCTCTTTATTCTCTTAGCCTTGCTTCTGTACTACAGTCAGAGGGGTTGTACAAAAGCCACAGATATCTTGCAAATTACCCCCTACCAAACTCACTAATTGAAGTCAAAGGGACTGTACTGCAACTGTAAGCCAAATGTTTGACTAAGAATTGCAGCATATTAGTAACAAGAAAGATTTACTTTTATCTAAAAAACAAAGCAAATGAAAAAGGGGGCATTCAGGAGGTGGGCAAATTGTCTGCTGAAAGCCTGGAAGCCAATACTCTACCATGGATCGCTTTTTGGTGTACAGTAAAGGCTGCCGCATGTGTGATTCCAACGTAAAACCTATTTTAGATACTTTATTTGGATCTTTGAGGATCTTTAAGAATTACTGTATTTATCGGTGTATAACACGCACAGGTTTATAACACGCATATTCATTTAAGAGGGAAGTTTCAGGAAAAAACGTACATTTTAAATAAGGCAGCTAAAATTTAAGTATAAAATTTAACACGCACACGCTATTTGCACCCGATTTTCATGGTGAAAAAGTGAGTGTTATACGCCAATAATTACAGTAATTACTTTGCATTATAGGTATATAGAAATAGTTTAATGTTCATAGTCAATGAGCACAGGTTTGTATTAACCACTCGTACTGTATAAGTAACCTAATCTTTAGTAATATTAAAATGTTGCCCTATTGAATTTTTATCAAATCTTGTAATAAATCATTTCCCAAACCTTTATTTCAACCTTAGCTATATGTAGGTTTTTTCAAAGTAAAACAAGCAGAGCATTTCTAATAAACTTTCATTGTAAGTGAAAGCTCCCATTCCTTTTTCTGATCTGGTTGGCTAACTGGAAACCCTCCCAAAATGAACAAACAGCGTACACAATTAGTTTTAAAGGAGGGATAACAGAACTGGTGAAATCAGGTGCTTATTTTCAACCTTCAACTTTTCCACTACTAGATATGCATGAACATCACAACCACCACCAATGACAACTGTTGGATATCCAATGTTTGTCTCCTACCTATTATATTGCACTTCTAATGCCGCGTACACACATAGCCGACTATCCGACGGACATAGACTGGCGGACTTCCCGCCAGACTGTCCGTCGGACTTTCCGAACGGGCTACTTGCCCACACACGGCACTTTTTCAGCGGACTAATACGGCGCACTAAGTCCGCCGGACTATCCGCCCTACTTTTGAAATGAACGGACTCGCCCACACACGTGGAGGAAAGTCCGCTCATTTCGAGCGCGTCTCCAGGTAGGCGGGGCGGGACCCGGAGACCCGCTCGAAATTAGCGGACTTTTCTCCGGGCGGGAAAAGTCCGTTCATTTCAAAAGTACGGCGGACTGGCACACACACAGCCGGATTGTCCGCTGAAATGCGAGTCCGGCGGGAAGATTGGAGTGCAAAACTACTTTCTAAGTCCGCCGTACTTTCGGGTCAAAAAAGTATGCCGGAGGCTACACACGGGGGGATTGTCTGGCGGACTTCAGTTTGCCGGACTTTTCCACCCGCTTGTTTGATCATGTGTACGCGGCATAAGTCTCGCATCATACCATTCCATACACTGGAAGTTTTTGCTTGGAAAACAAACAGTTTAGAATTGGAAGATGACCCTGATTATTATAGTATTATTAACCGTTCTGCACCATAAGCAAACAGAGACGATATTAAATATGATATAAACTCATACATAGTAGAAGATGAATTACTCTGTTACTGTTACTTTTGAACAAATTTGAAACAGCAACATTATCTAGCTGCCATTGTTGAAATGCATACTGCTGTCAGCATTACAGCCCTCATGGTACCCAAAATAGTGAAGGTAGAAATATTTTTCATCAGTGTCATTTCACCCCCTTACTTCTGTATAGATGATGATGATTATTACATTGTTTAAATAAATAATAATATACTTTACATCCACTTTAAAAAGATGAACCTTTCCCAAGATAAAGGAACAACACAACCCATCTCTTCATTACTTTTTTCTGTCCCATGTTGCAGTCTGATTGTGTTAGTCAACATATTGTGAGGGTCTACCTTATTGGATAAAAACTGAAAAAAATGTTGGTTCTCATAATTCATAGTTATTGATAAATCTAAAATAGTTTGCACAGAGATTGTACAATTGGATCATGACATGTGTGTCCAGCTTAACACTATTTTAAATATTAGCATGCATTACTTACAGTATTTATGCACCACACAGAAAATATATATTTGTTCATACTGTGATATTCTTTTACCTTATATGGCCATTTACAGTATTTTTCTTCTTTCATTTTTAATCATTATGTACTGTATATACTGTAGATATATATATATATTTGATATATTTCAGATCTTACCTCCAAATGCAGGTCTCATAGAGAAGTCATGTTCATTCACTCTGAGCAGCTGGTCATTTTTACTTCTTCTAAGTTTTGTAAGATCGTGATTCTTTTTATATACATGGCTGCAAACATAAAGCATAGGTTTTTACTTCACATAGGAACATTTTTAAATACATATACAAATTGTCATGTATGTAAAGTACAGAGAATCTGGTTATTGCAATAAATGTACTTGTGAAAATGAAATAGGTGACATTATGGGCATATTTACAAAAACAGAATTACCAACCTCTGTCCTTCAATGGTTTTAATTCATTTTTGGTACTTAGAGGGTTACATTTTTAAAATTTTAAAATTTAAAGTGGTTCTAAAGGCTGGAGTTTTTTTTTACCTTAATGCATTCTATGCATTAGGTCTAGTCCCCCTTATACTTACCTGAGCCCCTACCCGATCCTCATTGGAGTAAGAGATGTCACCAGCACACCAGGGATCTAAAAAATAGGTCCAAAGTTTATTCAGAAATCACATAGTTACAGCAGATAGCATTGTTTCGGAGCTACGCATGACCCCTATATATAAGTGGATACTGAGGCGACCACTGACTGGAAATGTGAATAGTCAGAGTAAGAGATCTCACCAGTAGACCATGGATATCCAAAATGGGTCCAAAGCAATTACATTGATACAGCAAATAGCAATGTTTTAGAGCCATGCAGGACCCCTTCATAAGGCATGTGATTTAAAATGTTGCTATTTTCTGTATCAATGTAATCGCTGCATAAAGCTTTGGACCCATTTTGGATATCCATGGTGTGCTGGTGAGATCTCTTACTCTGACTATTCACATTTCCAGTCAGTGGTCACCTCAGTATCCATTTATATATACGGCCATTTAAAGGAACGTATGTGTTGGGAATAGTGCATTAGAGTCTCTCCTCATTAGGCCAAGCAGCAGTAGGACTTTCAAACTCAGAATTCTGACTTTCAAACTCAGAATTCTGACTTTCAAACTCAGAATTCTGTAAAAAAAAAAAAATTTTAACTCAGAATTCTGACTTTCAAACTCAGAATTTTGATTTTTTTTTTTTCAAAAACTTAATTCTATAAAAAGCAGAATCTCAGAATTCTGCTTTAAAAGATAGGACTGATGTAACAGACTTTAACGGTACCAGTGAAGGACATCAAAACCAAAATAATACTAAATATCTTTATTACAAATTAGTTTAAAAATATTTTACAGGTAAAATCAATTCAGAATTGTATGGCTCCAATCAGTTTGACCTCTAATCAATTTGATCAGTTATTATTATGTAATAGATCTCTGTTAGTACGGTGTCAAGAGGTTGACGCGTTTCACATCTGAGCTTCCTCAGAACCTTACATTCTTGACTAAAAACAGAGATCCTGTTCAGAAAAAAAATTAAAGGAACATAAACATTATTTTCATTTTGATTATGTGGGAGTGCAACTAATTCATTATAGCATACAATCCAATTGGGTAAAAAGGCGTGCATGGAGGGCTACTCACAACTAGAAAGGAGCCCTCAAGAAATGATGTGCCAAGTGTCATGGGGAAGCAATCCGATAGCTAAAGTCTTCAAACAACAGATGGATGAATATATATAGAGTTATGAGATGACGATGTGGTTCCACTTAAAATAATTCAACAATCATGGAATTGGTAGGTTGTGCTATGGGACGAGGTAAAGTCAAGTATCACCAAAATAATATAGTACTTACTGGGGAGGAGATCCCAGAAAGAAAAAAGGGAAAGGGGGCTGCCCTCAGCCACAGGTAGAGGCCTGAAGACCTTGCAGTCAATTCATCAGCATTACCCCTATACAATCCATACAAAGTGCAAAGTCAATATTTAAAGTTAAGTAACTCCTGCACTATCAAGATGAAGGTGAAGATAGGGGGCTAAATACACTGCAGCAAGTACCTGATTAACTGATCCTAAGCAGAAAAATATATATAAATGTATATGTTAAGGCACTGCGCAACGCCATCACGTACACAAAGTCAATATTCTATATGCCGAATCCAGGTTACTACGATCATCACAAAGAGACAAGCAGGAAAATGTACCTCAATAGTATTGAAGATTTTACTCAATAGTACTGTTTAAGCCGGAGTCCTTTTGTCCCTTTCAGGATGTTGTTAGAAATTAAACCTACAAACAATCCAAAATAGTACGGTATGATCAGTATGATCCCATTCCCTAAATATACGTTTGAGTCCAAGTGAGAAAAAGATTTACTTGAAACAAATTGCAACAGTGTGCACACTTGCTGTCTAGCTTGTGACAAAAAAATCTATACCCAGTTGATATCTCTAAGTAACAAGCATCTCTCTTCATATCCTATTCAGTACATAGTGCCAGAGAGTCTATAGATATATAATAGTAAACAGCCAGTAAGTTGGAATCAACTCCTCCAAACAGCATTGGTAATATCAATGTTAGCATAACCAAATGCATATTACACTCATCTAGATTAGCACCCACCACACAGCACAACATTGTCTTCCAATCCTTCCATCCACAGACTGATCAAATATAGCCAGTGGTTGGCGCCAAAACGGCGTCTTCATTTCTAGGTGTGTCAGGTGAGGAAGAGAACAAACGAGAAGTACTCGCATGCGCAGTAGAGCCATTTTCAGGAAACCTCAGTGACCATTGAATCAAGTAGGGGTATGCATAAATGTGGTATGAGTGAATACTGCAATTGGATTTTAGAAGGAGCCTTCCTTTGTTCTGACTAATGGAAATATACATAACATTGAATATCATGTCAATTGTCAAACGAAAGGTGTGGTTTATATGTTTTTTTGTAAATGTGGATCATTCTACATCGGAAAGACGTTCAGGAATTTTTAGAAAATAATCTATGACCATATTTACTATATTAGAAAAAAATTACTTTAGACTCCCATTGGCAGACATGTAGCTCTTCAACATAAACATGACACCTCAATGGTACAATTTACAGTCCTTGAAAGGGTTCTTGAGGATCCAAGAGGAGGAAACAGACAAAAAACGATTACATTGTGAGTCAAGGTAGATTTTTTAATTAAATGCCACTCACCCATCAGGCCTTAATGAAGTTCTTAGTTACAAACCATTTTTGGGCTAATTGGATTACTACCGCTAAACGTCTGGAACCCCTGGGTCCCTGAATCTCACACAATACAAGATATGCAACCATATTGTAGTATGATCCATATACCTGCATATGTCCTAATGTATCTTGTTTTTAAAGGCAAACATATCAGATCATTAAATTATTATATTCTGTTATGTAGAATTGTTGTAAACAGGTTACAATGTATAAATTGGATATAGATGGATTGTGGAGGTAGATGCAGCATATTATAATTTTTATAACTAGCATACGAGGGAATAACAAATCCCTTGTTTTTTTTAAAATGTTGGGAGATGTGTGCTTAACCACTTGCCAATCAGCTGCCGCAGTTTTACTGCAGCAGAATGGTACGGGTGAGCGGAACGGCATTATGTAACGACACTTCTCCCTGTGGCCACTAGGGGCGCGCACGAGAGCCGCCGGAGGCGCGACCACTGCCCGCCCCCCAGAGCTGATGCGAGTGCCCATCGGTCGTGATCACGATGGTTTGCTGTGGCTTGGCTGTTATGTTGTTTTGTTGCAGTTGAAGGTCACGAGGGGGCTTCCCAGAGGTTTTTGTAGGTTTATCCATGTTTGTATTCTGTGTTTTTTTGTATTTTTTTTCTTTTCTTTTCTTTTTATTTCTTCCTCTTTTTCTTTTTTTCTCCTTATCTCTCTCTCTCTCTATGGGACAGTTATCTGCCTACGAGGAACACTCGACAGCACAAAATAGTCATTATGAAAGAATAGGTAAAAATACCTAATTATATGGTTTTGGTTCTTTTTTCTTAGCCTTTATGAATTGTCATAGAGGAAAATTTGGAGCTATGTACCAACAATTATATTATAAAAGGTATATGTGAATACATTATCTACGTGCTGTGAGTGGAACGTGTGTAAATACAAAATGCTTTTTTTTTTAAAAGATCACATACAATATATAAAAATGTGCAGTGTGTAGAGCTTTAGCAAGCATTAACCCAACACATTTTGTCCTACAGGACTTCCACTGGGGCAACTTGCTGGCTTCTATTGTGCTAGATATACCTTTTTACATTCAGCCCACATATTTACTATTACTGACCTCCAAAATTATTGAATCGTTATTGAAATACATAACAGGATTGGCTGTCAAAACACAGCTGCTCCTGTGTAAAATTTCACTTAACAGCTAGTCTACCAGTGAGAGTCGAGGTCATTTTTTTGGGGTGGCAGCAAACAGTACCCCCTCCAGGTTGGTCAGGTGGTCGGTCAGGTCTGGATCACTTACCCCATCTATGGTGGGCACTGCTTCTTCACCGGCGGCTTCCCCTGCTCAGCGGCAGTGGTGGTGACTTCCTCTTTCCCTGCTCTCCACGAGCAGCGTGGCAGCTTCAGTTTCCTCACTCCTCTGCTGCCAATTGGGACTTTTCTCTTTTTGGCCAATCGGAAAATGGGTCTCAAACCCACTTCTGATTGGCCAGATTGAGGATCGGTGTTTTAATAGCAAATATTAATTTGCTGTTGTAACACCTGGGTGGGCTCATAGCACAATGCTCTGCGCCACAAGCCCACCCTATTTTGAAGCCTATTAGAGCCTCTGGCTCTAATCAGGTGCCTAAAAACACCCTCGCCACTGTAATTCATGCACCCGGTGTCCTGAAAGGGGCCGGAAACATGAATGGGGGTGGCTACCGTGGGCTGGATAGAGCATGGGGGTAGCGCCCGTGGATAGAGGGGCTGGTGCTTGGGCACCCCTAATGAACGGGCCGCCACTGTAGTCTACAATTGTCATTAAGTAATACAGCCAGCAAAGCATTGCTTCATTGTATTTACTATTTTATTCATATTTACTGTATATCAAAGGTGTGGCATTTGATATGCTTTGGACATCATTTACAGAAATCTTACAAGTAGTTACATAGTTACATAATTCATAAAGTTGAAATTAATACAAAAAAATCTATTGTAAAAGGTACATTTAATTGAATTAGGCTACTGCTTGCCCGGGGCATTTATGGAATAATCATAATTACTCTGTGGCATAAACAATTCAGGAACATTACTCTGAAAATCATCCCTGCTACAGTTAATCCAACTGTAGCTCCCTAGCATAACTATAGATTGGAGCACTTATCACCAAGGTTGATCTGGTACTTCAAGTCACTTTACGTAGCTCCCACATTGACATCAAAAAATTAGAGGCTTACGGACTCTACATTTCCATCCATAGTGTGTGTAATTTTTATTCTCTAACAATTCCCATAGCCTTGTACTGTATAGTCTGCTTCCTAAGGAAGACATATGAAAAAAAAATGTAATGTTGTTGACACTCTCAGCTAGTACCACTCCCTGAGGGAGGGAGTTCCACATTTTAGCTGCTCTTACAGTAAAGAAGCCTTTCTGCAATCTAAGATTAAGCCTCCTTTCTTCTAACTGCAAATCATGGCCACATATCCTCTTAAGGGGCCTTAGAGTAAACAGTTTACTGCAGTTACTGAAGTGATCTTTGATATATTTGTGCAATGCAATCATATTAAAAAGGCATATTAAAAAGGTGCTCCAGGGTCCTTCCGAAAAAAATAAAAGTCAGCAGCTACAAATACTGTAGCTGCTGACTTTTATTATAAGGACACTTACCTGTTAAGGGATCCCGTGATGTCCTCCGGCAGGCGCCGGCATCTCTAGTAAGGGAGACAGGAAGTGAAGTCTTGCGGCTTCACAACTTGTTTCCTACTGCACATGCACGAGTCACGCTGTGCCTTGTGAATGGTCCTGTAGTCTTCTGGGACCTGTGATAGGTCCCAGAAGACTGTGGGGGAAGGAGGGGGGGTCGAACTTCTGCCTCAGTTTGCTGTGGTGGTCTATGCCAGAAGTGGGAGAGGGTACCTGTCAAAACCAGCTACCTGCCTCCCCTCCCCCCTAAAAGTGCCAAATGTGACAATGGAGGGGGGGGGGGGGGGGAGAGCGTACACTTTTGGGTGGAGCTCCACTTTAAATGGCTGTAATTGCCAGCTTTGTTAGCTGCAGCTTGGCATTGCATGGTATTGCTAAGTCTGTGATCTACAGCCACCCCTAGATCTTTTTCCATTGCTGATTCTCCCAATGTGTATTTTGCATATGTATTTTTGGCAACAAAGTGCATAACTTTATATTTATCAATATTGAACCTCATTTACCATGTAGCCACTCAAACATCTATTTTGTCAAGGTCTTTTTATAATGATGCTATATCCTGTGCCTGAAGTTTTTTTTTTCCTGAATTGTTTGATAGCAGGCGCACTGGGCAGGCCAGAGATCGCGGCGACATGCCGCGAGTGTTGGCTCCCATGCGCGGGAGTGACGTCATCGCGGCTCCGGCGAATCACAGCGCCGGAGCAGCGAGACCCACCAAGAAGATGGACGCTCGGAACTACAGGGGACAGCGGTGACTTTGCTGGCTCCTGTGTCAGGTAAGTGACACATAATGGACTACTATGCGATGCATAGTAGTCCATTATGCTTTACCTTTGCAGGGAATCAAAGAGGAAGTAAACCCATCAGGGTTTACTTCCTCTTTAATAATCAAACTGAACAGCACTGGCCCCAAGACTGGACACTTGGGCACACCACTCACAACTTTAAACCATTCAGAGAATGAGCCATTTATCACTACTCTCTGGACCCCTTCATGTGACCAGTTTCCTACTTATTTACATACAATTTCATCAACTTCAACAGACCTTATTTTATAGATAAACCTTTATGAAGCCCAGTATCAAATGCCTTAGCAAAACCTAGATAGACTACTTTCACTGGTCTTCCACCATCCAATTTCTCACTTACTGCCTCATAGAATAACAGTTTGATCTCACAAAAATGGTCTTTCATAAATCCATGCTGGTTGTCACTTATGATAACTTTTTAACAGACAAACATCTGAATAGTGTCCCTGAACATTCCTTCAAATACCTTACATACTATTAATGTTTCCTGATACACACCTCAATCACTTTTTTTTTGTAAATTGGTGCCACATTTGCCCTACATGAATCAGTTTTTTCTATTTTTCTATGAATCAGTTGGTGCTATTCCAGTCAATAAGCTGGCTTTAAAAATTAGAAATATAGGCTAGGCTATAACTGAACTAAATTCCCTAAGGGCTCCAGAGTTGTAACCCACCAGGACCTGGTGATTTGTTCACATTAAGTTTCTTTAGTCTCTTTTGTACCTTTTAAAAAAAAAATGTATTCCAATTTAACCCCTAATTAACCCTTAGTTAACCTTAATCAGCCCTCAACGACTTCTTTCTTCCCTTAGCTATTATTTCTCAGCTTATATTTTAAAATATTTTCATATTTTTTTTGGAAGTTCGCCCCAATAATAAAAATCACTAAATCTACCGGCATCAACAATCTAACACTAACCTATAGAGACCTGTAAATCACTATACATACCTTTTATGAAATGTGAAATGGTGCCTATGACCCCTTAAGAGTGGAGTTACACCACAGCACCGCAGAGGTCCTCTAGTTATTGCAGGAACATTGGTAGGTTTGACAGCATGAAGCAGGGCATAGGCAGAATTTAAAATTCTAGCTTGTAGCCCCTGGATGACACATTCTAGGCCCAAATGTCTGAAAAGTCCTGGGACCAGGTGGCCCCAAAGGCCTGCAGACATCCCCGAGGCAGATTTGCTTGAAGTTTAGGATGATTTGGAAATCTAGGATTTATGGCATAGCTGAGTCTCAGGCTTTGTCTTGAACATAGAAGACTGGGAGAAACAAAAATAATTCTTCTTAGCCTCTGAGATAGAGTACTTTCCAGACTGAGGCTGAGCCTTTTGTTTTCTGGGTCAAAAGAGTGCTTTTCCACCAGTGACATCCTTCATAAAGTTTTCTAGAGATTCGCCAAAAAGGTGTTTTCCATCAAAGGCCATATTCAATAGGTGTTTCTTGTGCTGATGTTCCGCAGACCAACATTTGAGCCAAAGGCTCCTCCACATGTACTGAATGGAGACTCACGCTGGACATTATGTAAATAATATCCTCTAACCCATCAACACTGTAGAGTAGCGCCACAGGATGAGCTCCATGTGTTGGCGGACAGAAGGAGCTATAAGGATAGACCTAGGATCTTGAGAATAATCTTGGACCAGACATCCAAGGTCTTGTAGATAGATACAGTAGCAATGGAAAGTTGCAGGGTAGGGTCCACAAGGCACAATTTGGCCATGTAAAGGTCTTCTACCCTTTTAATAACAGGGTCTTTAAACATTGGGATGTCTTCTACAGAGGCAGTCAAAGTCTTGTTAGGACAGTAAATGGCCAGATCTACAACAGGGACATCCCACTTTTTAAACAATCCTCAAATGGATATTACTAGGCAAGGCACTTGGGAAGAGTAATGTTTTTTTCTGGATTAGGCCAGTCATTATATGCAACATGTTGCAATATTTAATGTACAAGAAAGGTTTGGGGGTCTTTAGGAAAACCCAGGCTAGTAACTATAGATATGCAGGCTGTTCCAGGTCTAGGGAGTGTGCACTGCATCAATAAGGGCCAAAATGGTATCCTTATGTTCTGGAGTTATATCAACAGACTGAGACTCCTCACATTCAAATTTATCAAACAAGGATATTTTACATTATTCTTTATCCTCAGCTGACTGTGTAGAACCAGCTACAGGGAAATCAGAGATGGACTGTGGAAGAGAGGTAGCGTGGCTTCAAGCTTGTGGTCCCTGCTTTCTGAGTCAGCTGAAATGGCAAAAATTTTCCCCATAAACTCAGACATAGTAGCAAAAAATACCCCCTATTTAACCACTTGCAGACCGGACCAATTTGCTGGTCAAGGACCAGACCCCTTTTTGCGATTCGGCACTGCGTCGCTTTAACTGACAAAATTGACGTCCTTTTTTTCCCACAAATAGAGCTTTCTTTTGGTGGTATTTGATCACCCCTGCGGTTTTTATTTTTTTCGCTATAACCAAAAATAGAGCGACAATTTTGAAAAAAACGCATTATTTTTTACTTTTTGTTATAATAAATATCCCCCAAAAATATATAAAAAAACATTTTTTCCCTCAGTTTAGGCCGATACGTATTCTTCTACATATTTTTGGTAAAAAAAATCGCAATAAGCGATTATTGATTGGTTTGCGCAAAAGTTATAGCGTTTACAAAATAGGGATAGTTTTATAGCATTTTTATTAATAATTTTTTATTATTTTTTTTTTTTACTAGTAATGGCGGCGATCAGCGATTTTTATTGTGACTGCGACATTGTGGGGGACCCATCGGACATTTTTGACACATTTTTGGGACCATTGTCATTTATACAGTAATCACTGCTATATAAATGCAGTGATTCCTGTGTAAATGACACTGGCAGTGAAAGGGTTAACCAGTGGGTGGCAGTGTAGGGGTTAAGTGTTCCTAGGGGTGTGTTACTAACTGTGGGGGGGGTTGGGTTTTCATTTAGTGAACACTGATCTCTGCTCCAATCACATGGAGCAGAGATCAGCGTCACTAGTTGCTAGGCAGAATGGAGAAATGTTGTTTACACAGCATTTCCTCCATTCGGCCGCTCCGTGAGACGATCGCGGGGATGCCCACGGCGATCGAGTCCGCGGGTCCCGCGACCGGACTCACGGGGGTCCCGACCAGCGCGGGAGCGCGCCGGCGGCGTGCTCCAGATGGCAGGGCGGCATTGAATATCGGACGTACCTGTACGCCAATATGCCTGCCCGTGCCATTCTGTCGACGTACATGGTCGTGCGCTGGTCGGGAAGTGGTTGAAATCCAAAATTGGTGACCTGAGGAGCACATATCTTAGGGAGCGCAAGAAGGTCCAGGATTCCCAGAAGTCAGGAGCTGCAGCAGATGACATTTATGTCCCCAAGTTGTGGTACTATAACAGACTGCATTTTCTGTTAGACCAGACTGAAGTCAGGGAATCCCTTTTAACCCTTCCTTTCATGCTTTCTTCCACCCCAGCTGAGGCTTCCAATGCCCACCCTGGGCCTTCCAGCCAAGAAGAATTGGAGGAGCCCAGCTTGAGCCAGTATTGCGTATAGTATTGTTCTACATATTTTTTTTTGTAAAAATGAATGATGTTAACTAGATGTGATTATTGGTCACTAAGTGCTGATTTAATAAAGTGTTTTACATATCCATAGACAGTAGTAGCCAAAAATAATTGGGGCAAGAATGAAAAATGCTTGGTTCAGAATGATAGTCTTTTCTATTTGTTAACATTCAATTTGCAACAGTCATGAGCTGAAAATTGTGTGTGGTTGATGAACCAAAAACTAAAAGAATGTCCCTTTTTCATACACAGGAATACTTCAGCCAGGAGGAGGGCGTGGAATGTGGCAGCCAGGAGGAGGCAGAGGTTAGTGTCAGCCAGGAGGTGGGCAGGCCTAGGAGCCTCACAGAATCCCAGGTCCCTCCCCTCTGCCTTCCAACTAAAAGGCCCAGGTAGGGGAGGAACGTGGAGGAGTCAGCACTCAGGCTGATTGGGGAGGTTTCTGCGGCCCTCAGAACCCCCCACTCATCAAGAGGCATTTGCCTCCATGGCTGCATGCAAACTGCAAGACATGGAGGAGGGGCAACACCTCATGTGTGAGGAAATCATGTACCTCACACTAAATAAGGGGTTGAGGGGCGAAATCACCAAAAAATAAAAAAAAACACCTGTGTGAGTTGGACCATCCTCCTCCTCCTCCTCCTGCCACACCTCCAACACCATATCCACAACCTGGAAGGAAGACAAGATAGTGATGGCCTGGGTTCAGTCTGGTCTAACAAAAAGATGCAGGCTTTTGTATGACCACAGCCTGGGGACATATATGTCATCTGCTGCTATTCCCAATCTCTTGGACTTCTGCACCAGATTGTACTCCCTTATATATGGACTCCTCAGGCCACCAATTTTGCCTTAAAGGAGTTGATGCGTGCCCTGGGGGCCAAAGGCTTCACCAATTTATTTGGTTATGACCCCTAATAAAGGTTTTTTTTTTTGTTAAGGAAATACATGCCTATGTGTTTTACTTCAAATAGGACAGTTTATTTGGGAGTAGGCAGGTACATTTCAAAAATACAAAGTCAAATTAACAAGGGACACCAACACCACCAACCTCCTCGAGATTAAAAAATAAAAACAATAAATAAAAAGATAATAAGGCTGTTGTGGTAACTTGACACAAAAAAATTATGGAGATCACCAACAAAAAAAACAAAAAAAACAGGAAATCTTGATTAAAAAAACAACCACGAAATAAGTAAAAATATTAAAACATAAAAAAAATTATTCGGGAGATCTGACGAATAAAAATAATATATTCATGAATTGAATAAAGAAAAGAGAAATAATAAAGAAAGAAGTTTGTGAGAATTCTGTGTGAATATGAGCAGCAAAACAACTTAATTCTTCTAGCATTCTAAAGAAAAAGAGAATGCACTACATTAAACAATTTTAAACATTGCAGTGTGACGAATGTGCTATACCCATTATGAATTCTAGTTTTACCAGCTTCCGTCTCTTAATTTATTCTGAGCATGCGTGGCATTTTGTGTGTCGAAATTGTCTACACATGATCGGAATTTATGCAATCGGATTTTGTTCTTGGAAAATTTTAGATCCAGCTCTCAAACTTTATGTGTCGGAAGTTCTGATGGAAAAAGTCCAATGGAGCCTACACACAGTCTGAATTTTCGACAACAAGCTCCGATCGCACATTTTCCATTTGAAAGTCCGACCGTGTGTACAAGGCATAAGAGCACAGAGACAAAAGGACAGAAGAAACAGAAACAACTTGTCTTCTTTGAATCATACCCTGAATAGCAGAGGAGAAGACCCCAGGAGCCCGGACCTATCACCTCCTCGGAGAAGAGATCGTATGGACACGTGAACCCTGCCTACGCAGCTACAGTGCCCCCCCCCCCCCGGCTTTTTACCTATTTTGTTACATTACAGCCTTTGGTTAATTTTTTTAAAATCTGAATTATATGTGATGGATTAGAACACAATAGTCTAAGTTGGTGAAGTAAAATGAGAAAAATATAGATAAAACTATTTTTCCAAAATAAAAAAATGATAATTGGCATGTGCTTATGTATTCATCCCCTTTGTTATGACGCCCATAAAAAGCTCTGGTGCAACCAATTACCTTCAGAAGTCACATAATTAGTGAAATGATGTCCACCTGTGTGCAATCTAAGTGTCACATGATCTGTCATTACATATATACACCTTTTTGAAAGGCCCCAGAGGCTGCAACACCTGATCAAGAAGCACCACTAACCAAACACTGCCATGAAGACCAAGGAACTCTCCAATCAAGTAAGGGACAATGTTGTTGAGAAGTACAAGTCAGGGTTAGGTTATATAAAAATATCCAGATCTTTGATGATTCCTAGGAGCACCATCAAATCTATTATAACCAAATGGAAAGAACATGGCAGAACAGCAAACCTGCCAAGAGAGACGGCCACACACCAAAACTCACGGACTGGGCAAGGAGGGTATTAATGAGAGAGGCAGCACAGAGACCTAAGGTAACTCTAGAGGAGCTGCAGAGTTCCACAGCAGAGACTGGAGTATCTGTACATAGGATGACAATAAGCCATACGCTCCATAGAGTTGGGCTTTATGGCAGAGTGGCAGAAGAAAGCCATTACTTTTAGCAAAAAACAAAATGGCACGTTTTGAGTTTTCAAAAAGGCATGTGGGAGACAAAATAAAACGCTATGTCTGGTGCAAACCCAACACATCACATCTCCCAAAGAACACAACATGGTGGTGGCAGCATCATGCTGTGGGGATGTTTTTTAGCAGTCGGGACTGGGAAACCGGTCATAGTTGAGGGAAAGATGGATGGTGATAAATACAGGGATATTCTTGAGCAAAACCTGTACCACTCTGTGTGTGATTTCAGGCTAGGATGGAGGTTCACTTTCCAGAAGGACAATGACCCCAACGACACTGCTAAAGCAACACTTGAGTGGTTTAAGGGAAACATGTAAATGTGTTGGAATGGCCTAGTCAAAGCCCAGATCGCATTCCAATGCGTTGTTTTAGCGGCGCCGCTGCAGCGCCGCTTTGCTGCCGGTATAGCCGCTCTGCCCCATTCATTTCAATGGGTAGGAGCGGTTTAGGAGAGGTGAATACACCGCTCCAAAGATGCAGCTAGCAGGACGTTTTTTACCATCCTGCTAGCGCACCGCTCCAGTGTGAAAGCCCTCCGGCTTTCACACTGGAGTGAAAGTGGCTGGATTTTTTCAAGTGCTATACAGGCGCTATTTTTAGTGCTCTAGCGCCTGAAAAACGCCCCAGCATGAAAGGGGCCTAATTGAATGCATTGGTCAATAGTATTACACTCCCTTATAGGTTTTCTAGCATAAGTCAATGCATTGTTTACTGGGTTATTATAAACCACATTAGCCCCAGAAGATTTGGCTGCTCAATGACCAGGCCATTTTTTGTGACATGGCAGTGCGTAGCTTTAACTTTGTACCCAAACAAAATTAACTTCTTTTTTTTCAAACAAATAGAGCTTTCTTTTGGTAGTATTTGATCATCTCTGTGGTGTTAATTTTTGTGCTATAAACAAAAAAAGAGCAATTTTGAAAAAAACACAATATTTTGTACTTTTTTTTTTAAATAAATATCCCCATTTTTAAAAAAAAAGCAATTTTGTTCCTCAGTTTAGGATGATATGTATTCTTCTATATATTTTTGGTAATAAAAATATCAATAAGCGTATATTGATTGGTTTGCACAAAAGTTATAGTGTCTACAAAATAGGGAAAAAATGTATGGAATTTTTATTATTTTTTTTTACTAGTAATGGCGGTGATCTGCAATTTTTAGCAGGACTGCGATATTGCGGCAGACAGATCAGACACTTTTGACACATTTTTGGGACCATCGGCATTTATACAGTGATCAGTGCTACAAAAATGCACTGATTACTGTGTAAATGTCACTTGCAGGGAAGGGGCTAACACTAAATGTGTTACCTAGGGAGTGGTTCTAACTGTGGGAGGAGGGGGCTGACTGGGTGAGGAAAGCGATCGTTGTTCATACTTAGTATGAATAACAGATCGCCCTCCTTACTCCTGAGAGCACCGAGATCTGTCTGTTTACATTGACATATCTCCATTCTGTCACTGTGTGGAGCGATCACAGGTGCCCGGCAGTCGTTGCAAATGCCAGGCACACGCATCAGCTCTGGTGTGGTGCCACGGTGTGCAAGCGCCCCCTCCAGTGGTCAAGAGACGAGCCGACCTATAGCTAAGACGGCTCGCTCAGGGGAGGCAAGTATAACTGCGGCAGCTAGTCGGGAAGGGGTTAACATGCTTTGGTTATGCAAACACTGTCATTTATCTGCTATAGAAAACAAATGAGCTTAACAGGCCAATCAGCCCTGACTGGCATAGCTGAAAAATAGAGATATGAAATGGTACCTATTGCTCAGATATCAAACTCAATCTACCACATTTGGGCAATGTATGCCAATCAGTGTGGTAACACACCTTAGTGCTAAAAATTATGGTTTAGAGCCCTTGGCCCATCGGCTCTCTTCAGAAACAGATACCCTGCAATAACCGAATGATGCAGGAAACAAATCTACACACTATTACAGTTAAACCTGTTTTGTTAGAATAGTTGTCCTCTTATGACCTCAGGCCGCGTACACACGCGGGGACTGTTCGCCCAACTTTGTCCGCTGAACAGTGTTTCGGCGGACAGTCCGCTCGTGTGTGGGCTTTCAGCGGACAGTTTCAGCGAACAGTCCGCTGAACAAGGTTTTTCGGAAATTCCGAAAAACTGTCCGCTGAAACTTTGTTTCAGCGAACAGTCCCCTCGTGTGTAGGCTTGTTCGGCAAACTAAGTTCCGCGCATGCTCAGAAAGGATTTACACGCCGAAAGTTATAATGCAGTGTATAGGACGTCGTATTTTTCGTCCCGTCGTACGTGCCGTTCACGTCATCGCGCACGGTTTCAGCAAACTGTTCGTCCGTCGTGTGTGGCCATGTCCGTCCATGCTAATTTTGAGCGGACTGTTTGCCGAAACTGTTTGACGGACAAAGTTGGGCGAACAGTCCCCGCGTGTGTACGCGGCCTCAGAATCCATTTTTAAGAGGATTAGGAAGATTCTTTAAAATACCTATAATGGCTAACACGTTATTCCTCAAAGTTATTCTCCTAATTATAGACTTGCAATCAGTTTTTGTTCATGTTATTTTCTTTCTTGGTTTCTGTTTTAACAAAATATTATTTTAACCACCTCCCTTTTGAGGTCCAAAGACCCATTGAAACAACACTCCAAATAAAAGGTGTCAGGAATCTGTCCGTTCCGTACGATCGACCTTCCGTACGCGCACACGCATTCGTGCCGCGGGTCGTCGTGGGCACGAGCGTCGTCCAACGCGCGCGGGTGCACGTCGATCGTATGTGCGCGCGGTACACGCACGCACGGACGAGCGTTAGCTCGATTGGCGCCAGTGGCCCTTTTTAAAGGCGCAGTTGCAGTGGTTCTGTGCTGTCTCGTCTGCAGCTAGTGCCTGAGTATACCTGTTTACCTACCTGCTACCCATCTGATATCTGACCCGGCTCCGTCTGACCTTGCTGACCTCTCCTGCTCCGACCCCGGCTTGTTTGACTCTTCTTGGACTGATTACCTGTTGCCGAACCTTGCTTGTACCTGATACCTCTGCTGTCTCCTGCCTGTTCCTGTATCTGCTACCTTACCTCCGGAGGATCCATCCATCCTGATCCAGTGGCCTGCAGCCTTCTGCTTCTCCGCTACAGAGAGTTCCTGCTTCAGAGGATCCTCATCTCCTGACACCTGCTGCTGCACCTGGCTGGACTCTCCTACCCCACTGTGCTCCGGTCTCCCTGTTTCCATTCCAGTGAGACCAGAACCAGAGCCGTAAGGGAGGTCCCCTTCCACTAAGTCAGACTCAATACCCGAAGTTCTTAACAGTACGAGACAGCCATGTCTGAGTCTGCGGAAGGGGCCTCCGCCATGAAGGAGATTTGCTCTCACCTTGCGGCTCTCACCCAGGCCGTGAAGTCCCTGCAGGATGGCTACACCAGATTGGAGGAGCGGGTCCAGCATCTCTCCATTTCAGGGTCTCCAGACACCACACCTCAGCCTCCTCCTGCCCAGCCTGCAGCTCATTCGACTGTCATGATGCTCCCACCTGAGCCTAGGGTCCCCATTCCGGAAAGGTTTTCTGGGGATCGCTCCAAGTTCCGGGCTTTTCGCAACGCCTGCCAGCTTTACTTTGCCCTCCAGCCCAGGACTTTTTCGCTGGAGGCAACTAAGGTGGGTTTCGTCATTTCTCTCTTGCAAGAAGAACCTCAGTCTTGGGCCCACCATCTCCTGGAGAATGACAGCCCCCTTACACAGACTCTCTCCACCTTCTTCGAAGGGATGGCACAGCTTTACGATGACCCCCAACGGGCTGCCACCGCAGAATCTGCATTAACTGCGCTCCAGCAAGGCCGTAGGACGGCCGAGGACTATGTCTCGGACTTTAGACGCTGGAGCGCAGATACCCAGTGGAATGAGTCGGCCCTTAGACACCAATTCCGCATGGGCCTGTCTGAAGGTCTCAAGGACGAGTTGGCTCGCGTTGGCGCTCCCGACGCCTTAGAGGACTTGATTGCTCTAGCCATTCAGATTGACCGCAGACTTCGCGAGCGTAGGGCCGAACGCTCCTCCCAACCACTGAGACCTGCCTGGATGACGGCCAGGACCCCATCTTCCACACTCTTCTTCTCTCCTCTCCCTCAAAGAGGACCTGCCAGCGTGCCTCCTGCTCCTGAGGAACCCATGCAGCTTGGACTTCTCCGACCTTCCCTGTCACCTGAAGAGCGAGCCCGCCGTCGTCAGATGAACTTATGCCTATACTGTGGCGGCTCCGGACATTATGTGGCCAACTGTCCGGTGAAGTCACGTAAGTGCCTTTCTTCAGTGTCTCACAGTACCTGTATTTCTCCCTCCAACTCTCTCCATGTCGCCCTTCTGCTCTCGTTTCAGCTTTCGGGAAGAACGATCCACGTCAACGCCATCCTTGATTCCGGAGCCTGCGGTTGCTTCATTGATTCCGCCTTCACCGACCTACACTCCATTCCACTTAAGCAAAAGACCCATGGACTCGCTATCTTCTTGGCTGATGGTTCCCAGATTAAGTCCGGCCGTGTCACCCAGGAGACCCTTCCAATACCTACCTCCACCTTTTGCCAACACACGGAACTACTAATCCTTGATGTAATTTCATCCCCACTTTTTCCTGTGATTCTGGGCATCCCATGGCTGCAGGCCCACAATCCTTCCATTAACTGGACTTCGGGGGAGGTGAAGTTCCTCTCCTCTTACTGCCTGGACCACTGCTTTTCAGGGGCTTCTGAACAATCCGGAACTCTTCTCAGCCTAGACCCAGATCTGGACTTATGTCAATCCGTCCCCGAGCCTTACCATGAGTTTCTGGACGTTTTCAGTAAGCGGGGGGCTGATTCCTTACCCCCGCATCGCCCCTATGACTGCCCCATTGAGCTCCTCCCTGGGGCAGAGATCCCGTTTGGACGAGTCTATCCGTTGTCCGAGAAAGAACAGGAGGCTCTGAAGACATACATCTCTGAGAACCTCCAAAAGGGGTTCATCCGGCACTCTACATCTCCTGCCGGGGCTGGAATATTTTTTGTTTCTAAGAAGGACCAGACCCTTCGACCCTGTGTGGACTACCGGGAACTGAACAGGGTCACAATTAAAAATCGCTACCCTCTACCCCTGATTCCAGAACTCTTCCAAAAGCTAAGGTCGGCCACCATCTTCACTAAGCTAGACTTGAGGGGAGCCTATTATTTGGTCCGCATTCGAGCAGGTGACGAATGGAAGACTGCATTCCGAACTCGTTTTGGGCACTACGAGTATCTGGTGATGCCTTTCGGGTTATGTAACGCCCCAGCTACCTTTCAGCACCTAATTAATGACGTCTTCCGGGACTTCTTGGATATCTTCGTCATCGTATACCTCGATGACATCCTGATCTTCTCTGGGTCCCTGGAGCAGCACCGGGGACACGTTGGCAGAGTATTGCTTCGGCTCCGACAACATGACCTCTACGCCAAAGCCGAAAAGTGTAAATTCGAACAACAGGAGATCCAGTTCCTCGGCCTTGAAATCTCTCCAGCGGGCATCAGGATGGACCCGCAGAAGGTCGCTGCTGTCCTCGAATGGCCAGCCCCCTCTGACAAGAAAGGCATCCAACGCTTTGTGGGCTTTGCTAACTTTTATAGAAAATTCATCAGGGACTTCTCAGCCATTATCTCGCCCATCACCCAGCTCACCAAACTGAATACGCGCTTCCATTGGGGCCCTGAAGCCCAGGCCGCCTTCAAAAGACTTAAGGACCTGTTCACCTCTGCTCCTATCCTTAGCCACCCGGATCCATCTAGACCTTATATTCTGGAGGTAGACGCCTCCGAGATAGCAGTAGGGGCAGTGGTCTCCCAACGCTTAGGTAAAGACGACCTGATGCACCCCGTGGGGTTCTTTTCCCGAAAACTCTCTCCAGCGGAGAAGAATTATGATGTGGGCGACCGGGAGTTACTTGCCATCAAGTCTGCTTTGGAGGAGTGGAGATACTTACTCGAGGGGGCGGTACACCCCGTACTCATCTACACGGACCACAAGAACCTCGAGTACCTCCGTACCGCAAAACGCTTAAAACCTCGGCAGGCCCGCTGGGCCCTCTTTTTCTCCCGGTTCTGTTTCCACATAACCTATCGCCCTGGATCAAGAAACGTCAAACCTGATGCCCTTTCCCGTATGTTTGACAGCCCCAAGGACATCACACCCCCGGATACCATCCTCCCTGCCAACACCTTCCTACTCATTCAGCCAGATCTAGTGTCTCTGCTAAGGAGTGCTTCCTCCACATCTTCCTGTCCCCCGGGACTCTCATTAACATCCAGAGAGGGTTTGTTTTGGAAGGATAACCTGATCTTCGTCCCCGAAGATGTGAGAATTAAGGTTCTGGGCCTCCTTCACGACCACCCACTTGCTGGGCACTTTGGTGTCCGTAAAACTTTTGAACTGGTACAGCGCTCCTTCTGGTGGCCAGGAATGAGGGAGTTTTGCAAGCAGTATGTAAGTTCCTGCCCCGTATGCAATCGGAATAAAGTTCCCAGAATTCGGGCTTGGGGGCTGCTTAAACCTCTTCCCGCACCCGACCGCCCTTGGCGGATGATCACTATGGATTTTATTGTGGAACTTCCCCCGTCTGAGAACTGCACTGCCATCTTTGTAGTTTGTGACCGTCTGACCAAGATGGCACACTTCTTACCCTTAAGGGGAACCCCCTCCGCGACCGAGACTGCCCATGTCTTTATTAAAGAAATAGTCAGGCTCCACGGGGTGCCCACCAATATCGTGTCTGATAGAGGGGTTCAGTTCACCTCCCGTTTCTGGCGAGCCCTTTGTGAGTCTTTAAAGATCGATTTGGCCCTGTCCTCTGCCTACCACCCACAGACCAATGGGCAAACGGAGCGCACCAATCAGACCCTCGAGCAGTATATTAGGTGCTTCTCTTCTTTTGTCCAAGACGATTGGGTGTCCCTGCTACCACTGGCGGAATTCGCCTACAACAATGCCAGCCATGCCACCACCGGGCAGTCCCCGTTTTTTGCCAATTACGGTTTTAACTTGTCTTTTCTCCCCGATGTTCTTACAGAATCGCATGTGCCAGCAGTACAGGACACGGTATCCTTTCTCCAGCAGAATAATCGGACCCTGCAGGAGGTCATAACCAAGGCTCAGGCTGACATCAAGAAGAGTTTTGACCGTGGAAGAAGGGGTGAATTGATCCTTCAAGTCGGGGACCAGGTATGGCTGTCTTCTTCTAATTTAAAACTAGCATGTCCCTCCAGGAAATTGGCACCCAAGTTTCTGGGCCCGTTTCCCGTTAAGAGGAGGATTAACGAAGTGTCTTATGAGTTGTCCCTGCCTGATTCCATGCGAATACACCCAGTTTTTCATGTAGCCCTTCTCAAGCCTGCTGTACCTGATCCCTTCCCTGGTAGAGAAACAAGGCCACCTGATCCCGTGCTGATTGATGGCAGCGAGGAATTCGAAGTGGAGGCCATTCTGGATTTCAGAAAACGACGGGGACAAGGTCAGTTTCTAATTAAATGGAAGGGCTACGGCCCAGAGGATAATTCTTGGGAACCTGCTTCCAATATACATGCCGATAGACTGATCCGAGCCTTCTTTGCTACACACCCGGAGAAAAGAGCCACTTGGGGCACCCGGAGGTTGCCCCTTGTGGGGGGGCAATGTCAGGAATCCGTCCGTTCCGTACGATCGACCTTCCGTACGCGCACACGCATTCGTGCCGCGGGTCGTCGTGGGCACGAGCGTCGTCCAACGCGCGCGGGTGCACGTCGATCGTATGTGCACGCGGTACACGCACGCACGGACGAGCGTTAGCTCGATTGGCGCCAGTGGCCCTTTTTAAAGGCGCAGTTGCAGTGGTTCTGTGCTGTCTCGTCTGCAGCTAGTGCCTGAGTATACCTGTTTACCTACCTGCTACCCATCTGATATCTGACCCGGCTCCGTCTGACCTTGCTGACCTCTCCTGCTCCGACCCCGGCTTGTTTGACTCTTCTTGGACTGATTACCTGTTGCCGAACCTTGCTTGTACCTGATACCTCTGCTGTCTCCTGCCTGTTCCTGTATCTGCTACCTTACCTCCGGAGGATCCATCCATCCTGATCCAGTGGCCTGCAGCCTTCTGCTTCTCCGCTACAGAGAGTTCCTGCTTCAGAGGATCCTCATCTCCTGACACCTGCTGCTGCACCTGGCTGGACTCTCCTACCCCACTGTGCTCCGGTCTCCCTGTTTCCATTCCAGTGAGACCAGAACCAGAGCCGTAAGGGAGGTCCCCTTCCACTAAGTCAGACTCAATACCCGAAGTTCTTAACAAAAGGTGATTGTCATCCCACTAATGCCTACCCATCTAGTCTATCCCCCTTGGATGCGTATCAAGGCCAATCATATCCTACTATTGTTGATATATTGGTAAATGCACCTAGGCCCTATCCTACATCTTCCCCAAGGTTCATTGTACACTGTGCTTTTAAAAGTGCTATAAAGACTCCCTTACAGAGTATAGAACCCAACTCATTTAATCTAACATACAATTTAAACTGACAATTCCCTTATCAGAACCTTCATAAGCACAGCTCCAGAAATGCAGGACTCTGTCACCCATCACACTCAGTTAAACCTCAAACCCACTTAGAGAAAAAGCCTCTTCCTCTCTGACCCACCCGAATTAAGTACACTCGTTAGGAAGAATAGCTGATCTACTGTATATCTTCCTTTGGTTTATCAATCCCCCTCCACCTAACAAGTTATCCTTTACAGATTTAACCCACACACTTATTCCCAAACTCTCCCCTACTCCTTCCCCCCAACCACCCTTTCCCCCCTTCTCCAGATACCCCTCTCTCTCTGTAAAATAATACCTACGCTGCATCTATAAAACCCACATTTTAATACGGAACATACTCTAAGTTTATTATCTTCCCTTTACCATAAATGATCCAACTGTACTCCTCACACCATGGCTCCACAAAATCTTCATTCCACTCCTCTTTCGCTGAAAATGGCCTCTATTAACACCAAAGGCCTAAACATTCCTGAAAAGCGATTCCAAATTCCAGAGAATGCCACAAACTCAGAGCAAACAGGAAACTCACTTTCTGACAGAAAAAACTCCTAAACTCTCAGATAGAGAATTTCCTCAAGCATTTCATTGAACGAACAAAGATTCTAAAACAAAGGGAGTATCCATCCTCATATCCAAAAACACGCCACTTCAAGTGACAGACTCATTGTATGATCAGAACGGTAGCTACATTTTCCTCAAGGGGAAAACAGGATCTCAGCCTATCACAATCGCCAACATCTATGCTCCCAACACCAAACAAGTTGCATTTTGCTGACATATTTGTGACCATTTGTCCTCCTTTTTAAAGGTATACTAATTCTCGGAGGGGACTTTAATGTCCCTCTCAATCCACTCCTGGATACATCCTCAGTCTCCTCAGCTATGCCCTATAGGGCGTTAAAACAGAACTCCAAGGCCTCATGCTACACAATACCTGGAGAACGCTGAACCCACAAGGTAAAGACTACACATACTTCTCACCCTTACATCAAAAGTACTCAAGGATTGACTACTTCTTCATTCTGACATCCCCTTACTACGAAAAACTACAATAGAGCCCATGACACTTTCAGATCATCATGCGATAACTATCCTTTTAGTCTTTCTGGAAACAATTTCTAGGACAAAAACCTGGAGACTTAACTCCTCCTTACTCTAGTAGACATAGAATGATTCGCTACTTGCATTAGAGAGTACTTCTCTCTCAACGGAACAGCAGAAGCATCTAACCTAAATCAATAGTAAGCACATAAATGCGTCATCCGGGGGGGGGGGGGGATTCATAAAAACCACCTCCAAAATCAAAAAAGAATGGCAATCTAAAATCTCTTCACTTATGATGCACATTGGAAGCGACACGCAAACAAAACATAGCATCTACAACATACCAAGAACTGACTCAAACAAGACTTCTTTTTCTGGAAGAACTAAACATGAAAACCAAAAGACTGTACATACTAAGACACAAAATGTATTACAAACAAGGAAATAAAAGTGGCAGACTTCTCGCCAGGGCAGTTCAAAACAAAAAATGCAGTGGCACTATACACCACATAAAAGACAAACAAGGGATTTCACATTCCTCCAACAAGGCTATAGCACACCAATTCGAAAACTACTACCAAACGCTATACAACATCCCCTCTAAGCTCTTGTACACACGGTCGGAGATTCCAACGACCAAATCCGTTGAAGTAATTCCGACGGATTCATTCCGGAAGAGGTCCGGAAGTGATGTTGCATACACACGGTCGGACTAAGTTGTCGGAAAATCCGATTGTACATAACGTGATGACGTTATTTAGTTACAACGGGACTACGTTCAGACTAGTAGCCAATAGCTTTGGTCTAGGAATTTGATCTGAGCATGCGTGGCACTTTGTCCGTCGGAGTAGGCTACACATGATCGGAGTATGTCCGATAGGAGCATTTTGTCGGAAAATATTTCCGACAAGTTGGAAAAGTTGGTCCGACGGATACTCCGACGGAAACAGTCCGATGCAGACCACACACAGTCGGAATATCCGACAAAACGCTCCGATAGGAAACATTCCGATGGAATCTCCGACCGTGTGTACAAGGGCTAACTCTAATTGCCCTCATAACTCTGAAACAAGAAATCACATCATCCAAGATTTCCTTTCGAAATATGGCCACCACTGATAGCCACAGTGACAGCCCGAAAACAGAATGCCCCTCTCTCTGAAGAGGAAGTTGAAAAAGCTCTCAAAGATATGAAAGTAGGTAAAGCCCCTGGCCCAGATGGCCTCTCACTACAATATTTTAAAATCTTGAAAGACATATTAAAACCCCGATTCCTCTCCGCTTTCGCTCCTTTAAATCCAACCCCCTCTCCCTCCCCCCACAAATGCTGGAAGCAAACATAGCAGTCATTCCAAAAGAAGGAAAAGACGCTTCACTTGTAACAAACTATTGCCCAAGATCTCTCATTAATGTAGATGTAGAAATATATGCTACAATTCTGGCTAATTACTTACTACCGCTTCTCCCTTCCTTAATCTCTCTTGACCAGGTAGGTTTTATACCCAGAAGAGAGGGCAGGGACAACACCATCAAGGCCCTGAACATACACCACTGGCTTAACTATAATGGTAAACAAGGTTCTCTGGATGCGGAGAAGGCATTTGATGGGGTGGCCTGGGATTATATTAAAGACTGTCCTTGCAGCTATTGAAATAGCAAGTTCAATGTTGTCATACATAAGAGCACTATACTCCTCACCCACTGTGAGGGTCCGCCTCAACAGCCACCTGTCAAATGTCTTTCAACTCCACAATGGCATCAGTCAGGGATGCCCCATTTCCCCGCTACTCTTTGTCCTTAGGCTCGATTCACACTAATCCGTTTTTTGATACATTTTGCATTTTTCAGAAATGCATGGAAAGTTTTTGACATGTTCCTACATGCATTTTTGTGCCTCTGCATTTTTGGAAAGGGTTGGGAACTCTTTTTCCCACAAAATGCAGCATTTTGCATGTAATAGAATTCAATGGACCCGCATCCAAAACGCAAGTACCGTGTTTTTACCACGATTTTGCTGTGATATTGCTGCGATTTCCTTTTTTTTATATATATATAGCTGGTTGCTAAGGAGGCCGCTCAATGTAAAAAAAAAAATGCCGGCTAAAAAAAAAGTAAAAAAAAACAGCGTGGGGTGCCCCCCCCCCCCCAGGTCCACACAATGCCCTTGGGTCTAGTATGGATTTGGAGGGGACCCTCCACACTAAAATTTAACACTAAAATAAAAAAAAAATGTCATGGGGTCCCCCCAATATCCATACCAGGCCCTTATCCAAGCATGCAGCCCGGCAGGTCAAGAAAGGGAGGGGACGAGCAAACGCCCTGCCTTCTGAACCATACCAGGCCGCATGCCCTCAACATGGGGGGGTGGGTGCTTTGGGGCGGGGGGGTCCCCCCATGTTGAGGGCATGCGGCCTGGTATGGTTCAGGAGGGGAGACGCTCACTCGTCCCCTCCCTTTCCTGACCTGCTGGGCTGCATGCTCGAAAAAGGATCTGGTATGGATTTTGAGGGGACCCACATGCCTTTTTTTTTTCAATTTTGGCATGGGGTCCCCTATGAATCCATACTAGACTCAAGGGCCTGGGGGGGACCCCACGCTGTTTTTTCTCTCGATTTTATTTTTAGCCAGCAATTCCTGACTTATCCATTGTTAAGGACATGGCGGCTGGCTTCCAGACCCTCCTTACCAACCAGCTATATACAGTGTAAAAAAAAGCAAAACACAAATCACAGCAAAATCGCGGTAAAAACGCGTTACTATTGGGCAACACACCTGGCCCAGATGGTGGACTGAAACATCCACCAAGATGTAAAAGATTGGATCATATTAGAACACTCAATCACTCCCCAATGCTTGAGATCTTTACCATGGCTACACCTGCAACATATATCTCTCAAACCAAGCTTCACCCCATAATAGGTCCCATATTAACAGTCTTCCAGAACTCGACCAAAGCAACAAACCCCACTCCCTGGCTAAGCCTGCTAACTCCACTACGTGCTAACTCAGATTTCCCCCCAAGGCACAAATGACATCTTTCTTGTTCATACTTGGCCCCACAGAGATGTACTAGCAAATCACCTGTTCAATAGAGGCGTCTTCCTAACACTGGAAGACCTAAATGTCAAAATATCTCCCAAACATATACCACAGTGGACACACATGCAAATCCAACTGCACATCACTGGGCAAGAAACTTGTCTACTCTGGAAGAACTCTGTTCCAAAAAATCCCCCCAAAGACATCTTATATCTGCCTTGTACTCGTCACTATTCAAAGATAGTTTAGCGTTCTCCAGTAATGCGTATTCTGCATGGGAACAAGACCTAAATATAAAAATCACTGATCCTGAATGGGAGCTAATTTGCTCCTATATTTATAAAGGATCCCTTAATGTAGCCATCCAAGAATGCAGATTTAAAATCCTTTCCAGATGGTATAGAACCCCTACACTGCTTCACAAATATTCAAACTCAATCACTATCAGGTGTTGGCGATGTGATGGCACGGAAGGAACAATGCTTTATATTTGGTGGTCCTGTCCTCTAATCCAAACATTTTTGCAGACAGTACATAACACCATCCTCTCAATTACCTCAAATAAAATTGACTGCTGTTTACCTGCTCCATCACAGCAACATACCTAAGGCTTGATATCTCAAGTCGCTTACCATGTTTATGATAAATGCAGCCAGGCACTGCATTCCATGCCATTGGCCCTCTCTAATTGCCCTAACAAAAGAGGAGTGGTACCGCAGACTCAATAACAGAAAAAAAATTAAAAACTTATGAGCATCTCACACGAAAAGCTACCCAAATTCACATCAACATGGTACAGTTGGCAACAATTTAAGACTACAGATGCATATTCTAGGAATGACAGATGACAGAATCGCCTTACTGAAATAGGAATCCCCAAACATTCCACCTGGCATTAGTCATTCCAGTCCCTAATGTGATCCTGGGGAAGAGGGATCTACATATTAGACTCTCAATAAGCTGTTGCCTCATTAAAATCCTTATCATTTTGCATCAATTTGAATTGAGAGAGAGGAGAGTTTGGAACTTCCTTTCCCCTCCCCCCCTCTTCCCCTCTTCCCCTCCTCCCCTCCTCCTCTCTGACCCAACCCACCTACCCTTCTTCTTCCTTTACCCTGCCTCTTCACTCTTTTTTGAACATCATACTACATATTTAGCCACAAAATATTTTATCTCCAAAAGACTATTATAGCTTCATGTTAAGCACAAATACCATATAACCAAACTTTGCATATGATGTCTTAGGTCTTTACAGGGAAAGATATTACTACTGTTTGTACAGTTTTGCTATGAAAAAGCATACCATATCTTATTATTTTTCCTACATATGCTAATCATAGACCTCTGAAAGTTCATATGTTTTAATGTTTTACCAGCTATTTCCTAGCTGTACTTATGCTATCATTTCTGAAATATTATTTTTGTACGTTTCATTCACTTTAATAAAAATTTATGGAAAAGAAAAAAAAAGAAGCAAAATAGATAATAAAATCAAGGAAATTCCATATGCGTTCAAATTCCACCTTTAACTGCAACTGCTTCATTGTTTTAAACATACTTAAATGGTAATTTATGTTGCCTTCAAATTCTTTACCTCTGTCCATATCACTGTGATGTTTGTTTTTGTTTTATTATTGTCCATACCTAAATTATGAGCTGTTTTTATCTTTATAGCCATGATCCCCTGCTCTCTTGCTGTATGTTGTAGTCGGTCTTTGGTGTGAGACGTTCGTTCTGTCATCCTTGTGTTCCTCCTATGCAATGCAGGCTAATTAATTAGCAATAACACCCCCACCCAACTCAGTACAAATTTAGGCTTTCTCTAGGGCATGCCCAAGCAGGGGTTGCACAGGCAGGGATTGCTTTGGCAACTATCATTTTGGATAAAGTATTCATATTGGATTAAATATTACACTTTGGCTCAGCACTTCAGCGAAAGCACAAAGCAAAAATCTACAAAAGACTACTGCAACACACTAAACAGACTATAGGTGTCCTGATTCCCCATAGAACATTTCTCATACAGTCTGTTTCTTAATCTCACCACTCTCTATCATATACTCCCTATTTTTCCTTCTCACAGTTGCAGCCTCTCTCCTTAAACTTTCTCTCCTTCACCCCTCTTCTCCACCCCACAGCTTATATATATCACCTTCACTTCTGTCTTCACTGTATTACTACACTCATCAGCTCCTGCTAATTTTGAGCCCACATACCAATAAAACCTCCAGGACACTGAGAAGTGTCCCCCCACATAAGTCACACTCCCATATCACCCTTCTGTTTCTCCTAATGTTTGGAGATATTTCTCCAAATCCTGGACTGCCATAACTTACCTTTAGCCAACATACCCAGCACCTTCTATACTCTGCCAGCAGCCGTAACCTACACAATCTAATTTCTATTTCTCTTCTGCCTAGAACCAGCCTCCCCTTTTCCTGTGCCCTTTAGAATGCCTGCTCAGTTCGCAAAAAAACAACAACTTACCACCGTCCATGACCTATTTATCACAAACTTCTTCAACCTACTTGTAAATACGGAGACATGGCTTCAAGAATCTGACTTTCCTTCTCCTGCGGCCCTCTCCCATGGTGGCCTCATGTGGACTCACTCTCTCAGGCATAGTGGATGGAAAGAAGGTGGTGTTGGAATCCTCCTATCCCCCCAAAGCACTTTTCTGTTTTTTCATACAACTCCCTTTCTGTTCCTCTTCTCATTTGAAGCTCACTGTATTCGTCTATTTTCTCCAGTTTTGTTGAGAATTGCTGTGATCTATCAGCCTCTTGGACCGGTATCAAGCTTCCTTGGTCACTTCTCTGCCTGGCTACCTTAGTTTCTCTCTTCTGGAATCCCAACAATCATTCTTGGTGTCTTCAACATCCATGTTAATCTTAACACTCCCGCTGCTTCTAAATCTCTGAACCTAACCGCCTCTTTTGACCTGAAACAATGGGCAAACGCTTGTACTCACTCTATTGGCGGCTGCCTTGACCTCATATTCTCCTACCTATGCACTGCATCAAACTCTCAAACATTCCTTTTCCTCTCTCTGATCACCACCTTATTAGTTTCACATTCTCCTTGTCTTCCTCCTCCTTGCCTTCCAACTACCAAACAATTACCCATAGAAACCTTTGCCATCTTAAACCTTTTCTTTTTTGTGCTACAGATTCTCTCTATGCCAAAATCTCATCCTTGTCCTGCCCCAACCTGGCCACTTCTATCTACAACAGTTCACTGTCATCCACCCTGGATACCTTGGCCCCCACCGCTACGCACAGAATCAGGCCCCCACCGCTACAACCCTGGCAGAGAGACATTACCAAAAGCCTCAAAAAACAGAGCCTTGCTCTTGAGCGTCTCTGGCATGAGACATGAGTCACAGTAAGATTTCAGCCAATATAAATCTGCCCACGAAAAATACCATTCCTGTCTCCACGCTGCCAGACTTACTTTATCACTCTCATAAGCACCCTCTCATGCAGTCCCCATCAACTCTTTTCTACCTTTAATGCTCTACTTCGTCCACCATTACCTCCACCCACTAACTTAATGCTCAGGAGATTGCTAATCACTTCAAAAATAAGATTGAGACAATTCGTCTCGAGATCTCCTCCACTCCACAGATATCTCCCTCACTTTACACTCTAAGTCCTCTAAGTACAATCAAAACTCTTGTTTAACCCAACTACTACAGAGGAAGTCAATAAAAAAAATTCTAATGCCCACCTAACCTCCTGCTGCTGGGTTCGTTGTCAAATACTACGGTCGCCCTCTGACTCTATCCTACACCCTTTAAATCATATCTTCAACCTCTCCCTCTCTACTAGTAACTTCCCCAACCTTCTGAAACATGCACTAGTCACTCCCATACCAAAAAAGGCATCACTGGACCCCACCAATCTTAACAACCTAAGACCCATCTCCTTACTCCCTTTTGCCTCCAAACTCCTTGAGCGTTTAGTCTACAACCGACTGAGCGACCATCTCATTAAGAATAACCTTCTTGATCCCCTTCAGTCTGGTTTTATCCACAGTACTCCACAGAAACTGCTCTCCTAAAACTCACAAATGAAGTGCTAACAGCTAAAACCAACGTTATTATTCCATTCTCTTACTCTTGGACTTCTCCGCTGCCTTTGATACAGTTGATCACTCCCTCCTCCTCAGAAAAATAAAATTTCTTGGAATCCATGGCCGTGCTCTCCATTTGTTCAAATCTTCAGTGTCACTTACAACTCGACTTCGTCCTCTCCAACACCTCTTACCGTTGGGGTCCCCCAAGGTTCTGTCCTTGGATCTCTACACATCCTCCCTGGGTCAGCTGATGGCTGATCCCATGGCTTTCACTACCATTTATATGCCGATGACACCCAAATCTATCTCTCTACCCCTCAAGCTTACCCCATCAGTCTCCTCACACATCACCGATTTACTAACAGACATATCAGCCTGGATGTCAAACCACTTTCTCAAACTGAGTCTATCTAAAACCAAGCTCATAACAAACCCCCCCCCCCCCCCACATGCCGCTTCCCCTGATTTCTCTTTCAAGATCAATGGCACAATTATCAGTCCATCCCCACATGCCAAGGTGCTGGGGTAACAATAGACTCTGAATTGTAATTTCAAGTCCACATCCAATCCCTTTCCAAATCATGCCGTCTTAGCCTCCACAACATCTCTAGAATATGCCCCTTTTTAACCAATGACACCACCAAGCTTATAATTCACTCCCTGGTCATCTCTCGCCTCAACTACGGCAGCTCACTCCTCATTGGACTACCTTTACATACACTATCCCCCTTCAGCCCATAATGTATGCTGCTGCAAGACTCATCCACCTTACCAACCATTCAGTGTCCTCCACGCCTCTCTGGCAAACCCTGCACTGGCTTCCACTCACCCAAAGAATAACATTCAAAGTACTAACAATAGTTTACAAAGCCGTCCACAACTCTGCCCCCAGCTACATCACTAGCCTAGTCCCAAAATACTAAACAAGCCGCTCTCTTCGGGCCTCCCAAGACCTCCTGCTCTCTAGCTCCCTTGTCCCCTCCTCCCATGATCGCCTACAAGATTTCTCTAGAGCTTCTCCTATTCCTCTAGAACCCCCTACCCCAATCTGTCCGACTGTCCCCTAATCTATGCATCTTTAGATGATCCCTGAAAACCCTTCTATTAAAAGAAGCTTATCCTGCTTCTAACTAATACACTGTTTTACTTTCTCCATCAGATCATCCCCCACATCTATTACCTTTTGTATCAATTGACCTTCCCTCCTAGATTGTAAGCTCTAGCGAGCAAGGCCCTCTGATTCCTCTTGTACCTAATTGTAATGTAACTATAATGTCTGCCTTAATTTTGTTAAGCACTGTGCAAACTGTTGGCACTATATAAATTCTGTATAATAATAATACACAGTAATAAAAAATATAGACAACATTTATGTTTTCTTTCTCGTTGCTGCGGCAATGGGTGAAAATACCCTGTAATAGCAGCCAGACCCCTGCTCAACACAGAGTCCTACAATCAGGGTCTCCAATAGTAGGACATGCCTACCTGCACACTGTTCCAACCACTGCTAGAGGCCCAGACCATTGCCTTCTGTGATGAGCAGGGTCCTGGCTCTCTAACATACTTTTATCAGAGGGTGTTCACTTCAGCAAATAGAAGGGAAACAAATAAAACATTTGTCAGTTATTGGTTTAAATGTCAAATCACTATATACTTCCACACCTCATCATGTTGACCTGTAATGTTGCAATTATATCCTCAAAAATACGTTTTTTATAACAATGGCATTAATGTGAGTTATTATAAGCAGATACAGGGAGTGGCCATGGAAGCGGTGTGCACACTGGCATATGTCTGCCTGCATTTGGGGCATTGGGAGGAGCGTAAGGACTTCCCAATAATAGAATTGGGTGCACACATCACTCTATGCCAGCACTATGTTGATGAAGTGTTGGCATCAGTAATTACTAAAATTGATCCACAAATTGAACAGGAAACTATTCAATGGGTTTCACATTATGACCTGTTATGCTTAAAAATTCGATTTTTTGATATTTTTAGAGAGGGAAGATGTTCAAAAACAATCACATGCATAAATCCACAGCAGATAACTCACTGCTTTGTGCAAAAAGTCACTATCTCCCCATTCAAATAAATGCACCTCCTTACATTAGAAAGAAATATTCTAGACTTCAAGATATTAAGGAAAAGGCCAAAGAATTATCCAAGTTAAATCTACAGGCTGTTCAAATAAAAGAATTTGACAGTGTCATAATTTTGAGGCAAATTATTGAGTTATGAGAAAAAGCATATGAGAGAAAATGGAGACAGACGTACAAGTTGTACAAGTACAATTGTCAAGAAAGATCAATCAGCTCATTTCCTCCTGCAATCATATTTAAATTTGAAAAATCAAATGTGAGATTAGGATTAGAATGTCTGAACATATAAGAGATATTATGACAAATAATGCAAAACTTCAGATAGCAACACAAGTTCTTGGATTGCCATTATTTATCATTAAAGGCATTAGGGCTCATTCAAATGGGCAGAAAAAATGCTGCGTTTAGATGTGTATTTTCTGCATAGAAGAAAGGTTTTTGCTTGCAGAGCTAGAACTTATTGCTATGGGTAGAAATAATTCTACATTTAGATGAAAAAAATATCCTGCATAAAATACGCACCTATAGTACTTATGCGAATTTATACACTATGTGGTAGTATGGTACCCCACCAGCAGAAGGATGCAGGGTTTTCAACCAGGCAGGTTGAGGGGCTCCAGGGGAGTTGTTTATTTGGGAGGAAACTGTCTTTTCAGTATCCTCATTGTTTCCAAAAATCCAGTTGGGGACCTGGAGCCCAGAGATTCCATAGTGTTATGGGTGGGACAGAATCTCCAATCCTGGGACCGGGTTTTGGGACTCACCAGCACAATGACTGTGTTGAGGTGTGTTGGTCTATTTCAAGACACCTGACCATGGTTCTGGGCTCCACCCTCCCAAGGAGTCCAGGCAAGCAAGGGAGAAGCATGCATGTCTGCATGGTATAGTCAGAGGGCCCAAAGCTGTGGGCTGAGCAGCAAGGAACATAAAAAGAGGTACAGTAGTTGTACGTGCTCTCTGTTAGATGGCCTAGAGGGCTGAAATGTAAAGACTAAACGGCAGTACTGCTGAAGAGAGCCAGGTGGCTTGGTATTTTTCTGTTATTACATTGTTGCTGTGGAAAGCTGAAACCCCTGTGTGGGCAACCCTCCTGTTATTGGACTTGTTTTCGTTTACTTTTAATAAAAGTGGGCCAACAAACCCTTAAATGGCATAACTGGTGTGGACTCTGCTCACTGGTGTGCTCTACGCAGAGGCTAAATAACCCCCAAATATTACAACATTTATGCGCAAACATGAATAAAATCTGCAGACATACATGTGTAAAATCTGCAGCTGTTTCCTACTTCTTTTGTGTGCGACTAAACACAGTGCACATTTTCATATGTAGACGCAGCTGTGTGTAGGGGCTTATTGATTACTAAAGAGCTGTGTTCAGATGCATGCAAAACTATGTGCTGTATGTATCTTAATGCCGTGTTTTTGTCTGTGCTTGTGAATAAGCCCTGTGTATGTGGACTGAATACCATAGTGCGTTTACATGCATAAAAAACAATCTGGTGTACACATCTAAACACAGCAGTTTTTCTGCCCATGTGAATGAGCCATTAAAGGCAAAAGCCTATATACCATCTGCAAATAAATTCATGGAAGGGAAGACATCAGTAGGCTTGTGCAATTCGTTTCGTAACGAATCTAAATTCGGCCGAATTTTGCATCTTTCGGACATTCGGATGCTTCCGAATGTCCGAATAAAAAAAATAACGAATAACAACGAATACGAAAGAAATATAACGAATGAATTCAAATGAATTCAAATGAATTTGATAATTCTTTAAAGATCTAATGAAACAAAAGGTCAGCTCTAAGTAAATCTTATAGTCCAATCAGCTAATTAATTTTGTGTCAGAGGTTGGATTACTGGCAAAGTGCATTCCTGAGAACTGAGTTAGAAGGGTGTTGTATTGTATTTGAGCCGAGGAGAAGAGACGTTGTCATTGTGTGTGTTAAAAGATTCAATAAACGACTTTCCAAACTACGAATCACTACGAATCACTACGAATGTCTATACATACATAAATATCGAATTTCAACGAATACGAACGAATGAATTCGACACTCTACGAATAATAACGAATTATCCGAAAACGTATTAACGTAACATAACGAATATAACAGAACGAAATTATGTATTTTACGAATGACAACGAACCGAAACTAAACAAAATTTTCCATTGTGCATAAGTCTAGACGTCAGCCAAGTCCTCTTGCAGAAACAATATTATTGGATATATACTGTACCTATGCTACATTGTTAACATAGCGTTTGAACTAGGAATTTAAAATAGGAGTTGGATACCAATCTTGCCTTTTTGCACTTTTGAAGGTGTATTTTTACCACTTTCCATCTTTTTCTTTAAAGTCTTTTAATGCTTCAGGTCACATCTATCTGGGAGATGTTCCATACCCTAAGATTTTTTTGGTGCACTATATGTAGATAATGTTAGGAGTATAACGTTTTTTCAAGTGTATAAGAGAATAGATATAGAAAGTGAGGACAGAAAAAGGGTAGTTATGTGTGACTGCAACTTATAGGTATAAGATTGAGTTTGACACATTTGCAATTACCATCCTGAAGAAGCCTTAGGCCGCGTACACACGAGAGGATTGTCCGTCCAACTTAGTCCGCTGAAACGTGTTTCAGCGGACAGTCCGCTCGTGTGTGGGCTTCAGCGGACTTTTTCAGCGGACAGTCTGGCGGACTAAGTCTTTCGGAATTTCTGTAATATTGTCCGTCCAAACTTGGTTTCAGCGGACAGTCCGCTCGTGAGTAGGCAAGTTGGACGGACTAAGTATGGCGCATGCTCAGAAAGGATTTACACGGCCGAAGGTTGCATTGCAGTGTATTGGACGTCGTATTTCTAGTCCCGTTGTACGTGCCGTACACGTCATCGCGCAAGCTTTCAGCGGACTGTCTGTTCGTCGTGTGTGGTCAAGTCCGTTCATTCAAAAGTAGGACGGACTGTCTGTCGGATTGTCTGACGGACTTAGTTGGACGGATAGTCCGCCCGTGTGTACGCGGCCTTAGCATTAAGCCGAAATGCTTCATTGCTTCTTACATTTACTACACCCTTCATGCTCTGTAAGGGTTGACAAGCATGACTATGTCATGTTATATTACCATTTAATGATGGTTTTTGCTGTAGTCTTAGAAAACTTGGGAAGAGAACATTATGAAAATCACAGCAAAACCAGCGTGCATGCAGAGACAATGGAATATTGACCAAGTTAAATGAACTTCATGGGCTGTATACCCATGCACTTAAAAGTTGGTTACCCAATGTTTTAAATTGCTTGCATGTGTGCTGGTCTGTGAATGAATGAATGAAAGAAATACTTGTATAGCGCACAATGCAAACCTAATCACCTCTAGGTGCTGGACATCAGTGGACATCAAATTGAATGAGAACCCTGTTCACGAGACATAAAGTCAAGAACAGTCCACTCAATTGATATTTAATGAAAAAAAGACAACATGAGATGCACATAAGGTGTAATGTATATTGAATGATGCTGCAATGAAAATAAATATCTATGTTGATTTTAATGTTTGAATTTGCGTGTTGAGATTGCAAAAAATACTCCCCACCATTTGAAGTAAAACATATAAACTATATAAAGGCATTCAACACCAAGAGCATGACCTTTCTGAATTTTATGGGTCTTGGGTCCTTAAAAGAAAGAGATTTGATCTGATGATCTCTATAGCTGCTTACATATTGAGTTTTGCTTAGTCTCTGTCTGCAGTTAACTTGGATAATAAGATTGAAATGTAATGTGACAGACCTTGCATTTGGAGTCTATGTAACTTATGAGTTACATAGACTCCACATGTCAACTACTTTCTTTCATAGTTTTCAGTGTTTGTTTTATTGCAACAAGTAACTAGTTCCATTGAAGTTCTGGGCAGAAAGCTGAATTTAAATAGCAGCATAAACGATGAGGGGTCTTTGTGAATTATAATGACAGATTAATCCTTTTTAATATGCGCATTGAGAAAAGGTGTGTGTTTGATCTACTGTACATTTCCTGTGGCTATAAAATGCCTTTTAAATATTTATAACATGTCAGACGTTATTAAATAATTTCAGTAACTGTAAATAATTTTTTTTCATTAACGTTTTTGCATTTATACCAACTTGTCAGATATTTTTTTTAATTATTTTCTAATTAATACTAGAAAATGACAGCTATATGTGATTGGTTGCTATACATAGCTCTCCCGTTTTCCTTTTTTCTCTTTGATATATGATGATTAGTACTGTCAGTATTTGTATATATTGCCAGGCTTACTTAGCAGCCTTATAGTGCGCTTACACCACATTAGTTCATTTATGGAGAGTATTAAAAACTTGACTTCCTGCATGGCATTAGGAAAGCTCTGAATTATTCCTAGATGGTGGTATTAATGAACTTTCAAATTCTTTACCAGTCCTTATGTTAGACATGAGACCATGGATAACATGATTGCTGGAGACAAACATAAGAGCATCCTTAGGGAAAAAATGCAAATGTTCCTATTTGAGGCTAATATATGCATAATCCGTTTTTGCTTCTAGATCAGCTTTAACAAATAATCTAAAGGGACACGTTTTTTGTATAATAACATAACCACAGGGCAGAGAGACTCCTAACAGATTGTGTGAATGGTTTAAAAGATTTACTTTATGATGTAACACAGAGAACTCCAAGTCCGCAAACAGTAATCACATCCTCTGATTTCATGATAATACTTTTCTGCCCACCAATGAAGGACATACCATAAATGATATTCTGGTTTTGTTAACCAAATTTGTCAACATTTCACATATGCCAATGCGTGTTTTAATGCAATTTTAAAAAGACTCTTTCTTTTGCAATCTACAACCATCCAAAACTTTTGATAACTGCTATAGCTTGAAGCCAGAAGTTTACAGAAATCCTCTTCCTACTTTTTGTCCTCTGTCACAGAATGCAGAAAGCCTTGGACAAATTATGTAAACTGATGTATGGAACCCCTTAGATATGAGTATGTCCCAGTGTAGTAAGCATGTTAATAGAAAAGATTTGCTGCAAACAGAGGCTTCATTTATAACAGGGGCCTTCAAACTATGGCCTTCCAGTTGTTCAGGAACTACAATTCCCATCATGCCTAGTCATGCCTGTGAATGTCAGTGTTTTACAATGCCTCATGGGATGTGTAGTTTCGTAAAAGCTGGAGGGCCGTAGTTTGAGGATACCTGATTTATAAAATACAGAGGCTACTTGGCATTTTTTTTAAAGAATTTTGTAAATGGGCACAGCATCCAGAGCAAAATGAAAAGGACAATAGGACGATAGGTATAAGTATATCCTTTGGATTTTTGACTTTTTGAGATATTAAAGCAGATTTACTAAAGGATTTGAGAATGTTCACACAATTAATTGTGTAAACATACACTACAAATTTCCAATCAAATTAAATGAGTAAACCGCAACTTTGTTTTCACATACAGTAATTGGATAAATTAAGTGAATCTCGACACAATTTTTTGTGTGAGCATTCTCAAATCTTTTAGTAAATTGGCCTTACTGAGCTGTAAATATTGTCCAGGAACCATTTTTTGGGAAAGGGGTTGGGAAAAGGAAGTTTCATATGCACAGTTGATTGGCTGATCAGTAATGTTATTAAAATACACTAGAAGCAGCTTTTGGTAAGTCTCTTTTAGAACAAAAATGACAAGTGACATACAACAGTAAGGTTTGGTTAACTGTCTGGCAGTTTTAAACACAAAAACTCGACAGATTTATGCAAGTATGTGAAAAGTTACATATACAGTGACTTATAATCACATACCGTATATGTAGTTCAGTTTTGGGCACCGGTTCTCTAAAAGGATATTGGGGGAACTGGAGAAAGTGCAGAGAAGGGCAGCCAAACTGATAAGAGGCATGGAGGAGCTCAGCTATGAGGAAAGATTAGAGGAACTGAATATATTCTCTCTTGAGAAGAGGAGATTAATGGGGGATATAATGAACATATACAAATACATAAGTGGTCCATATACTGAACTTGGAGTTGAGTTATTCACTTTAAGGTCATCACAGAGGACAAGGGGGCACTCTTTACATCTAGAGGAAAGATATTTCATCTCCAAATACAGAAAGGTTTCATCACAATAAGAGCTGAGAAAATGTGTAATAGACTCCATGCAGAGGTGGTTCTATCCAGCTCAGTAGATTGCTTTAAAAAAGGCCTGGATTCTTTCCTAGGTGTACATAATATAACTGGGTACTAACATTTATAGTTAGAGTTGATCCAAGGAATATCCAATTCCCTCTCTGGGGATCAGGAGGGATTTCTTTCCCTGCTGTAGCAAATTGGATCCCGCTTTGCTGTTTTTTTTTTGCCTTCCTCTGGATCCACTGTGGGTGTAGGATTGTGTACATGGGATTGTATGGTTCTTTTTTCTTCTTCTTTTTTTTTTTGGTTGAACTAGATGGACTTTTGTCTTTTTTCAACCTGACTAACTATGTAACTATGTAATTATGTAACTATACTGTATGCTTTACACAATTAAATCAGCTTTTACGGTCCTGGATTTTAATGTTCAAAATTTATATAAAGGCAAAAATCCTAAAATGTATTACAGTTGCACCATTATTCTTATTTCCACCAACTGTCTCATGTATACCAGTTTACAGTGTAAGGAAGCTTGCTTTCTGACCATAAAGCAGTCACATGGTCCATGGTCCAGCGCCTAGAGGCGATTCAGTTCGCATTGTGCGCTATACAAGTATTTCATTCATTCATGTAGCAGAACATTGTACCTTACACAGCATGAGGTAACCTATAACAACAAGAGTTCAATTTACCAAGCCAAGTAATTAAAAAAGATACAAAGGTATAATCAATTTGTTTTTCTTGAGTTACTGTAGCTTACAACAAATTAACCTAGGCCAACAATGTCTTATGCGTCAACCACCTTCATATCTGTCCCTTTGTATTTCTTTATTATTTCACTCAACCTGTGGATTACACATAAAATGGAATTGATAACTAATTAGAATTTTTTGCATATAAGTTACTAATATTGTCTTGATCTTTACAGTAATGTAACACCCAGTATTTATCAGATTTGTTTCTGGTAAGCATAATATCAAAAATATCAATAAAACTTTGGTGCAACAATAGAAGAGAGAACGTTTAAATGTCTTTTAATAGATTTTTGGTTTTTAAAGCACTGGACAAAAGCACATTGGAAATGATCAATTGGATTTAAATGTCTGGCACCTAATCTTGTTAAGTAAATTGTAATGGGCACTCGATTTCACTGGATTACAAAGTTCAACATAAACAAAGCATCAGGTTGCCCAACAATATACATAGCTAGTAAGGTTAATGCCATTCTTTATTAAACTACCACTCTTTTGTACCTTTCACTAAATAGGGTTTTGTAAGGTTGGAATGATTTTTAACATACTTTATGTTTTTAGGTGATTATAAGAAAAAAGTATATAAATGATGATTAAATGCAGAAGGTTTAACATCTGTAAGGTTTAACTGTAATTATCCCAAACAGCATCAAAAGAGAAGTAAAGCATTTAATTTATTTAAAATACCCAGCGTTGGTTAAATGTATAAAATCTTAACTGTATTTCTCAAAAAATAAAACAGTGGAAATCACTGCAAATGGAAAGCCATAAGTATGTTTGTAGTACTTCACACAGTAGTGAAACACATCTGGCACAATGAGATCCTGAATAATACAACGCAGCTATGAAATAAGAGGAGGATACAGGTGTACCATCACTTACCTGGCCTGTTTTTGCACATCCATCTGATTTGTCCATCTCCTCCTTCGATGCTTTTTACTTTCGGTGAGAAGGATGAGGCAGAAGATGAGCAGAAGGAATTTGAATGAATGAGGCATTTTCAGCACAGCAGTTAGACTAGGATCTGCTCTGCAGTTTCTTCCAGCAGTGGCAATGCCTAGTGGTGCACACATTGAGTCAGCTGTTTGTCCTAGGAATCATACTGACCAGACAGATCAGTGTGCAGGCTGTGCTTCTGACTCCTATAAAGCACTCAGATCACAGACCTTCCTCACATGAATGATAGGCACTGGCCATTTCTGAGGGCTAGCAGAAGTTGGCTGTGCTTTGCTACATATCCCCCGGGGTCCTAGGACAGAGATTTCACTAAACCCCTTACATAATAGGCATGTGGTTCACAATGCAATTACGGACACTCTGGATGATTCATCAGAGCACTAATCTGGGTTAGATTTTTCATGACAGACGATGGAATCTTGACAAGTACTTCCAAACGTTGCGTTAAGAATTTTAGTTTTAACATTCCATCTAATGACTACTCACAAATACTGACAAGCACTGGCATAGGGCAGATAATTCACAGTGTTCAGATCTTGTAGTAAACACCATTGTGTAAGTCTCGTATGCTTTTAAAAGTAATCTATCAATATGCATACATGTGCTTTATATAGAATGCTAACATAGCAGCATTGCATCAGTCTGAAACAATACATAACATTTCTAGCATGTAAGAGATATTAAAATTAAACAGAGGAATAACAATTACATAAATTCAGAGATAAGAATTTTGCTGAGAATTAATTTAAAATCATGATCAACTCAGTATCACATACAGTACCGTATATTGTCTGTTTTAAACCATTATGCATTGCTGGCATCAAAATGATTTTAATATAGCAGAATCAAATGTGTAAGTAGTGACATAAAGCTATTCTGTGTTATATTATGTGTTGTAAGTGACATGAGTGACAAGAGAAATTTAGAGAATAAAAGAATAATAAATAAAAAGAAAACTTGATTCAAATATGACATCATGTCTAAGCAATAAAAACGCAACAATTACAGTTATTACAAAGTAATATACTGTATACATGGCTTTCAAAAATAATAACAGGAGTAGAGCAAGACAGAAAATTATTTTCAATTAGTCAAACTACTTCTGGAGATCATACAACTACTAAATTTGAATCTTCTTGAAACTATCCCAAAACTGTGAAATTAAATTCATTTTAAGATAATGTGTGTATGGATAGAATTATTACGATAAAGAGAATAATATTATTATTTTTACTAGAAGTAATTTATCTTTTGGTCTATTATGTTGACTTCCAAAAGGTTTATTTAGACAGAATAATCTGTCAGCCCTACATTAAATGGACACTATTATCTTTGTTATTATTCCTATAAAACCTTTATAGGAATCTTGATAAACTGGTTTCTAAAGAGAGGATAGTAGTGTTTTTTTTTTTTTTTTGTTCTCTGCCTTTGGAAACTCTCTATGAAGTGGTGTAGTCCAGGGAGGAAAGAGGGTTCCTCTAACTGATTCTGCTGTTTGTGTATTGAGTTCTGTAAGCTTTTTTTCAGCAAAGCGGTTAAGATTAGCCTGGTAAGAATGTAAAAAGGAGCCTAGCTTCTCACTTATTGTTCTGGAGTGGTAAACGTATAATATTCATATGTAATGCTCATATTTATCTGACTAAAACCATATTGAAAATTGTAGTTTTCAGCCCTTCATATAAGACACTCACAATAGTAAAGGATCAGTTGGCTCTGGCGGGTCTGTGTAATCTACCTGCTGGTGCAGTTGATGTTTACTAGCAGCTGTCAGATCAGCACACAGCCCCACCAGCACTGACTGATCTTTTACTATTGTGAATGATCAGTTACACAGCCCTGCCAGGCAAATTGAGCGAACCTCTGCCCCTGCTGTGCTGAGTGACAGTGCACATCTCCATGCACCTGCTGCCAGAGACAAGCACTGTCAATCAGCCCTCAATAAATAAACATCTTCTTGTGAGCAGCATGGTTGGAAAACAATTGGGGAAGAGGGACACTCTTTCAACCATGCTAGCTGAAGAACAACAGCACAGAACAGAATGGGATAAAGAGCCCCATGCATTTGGTCCACTGGGGAGTTCAATAAGGATTTTTAAGATGTAAAGAGGAAAGGATTGCCACTACTCCCGACCAGCCCAGGTGACAAAGCGATAAAGAGCGGCCCCAGCCTACATGCGTCCACCAAACCACATACTCTGATGCCCCCCTTGGATGGGGTGAAACACATCAGGGTGAGTGGTTTGGTGAATACATGTAGGCTGAGGGGGCGCTTTATCATTTCGTCATCTGGGCTGGTCAGGAGTAGCGGCGATCCTTTCCTCTTTACATTTACTAACTCCCTGGATTGGTTTTAGGACAAGTCTACAGCTCTACAGTCTACAGCTACAGCTACAGTCTACAGCTCATGTTCTGAGACACAGGGTTATGCTTTAACCTCTACTTTGAGCAGTGCCAAAAGCAATCAAAAAAGGATTTTTAGGATTTCATTATACTTTTTTAAAATTGTAATGCAACAGTCTTTCTATAATGCAACAGCCAAACATTCCAATGTTTTAAAAACACATGGTTTTCTTTACATTTTCTGGAGTTATGGACTTTCCATTTTTGGCACTGCTGATTTTTAACAAACATTAGAAACTGCGTTCAAACAATACTGGCTGTTAGATTTTTCCCTTTAATGCTACCAAATGCATATGATGAAACATCGTTACAAGTACTACAACTGCTCATTATGACTACTGTTTTCCAAACTGCTAAACATGTCTACTAGCAAACTGGGTATTCTCAAGCATGCTTGCAAATACTCCATCCCATTGATGCAGTTTGTTCACACTTGAGATTTTCTTTTTATCTGCACATCCCATATAACCTACTTCTCTACTATTAGACTTTGAGCTCCTGTGTATCCCTGAATGAGTTCTTACATGCTATGTCTTGTGTTGTTTAGATCCTATGTATTTCAGGTAATAGATCTACGTCCTCAGAAGAAGTGTCTTTACTACTTCCCCCTACAAAAAGTTTTAGAACATAGTTGGGTGGAAGCTCCCGAATTCCAGTCCTGTCCATTGATGAATGCTAACAGGCAGGCAATAGTACAATCTAAAACCAAAGGTAAAGTTAGAATTAGACAGAAGGCAGGATAGGTGGCAGATTATATATTTATATATAATATTATACAATTATAAATATTTAATTATATTTGAAAAACAGATAAAAAAGACAGACATAGCTTGGAGCCAGGGGCATAACTAGGAGCAACATTTTAGGAACGGTTATCAGAAAACAAGTTAGCCAAGAGCAAGATAATCCCAAGAGAACTCCCCAAAGCACTTACAAAAAGTAGTTGACACTGTATCAGTGCACTGAGCTAGATTTAATACTAGGGCATAAGAGGTCAGTTGCATTGTGCTAATGTAACATTTCTGTCTGAACCTAGAAAATGTATGACCATCTGCACTAGTGACTGAATGACAGGTGAGTCAGCTTGTTGCTGGAGATTTATGAGGGGTGAGCAGCTGCCACGTGCTCTTAACACATTAAACATTATTGAGGAATTTATAGCAACTTTGAACATTAAAGTTAATGGTAATGATTAGCAACGATTATTTAAAATGTGCAAAGAATGGAATGCAAGACAGCAGTCTCATAATTTCTATAAAAGTACAAACCAAGCAAACTGTGTCAATAATAAAACAGATTTATGTGAAAAGCAATCTATAATGTATTAATCCAAAATAACAGAGTACATTTGTAGCTCTGGCAGTTAGATATGGTTATTTGGGATGTGTGCGTTTCAAAAAAAAGAAAATGATGAATAGAAATGTCTTATTATTGTCAGTTTTTATAAAACATGAAATGAGATGCCAGAATTAACAACTGTTGTTAGAGGATGCTTGAAACTGAAAAGTACTTGGCATGTTATCAGTGTGCCTGAAAATAAAACAATCCACTTTGCGGAAAGTTACGCATTTCAAAAAAAGGAAACCGTGCTTTTCCAAGAAAGTGACTTTTTTGTGCAGGGGCGATTTCCAATAAATCAACACTGGATAAAATTGAGAGTGAGTGCAAGTAGCATAGGGTGCTTATTGGTCATATTGGGGGTATTGGCCCCATGAGAAAAGGAGTTCAGTGCCAAATAGGGTGTGGCACTCCAAATAGGATTCAAGAGGCCTGGCTTTCAAAAGATGTAATTTGTCATTTCAAAAGATGTTTTCAATCTTTGTTTAGGAAAAATATACAACTTTCATTACCTGGTCATTCTACATTGTTCCTGGTATGGGGTGAAAACTGTCTCCCAACTGGGCTCCTCCATTCAGGGCAAAGACCAGGTGGGGGGGGGGGGAGGGTGGAGACAGGAGGAGAAGCTGCCAAAACAATGTTTTCATGTGTAGGGAGGGCTGCAGCGGTGTGGTGACCCTACTCTCCCCTTATCCTGTGTTGTACTACAGTATTATCTAAATCAGGGTTGGCAATTGGTTGATAATGGCACTGTGATGGATGGATTGTATCCCCTTCTTACCACCACTTCCAGACTTCCCCAGTAGCAGGCAAAACCTGTCACTTCATGTTATTTATTGTAATTGGGCTTCTAGTTGTGCCTGTTGTCCATGCCTGCTCTCCTGTTGATTGCAGATGACTGGCGGAGAGTGCAGACTCAGCTAACGTTATGCACCGTGCATCTCCTTTACCTGTGCAACCTCAAGGCAAACTCTGAGGTTGGGTTCAAACTGCAAACAGATGAGACTGACAGTAGGGGGTACGTTTCTTCCCTGTTCTCTGTTTCAGGGAGAAATCAAATTTTTGCCTGGATTCCGACCAGAAATTGAGTCAGACACCCAGAACTTCTGTGTAATTCGGTCCGTAGCCACTCTGAAGATGTGTGAAATGGCTCCATTGAGAGCCGGTCACAATATCCTGTCATGCTAATTGGATGCGGGGAAACCCACATTCAGTTCACACTAGTTTAAACCCTGCCTAAAGGGCAACTCCACTTTTGTGAAAAATATTTAGTAGATTAAAAAAAAAAATATAGCATATAAAATACACAAGTCATTTTACAATTTAATGATAATAAAAAGGGACTTTTCTTTTTAATCTGCAGCCGCTGTCATTTTCTGTAACATTCAATGCAATATGAAAACCTGGAAGCGCTTCGGTACTCCATCACTGATTTTCTTAGAAGTCTGCATGAAGATACAAGTCAAACTTCCAGCATCCCCTGCAATAGAAAGTTTAGTTTTGATAAGATCTACAAGGATTAACCACTTCAGCCCCGGAAGATTTGGCTGCTCAATGACCAGAGCATTTTTTGCAATACGGCACTGCTTCGCTTTAACTGACAATTGCGCAGTCGTGTGACTATGTACCCAAATAAAATTGACATCCTTTTTTTTCCACAAATAATGTTTTTTTTTGGTGGTATTTGATCACCTCTACGGTTTTTATTTTTTGCGCTATAAACAAAATAAGAGCAACAATTTTGAAAAAAACACAATATTTTGTATTTTTTGCTGTAATAAATATCTCCAATTTTTTTTAAAAAAAGCTAATTTTTTTCCTCAGTTTAGGCCGATATGTGTTCTTCTATATATTTTTGGTAATAAAAATCTCAATAAATGTATATTGATTGGATTGGCGCAAAAGTTATAGCGTCTTCAAAATAGGGTATAGATTTATGGCATTTTTTTATTTTTTTTTATTTTTTTACAAGTAATGGTGGCAATTTGTGATTTTTATCATGACTGCAACATTATGGCAGGCACATCGGACACTTTTGACACATTTTTTGGGACGATTGACAATTATACAGCGATCAGCGCTATAAAAATGCACCGATTACTGTATAAATGTCACTGGCAGAGAAGGAGTTAACACTAGGGGGCAATCAAGGGATTAACTGTGTTCCCTGACTGTGTGTTCTAACTGCAGAGGGAGGGGAATGACTAGAGGGTATGACTGATCGTGGTTCCTAGCTATTAGGAACTCGCGATCTGTCTCTCCTCATAGAACAGAACAGGGACACAGAACACACACACACACATCCCTGTTCTGCCTCTCGTGCCCGTGATTGCAAGTGGTCGGCGGTCATCACGACCATTGGCCACTAGCATCGGCACCTCCGCAGTGTAGTGAGTGTGCGCACGTGCCTGCTATCCCGCTTCAAGGAGCCAACGTATAGCTACAACGGCTCGTGGGAACGTGCTGACCTGCCGCAGTATGACGGCAGCTGGTCGGCAAGCGGTTAAAGAAGAATCCATGCATGGATATTTTTTCCTAGTTACACTGGTCCAGCATAGACCTGTGGGCTCCATGTTGAAGGTTGAAAATAACTGAAGCAGATACCGCTACTCCAGCGACCTCCACAAAACTCAGCGAAGGCAATTCAGTAAAGCTGCTGCACTATTTTTCTGGAGTTAATTGCTCTTCTTTAATATGTAGTGCCTTACTCAGAAAACATCTGCAACAGTTTGTGTTCTGACAGCAACGTGTGTACCAAATTCAGATAGTTCTAATTTACTCCACTTCTACATTGTGGAGCAACACCTGCACGTACTTCAAAATAAAATACAGACAGTTCATATCTTTAAAAAGTGCAGCTTTTTTTGCTAGAAAATTTGTTAGAACCCTTACACATTATATCTTTATTTTACCACTTCAATACAGGGCATTTTCACCCCCTTCCTGCCCAGGCCATATTTCAGCTTTCAGCGCTGTCACATTTTGAATGACAATTGCGCAGTTGTGTGATGTTGTACCAAAATTAGATTTTGATTGTTTTTCCCCCACAAATAGAACTTCCTTTTGGTGGTATTTGATCACCTCTGCGTTTTTTATTGTTTGTGCTATGAACAAAAAAAGAGCGACAATTTTGAAAAAAGTGCACTTGGAAGTAAAGTCACTGTAAATTCGAGGGGGACATGCAAGGAAAATAAAAAACAGCATTTTAGCTTGCACATGATTGGATAATAAAATCAGCAGCACTTCCCCTAATTTCAGATCTACCCCTTAGATTTAAAGCGACTGCACTTCCAAGTGCACTTTCAGTGCAATTTCACTTATAGTGCAAAGTTGATTTGCCTTTCATAAACAACCCCCAATATTTATTACTTTTGCTATAATAAATATCCCATTTAAAAAAAACAAAAAAAAACAAACATTTATTTTCCTCAGTTTAGGCCGATATGTATTCTTCTACATATTTTTGGTAAAAAAAAATCCCAATAAGCACATATTGATTGGTTTACGCAAAAGTTATAGCGCCTACAAAATAGGGGATAAATTTGTCATTTTTATTATTATTTTAATTTTTTTACTACTAATGGTGGTGATCTGCGATTTTTATCATGACTGTGACATTGCGGCGAACAAATCGGACACTTTTGACACTATTTTGGGACCATTCACATTTATAAAGCGATCAGTGCTATAAAAAATGCACTGATTACAGTATAAATATGACTGGCAGGGAAGGGGTTAACACTAGGGGCGCTGCAGGGGTTAAATGTGTGTCCTAGGGAGTGATTCTAACTGTTGGGGGAGGGGACTGATGAGGGGAGGAGACCGATCAGTGTTCCTCTGTACAAGGAACATATGATCAGTTCTCCGGTCCCCTGACAGAACATGGACATGTTTACACACACAGATCCATGTCCCTGCTCTGTGATGAGCAATCACAGGTGCCCGGTGGAGATCGCGGCCACTGGGCACGCGCACACTCCACAATGCTGGGAAGCCGAGGACATCATATGACGCCCACCCGGAGGGAGGAATGGTTCCTGCCGTCATCATTTTACAATACGGCGGTAGGGAACTGCTTAAAGCAGAGACCCTAGAGAATAAATTGGTGGGTTTTTCAATTTTTTATGTCTCACAGTATTTGCGCAGAGGTTTTTCAAACCCAATTTTTTTGGAAAAAAGACATTTAGTTTTAATGCAAAAAACACAATACATAACCACATTTTTAGGAAAAAATACACTTTTTTTAATTTTAATAAAAAAACACAATACATAACCCAATTTTTTTGTAAAATATAAAAGATGATGTTGCACAGTAAATAGATACCAAACATTATTTTATTTTTATTTTTACACTGTTGCTTTAAACATTCCCCGTGACAGCAATAGGCATGTGACAGTACTCTTTATGGAGAGATATGGGGTCTATAAGACCCCAAATTCCTCTTGTGCCCTTAAAAGCATTCAAAACAGAAAGATCAGTGTTTTTGAATGCTTTAAATTTTTTTTAAATGGTGCCATTGACACCCGGGTAAGCAGGAAGAGATGTCATGTCATTGATTCCTGGGCACTATAGCAAATAGCCGCTAATCCTGGCTTTGTTTGGATGTCCAGCCAACTGGCAGATGCGCTGGCTGGTCGTATGGGTCTCCCAATGGGACGGGAGAGACTGAGCAAGCCTCTGAAGGCGGCAGGAGGGGAGGACATCCCCTCCCACTGTTTGTAATAGCAATTGAGCGGCTACTTAGCCGATAGATTGCTATTACAAGAGATGCCAACCACTGACTCCAGAAAACGGCTCCTGGGATGATGCCTGTGGCTGCAGGCTTTATCCTGGTATAACCACCATAAGTCCAGCAATTACTGTAATCTACAGAAGTTGTTAAGCGGTTAATACCAACTACTTATACCACTTTTTGGTGTACAGAGACAGTTTTTGCAAAAGTGTCTTGAGTTCTAAAAGTGGCACAGCATGCAATAAATTCAAGTACAAGTTCTAAAACAGGTACATGAATTTGGCGCACGCTGTGCCACATCTATAATTCAAACAGGACACTTTCGCAAAATCTGTCTGCGCCAGTCTTTAGGTATTTCAGAGAGTAACTCCTAATCTAAGATATACCACCTCTACATTATATCAAAAGAGTATACGAATCATATCTGCAATCTTAATTGGTTGTACAAACTGGACTGAACTATGTCCTTGATAACAGCAAATGTATATCTTTTTAATTATAAAAATCAATAAAAACAAGGCTGATTAGTCTCTTCCTCTCAAGATGAAAAACTGGAAAAAATAGATAAACAAGGATGGAGTATTGCACTCTGCAACAGAAGATATCATCTTTTAGAAAGGACTGGAATTCAATACCTGGTCCAAAAAGCCAGGAACCAAGGCCTGTTTGGCTGATGGGGAATTACTGCGACAATTGAAACAGAAAAAGATGAAAACAGTCATTTTATTTAAAAAAATAAAAAAAACTAAAAAACTAAAAACTGATACACAATGCTTATGAATGCCCAGTTGGAGTTTACATCAACTTTAAATATGGTAAAGCACCAACATAGTGTCTTCTAATTAACTTATGTATATGGCAGAAAGCTGCATGCAATAATGAGAAAAGGCACATAAAGTAAACCCCATGAAAATTGTTGACTTTTTCAATATAGTTTGATAGTCAAACATTGGATGTTCTTTCAAACACTGCCTACAGATGAAGGTGATATACTTGAGCAAATGGCAGACAAAATTTGCTAGGTAAGAAAGTGAGACAATTGGGTTGATTTACTAAAGCTTTGTGAATTTGTTAAAATTTCACTTTGCAAAGAATACCCAACCACATGCAAGGAAAATAAAAAAACACAGTTTTTGCTTGCACATGATTGGATAATGGAAGTCAACAGTTTCACCTCATTCACTGAGCTCTGGGAAAAATTCTCTTGCAAAGCACAAATTCCCTGTGAACAGTCTATTTGCCTTTAATAAATCAACCCTAATCTGTCCAAAAGTTGAACTGGATCTTTTAAAACGATAATGAGCTGAAGAAAATGCACCAAGGAATGGCTCCAAAAGAGGAAATTGAGAGCTTTGGACTGGCCTTTTAAAAATCCTTTTTGAATCCCATTGAAATATTATGGGAGGAATTGATCATTCCAGAGACTGGTGTAGAAACCCTGCCCTAAACACGGGGCTACTAAATAAATGTCGTTTTGGCTGGATGGTAATTTGCACAGATTGATTGTGTAGTTTTTCACTTGATATTTTCAAAGGCTTTAGTTCGGTTGTCATTTCTTACTGTTGCCAGTAGGAGGTGCCACTGGTACCACTGGCAATAGATTGAGATTTCACAGTTATGAACATTTATATTTCTTTAGGCCAGCTCAGTAAGCAGTTCAGACCACTGGTGCATGCTAGGGAAGATATTAGGGACAGGCCATGTACTAGCTCTTTTCCCCCAGGCTGAGGCTTGGGGAGGTGCTGCTGGATGGCGCTCTGCTGTTAGGCTTAATAGCCTGTGTGGCGCCTAACATGCTGAATGTGGGCTTAGGACTGAAGTGGTCCTGAAGCTGTCCTGCCTGGTGATGGGGAAAGATGTCCCAAGGAGAAAAACCAGGGGAGGACCCTTGCTGGAGAGAGCCAGGAAGAAGGCGGGTTTCTCCTTAGGGCCTAGTGATTTGCTTGGAGGACGTACAGAGCCTAAGAAATGGTGAAAGCAAAGTCTATGAACCAACTAAGTTAATGTCTTCAGTGTTGTTGGGTCAGCATAACGATTCTGGCACTTAGAATATGGACATGGATTTGGAGAGTCTATAAGTGATCTGCTATGGTATCTGGGACCCCTAACCCTCATCGCCTTGACTGTTCTGAAATAAATATTTAAAAAGACAAAAGTGGCTGGTGCCCAATCTTCTTCTCATTCGCCCCATTTTAGCCATGGACTCAGCCCTGAGGTGAAATGTTGCCCCACCCCCTGCCTCTGGAGGTGCCAATATGCCTCTGGGGTGTCAGGGGGGTGCTACACTTGTGCTCCAGACACTTTTACTAAAAATGACAATGGCATCTTTAAAGCAGGACTAAGTCCTCCTATCCTTTACAGCTAACGTCTACTTGATCTGCAGATACCTTGGTGCTGCTCCTGTGTTTGGTTATGACACCAGCCATTTTATGGCTTGACAGTTTGGTTAAGTGCACAAGGAACTGTTTAAGTTATCATTCATGTAAAAGTTTTTCTCTAAAACCAACCACCTATGCTCATTCTCCCCATCGGTGGAATATGCGCTAGTGTTATGTATTAGTGTATTCAAGGGACTCTTATGCTGACAGGTCAGAGTTTTTCCTAGAAGCTAATAAGGAGGGTGATTCAGTGCAGAAAAGAGCTGTGTTACTGAGTGTTATTGGGTCTATGACTTTTGATATTGTCCGCTCACTGATACCTCCTGCTAAACCAAAAGACTGCCCATATGGGGAAATACTGGCATGGTTAAAAAAAAAAATTTCACCCACTGCATCTGAAACAGTGAGGTGTTTCCATTTCAACACAGGAAACCAACAACCAGGTGAGAGCATTGCAGCATATATTGCAGAATTGCGCAAGCTATCCGAAAATTGCATTTTTGGTGCCAGTTTAGAATCCTTGCTAAGGGACAAGCTAGTGTGTGGAATACAAGATGAAGCACTGCAGAGGAGACTTCTAGCCAAACAGAATTTAACTTTTATTACTGCACAAGAGGAAGCACTTGTATATGAGGCCGCATACCTTCATTCGAAAAAGATACAATCTTCCTCCAGCAAAGATAATTAAATCAACATAAATCGAGTGGCAAAGGTAAATGTGACATCAAAGGACTTTCCACCACACACTGATGTCGCAGTTCCATTTACAAGGAAGTGTTAAAGCTGCAGCTGGAAACACAGGCGAAATACATGTTGTTTTAGAAATGCAGTTTGTCAAACGTGCAAACATAGAGGTCACATACAGTCTGTCAGACTAAAGATTAGTCTACAAATGTGAATACAATACCAACGGCAGCACACTCCATTAATGCACCAATTTTTGTCCTGAATGATGAAACCTCTACAGGTGTTAATACAAATGACTGTGTATAAAGTGGAAAACTCTTCATCTGGACTGAAGATTTACACCAAGATTGTGTTACAAGATGTTCCATGCAAAATGGAAGTAGATTCAGGGTGTGCATATTCCTTAATTTCAGAAGAAACGATTACCTCATTATGACCTCACAATGCTCCTTTAATAGCCCCCGGTGATATCCGGTTGGTAGACTACAATAAACAAATTGTGGAAGTTGAGGGTGCTTGTTTGTACTAGTGAAATATGGACATTTTAGAGGATGCTTACGCCTAATAATTACTAAGGGACAAAGAGCAGGTTTGCTGGGTAGAGAGTGGTTTGAACCCCTTGAAATTTCATTATCGGGAGTTCATAATGTATTTCCAGTTACTCTACAGAATGTGATAGAGGACTTTAGTGCCGTTTTTGAAGAAGGTCTTGGCATTTATAAAGGCCCTCCTGTTTCTTTCAAATTAGACCCTACAGTAACCTCAATTCATATGAAACCACAAAAAGTTGCATTAGCTCTCAGACCAAAAATTGATACTGAGATTACACATTTTGTGGAGCAAGGTATACTTGAATCTGTAACACACCCTAAGTGGTATACCCAAATAGTTCCAGTATTGAAGCCAAATGGCGATGTTAGTATTTGTGCTGACTATAAATGTACCATCAACAAAGCACTGCAGGAACATCACATCACATCATCAAATTTCAGCTGTACATAAAATTCTGACTACGTTAGCAAAAGGGAAGGTATTTGCCAAACTGGATATAGCACAAGCTTACCAACAATTACCTGTGGATGATGATACTGCGGATGCACAAACAATAATAACACACAAAGGAGCTTTCTGAGCAAAATGTTTGCAGTTTGGAGTTTCCACTACTCCCGGCATATTCCAGAAACTAATAGAGGACCTCTTAGCTGGACTTCTAGGTATAAGACCTTATTTTGATGATGTTCTTATTGGAGCGGATTGCATTCAGTCTTTGGCTTCACAACTACAACTTGTTTTGAAACGTTTTTTTTGATGCTGGTCTCAAACTTATAAAAGAAAAGTGTGTTTTTTTGGGGTAAAGCGTGGATTTCATTAGATACAGAATTGATGAACAAGGAATTTATCCAACTGATTCTAATTTTGAAGCTATCCATGAAGCTCCAGTCCCAACAAACAAGAGCTGTAAGCTTTCCTAGGGTTACTTAATTTTTACCATCCTTTTCCGCCTGACAAAGCCACTGTTGCTGAACCCCTGCATTGTTTACTAGATTAAGATGTTCCATGGAAGTGGACTGACATTCATTCTACAGCTTTCAATGCTGAAAAAAAGCTGTTATCTTCTGATAGTGTACACTATGATTTACAAAACCACTCACACTTACCTGCGATGCTTCTCCATATGGCATTGGAGCTGTAATGAGTCATGTTTTGGAAACTGGTGTTGAGGCTCCTATTGCAATTTATTTAAGGACCTTGTCTACAACAGAGAGGAATTATGCTCAAATTGACAAGGAGTCTTTAGCTATTGTGTCCGGGGTAAAAAAGTTTCATGACTATTTGTATGGGCGGAGGTTTACCATTATAACAGACCATAAGCCTTTGCTGGGCATGTTCACCAGAAGTACTCCCACTCCTCAAATTCTTTCCCCACGAATGCTCAGACAGTCACTCATGCTGAATGCCTATGACTGTGATTTTGAATATCGTCCTGGTAAGAATATCACTCATGCTGATGGGTTGAGCTGGTTGCCTTTGTTTTCTCCTGATTTCCTTTTCCCCCTGTACCTGAGGTTCTCATGTTGTAATCCATTCCAAACCCTCCGTTACATGCTAGAGACATTGCTGGTATGACTGCTAAAGATCCAGTGCTGGCTTGTGTGCTCAACTGAGTGTGGAGGGGATGGCCCAAATTAAAAATTGAAGAGAAGTTCAAACCATTTTAGTGTGCCAACATGAACTGTCTGCGTATAAAGGTTGCCTATTATGGGGAAACAGAGTGGTAATTCCAAAGGCAGGACAAGCTCAAGTACTGCATGCTCTCCACAAAGGACATCCTGGCATAGTCCGCATGAAAGCGTTAGCCAGAAGTTATATCTGGTGGCCTAAAATGGATGAAGTTATTGAGAAGTGGGTACAGAAATGTGTACCATGTCAATCGACCCGTCATGCTCCACCTAAAGCCACCTAAAGTCCTCCTTTTCAAGGACAGATTTTTTTTTAGTTGTCAATTCCTTCTCAAAATGGCTGGAAGTTGTATAAGTTACCTCCCCCCACCTCAGCCACTGTCATAAGAGTTTAAAGGAGGCTGTTTGCTACATGTTACATAGTAAGGTTGATTAAAGACACCAGTCCAACCTGAGTGAGTGTCTACAATTGTCCCTATCCCTGTACATTGCACACTCACATTGGTCCCTACCCTCAAGGAGCCCACAATCCAAGGTCACCATTCATATACTAGGGCCAATTTTGAACAGAAGCCAATTAACCTACCTGCATGTCTTTGGAGTGTGGGAGGAAACCGGAGTACCTGGAGGAAACCCACACATGCACAGGGAGAAAACTCCAGGCAGGTAATGTCGTGGTTGGGATTTGAGCCAGTGACCCTTTTTACTGCTAGGCGAGAGTGCTAACCACTACACCACTGTGCCACCCCATGTTGGTACAATACAATACAATACAATACAATCTTGTCTGATAATGGAACGCAATTTATCTCCTCAGAATTCAAAACCCTTATGGCAAGCAATCTTATTCAACATGTTGGAGCCACAGTTGGGCACCCACAGTTACAATACCGGCATCGTGGAGAGGAGGTGGAGAGGATCAAGGCATTGTGTGCCCGCATCGCTGGACCGTGGGACAGGTGAGTGTGAGCTGTGAGCACCAGCACTTTTACACTGGGGAATGTTTTTTTGATATTTCATTGATATTCATTTGTTTATATTTTTTTATTGTAAGTGAAACACATTTCATAGGATGAGTATTTGTTTACCACATTGTGTTAATGTGAAAAGTGCGGTTATAACAGAATACACAAGGGTACAATGTGGAGGTTAAATATCTGTATTCCGCTGTTGTACTGAGTGCATTTACACATGTGGTTTTAAGTATATAATACAAATCATTATTCACCAACTGTTCAGATGGGCTGCACATATCCACAAAATGGGTCATTTTAAATCGCTGCCACAGCTCAGGCACATGTCAGGATAGAATCAGCATAAGACTAGAAAAAGACATTTTTTTTTGGCTCCATTGATGAGGAAAACCTGCCATCTAGTGGTAATAATGAGATCATGCAAGATTATCGGTTTACACAGCTTTAATAGATAATCCCTCAAATGTTACTTTGCCATTTGCTAGAAACCTGTACCGTAAATACGCTGCCATTGCTGAGGTTTTCACTTGAAAAACTTTCTGTCTGCTGTTTAAAGTGGATTTCCAATCATTTGGTTGTTTAATTAAAGTCAGCTGTTACAACAAGTGTAGCTGCTGACTTTTAATAAACAGCCATTCACCTGTCCCACAGTCCAGCAGTGCACTCACCGCAGCCGTGCTCTTCCAGTGTCCTCCCTTGGCAGTGGCGGCATCTCTACTACGGCACCCGGCTGTGATAGCTTGCAGTTTCACAGCTGGGTGCCCACTGTGCATGTGTGAGCAGCGTTGCAGTCTGTGACCACCCCCAAAGCCTTTTAGGACCTGTCAGATGTCCCAGAGGACTTCGGGAGGCAGAGCTTTAGATGACTGGAATGGAAGTGGGTGCAGCTACCTGCCCCCTCCCCTTTTGGGTGGAACTCCGCTTTAAATTGATCCAAAGGCGTCAGCTACTAAAATAGTATTGTGGCCCAAGACAACCAGGGAAATAGTACATTTTTTTTCCAAATGTTTTATTGAGATTTTCAGGGTAATGTACAGAAATATCAAACAGAAGGCGGACCAATCGGTTACAGATATTGTACAATCTAGAAGTACGAGCATACTGTATAATGGGCACCCTAGAGGCAAGGGTACTGAGGGGAAGGGGGAAATGGGTTAGTGGTACAAGTGGTACAAACAGTCTAAATGTATTTATTAGAATGATTCTACTCTGCTTTCCAAGTGCTAGGAGGAGGGTGATGACTGCCCCCACTCTGCCAACTCATATGGGCTCTTACTGTGGCAGAGCAGGAGCTGCCCATCACAGAGGGATGTGAAGCAAAGTGAGTGAATCAAGTGTATTGGGACTAGATGTCTATTAAGTGTATATTTCTAGCATTAAGATATCATTGGATTTGAGGGGTACATAGCTGTTCAAATTTTCATAAGGATGTGGACAGGAAAATAGTATTTTCAGATGGAGACACGTAATGGCAGGCTCTGCATTTCTTGGTTTCTTTAACCATTTCAATCCCGGAAGGTTCACCCCCCTTCCCGACCAGGCCATTTTTTGCGATACTGCACTGCATTACTTTAACTGACAATTGCACAGTCAAGCAATGCTGTACCCCCCAAAAAAGTGATTTACTTTTTTCCTACAAATAGAGATTTATTTCAGTGGTATTTGATCACCTTTGCAGTTTTTATTTTTTGCACTATAACCAAAAAAAGACCAACGACTTTGAAAAAAAAAATAACTATATTTTTTACCTTCTGCTATAAAACATACCCAATATATATCTTTTTTTTTATTTATTTTTATCGAATTTCTGCATCAATTTAAGCCAATATGTATTCTGCTATGTATTTTTGGTAAAAAAAATCCCAATAAGCGTACATTGATTGGCTTGCGCAAAAGTTATCTACAAACTATGGGATATTTTTATTGAATGTTTATGTATTTATTTATTTTTTTACTAGTAATGGCGGTGATCAGAAAATTATAGCAGGACTGCGATATTGCGGCGGACAAATCAGACATTAAGTGACACTTTTTTGGGGACCAGGGACACTAATACAGTGATCAGTACTAAATAATATGCACTGTAACTGTACTAACTGTACTAACAAATGAGGTCTATAATGTGTAGGTCAAAATTACCTCCATCCCTAATTCTAAAGAGAAACAAGAAAGGGTTTGGGACTTTAAATGAAGCATGCAATTGGGGATGAGTAACGAACTGTAAATTTGGAAGAAAGTTTATTGCATATATCCATAAGTATGGTCAGAACCAGTACACACATACATAAAAGTATGATATTGATTTGATATACACATATACATAAATGCAAGGGCACAGTATTTCATGGAGGGGAAGTGGTATAACATCCACCCATACTCACACTCGAGACTCATGGTTAGCCTGTGAGTATGGGTGAATGTTATACCACTTCCCCTCAACTGTTCTGCATCCCTACACCTAGTCTGGCTCATTGTTTATACTCTTTAGACACCCTGGCCGCATCTGCTCCTGATGAGTGGTAATTAACCACAAAACGCATCGAGCTACTGATGCCACAACAAAGCGTTTTCTACTTAGAATAACATCAATATATGTGCAATAATTTGTCTGACCTAATTTCTTACTAGATATTTATTTTTTATTATGTCATCAACAATTCATGATTTTAGAAATTGACATGTGAGCCACCAAGAAATACTATGCCCTTGTATTTATGTGTATGTATATATGAAATCATCAAATCAATATCATACTTATATGTGTGTTATGATGTATATATGCAATAAACTTTCTTCCAAATTTACAGTTCGTTACTCATCCTGTAACTGTACTAATGACACTGGCAGGGAAGGGGTTAACATCAGGGGCAATCAAAGGGTTAAATGTGTCCCTAGGGAGTGCTTTCTAACTGTGGAGGGGGGGTTGCTAATACTGTAAAAAGACAGAGATCCTTATTCCTGCTTAGCAGAAACACAGGATCTCTGTCTTCTCATGTCACAAAATGGTGATCTGCCTTGTTTACATAGGCAGACTGCCATTCTGTCTGCCTCAGGAACAATCGTCTGTTCTAATCACATCGGGAGCTGGTCGCTGGCAGCATGCGTGTGTGTGTCCCTGAAATCAAGTGATTTGACACACAGAGGCCACCCTGCTGCAGTAAATGTATGTGGTGTGGTCCAGAAGTGCTTAAAAAGAAAACTGTTGAAAATATGAGCCTCATCACTGACCTCCTGGGAATGCAAGTTGCCTGGTAGTCTCTGGCTTCACTACTGAGTTTCTGATCTGGAACAAGCATGCAGCTACCAAAGTCAGAGCTTGTTAGCAATGTCAGGCTCAATATTATGTCATCAGATATACTTCATTTAACGAGAAGGTTCACCTTTTCACAAAAAAGTAAAGGTGATCTGACTCCAGATATCCTAGACACCCCTCCAAATCTGGCTGTGATGGAGGCCCAGTGCTGCAGGTGTAGCAGTCCATACACTGCAATTCTCAGCACAGGAATGAGTATCCAACATAATGCTTGCAAGGGTAAGCACTTATTGGTCAGCATGAGACCCCACTGACCAGTGATATGTGTTTCTTTCTTATGGGACAGTTTATCAGAAGAGATTCTCATTTACCAGCATGATCATATGACCTATGAGCACTTGCCATTGCATTATGATGGATAATCGTTTTGGGGCTGTGCATTGAGGTGTACAGTGTATGGACCGCTACACTAGCATGTGGTATCAGTGTCGCTATGTGCAGCAGGGTCCGAAGGGGTGGCCAGGCCAGGAGGAGCTAGTTCCCTTTTTAATTTTTTTGGTGAAAAGGTGAACTTTCCCTTTAGGGTAGATTTAGATGTGGCGGGAAATCTTTCTTTCTTTTGCAACCCAACCCGCATTTGGATTGCGCTTCAGAGTCTGTTGACAGGCAGTGAGGAAGTGTGCGACGCCTCCCATCACTTTCTGTACAAAATTATCATACTTTTTTTACATTTATAGCTGTTTTCATCCATTAGCTATTATACATTAGGCTGTGTCCTTCTAGAGCCTACATCAAGCACACACAATTGGCCATAAGGGGATACAGTGAGTAAAATAAGTATTGAACACGTCACCCTATTTCTAAGTAAATATAAATTATATATATATATCTATATATATATATATATATATATATATATATATATATAAAATATTCTAAAGGTGCGATTGACATGCCATTTTTACCACATTGGTAACAGGCCATGCAATCCATACATACAAAGAAAAAAAAACAAATAAGTTCAGAAATTAAGTTATGTGTAATAAAATAGAATGACAAATGGAAAGATTGTTGAACACATGCAGAAAGGAAGGTGCAAAAAGGCATGAAAAGCCAAGACACCAGCTGAAATCGATCAGTAATTAGAAAGCAATTCTGCCCCTTGTCAGTGCAAATTAATATCAGCTGGTTCAGTCTCAACTGATGGCCTATAAAAAGGTGTCTCATTACCAAGGTGTCACACAAGAAACATCTCATGATGGGTAAAAGCAAAGACCTTTGCAACCTCATTGTTGAAAAATATACTGATGGCATTGGTTACAGAAGGATTTCTAAACTTCTGAATGCTCTAGTGAGCACTGCTGGGGTCATAATCTGGAAGTGGAAAGATCATAATTTCACCATAAACCGGCCACGACCAGGTGCTCCTCGCAATATTTTTGACAGAGGAGTGAAAAGAATTATCAGAAGAGTTGTCCAAGAGCCAAGGACCACTTATGGAGATCTTCAGAAAGACCTGGAAACAATTGTTTCAAAGAAAATAATAAGTAATGCACTCAACCGCCATGGCATGTATGTATGCTCACCACGCAAGACTCCATTGTTGAAGAAAAAGCATGTTGAAGCTCATTTAAATTTTGCTGCACAACATTCAGACAAGCCTGTGAAATAGTGGGAGAATATAGTCTGGTTAGATGAGACCAAAATTGAACTCTTTGGATGCCATAATACATACCATGATTGGAGGTCAAATGGCACTACACATCACCCCAAAAATACCATACCAACACTGAAGTCTGGAGGTGAGAACATCAAGGTGTGGGGCTGTTTTTCAACATATGGTACTGGTAAACTTCATGTCATTATAGGAATGTGGAATGGTAAAATGTACCAAGACAATCGTGATAAAAATCTGCTGCCATCTACCTGAATAATGAAGATGAATCCAATGTGGAAATTTCAGCAAGACAATGATCCCAAACACAAAGCCAAGGAAACTCTCAATAGGTTTCAAAGAAAGAAAAAAGAATGGCACAGCCAATCACCTGAAAATCTACAGAAAGAACTAAACATCAGAGTTCACAGAAGAGGCCCACGGGAACATTGTTTGTGTGGAAGAATGGGCCAAAATCACACCTGAGCAATGCATGTGACTAGTTTCTCCATACAGGAGGCAATTTGAAGCTGTTAATACCAACAAAGGATTTTGTACTAAGTATGAAATACATTTTTCTGAACGTATTTGTTTTGGTTTCTTTGTATGTATCAATTGCATGGGTTGTTTTTCATGTCAATAGACCCTTTAGAAATATATTTACCTAGAAAAATGGTGACATGTTCAATACATATTCTACCTGCTGTATTTTGACTAGAAGGTGTCATACAGGGAGGAGAAAAGAGTTTTATGTGGCCCAGCAGGTACATCTGACCAATGGCTTCTACAGTGCATTGGTCAGATGGTTACTCTTCTTCTTTTCGTTTGAACTATCAGCAATGTATTTTATGTATGTTTTAACAATAATGAGCTAACACACTGTAAAACAATCCTACTAGAAGATCACATGCTGATTAAGGCATAATTACTATGCCACAAGTGAGAGTCTCACATAAACCCAAAGTACAGTACAACTTCAGCACTGGTTACACTGCGTAGCTGGGTACAGTGTCTTTGTGTACCGCTATTGTCCAGCACTGGATATTCTGCGTAACTGTGTACATGGTGGTATTGCACGGGTAAGGCTAGGTAGTTTGCTGGATCAGTGCAGTATACTTGTATCGCATTCAGCACTATTTATATTATATAGCTCCATGTGTTGTTGTGGACTACTCGGATATATTCATCTCAGGGGCACCCCTGTACACAGCTGGTAGGCGCCTGGCTCAGCAATGTCTGTAGCATTTCCTCTCACCCTGGGCATCAGGGTACTACATGTTGTGGCTAAAGAGTAGGGATGAGCCGAACACCCCCCGGTTCGATTCGCACTAGAACCTGCGAACAGACCTAAAATTCTTGTGAACTTTAAAACCCCATTAAAGTCTATGGGACTCAAACGTTCAAACTCAAAAGTGCTAATTTTAAAGGCTAATTTGCAAGTTATTGTCCTAAAAAGGGTTTGGGGACCTGAGTCCTGCCCCAGGGGACATGGATCAATGCAAAAAAAACTTTTAAAAACTGAAGTTTTTTCAGGAGCAGTGATTTTAACCACCACAATACAGTGCACTTACACCCCCTTTCTGATCAGACCAATTTTCAGCTTTCAGTGCTCTCACAGTTTGAATGACAATTACTCAGTCATACAACACAGTACCCATATGAAACTTGCATCCTTTTTTCCACACAAATAGAGCTTTCTTTTAGTGGTATTTAATCACTAGTGTTTTTTCTTTTGTTTTTTTTGTGCTATAAATAAAGAAATACGTAAATTTTGTGAAAAAAAAATCATTTTTCTTTGTTTCTGTCTAGAGATGAGCTTCGAGTTCGAGTCGAACTCATGTTCGACTCGAACATTGCCTGTTCGCCTGTTCAGCGAACAGTGAACAATTTGGGCTGTTCGCAGCAAATTCGAAAAGCCGGAACACCCTATACAAGTCTATGGGAGAAATCTAAAGTGCTAATTTTAAAGGGTAATATGCAGGTTACTGTCCTAAAAAGTGTTTGGGGACCCGGGTCCTGCCCCAGGGGACATGGATCAATGCAAAAAAAAGTTTTAAAAATGGCAGTTTTTTCAGGAGCAGTGATTTTAATAATGATTAAAGTGAAACAATAAAAGTGTAATATTCCTTTAAATGTGGTACCTGGGGGGTGTGTATAGTATGCCTGTGAAGGGGCGCATGTTTCTGGTGCTTAGAACTGTCCCTGCACAAAGTGTCATTTGTGCAGGAAAAAAAGTCTTTTAAAATCACTTACGCCTATATTGTCGGCTACCCGTAATACAGAGTACACTCAATGAGTGTTCTCTGTATTAGCCGACAATTTATTCATTCATTGATAAAAAAAAAAAAAAAGTGTGGGGGTTCCCCTAAATTCAATTACCAGGCCCTTCAGGTCTGATATGGATATTAAGGGGAACCCCGTGTCAAATTTTAAAAAAAATTGACGTGGGGGTCCCCCTAAAAATCCATACCAGACCCTTTATCCGAGCATGCAACCTGGCAGGCCGCAGGAAAAGAGAGAAGCGCCCCCCCCTCCCTCCTGAACCGTACCAGGCCACATACCCTCAACATTGGGAGGATGCTTTGGGGGTCTGTGACTCCTCAAAGCACCTTGTCCCCATGTTGATGAGGACAAGGGCCTCATCCTCACAACCCTGGCCGGTGGTTGTGAGGGTCTGCGGGCGGGGGGCTTATCAGAATCTGGAAGCCCCCTTTAACAAGGGGACCCCCAGATCCAAAAGTACCCCTACCATTTCACAAAGAAAGTGTAAAAATGGTTAAATGAGACAAACACACTTTTGAAAAATTCCTTTATTAAAAATAAAAAAAAGATTCCAGCGTTGCTAATCCACTCTTGCTATCCAGCGATGGATGATCATATCCAGCGACAGGGGATCTCTCAGTCCAGCGCTGTCCATACATCCGTCTTCTGTCTCCACTGCGGAGACAGAAGACACCCGTCACCTGACCCGCCCCTCTGACGCTGGTGAGGGGAGCCAGGGATTCCCTAATGACGTATGGGTGACCCCGCCCCCTCTGATGTAACGGAAACCTGCGTTACATCAGAGGGGGCGGGGTCACCCATACGTCACTGGGGAACCCCTGGCTTCCCTCACCAGCGTCAGAGGGGCGGGATCAGGTGACGGGTGGCCCCGCCCTCCTAATATAAGAAACGTCAGCGCTGGGATCCCCGCAGTGTCTCCGCAGTGGAGACAGAAGACGGATGTATGGACAGCGCTGGACTGAGAGATCCCCCGTCACTGGATATGATCATCCATCGCTGGACCCCGGAGATCCGTCGCTGGATAGCAAGAGTGAATTACCACCACTGGAATCTTTTTTTTTTTTTTTTTTTTTTAATAAAGGAATTTTTCAAAAGTGTGTTTGTCTCATTTAACCATTTTTACACTTTCTTTGTGAAATGGTAGGGGTACTTTTGTACCCCCTTACCATTTCAAACAGGGGGGGGTGGGATCTGGGGGTCCCCTTGTTAAAGGGGGCTTCCAGATTATGATAAGCCCCCGCCCGCAGACCCTCACAACCACAGGCCAGGGTTGTGAGGATGAGGCCCTTGTCCTCATCAACATGGGGACAAGGTGCTTTGAGGGGTCACAGACCCCCAAAGCATCCTCCCAATGTTGAGGGTATGTGGCCTGGTACGGTTCAGGAGGGAGGGGGGGCACTCTCTCGTCCCCCCCTCTTTTCCTGTGGCTTGCCAGGTTGCGTGCTTGGATAAAGGGTCTGGTATTGATTTTTAGGGGGACCCCCACGTCAAATTTTTTTTTTTTTTGATGCGGGGTTCCCCTTAATATCCATACCAGACCTGAAGGGTCTGATATGGATATTTAGGGGGACCCCCACGTCAATTTTTTTTTATTTGACATGGGGTTCCCCTTAATATCCATATCAGACCTGAAGGGCCTGGTAATTGAATTTAGGGGAACCCCCACGCTTTTTTTTTTTTTTTTTTTTATCAATTTATGAATGAATTGTCGGCTAATACAGAGAACACTCATTGAGTGTTCTCTATATTACGGGGAGCCGACAATATAGCCGCAAGTGATTTTAAAATACTTTTTTTCCTGCACAAATGACACTTTGTGCAGGGACAGTTCTAAGCACGGGAAACATGCGCCCCTTCACAGGCATACTATAGACATCCCCCAGGTACCACATTTAAAGGAATATTACACTTTTATTGTTTCACTTTAATCATTATTAAAATCACTGCTCCTGAAAAAACTGCATTTTTTTTGCATTGATCCATGTCCCCTGGGGAAGGACCCAGGTCCCCAAACACTTTTTAGGACAGTAACCTGCATATTACCCTTTAAAATTAGCACTTTAGATTGTGAACGTTCGAGTCCCATAGACTTTAATAGGGTTCTAAAGTTCACACGAAGTTTAGGTCTGTTCGCAGGTTCTGGTGCGAACCGAACAGGGGGGTGTTCGGCTCATCCCTATTTCTGTCATAAAATTTTTCTTCATAAATTTTGGCCAAAATGTATACTGCTACATATCTTTGGTAAAAATAACCCACATTAGTGTATATTATTTGGTCTTTGTGAAAGTTATACAGTCTACAAACTATGGTGCCAATCACTGAAAATTGATCACATCTGATCCTTCAGTACATCAGGTGGATCTCATTTCTTGAGACACTAACAAGTCAGGAAAGTACAAATACCCCCCAAGTGACCCCTTTTTAGAAAGTAGACATTCCAAGGTATTAAGTAAGTAGGATGGTGAGTTTTTTTAAGTTGTCATTTTTTCCCACAATTCTTTGCATAATACATTTTTTATTTTTTTTTTTTTTTTTTTTTTTTTTTACAAAATTGTCATATTATCAGGTTATTTCTCACACACAGCATATGCATACAACAAATTACACCCCAAAATACATTCTGCTACTCTTCCCGAGTATGGCGATACCACATGTGTGAGATTTTTACACAGCCTGGCCACATACAGAGGCCGAACATTGAAGTAGTACCTTCAGGCGTTCTAGGAGTATAAACGACACATCTCATTTCATTCCTACCCATCACAGTTTTGAAGGTTCTGGAGCACCGGGACAGTGAAATTACCCACACAATTACCCCATTTTGGAAAGCAAATACCCCAACGTATATTATATGAGGCATGGGCTGCAAATAGGTACTTGGGTACTCTGATGGACTGCAGATAGGTACTCTGGTACTTTGATGGGCTGGTGACAGGTACTTGAGTACTCTGATGGCCTGGTGACAAGTACTTGAGTACTCTGATGGCCTGGCGACAGGTACTGGGATACTCTGATGGCCTGTGACAGGTACTTGGGTACTCTGATGGGCTGGTGACAAGTACTTGAGTACTCTGATGGCCTGGTGACAGGTCCTCGGGTACTCTGATGGCCTGGTGACAGGTACTCGGGTACTCTGATGGCCTGGTGACAGGTACTCGCGTACTCTGATGGCCTGGTGACTGATATTTGGGTACTCTGAAGGGCGGTAATAGGTACTCATATGGACTGTGACAGGTACTCGGGTACTCAGATGGACTGTGACAGGTGCTCGGGTACTCTGATGGACTGTGACAGGTACTCGGGTACTCTGACAGGCTGTGACAGGTACTCGGGTACTCTGGTGAGGAGTGACAGGCACTCTGATGGACTGTGAGTGACAGGTACTATGATGGGTGGTGACAGGTCCTCTTTATTGGGGGGGCAATCAGTGTGATTTGTGTGTACTGTAAGCGGTAACGAGATTTTACCGCAATCTCCTCCTCACACATGATCGGTGTGTGAGGAGGAGAACCCCGTAACATCTCATTACCGCGGTTTGCTTACATCTAGTGATAGGCTATGAAAGGATCACAGCCGATCACGTGGGTAAACAGCCAGCCAATGGCTGTTTACCAGCATCGGTGATGACCAATGTTCCTGGGAACATGTCGCCACCGACGTGCACACGCAGCTTGCTCGCGATCGCATGCACGCGCCGTCCACAGTGGGGGTGTAACCATCTCAACCAAGTCACGGCCGATCACATGGTAAACAGCCATGCCCAATGGCTGTCCCCCCCCCCCCCCTCAGTGGCGAGCTGTGTCTCCGTGACACGTCGCCACAGAAGGAACAGGGATGCGCACACACGATCATTCCCTGTTTAAACAGGACGTCATATGACGTCCTCCCACCACAAGAGGTGCGCAACTAGTTAATAATGCTCTCTGTATTACGGGGAGCCATAAGTGAAAAAAAAATGCGTGGAGTTGCCCCCAAATTCAATTACCAGGCCCTTCAGGTCTGGTATGGATATTAAAAAAAAATTATGTGGGGTTCCTGGCAGGCCGCAGGAAAAGAGGGGGGACGAGAGAGCACCTCCCCCTCCTGAACCGCACCAGGCCACATGCCCTCAACATTGGGAGGATGCTTTGGGGGGTGTGACCCCTCAAAGCACCATGTCCCCATGTTGATGGGGACAAGGGCCTCATGCCCACAACCCTGGCCGGTGGCTGTGGGGGTCTGCGGGCGGGGGGCTTATCGGAATCTGGAAGCCCCCTTTAACAAGGGGTCCCCCATATCCTGCCCCCCCTATTTTAAATGGTAACGAGTACAGTGTACCCCTACCATATCACAAAGAAAGTGTAAAAGATTGTAAAAAAAAAGACACAGACACTGTTGGGATAAGTCCTTTATTTAAAAAAATCCACTCTTGGTATCCTGCAATGGCTGATCTCTTCTCTGGGGTCCAGCGATGCTTGATCTCTTCTGCGGGGTCTAGCGATGATCTCTCCCGATGATGCCCAGCGCAGCACATCCTGTCTCCACCGGTGACACCACGGGAATCTTGGCAGCCTGATAGGTCTTAGCTGAGGTGGACAGGGCCACCCGTCACCTGACCCCACCCCCCTCTGATGCAAGGGGAAACCCGAACTTCCCCAGTGACGTGCAGATGACCCGCCCCCTCTGATGTAACGGAAACCTGTGTTACACCTGGCATTACACCAAGGCATGCCTTGAATGACAATTGTTACAGATCCCAGTGTGCTTATGTTGGCGCTCACCCAAACTGTTAAGCCATGAAATGGCTGGTGTCATAGCTGATCACATGTACAGCACCATGGTAACTGCAGATCAAATAGAGGCCAAGAAGACAGTTTCCTAAAGCGGAGCTCCAGCCCCCCCTCCCCCCACCCAAAGATGAAAAGTCAGCAGCTACAAATACTGTAGCTGCTGACTTTTAATATTAGGACACTTACCTGTCCAGGAATCCTGTGATGTCGGCACCCCAAGCCGATCCATCCATCATCTGCCGGGTGCTGCCACCACCATTCCTTGTGAGGGAAACTGCCAGTTTCTGTTTTATCTTCACAGGTTCCCTACTGCGAATGTGCCAAGTGCGCTGCGCTTTCTGAATGACCTGGCAGAGGGGTAAAGGAGAAGGATGGCCGAACCTCCTGCAGCGAGGTCTCCTGGAATTGGGGATAGGTACCTCTCAAAAACACATACCCGTTCCCCCGAAAGGTGCCAAATGTGGCACTGGGGGGGGGGGGGGGTGGGGTGGTTGTTATAGATGAGAGGAGCTTCCACGTTTGAGTGGAACTCCAATTTTAAGGTTTAGCTGCACTTGTTTACAGCCTAACCACAGGTCTAAATTAAAGTAAACCTGTCATGACAGAAATGTGAAGGCTACCATTGCTGACCTTGCCTAATGAATATGCTAATTTCGCAACCACAAGGCTCATTGTTTGACTTTATTGCTTTGAGTGGCTGTCCTAGAATATGTGTGTGTATATATATATATATATATATATATATATATATATAAATAAATAACAGGGTTTTACTTTTTCTTTCGACAAGTCCAATTTATATTCTTCATGTTCAAGTTCATTCATTCATTCATGTTCAATCAAGGTTGGTGACTCACACTGTAAAGACAGAGAACAACAGTATAGAACAGACAACTAGCAGGTTCAGAAGGAAGTCAAGCAATGGCAGTGCCTATATTTCTTCTAGGTCAAAATTTTTGCTTAAAAAAGGCAGCCTCTGGAGAACTTTATTTTTAAAATGCACACTCTTGGACTCTCATCCTTACTGATTTCACTGACCCAGACCTTTTTGAGTTGGAACCTCTGTCAGGTGTTTATTGCTACACCAAAAAAGCAGAGACCTATTGCTGATTCTTTATTCCTGATCACATGTATAGGTTCTCATGTATGTAGTAAACAATTATGCCTGATTCACACCTATGCATTGTGCAGATTTGCACTACAGTCCATTTAACAAGGTTTCCTATGGAACGCATTCTGTAGAACAAATCTGAAAAATGCAAAAAGCACAAAAGATGCATAGGTGTGAATCAAGCCTTAAACTCTGGGGATTGTGAGTCTTTAAACCATTTCATCACACTTAAAGCGATACTAAACACACACTCTTTAACTTACATTGTCCCTTCTATTTCTGTATATTGATGATGGCACTATAATGGATAAAAAAAAAAAAAAAACATGTCCAAGCACTTTTTTCCTAATTGATATACAGATGTCACATGACTCGGCTCTTTCCAAGCCTGTCTGCAGGGAAACATAAGGAGGAGATTCTAGTCCCCCACTGCTGGTCACATGTTCAAAATAAGAAAAAACTGCTTTTGAAATACAAAATTGGCATACAAATATGTATTTGAAATCAGATCTTTATTATTTTGTGGCAATAACATGGTGTGGACACAGGCTGAGCCACACCCCTACAGCCTGTGTTTTAGAATAAGGGGGAGGTGAAGCCTCCGCTAATCTACATGTAATATCCAGCCCCCATTATGTTTAGCTGGTTATGGAGGAGGAGGGCTGTAATTTACCACTGTGTATACTTCCTCACGTGTAACTCTATAGTCACATGGGCTGCTCAGATGTGATAGGGAGGAAATGCTCAGAACAGAAACTCAGTGAAAACTGAGCATGTGAAAAGTTGCAACCACAGCTGGAGATAGAGGACAGCAGGATCAACCAGGATTTTTGCAGAATATAGAAAAGGAATCTCATAGTGACTGAGTGAATACTAACAGCATGTAATACACAATTTATTGATAGTTTTCTATTACATCGTAGGTGAGGCTGAAAAAAGGCACCAGTCCAAGTTCAACCTATGGTGTGTGTGTGTGTGTTTATGTCAATAGTACATCGTATACCCCTGTATGTTGTGGTCATTAAGGCGCCCATCTAATATTTTTTAAAACTATTGACACTCCCAGCTGATACCACTGCTTGTGGGAGAGAATTTCCACATCCTTACCACTCTGACAGTAAAGAACCCCCTACACAGTTTAAGGTTAAACCGCTTTTCTTCTAATTTTAGTGAATAGCTGCATGTCTTTTTAAATTCTTTCACTGAAAAGTTGTTTCCCTATGCTAGGGTCACCAGTACAGTATTTGTACATTGCTATCATATCCCCTCGCAAGCGTCTCCTTGTAGTCTTTCCCCATAGCGGAGGTCCTCCATTCCCTTTATTAGCTGTGTTGCCCTTCTTTGTTCGCTCTCCAGTTCCAGCACATCCTTCCTGTGGACTGATGCCCAGAACTGTATGGCATATGCAAGATGAAGCAAGACCAGAGTATTGTAGAGTGGGAGAATTATCGTTTTATCTCTAGAGTGAATACCCTTTTTAATGTATGCCAATATTCTGTTGGCTTTGCTTGCAGCAGCCTGGCATTGCCTGCCATTGCTGAGCCTGTCATCTACTAGGACCCCCAGGTCCTTTTCCATCCTAGATTCCCCCAGAGGTTCTCCCCATAGCGAGTAACTTGCGTTACATATATTTGGCACCCAAAAGGCATTACCTTACATTTTTCAACATTAAATCTCATTTGCCACGTAGTTGCCCACCCCATTATTTTATTTAGGTATTCTTGTAAGGTTTCAACTTTCCACCTCGTACGTAGAAGTTATTGCCCTGCACAGCTTTGTATCCTCCGCAGATACGAAGATTGAGCAGTACAGCACGTCTACAGGCCTGCCTTCATCTAGACAGCTCACTTCTTCAAAAGAAGGTTAAAAGATTGGTTTGGCAAAAAGGATTCTTCATGAATCCATGCTGATTACTTCTAATAATACCTTTTTCATTACCAAAATCTTGTATATAGTCCTTTATCATCCCCTCCAATAGCTTGCAGGCTATTTATGTTAGGCTAACTGGCCTGTAGTTCCCAGGGATATATCTCGGCCCTTCAGCCTTGAATTTTTGAAGGCCTTCTCTCTTGCTTTTATATGCATTTTTACATTGGAGTTTAGAAACCCAGGATTTAATTTAGCTCTTTTAAACTTATTTCCCATTGGAATGCACTGGTCAATACATTTAGTATGCTCTTAAAGCACTCCCATTTAATATCATCTAGCAAAGAGCGCAGTTTAGAGAAGTTGGATCTTTTGAAATTCAGTGTCCTTGTATTACCCTTGCGTTTCCCATTTCTGTGATTTATACTGAAACGAATTAATCTGTGGTTACGGTTTCCTAATTTGCCCTGCATGTCTACATCCGCAATAAAGTCTGTATTGTTGGTAATGAGTAGGTCTAGTAATGCATTGTTTCTTGTTGGTGCATTCACCATCCAACCCATGAAATTGTCCTGCAAGACATTTAGGAAATGGCAAGTCTTAGCCCTTGTACACACGGTTGGACATTCCGACAGAAAATGTCCGATCGGATCGTGTTGTCGGACAATCTGACCGTGTGTGGGCTCCATCAGACTGTTTCCATCAGAATATCCGACTGACAAAGTTTTACAGCTGGGCTATAAAATTTTCCGACAACATGGTCCGATGGGACTTTGTCCTATGGTTTGTAGAGAATTCCGATTGGACAATGTGCCACGCATGCTCAGATCAAATTCCTAGACCAAAGCTATTGGCTACTAGCCTGAACGTAGTCCCGTTGTTATGAAATAACGTCACCACGTTCTGAACGATCGGATTTTCCGACAACTTTGTCCGACCGTGTGTATGCAACACAAGCATCGGACAAAATCCGACGGATTTTGTTGTCGGAATGTCTGACCGTGTGTACAAGGGCTTAGACAAATGCACGGTTCCTTCTGCCCAGTCTATCTGGATAATTAAAATCCCCCATTATAATAGAATTTCCCATCCTTACTGCCATTCCAAGCTGTGATAGGAGAGCCATCTCCCCCACCTCCCTCTGGTTAGGGGGCCTATAACATATGCCCAGCATTACTTTGCTATTAGTTTCCTCCCTTTTGAGCACTACCCACAAGGATTCCACCTCCTCCCTTGGTGATATTGTCCCTCACATTCACTTACACATCATTCTTGATATACAAGCATACCTCTCCCCCTTTTTATCCTCCCTGTCTCAGCGATATAAGGATATAGGGAATACCCCTGAATGGTTGTCAGCCAATCATGAGAGCTGTAAAACCAAGTCTCTGAAATTCCCACAAAACTGAAATCCTCCTCGTACATTAGCAGCTCCAGTTCTCTCATCTTGTTAGTCTGACTTTTAGCACTGGCATACAAGCCTTGTAATTTTGTCGGGTCGCATACTATTTCCTTGTTACTTATGTTGCTGCAATTTGGATTTGCCAACTTGGGTTTTGATATTCTAGTCACCCTACCACTAATGCCAACAATATTACCTGCTGAGCTTTGTACCACGCTGGCTAGCTCTACATATGGACCCTCCCCCATTACCTAATTTAAAAGCCCCTTTTTAGCCAGCTTATCTCTCAGGCAGAGCTACACCCTCCCCATTAAGGTGCAGTCTGTTCCTGCTAAAGAGCCAACTGAGAAGTCAGCCCAGTTCTCCCAAACACCTCCTTTCTACACCAGCACCCCAGCCACTTGTTAATTCCCCTAATCTCCCGCTGCCTCTCTGATGTGGCTTGAGGTTGAGGGGGAGATCTTTGGATCCCAAAAACATGTTGCCGTTTTCCTTACCATGTTCACTGCTTGGCACTTTTTTTTTTAAATTCTGATAAGAGATTGCTCCTGTCTAACAGGTGCTACGAAAGACAGCTAGCTATATCAAAAGCACATATTTAAATTTCAGAATAAAACTCAATACACTTAATTTATTGTTGACATATTTTTCAGAGAACAATAATTTTAGGTAATTACATATAGTACATTAGAATAAATGTAAGAATGAACAAATTAAGTAATTACTTTTAATTAAAAAAGCAAGATATACATCTGAAAATAGACTACAGGATACTGACCATATTATCTTCAGAGACAAACCCTGAACCCCTCTCCTCAAAAAACAAAAACAAAAAAATTTGCAAGAAAATATTTCGGCCACCTTTTTTTTTTAAGAACATTTTGTGATGTATTATCACATGTTGATTTTGTTTTTTCCAAGACTCCTTTTCAGAAACAGTCCTTTTCGAAAAAGTCTTTGCCAAGTTAAAAAAAAAAAAGAAGTATAAATAAATTTGCATTAATAAAAATGCAGCTCTGAAACTAATGAACTAGCTAGCCAATCTATGCTAAAAGTAGAACTGTAGGCAAAACTTCTCGTTTTGGATAGAGTAAGGAAGGGTTATAAACCCTGTGGGTTTTTTTTTTTTTGCACCATCTGTGTCCATTGGGGCTTTACACTATCACTTCCAGCTCCATAGCCAAAACACGAAGTGAGAGGAAGTTCTTGCAGATTGAGAAAATCAATGGGGGGGGGGTCACCAGAACTAGCGTCCCCATCGGATAATTTACCCTCTATCACTATTCTGAGAACAACCCATAAACGTGGGGTTTTTTTTTGTTTTTTTTTTACTTTTCTTTTCAGCGATGATGGTAAACTGGACAAATAGGGAGGTTAAGGCTGGGTTGCCACTTATGCGATCCCAGACATTGCATTTGACTCACATCGCATTGCTGTGCACATCACCTGCGATATCTGTGCAATGGGAAAACAGCCATACAGTTTGTATGGCTGAAATCGCATTGCATCAAAATGGTGCAGGACCCTTTTTTTGGTCCACACTGGAATTGGATTGTATGGTTGTAGAGACCCATGCAATCCAATTTCACAGTCCACACTGCGTTCTGCAAACAGATTTGGGGGTGTCATTAACTTTACATTGACACCCACAGCAGTGCGCAGAGAGCAGTGCGAACTGCCTGCGAGTCAGATGCGATGCTGCACAGAAATTGCGCTGGTTTCTGCATCACAACCAGTGTGAACCGAGGCTCAATCACCCCAACAACTCCAGACAGAAAAACTGTGCAATCTAAAAAGGCAGTTGCATTTCCTAGCACTCCCATGCAGCATATATACTGTCATGCAGCAAAAACACTCATATCTACTATACTGGCCACTTTGGTCACTGAATCCGTCTGCTTACATCCCAAGTAGAAACACTGGGGTTGATTTACTAAACTTGGAGTGTGCAAAATCTGGTGGAGCTGTGCATAGTAACCAATCAGCTTCTAGGTTTTATTGTCAAAGCTTAATTGAACAAGCTGAAGTTAGAAGCAGATTGGCTACCATGCACAGCTGCACCAGATTTTGCACTCTAGTTTTAGTAAATCAACCTACTGCGTCATATGTCTATCTGAACACTGTCATTTTCCCAGACTGTGCAACATTACATAAAACTAGACTGGTAAAAAGTGTCCCTGGTCAATACAGGTGCTTAGAGCAGAGTCACTACTGATTAAAGCCATGCACTAATTGAGCAGATTTAATTCTGGATGTAAAATTAAAGCTGGCACTCATAATTGACACTTCCACCACACAATAATGGACTGCTTTGCTAGAGCAGCATTTGTGGAGCCTTTGACCCTCTGCTGTTACAGGCCTACATTCACTGACCATTCCAATATATTACAGCATGTGTGGTCCTTTGGAGATACAAGGGGCTGCACTTGAGGCTCCCTATGCCAAAAAATAAATAAAAAAAATTGACCACCACTGGTGTAGATATATATATTCAGCCCTAGGAACATGCCAGCAATCACCCAATGGTTTGGGTTTATGGATGTTTATCATTACATAGAAAGAAAATGTGCAAAAAGCAATCCACTACAAACCTTGCACAAAATAAGGTTAAGAAAAAAGGAACTCATTTGCATCAGTATTTCTATCATGGGAGTGCAGTAGTTTTCTTTTCTACAAAATAGGTGGTGTGCTACCCATTATTCGCTTTGTTCAGTAAACTTATAAACATGGGTATAAACAAAGCACTTGTTCAAAGTGTATAGCCTGATTGGAAGAAAGATCCAGCCAACTCCAGCAACAATATTATAGTATGCCATAGACAGCCATTTAAGCAGATAAAGGTTTTGTTTTTTGTTTTTAACAGAAAGTCATTCCCTTAAACAGTTGTTATAACTGATACACGTTTTAACAAGTGTTCATGTCAATCCCTTACAGAACAAACCAAACATTATAGCTCATAGTCAAAAATGTAGTCGTTGGCCAAGTATATTCTACGGAAAATAAGCGCTGCCAATGCTAAGGTCAGCAATACTATCAGCAGTGTTGTTCCGGTGTTGCTTGCATCGCCAGTATGTTGCTGGACTGGGATGATCCCTGGAGAAGCCGGATTTCTTCTCGGTTGTGCTCGTCGCTGCCGAGGGCTCATGGACACATTGGGAGTTGGGGCTGGCTGTTCCTCTTCTTCACCAGATGGAGCTTCTCTATCATGGGTCTCAGCCTGAAAAAAGGGGATTGCTGAATTAAGAACAGTGCATAGGTGTTTTTCCAACATATCCCAGTGTATATGATTTTACTGTGACCCCGACTGTCAGTTTGCTATTGTTCTGAAACCACAAAAAGACACTCAATGAAAACCCAATCCAACAACTGTTATATTATTAACACAAAAAGCCAAAAATAGTTATTTATTCTTTAATTTTTAAATTTCCAATATGGTATAGAAATTAGCGGACCTCCAGCTATCGCAAAACTACAATTCCCATCATGCCTCTGCCTCTGGGTGTCATGCTTGTGGCTGTCAGAGTCTTGCTATGCCTCATGGGAGTTGTAGTTCGGCAACAGCTGGAGGTCCGTAATTGCATATGCCTGGTATAGAGCTACCATTAGTATAAATAACAGTATACTAATGAATAACAGAAAAACAAAAGAAACCAATTTTCATGCAAAGTCTTTTTCTTTTCCCTCATAAGAACATATATGCAGGCTAAATATGCATTTACATATTTCTGCAATCTTTATATTTTCATATCATTTATATTACTAGAATCTACTGAATCCCACTCCATACTGCTTGCACACCTCATTGATCCCAACAACATATAATTAATTGGTCTATATTTGGCCTGTTTTTGTTCCATTCTTAGAATGTAAAGCCTGAAAAACGTAAACTTCTTGTCTCCTGCCTGATAAATATACAATCGGAAGTTTTTTTAACCACTTCAATACAGGGCACTTAGACACCTTCCCGCCCACGCTAATTTTCAGCGCTGTCACAAATTTAATGGTAATTGGGTGGTCATGCTACACTGTACCCAAACAAATTGTTTATCATTTTGTTACCACCAAAAGAAAGCTCTATTTGTGGGATTTGATCGCCCCTGTGATTTTTATTTTTTGTGCAACAAATAAAATAAATTAAAAAAATAAAAAAAAGGACCAAAAATTTTTGGGGAAAAAAAAAAAAATGAAAAAAAGTTTGTTAAATTGTTTTGTAAATAAGTATGTTTTCTTCTTCAATGACGGGCACTGATAAAGGCGGCACTGATGAGCACTCATAGGCGGTACTGACAGGTGGCACTGATGAAATGGGTGGCATTGCTGGGCATTACTCAAATCAATGGCTTTTCCTGTTTACATCGTGGTAATGAGTCTCCATCGGAGGCTCTTTACCGAGATCAGTGTAGTGTTGTGTCAGACTGACGCACCGCACCACCCATCGCCGCCGCGATACGCACCCCCACAGGCAAGTGGAAGCTGTTATCCTGAAGGACGTCATATGATGCCCAGTCAGGATAACTGAACCACCGTCTGGCCGTCATTTTGCTATAGGCTGGGTGGGAAGTGGTTAATGTGTGTTAAATAAATTTGATTAAAAAAAAAAATATTTTGGAAATTTAGAGCTGTCCTGTTTCCTCTGCACACTTCCTGTATTATGTGAAAGATACTGCTTTGCCCCATTTGCTATCTTGGACTACAGAATGCTTAGCCTTTATGTTATATAGGGTTTAGAAGTTTGTTAAAAGTCAGTGGGCAGAATTGACACCACTCAGTTCACAAAAATAATTTATGCCGTCAGCTCACAACAAAGCTTAAGAGCCAAGAGCATTTCTTGCAGATCGACAGGTATTTTACTGTACTTGAAGGGTTTTTGAAGAGATACAATATGGGGATATTTAGGTCTAGCTATAATTAGATCTATAAAAAAATATCCATCTTTCTCCACCCCAAGTAACACGACTGGGCACTGATTGCACAGTACCTTAGGCAAATCAGAATACAATAAATATAAAAAGGCTGTGGCATAAAAAAAAAAAGTTACATAGTATGAGGTATGGTGGCATGTCATATCAACATTTTATATACAACTGTCAAACTTTCCATACACTAAATACCAATATGCATTAACCAAATGTTAACCACTTGACCTCTGGAAGATTTACCCCCTTCATGACTAGGCAATTTTTGCGATAAGGCACTGCGTTATTTTAACTGACAATTGCACGTACATAAAATTATGTAATTTTTTCCCCACAAATAGAGCATTAGAGCTTTCCTCACAAATAGGGGCGGTATTTGATCACCACTGCATTATTATTATTTTGCGTAGAAATAAATAATAATTAAAAAAAAAAATAGACAATTGTAAAATTTACTTTCTGCTATAAAACACATCCAAAAAAATAAATAAAATGTAAAACATCGAATTTCTTCATATTATTTAAGTCAATATGTATTCTGCTACGTTTTTGCTAAATAAAATTTCCATTAAGTGTATATTGATTGATTTACGTGAATGTTACTGCATCTACAAACTATGGTATATTTTTATGGAATTTTTATTGATTTCTCATACTAGTACTGGCGGCAATCAGCGACTTATAGCGATATTGCTGCAGACAATCGGACACTTTGCGGGAACCAGTGACACAAATACAGTGGTCAGTGCTAAAAATATGCACCGTCACTGTACTAATGACACTGGCTGGGGGGGGGGGGGGGGGTTGGTTAATCATCTAGGACAGTCAAAGGGTTATCTGTGCGTCATTGAGAGGCTGAGCTGGGTGCCGGTTCACGCAGGTGGGTGGATCCCGACCATATGGTTGCAATCTTTCCTGAGCCTGGACCAGCACTGTGACGTCAACCGACAGCAGGCTGAAAACCGGTCACATGAGTACAGAAAGAACTGATGCACAGGAGAAGTACAGCTGTGCCTTCTCCTTTAAGTAGCGCAAAACTTGAGATCACAATACGAAGATATATTTTTCAAGAATATGACCATAACTGTGGTGGAAAAACAAAAGCTAAAAAAAAAAAAAAAAAAAAAATCTAATCCTTTAAAACGCTAATGCCTACACAAAAAGCATACTATAACATCAGGAGATAAGACAAAGCAAATATGTTTGCACAAGTTACAAATATTAATGCACAGTTCATCAGTTTAAGTGTTCCACAAAAACAATTATTCTGCATTTGTCTTTGCATAGGAAGCTTTAGCGTTTGAAGTTAACAGTTTGTTCCAGAGTACTTTGTTTTGTTAGGCAGTTGTCTGCTTAGCCTACAGCATAAATGAGATCAGGCAGCAAATGTAACTGAATGTGGAGTAAGCTTTCCGCAGCTTAATGCATTTCCATTGAGACAGGTCCCAGTCATCAGCTACGTCATACACTACATGCGAATTGTGTTTGTTCTTTGTGTAAATTCCCCCGTATAACAGAGCATTCAAGATAAAAGGGGCTTTTAGAAAAGGGAAAAAAAAAAAAAAAAAAAAAAAAACACACAACAAAAAAGAAATAAATAACAAAAAAGGACCACTGAACTCCTCTAGTGTGAAGTCGTCATTGGAGGGTATTCCCCCAGTTACTGAGCCTGTGAAATGCAAAGCCTGCCACAGCAGATGGTCTGACGTTATTAGACGTGTTTTTGTCTATAGCAATCCTCAGGCCCATCGCTGCTAAAATAAACAAATAAATAAATAAAGTGCAGCTTATCTAGGATTTGAGCACAATTTATCACTGAATTTAGATTGCATTTACAAAAGTCCTACAGCAGCTGCTTTGGCTCAGGACCAGGCTCCCTGCACTCCCATAATGGATGTGTTATATAAGTACCACAGGCTGGGAGAATTAGGCAAATGCCAAATTAATACTTACAATTATAAAAGCGGTATTACATAAACAAGAAGCTCTCATCACATTTCATATTTAAGGAAAAAAAAAAAGAAAAAAAAGAAGAAGCTTGATATCAAAGCCCCCAACTCCCTCAGTGCCCCCTCCGTAATGCAAACAACCATCTTCTGCCTAGATACTTACCCTCACCACTGGCTGGTATGCCAGATTATCTCTTCGGGAGTACGACAGTTAAAATCTTGTATTGGAAGCCATCCAGTATAGAACAGTACTTTGGAGGGCAGAAAGCTTGGTTTTCTGCTATTTTATAGAGGGATCAGTTCTCCTTTGTTACTTACTAAACAGGAGATTTGTGAGAAAATTGGGAATAATGTGTTTGTTTACAAATTTTGAAATTTTTTAAACAAAACTTTAAAAAACAGGCTTCTGGCGATCCAAAGGTTTGTCAGATAGAACATTACCTTTACATATTTAAAGGAGAGGGGGGGGGGGTGTTGTGGGACTTTATATGAGGCACAGGACCTATTGGTCAGATGCCTCCATCCCTAATTAACATTCAATGAGGAAAGGGAATACTATGCTATTTTATTATGATGCCTTGTTTTGTAAATTGTATATGGAATGAAAATTAGAATTTTCTATGTGCATTGTATTGAGATCCAATATGTACAGATATATAATCAATTGTTCAGACACATTTTTTTCATGGTCACCTTCTCAGTTACATGCTTCATATAAAGTCCCAATTCCTTCTCCAGTGATGGAAAAAAAATCCTCCTACATAAGTTGTACCAGTTTATCTACAGCTGTCCTTCCCCTACATCCAAAGTGCAAAATGAACACAGGATCTCTCAGCTCTGAAAAACAAGGGGTGGAGAGCTGAAGTTACATCCATGAGGAGAGCTCTAAGAGCTGATTGGAGTGAAAGGACACACCCTCCTCCACACAGCAAAACAGGAACAATCACACACTGTGCTCTCCAGTCACCATTTTGCTCTAACGTTTGCGGTGATACCCAACATGTGTGGTGCGAATACCGTTATGGTATATGAGCGGTGTCCTCTCCTGCCACTTCTTAAAGCATTCCAGCGGCTCATGAGCTGCTCGGTACGCTTTTATGAGAAAGCCAGCCGCTGGCTGTAAGAAAACGATACTGGGGTTTATAGCCAATATCTTCAGTCATGATCCCGGTAAACCACTTGTAAATTGCAAAGTATATATACACGTATTGCGGTCAGCAAGTGGTTAAATTGTCACTAAAGGCAAAAAACATTTTTTTGGTTGTTTTATTTATTTATTTTTTTGATAGAGAACAGGAGGTTAGAACAGTTTTTGTTTTGTTTTTTGTCATCTGTGTCCTATTGCGGAGATTTTTCTTCACTTCCTCTCCCAGGGCCAAAACAGGAAGTGAGAGGACATCTATCCAAAGTAAGGGAATCTCTGTGTATCACAGGGTCACCTATTTCTTTTTTGATGTCAATCTAAAACATTTGGGATTTTCTTTTACTTTCAATAACAGTAAACAGGACAGATAAAGAGGGTGGATCCCCCTTAAGCTTTGTTCTTACAATGGAAAGAGTTTAAATGTTTTTATGAAGAAAATGTTTTATATTTTCTTCAGAAATCAAAAGTTGAAATTGTAATATTCCAGGAGCCCCCTTTCCAGTCAGATCGTGTACCCGTATGCCATAATAGGTACTACGCCCCCATTGGTTTCATAGTACAAATCTCAAGGGTAAGTCTAAGGGATTGTCTATTGGTATTCATAAGAATCCCCCCCCCCCCCCCCCCGACTCTTGTAGACCAGAGGCCTGACCGTAAAAGGTAGATATCTACTTTTGAAGATCTTTGGGGAAGACTATTTACTGTTGCAAATCATCTACCCAATTCCAATCAGGTTAAAGTTGCTTTCCAGTTCAATCATCAATTTATCATTGGTCAATTGAAATCTCTTCAAGAGAGGCTTTATAATCGCCATCTAGTGGATGTTTAGAGGAGTCTTCATCCACAAACTACTAACTACACTTTCTTTTCCCTCCTTCCTCAAACCTATAGTGAGTAGGCTAGCTAGACTAATTTTTTTGTTAGTCATCCTGGGCTTGATTGGTCGCCTATGTGCGACATTGAGGCATAGATATGGTCAGATCATTCCCCTCTTTTTCTCCAGATCACACTTCCATTTCCCTCTTAGGGAGTGGATAATAATTCTATACTTAGATAAAAGTGTTTTTCAAACGATGATTATGACCATTCGCAACTTCCTGCAGATCTCATCATTGACCCCACTTCGTTACCACTCCAATGGAAGGCACTAAAATCAGTGTTAAGAGGGGATTTTATCCAACATGGCTATAGTTCAAAGGAGGAACGGTCGGAGATGATAATATTTACTCTTACTCATTTACGAGATTTCGAAATTAAACATAAGAATACCCCAACAGAAATTTTGGTGACTAGATCAAGACTGTTGGAGCTATATAGTTCTTCTATGACCACCAGATGGTAAAACGCTACAAATTGGAGAACAATCCCTTGCACAGTTATTAAAATCGAGAACAAATCTGACATACGTTTCTAAAATACTGACTCCCAATGGTACGTTAGTCCATGATCCCGTTTCCATTCTCCAGGGGTTTTGAACTCATTATCATGGATTTATATAGTTTACAGGTTTTCTTTGTCCTCAAAATTAGATGCTAGGGAGGAAGCTATGGCAACATATGTTGCTGAACATCCTCGAACAGTCTTGGACGAAGAAAAAAGGGACGCTTTAGAGGCCCCCTTTATGGAGGAGGAGCTTCTTACTTCAATTCATAGTATTTCACCAGGGAAGAGTCCCGGTCCAGATGGTTTTACCTAAAAATTCTATAGACAATTTTGTGATGTTCTTGCTCCGTTTTTGCTTAAAGGTGTTCAATGCGGTATCGCAAGGGGAGTCATTTCCAACTCAGGTTCTTTAAACACATTTCTTTAAATACCAAAACCTGATAAAAATCACGCTTTATGTTAACATTTTCAGCCTCTTTAATTGGGGTGGATTTAAACATTTACTCTAAGATGATTAATAGACTTCAATTGGTGCTTCAGGGTTCTTATTCATCTTGACCAGGTGGGTTTAGTCACTGAACAGAAGGCATGGGCGTATACAATTAAAACAATGTTGCTAATGCAACACGCCCAGTTCTTTTCTATTCCCATGTGCCTCCTTTCAGTAGACACAGAGAAGGCTTTTGTTTTGACAGGGTCAGTTGTGCAGTCTTGTGACATACACTAGTCCAAATGAGACTGGGCCCTAGGATGATCTCTAGTATTTTGGCCTTGGACGCCTGCCCCTCTGCAAGGGCGAGGGTCAAGGGATCACTCTCTGCACGATTCCCTATTAATAATGGTTTGCATCAGTGTTGCCCTTAGCTTTATATATTAAAAATGGAGCATTTGACGGTTGCCATTAGGCGTAATCTTAACCACTTAAGGACCGCCGCATGGCAATGTACGTCAGTGCAATGGCACCGACAGGCACAAGCACGTACATGTACGTGCTCGCCTTCCAGCGGGTGGGGGGTCCGATCGGACCCCCTCCCGCTGGATGCAGCCGTCCGTTTCGCTGCAGGAGCGATCCGGGATGAGGGGATGGCCGTTGGTTTCTGGCCATCCCCTCTTGATCGCTCCTGGCGAATGAGAAGCTTCCCCCTGCTGTGTATAGTAAACACAAGCAGGGAGGAAGTGATGTCATTCTCCTCGGGCGGTCTTTTTAAACCGGACTACGAGGAGAACACTGAAAGTAAGTGCACCAAACACTATACTAACATGTAGGCACACAAACCCCCCCCCCCCGATCACCCCCCGATCCCCCCTCCCCCTCCCAGTCACAGTGTCACTGATTGCAGTGATCATTTATTTTCTGATCACTGCATTTAGTGTCAGGTGTGACAGTAAAAACTGTCAGAGCAGTAAGTGTTAGGTCCAGGGTAGCCCCCTACCCCCCCCCCATAAAGGTTTAACCCCCTGATTGCCCCCTAGAGTTAACCCTTTCATCCCTTTTGCCAGTGTCACTAAGCAATCGTTTTTCTGATCGCTGCATTAGTGTCACTGGTGCCGCTAAGTAGCTAGTTATTATTTTAGGTTCACCGCCAGGTTTTTATAGCGCTGGGTACCCCGATATACTACCCAATAATGGTTTTAACCCCCTGATTGCCCCTAGTTAACCCTTTCACCCTCTTTTGCCAGTGTCACTAAGCGATCGTTTTTCTGATCGCTGCATTAGTGTCACTAGGTAGCTAGTTATTTTTTTAGGTTCACCGCCAGGTTTTTATAGCGCTAGGTACCCCCATATACTACCCAATAATGGTTTTAACCCCCTGATTGCCCCTAGTTAACCCTTTCACCAGCGATCACCGTATAAGTATCACTGGTGACGCTGGTTAGCCAGTTAGTTATTTTGGTTCCCCGTCAGGTTTTTATATAGCGCCAGGGACCCCCATATACTACCTAATAAAAATTTGAACCCCCTGATTGGCCCTAGTTAACCCTTTCACCAGTGATCACCGTATAAGTGTTACGGGTGACTCTGGTTAGTTAGTTTGCTTTTTATAGCATCAGGGCACCCACCATTTATTACCCAATAAAGGTTTAACCCCCTGATCACCCGGTGGATGATATCAATTAGGTTTTAGGGTCAGGGTCTGCGTCGCCCCAGGCAGCGCTAGGTTAGTGCCAGTACCGCTAACACCCACGCGCAAAGCATAAACCTCCCATAGTGGTATAGAATCTGAAAAGATCAATATCTGATCAGATCTATACTAGCGTCCCCAGCAGTTTAGGGTTCCAAAAAAACGCATTGTTAGCGGGATCAGCCCAGATACCTGCTAGCACCTGCGTTTTGCCCCTCCGCCCAGCCCACCCAAGTGCAGTATCGATCGATCACTGTCACTTACAAAACACTAAACACATAATTGCAGCGTTCGCAGAGTCAGGCCTGATCCCTGCGATCGCTAAGTTTAAATCCGGAAGGCAGTGCTCGGTTTTCGGGGTCCCGTACGTGGCTAGGCTCCCAAAAAGTCCCCCACATGTGGTATCCCCGTACTCGGGAGAAGCAGCAGAATTTATTTTGGGGTGTAATTTCACTTATGCCCATAGCATGTGTTAGCAATATATCATTTAGTGATAACTTTGTGCAAAAAAAAATAAAATTTAATATTCCTGCAACTTGTGGCAAAATATAAAATATTTCATGGACTCAACATGCCTCTCAGTAAATAGCTTGGGGTGTCTACTTTCCAAAATGGGGTCATTTGGGGGAGTTTTGTGCTATTTTGGCATTTTATGGCCTTCGAAACTGTGATAGGTAGTGAGGAGTGAAATCAAAAATTTGCACCCTTAGAAATCCTCAAGGCAGTGATTGGTTTTCGGGGGGGCCGTACGCTGCTAGACTCCCAAAAAGTCCCACATATGTCGTATCCCCATACTCAGGAGAAGCAGCAGAATATATTTTGGGGTGCAATTCCACATATAACTATGGCATGTGTGAGCAATATATCATTTAGTGACAACTTTTTGTAAACTTTTTTTTTTTTGTGTCATTATTCAATCACTTGGGACAAAAAAACAAAAAAAAATATTAATTCAATGGGCTCAACATGCCCCTCAGCAATTTCCTTGGGGTGTCTACTTTCCAAAATGGGGTAATTTGGGGGGGGGGGGGGAGTTTGTACTGTCCTGCCATTTTAGCACCTCAAGAAATGAGATAGGCAGTCATAAATTAAAAGCTGTGTAAATTCCAGAAAATGTACTCTAGTTTGTAGACGCTATAACTTTTGCGCAAACCAATAAATATACGCTTATTGACATTTTTTTTTTTTACTAAAGACATGTGGCTGAATAAATTTTGCCCTAAATTTATGATTAAAATTGAGTTTATTCGATTTTTCTTATAACAAAAAGTAGAAAATATATTTTTTTCTTGAAATTTTCGGTCTTTTTCCATTTATAGTCGCAAAAAATAAAATAAAAAATCGCAGAGGCAATCAAATACCATCAAAAGAAAGCTCTATTTGTGGGAAAAAAAAGGACGCAAATTTAGTTTGGGTACAACATTGCATGACCACGCAATTTACAGTTAAAGCAGTGCAGTGCGAAATTGTAAAAAGACCTCTGGTCCTTAGGCTGACAATTGGTCCGGGGCTGAAGTGGTTAACATCCCTGTGATATTTGTAGGTCCACTTCAGGTCAAACTGTCTCTATTTGCAGATGACCTCCTGCTGTACATGACCCAACCCCACATATTCATACCTTCTCTTCTACAAGAATTTTAAGTTTGGTTTTGTGAGTAAATTCAAGGTCAATCTTTTTAAATTGGAAATTCTCAATGTTTAACTCTCGGCGACCACAATACAGACACGACTTTCAGAATCTGTTCAACTTCTTTAAAATATCTAGGGGTACATATCCCACAGGATCAAAAGTTCTACTTTCTTAACAATGAAGCGCTTTTATATAAAACCATTCTTGTTCTTCAAAACTATGACAGGAAACCCCTCTTGTGGAGAAAATCATTACACTGAAAATGGATGTCATTCCAAGCTTTGTATCTCTTTTCCAAACAGTTCTAGTATATATTCCAGCTGCTTTTTTTCATAATCTGCAGAGGGCCTTTACAGCCTTCACATATGGGAATCAGAATGTTCCCGATTGAATCGTAAAGTGCTTTCTCTACCTAGGAATAGAGGCGGCATGAATGCCATGTATCCATGGATGCAGCTTTGTACTATCAAGCATCCGTCCTAAAAAGGATCGTAGATTGGTTTCACTATTGCCAAGGCAAACCGTGGGTTCAGACTGATCATTAGCCTTGTGGGATCTACAAGCTCTCCCCTGGATTCCTAAGAGTAAGGACACTGGACCCTTTAATACCTGCTAAAACAGACACTGGGTTTATGGGAGACCTTGACAGAGCGTCTCCATATCGCCAGCTATATTCCCCTCTATTTGATTTGATTTGTCTTTTCTGATAGGGGTACACATTGTCGCACCCTAGGTCCTTGGACTAAATCAATACTTTGCCGTTTGGCTTCAATTCTTTCAGAAGACAGCTCCCTCCCTAATCTTTCGGTTTCCATTTCTGATGAATATGGACGAAAATTGTTTTTTGCAGCAACAAATTAATTCATTTCTTGCTTCAGTTGCTGATAAACAGAAGTTTATCTCAAATACTACTTTGAGGATCTACTACTTAGTGATTTCCCCAAAAAGAAAACAACTTCCAAAATCTATTCTATTTTCTCTTTTCCTTCTCATCCAAACCCTCCTGTCCACTGTTAAGTGGGAGAAGAAATTAAAAACTAATTAGTGAGGGAGATTTGGAGCAGGCATTTATACTGTCTCACAAGCTCTCTTTAGCAATCGATGGTGCAGGTGCCCAGATACTTTACATCGTCAATATTCTTCTGTATCTAGCTTGTGTTGGCAACCTAGCATGTGGGAACCAAGAAGGTACTATGCTTCATATATGGGCTGAGTGCACCATGATTAAGAGGTCCTGGGCCTCTGTTCTACAACTTTATTGTAAAGCGACGGGGACTTTTATTCCCAATACTCCTCAGATTACTTTACTGTCCATATTGTCAAGTTCTATTAGAAACAAACTGCGACATACTTTGCCACCTTTTGACAGCAGCTAGAGCAATAAGACACTGGAAATCTCCAGTAGTGCTTACTTTGCCTGAAAGGGTATTGGAAATTGATTCAATCATGTATCTGGAATATTTACTGGCAGTGGAACATGATAGCTTAGATAAACACGATGCAACCTGGGCTACATATCGCAGTGTTTCTCAACTCCAGTCCTCAAGGCGCCCCGACAGGTCATGTTTTCAGAATTTCCATTATTTTGCATAGGGGAATTGATCAGTTGCACGGCCTTAGTAATTACCAGAGCTGAGGGAAATCCTGAAAACATGACCTGTTGGGGCGCCTTGAGGACTGGAGTTGAGAAACACTGACATATCGAACCACATAGGAGTTTAGATCCATTTTTGTCTCTTGAAGGGGTTTTCATGACGAGGCGGACAGCACATATGGTGTTTTTTGTTTGTTTTGTTTTAGGTTTGTCATAGGTTATCATAGGGTGCTTAGGTACCCATGTTTTTAAAAGCATATACTTATGTGTAATTTGTTGTAAAGTATTTATTTAGAGATTATGTGGCCGTCCTATGTATGTTAGAGTATGGTAATATTTTTTAAATCCCTATAGGTTATTATAATACTTCTGTTTTGTATTGAGTCAAATTCTCTTGACCTTCTTTAAAAAAAATAACCTGATTAAAAAACGAAACAAAAAACAACACGTGTTCTATTCCATCTCCACTCTATCCAAAACTAAAAAGAAATAGCCTTTAGTGACACTTTAATAATACTTGTTAAATTAAAACACTAAACTACTATATTAGTTTCCGATTTGTAATAGGGGATTATATATAATTCATCCCAAAGGTGTTCTATTGGGTTCAGGTCAGGACTCTATGCAAGCCAGTCAAGTTCCTCCACCCCAAACTCACTCATCCATGTCTTAGGGACCTTGTTTGTACACTGGTGCGCAGTCATATTGGAAGAGAAAGGGGCCATCCCCAAACTGTTTGCACAAAGTCGGGAGCATGAAATTGTCCAAAATGTCTTGATATGCTGACCCCTTAAGAGTTCCCTTCACTGGAACCAAGGGGCCAAGCCCAACCTCTAAAAAACAACCCCACACCAGAATACCCCCTCCACCAAATGATTTGGACCAGTGCACAAAGCAAATTCCATAAAGTCATAGATGAGCGAGTTTGGGGTGGAGGAACTTGACTGGCCTGCACATATTCCTGATCTCAACCCGATAGAACACCTTTGGAATTAATTAGAGTAGAGACTGCGAGTCAGGCCTTCTTGTCCACATGCACATTGAAGTTGATATAGCTGCAAAGGGTGGGTCAACTCAATATTGTACCCCCATGGACTACGACTGGGATGCCATTAAAGTTCATGTGTGTGTGTAAAGGCAGGAGTCCCAATACTTTCGGTAATATAGTGTGTGTGTACATTACTTTATTTTTCACTACTGTATTATTGACAGTTAGGCCAACTTCATACAGGTGGCAAGGGGGCAGTATAACAGGTGGTTGATCCAAATTTTAGTGCCCTCGGCAGCCTATCTACAAATTTACATGGAAGCAGCTCAGGTTCATTCACATTGCCACAGCCACAATTCTGTACTTCATCGTTCAGCAAATTTGCCTTGGCACGTCAGATATGGCAGGCATTCTGCTGGTCAATCACCCAATTAAAGTCAATGGGATTGTGCCACAATGTGCCAAACTTGGTTGTGGCACAGTCCCATTGAATTTTCAGAGGCAGTAGTTCCAGAATGGCAGTTTGCTGCTTCCTGAAATTCCCGTTTTCCTTTTTTTTGGAACGGCGATCTTACGTTTAAAATGCTGCTATTTTAAACACAAGATCGCCGTTCCGGAAAAAAAAAAAGGAAAAAAAACAGGAATTTCAGGAAGCAGCAAACTGCCACTCTGGAACTGCTGCCTCTGAAATTTGACCCTTCATAGATCACTTTGAAAGAGGCCTTACAGACATTTCCTTCTCTCCTAGAAAGCTGCTGTAAGTAAGAGGGAAGAAGATACAATGCAGCAGGGAAAATACGAACAAACTTTCTCTGTGATCGATTTCCTGTAACGACTTGAGGGTCACAGTAGAAGCCACAGTCTCAGTGGTAGACACCCAAAGTGTTGGCAAAAGTGGCATCCAGAGCCCCTCAAGAGATTGATATTTCACCACACAACCCACAAGAAAGGGGTGTATAAGGGTTCATGTTAATGGGCATTGTTCTCCTGGTTTTGGAAAGCACCTCAAATCACAGGCCATCCCAAAAGGGAGAGGTTAAAAACAAACACAGACCTGCATTTGCTTTCAAATGAAAGCTTCAGCGTTTGACTAGAACGCCTATCGACACGAACCCTAAAGCCCCATACACACTATCAGTTTTTCTTCAGATTTTTTCCTTCAGATTTACCAAAACCATATAATATGAGGTCAAATCTTAGGAGTTTCAATGTGTATACAATCAGGCAGGCCCTTGCACTACATGGTTTTCGTAAACCTGAAGGAAGAAATCAGCAGAAAATCTGATAGTGTATATGGGGCATTAGGCCTCTTTCACACGAACGATCCGTTCAGGTCCGCCTGTTGGTTTTTGTAGGCGGACCTGAACGGATGCTTCATAGACCTCTATGGAGTGTCGGATGTTAGTGGCGACACGTCAGCTGACATCCGAACCGATCCGAAAAAGTGTGACGGAGGAAAAACCTACTTTTCCATCCGTTTGTGGATCGGGTGATGACGGACTCTGCGGTCCGTCGTTATCCGATCTCGCATAGGGGAGAGCGGCGATCTGACAGATCTGTCCCTGCGCAGTGTGCAGAGGCGGACCTGTCATCTTCCTGCTCAGGGGAGATTGACGGAGCGATCCCCACTGAGCAAGTGGATGTTCACGGGGAGGATCATCACTGATCCGCCCCGTGTGAAAGAGGCCCAAAGCTTCATCTTTTACAGGGGACTGTTGCTATAAAACAGTAATTTTATATTTGACAACATGGTAACTTTAAAGGCCGAGGAGCTTATACAAATGGACTTTTTAAACCCACCCAGTAATAGTAACAATTTTGAGATTTATATGCATTTAACGCTAATGCAAGAAGTTTTTCATACCTTCTATCCATTCTCTAATAAGACAAAAAAAAAACACACACACACACACAACAGTATCTCAATGCACTCTGGATTAAGAATAATTCTAAAGCCATTATTAACAGTTAAAGTGGAAGTAAACCCCTTTTTTTGGCCATGTTCCCCCACAGGTAAGCCTATAATAAGGCTTACCTGTGGGTACAGTGAATATCTCCTAAACGTGCACGGTTTAGGAGATATTCACACTGCATTCAGCCGGGGACATCACCAGCACATGTACTCTGAAGGGACAGCTTGCCCGTGCTGTCCCTTCAGAGCTCCGTGCCGCAGTCCATGACATCATAACATTGCAGCCAAATTAGATGGCTGGAGGGCGCAAACACGGAAGGAAGACCGGTGCAGATGAAAGCTCCTTCAGTGGTGACAGTGCGCCACTGGAAGACTTCGTTCCAAGGGAAGAATTTCATAATGTGCTAGTAGACGATGTCTACTAGCCCATTATACCATTGTCTTACAGGGTTAAAAAAAAAAAAATAATAATAATAATGCAGTTTACGATCGCTTTAACTCTAAAATTCTGGATTTACAGTAAAGGTTTTTAAACCATCGCCCATAAACAGTTTTGAATATTGTAGGAATTACTGCACAGGCTCTCTTGTGTCATAGGGAAACCCTGCCGTCTTGTCACCAGCTTGCAAGCCAAGCGTGGTCTGTGCATAGTATGAGTAGCATACAGGTATAAAAATAACATGGGTTCTCCTGTATTTTATATTTCTTTAGTTACTTTCTGGTTTCTATGGCCTAGGGTAAACGATGTTCTACATCCCAGGAGTCTTCAGGAGGAAAGGAGGGGTTCTCAGCTAAGCAAACCCCCTTGCCTGCATGCCTAATATAAGGGAAGATGGATTCCAGGGAGCAAATGCTACATGAATTGTCTGCCCTTACTCAAGATGGCCAAGGCCACAAATGCAAGGGGGTGTTTTTCAAAGCAATTTCTCAGCAAAATAAAGCATGGAGATATGGTGGATGGGGGAGTTTGCTTTGCATTTTAAAAATGAATAGCTTTTCTGAGTTGTGGTGCTCAGATCTGCTTTAGGACACTACTCTCTAACTACTTTTTTTTCACACATTCTAACTGGCAAGTTTTGAGACTATTTCTCCACATGACAAGTTTGCCAGGTAGTAGTTTCTTGCATAGGCCAGTGCTGGATTTACCACCTTTAACTTTACATAAAAAAAGAGGACAGCTCTCCTTATTTATTTTTTTTCTCCTGGAATTGCTGATTGTTTGCCTTCTTGCATACCTACTCTTCAGCAATGCCCGGAGCCGATCGTCGGATGCTCTATCGAATAGTGCATCCCCGTCGGATAATGCCTCCGATTGATACCTTTTTCAGGTATAACTAACTGTATAACTGTAAATGTAAAACATTACAAATAAGTGTCTATACTATTTAATATCCAGTAAAGCGAAATTAAACCCTAAAATCCTTTACAGCCAAGGAAGCTGCTTGGTTTGATCTGCAACTGCCACGGTGCTGCCCATTATGAGAGAGTTACCTTAAAACAAAGCCCTCAAGAGCCGACAGGGCTTCCATCCTCTTCCTCCCGCAGGCTCCAGCCATCTTTTGCCAAGCCGCAATGATGTCACGTCCGCAATATCATTCTACTCACATGATAAAAATAGTTAAACGCTTTAGGCCACTTTCACACTGTTGCGGGCGTAGGCAGTAAAGCGGCGCTATTTTTAGCACCGCTTTACCAATGCTATTTGGCCGCTAGCGCGGTGGTTTCAACCCCCGCTAGCGGCCGAAAGGGTTAAAACCGCTTGCAAATTGCAGCATTGCTTTTCCGGTGCTGCCCCATTGTTTTCAATGGGCAGGGGTGCTTTAGGAGTGGTGTATACACTGCTCCATCAGCATTGCAAAGATGCGGCTTGCAGGACTTTACCGTCTGGCAAGCGCATCGACACAGTGTAAAAGCCTTCGGGCTTTCACACTGAAGAGACAGGAGAGTCTCTTTACAGGCTCTATTTTTAGAGCTGTAGCGCCTTCAAATCGCCTCAGTGTGAAAGTAGCCTTAAGAATACAATCCCGGGTTACACAGCAAAGTCTCCAATCAATAAAAGTTGTAGATCCAAAAGAGACGTGGTGACGTTGTGTCCATTAGCTCCCCTCGTCGCGTTTCGTCATAAGTGGCGTCATCAACCTATCATCACTTATGTGGAAACGCAAGACTTTTCTATGTAACTTTGCTATGTAACCCAGGATTGTTTTCTTAAATCACTTATTTTTATCATACGAGTAGATTTTGTACTATTTAGTACAACAAAAGTTTTAGCTAGACTTACATTATGTGGATTCCTCTATTTTGATTTTATGTGGATACTCGGGTAAAATATAGTTACTACTGATTCTACCACACCCTGGAGAGTGAGCTACATTTTGGAATTCCAGCCAAGTACTGTGAGCCGGAATATGGCTTGAGGGGATCGTAAGTAACAGGCTGATTTGACTCTGTTATGGGGGGTCATTCCATTCTGGCATGAACCCATCCTTTACAGTTGGTTATGGCTCACGTGGTGGTCACTAAAGTGGATTGAGCACCGTTTCTTTGTCAAGTGTCACAGCGATCGCCTGAAGATTCATTTGGATTGCGTTTACAATTTTTTTCATTTTTTTCCCTTTATGTGGACTCTGTATTGAGATTACCCATTAGTACATTTAAGTGGTGTTTGCACATTGTCATTTTAGCGTGACAATCTACATGATACATTAGAAGGAAGGCTTCCTGAGAACTGAGAGAAGTAAAGACGGTTCCTAGGGTCAAATGTACAGGACATTTCAGGAATATATCTTAGATAGTGCTAAACATCTGATAAGTGGGTGAGATTCTAGGGATAGGGAGATAGATACACACACACACACACAACGCTGCTCTATATACTTTTAGCAATCTCATGGAGAGCTCCTTATCAGCCCTATTCTGTACTCAATTCAAGACCACCAGGATTGCACACCAATCTGTGTTGGCAAATGAGGCCCCAAGCTATACTTTCCAAGTTTTTAGGTAAATGCATTTGGTAACTCTCCTTACTTTTGAGCAGAACGTTCACACCTTTCTCTTTCTGTGGGGTGGGGGGGGAGGCATAGCCCATCTTGTTTGATCATCCTGGAGAATGATCAGGGAAACCTCTGTTTTCAATGAAAAATTTTCAAGCAGTTTAGACTCAGTTTTTGCTGTCTAGCAGGAAAGTGTGCTGGGGTACTTTTAGTATTGTATGGTTTGTGAACTGCCCTCTCATAATGCAACTTAGGCTTCATGTACACTTGGCCGTCATTTACCGTGGCCCTGAAAAAGGGTTTTTCCTGCAGTCGATGGTCAAAATGTTCCTATCCTGAATGTGATTCTTCTACGTTCAGGAGAGGGAGGTTGAACCTCACTTAACCGCAGCAGCTTCTAAACTCTTGAAAAAAAACCTGTGTGTACATGGACACATAGGCTTCTATGGAGTTGCATTTAGGAGCTTTGGCAAAACACATCTCAAAATGTCTAATATGAGCCTTAATTGTGTTAGATATAAAGTAGTCTGTGTGGTAGCCTTTTTCATAATATATTTTATATAAGGCCCTTGGGATTAAACACCACAACTATAGAAACAATTAGAAAAATAATACCTGAAGCACTGTGTCAGTATTTTGTTCTGTTTCGGGTGGTTTTGGTATAGTGCCACTTCCTTCTGCTTGAGAAATTCCAGGAGGATTTACCTGTAGATGATCATGAAGGAGATACAAAATATTGATAAATGTATTACCACAAGTCAAAGGTCTTTTATATTTTGAACGAGTCAAAGTACAGGCAGTCCCCGGGTTACAAACAAGATGGGGTCTGTAGGTTTGTTCTTAGGTTGAATTTGTATGAAAGTTGGAACAGGTACATTTAAGTGTAAAGCAAATTTATGTTTTTTTGAATAGCATAGGGAAGGGTTAACACTCCTGTAACATTTGTCTGTGCCCCTGTTAAGAAGATGTCACCTCACTTTCTGTCTATCTGGATTTTGAAAAATTTGGGTTATTAGGGAAACAAGGATTGGTGATAAAGCTTCAGTGGAGACCCCTTTTTCCCATAATAACTCTTACAGGAGTGAATTTCCCTTCCTAGGGATAGATTTCCTCTCACTTCCTGTTGTCTCCCTCTGTTTGCAAGTACGAGTCATTTGTAAGTCAGATGTTTATTACCTGGGGACTGCCTGTACTCAAAAAATAGGAAGTACCAAACATAAACCATTAAAAGAGAAGTATGAATTTACTTTTTTTTTTTTTCATACTTACCTAGGTGGATGCTACATCTGTCCCCCGGCACCTCTGCACTGAAAAAATCGAGCAATTGAACATCACCGATCGCTCGGTTTTCAGAGCTCCTTGAGCAGAGAGCCGTAGATGGTCAATCACTGCTCTCTGCTCGTCTCCCTCTGCACGTATTGGAGCTCTGAGCTGTGGAGGGGGTGGAGCGGCGTCTCAGGCTCTCAATGGCTCACCGAGAGGATGAGATGGGTGTCAGTCCAGACTCCCATTGTCGGGATGACGCAGTACCTGGACGGATACCTGTGATGTCAGCAGAGAGTGGACTTCAGTCTGCTCTCTGCTGAAAACAAGTCACAGGAGTTCAAAACAAATTGCACTCCTGTGATCCTTAGGAGAAGCCCAGCCAAACAAGCTTTGGCTGGACTTCTCCTTTGAATAAGGGTAAGACCACCTAATTCTGTCATTTCCTGTGTGCAGAGAACGACTTGGAGTTATACAGGTTTAAATCAACAAAGAAATATATATTCCAATAATAAGACCCAACTATAGTAGTAAGGTCTTGGTCAACCAAGGACATACACAAGCCTTCAAAGCCTGTGCAACAACACAACACAGCAACATAAAAAGCAACACAAAAGCACAATTAAGGATTTTATTGAGACATCTATTTGACTCTGATATTACATACAGTCATGAGCATATTCTGCATAGAAGAGCCATTAAAAGACAACTATTTATGAAGTCTATATTGCACTCACAGCCCCGAAACCAGGCACTGCAACAATACCCTACTCGAACTGGGTGCCCAGTGCCACTGATTAAGTAAACTCCTCCTGATGCATCCCCAGCAGAGATGTTCCCTAACTACTACCCGAAGGGAACCACATCAGCCTAGGCCAGTTCACCGAGGTGGTAAAGTCCTATTATTGGACTTCCTCAGACGAAAAAGAGTGGGCCCAGAATACTTCTTGCCCCAAAATAGGAAGAGACCTGGGGGGGGGGGGGGGGGGGGGGGCTTGGGAATCCTTATCCGAGCCCCCTTCTACCAGGTTCCAATCGATGTGTCTCCTCTGGGTGGAGGAAACACAATGGCTGACCAGTTTAGAAGAGGGGCTTCATTTTAAATGGTTTTTGATGATGTGGTTCCTGCTCCTGTTGGAAGAGGCAACTCTATCTCATGTGTTGTTCTGGAAGACAATTTGGGGCAAATAAACAAAAAAAAAAAAAAAAAAACACACAAAAATTGCATTTTATGTTTATATTTTAACAATTATGCGTTTCATTTGCAGTGGTGAAGATTTAAAAAAAAAAAACTTGCTGTGGCATAGCATATATTTTGGACACTGGCACTGCCCCGCCTGATACATTGGAGCACTTGCATTCCTTACCTTTAAACCCCAGAAGAAGCAGTAAAGTAATACATGTACACCAAGAGAGATAAACAAGCCTAGCTCATGTACCGTAAAACTGATCTGTCTTGCAAGTTCTCTGGCTTCTGTGTCATCTTGGCTGGATTCTGAACTTAGTGGGAGTAAAGCAGCCTTCATGCTTGTTCCGCACGCGTCACAAAAGTACTCCTGAGACCTGTAAATAATACAATGGTCTGTTACAGTGAATGGCCTGTCATGCAATTGCAGTGTGACTGAGTCCAGTCAGGGGACTTCTGAAGTAGCACCTGTGTAGCTCCTAGTAGGCCACACAGCAGATATCGCTAAAAGAGTGGAGAGAAAGGTAGAATAGCCTGTAAAAGGATGCCAATACTAAATGTTTTATTATCCTTCAAAATCTTCTCATGCAATATATAGCGTTTGACTGGAGGGAATTACTTTATTCTCAAAGAACTTCAGAGATCTCCTTTAAATCTTCTGGGTTACAAATAGTTAAATCTCAGGCGGTGTATGCCATTTACGTCCCTATACTTCGGGTGCTACGTCACCAGACTTGCAGCTATCCTACACACAAGCTGCACTGTCTACCCTTCCTCTTTCTTGTCCATTCACAGAACGCTTTGTATTTTGCAAATCAGTTCTGTGATTGGACAAGCGTTCTGTGATTGGCTAAGGAGAGAGGATGCGGTGAACAAACAGGACAGCTGCTGTGTAGGAGAGTCGCAAGTCTCCTGTCAGAGTGCTTGAAGATTAGCAAAGACTATAGTACTATTGGTCCTACACGTACGTGTACATTTTGAATAACTGGCAGCGATCTGGAAGGTGGCATACACCACTTGAGATTCAGCTTTTTGTAAGTCAGCAGATTTTTTTACGTTTTTTTCCTGGAGTGCTCCTTGAACAAAACTGGGAGGTTGAGATAAAACTGCTGAAAGATGAGAACAAGTCCATATTTCTCACACTAATGGGCTTTATACAAAACACAGCAGGAACTTACTTTTTAGCAAGTGCTTTTCTTTCTTCAGGTGTGTAATCCAGAGAACCTATGGCACCTTCCCCTTTGGTGGGCATGAACCCAATTATAGCCAACAATGCAGTTCGTACTGAAAAGTTTAAAATAAACATGGTTAGTGTGAGTTTCTTAGTAATTCTAATTAAGCAGTACAGAAAAAAAATAAAAAATCCTTCTGTGTCCTGACTCCAAGGCAAACAAGAACCTGAAGTACAAACTGTTGAGTAATGATCCCAGCAGGGAACACTTAGAACTCAAAAAAATTCCTTGCTACTGCTGATAGAGGAAATCAACTTGTAATATCTCCTACACTTAGGCCGCGTACACACGCGGGGACTGTTCGCTCAACTTTGTCCGTCAAACAGTTTCAGCAAACAGTCCGCTCAAAATTAGCATGGACGGACTTGCCCACACACGACGAACGAACAGTTTGCTGAAACCGTGCGCGATGACGTGAACGGCACGTACGACGGGACGGAAAATACGACGTCCTATACACTGCATTACAACTTTCGGCGTGTAAATCCTTTCTGAGCATGCGCGGAACTTAGTTTGACGAACAAGCCTACACACGAGGGGACTGTTCGCTGAAACCAAGTTTCAGCGGACAGTTTTTCGGAATTTCCGAAAAACTTTGTTCAGCAGACTGTTCGCTGAAACTGTCCGCTGAAAGCCCACACACGGGCGGACTGTCCGCCGAAACACTGTTCAGCGGACAAAGTTGGGCGAACAGTCCCCGCGTGTGTACGCGGCCTTAGAGACAGAGACGGGTAAGCGCCAAAATGAGAGAGATGAGAAAAAAAAACAAAAAAAAAAAAAAAACATACTGTGAGGCCTACCCTGATAAAAAAAAAAAAAAAAAAATTGTGATCGGATGTTGTACTAGCTTTCTAAATTGTATATTGTTCATATGATTTTATTAGTTAGCATAACATTTTCCTACATTGTTCTTCAAAGAGGATTACACAAATGCTGATTTTGGGTAAAGTATTGTATATATGAACGTGAGTTAGGGACCTTAGATTGTAAGCAGGGACTGATGTGACTATAATAAATACAGTGCCTTGCGAAAGTATTTGGCCCCCTTGAACTTTTCAAACTTTTGCCACATTTCAGGCTTCAAACATAAAGATATAAAATTTAATTTTTTTGTGAAGAATCACCAACAAGTGGGACACAATTGTGAAGTGGAACGAAATCTATTGGATAATTTAAACTTTTTTAGCAAATAAAAAACTGAAAAGTGGTGCGTGCAAAATTATTCGGCCCCTTTACTTTCAGTGCAGCAAACTCACTCCAGAAGTTCAGCGAGGATCTCTGAATGATCCAATGTTGTCCTAAATGACTGATGGTGATAAATAGAATCCACCTGTGTGTAATCAAGTCTCTGTATAAATGCACCTGCTCTGCGATAGTCTCAGGGTTCTGTTGAAAGCGCAGAAAGCATCATGAAGACCAAGGAACACACCAGGCAGGTCCGTAATACTGTTGTGGAGAAGTTTAAAGCCGGATTTGGATACAAAAAGATTTCCCAAGCTTTAAACATCCCAAGGAGCACTGTTCAAGCGATCATTTTGAAATGGAAGGATCAGACCACTGCAAATCTACCAAGACCTGGCCGTCCATCTAAACTTTCAGCTCAGACAAGGAGAAGACTGATCAGAGATGCAGCCAAGAGGCCCATGATTACTCTGGATGAACTGCAGAGAACTACAGCTGAGGTGGGAGAGTCTGTCCATAGGACAACAATCAGTCGTACACTGCACAAATCTGGCCTTTATGGAAGAGTGGCAAGAAGAAAGCCATTTCTCAAAGATATCCATAAAAAGTCTTGTCTAAAGTTTGCCACAAGCCACCTGGGAGACACACCAAACATGTGGAAGAAGGTGCTCTGGTCAGATGAAACCAAAATCGAACTTTTTGCCCACAATGCAAAATGATATGTTTGGCGTAAAAGCAACACAGCTCATCACCCTCAACACACCATCCCCACTGTCAAACATGGTGGTGGCAGCATCATGGTTTGGGCCTGCTTTTCTTCAGCAGGGACAGGGAAGATGGTTAAAATTGAGGGGAAGATGGATGCAGCCAAATACAGGACCATTCTGGATGAAAACCTGTTGGAGTCTGCAAAAGACCTAAAACTGGGACGGAGATTTATCTTCCAACAAGACAATGATCCCAAACATACAGCAAAATCTACAAAGGAATGGTTCACAAATAAACGTATCCAGGTGTTAGAATGGCCAAGTCAAAGTCCAGACCTGAATCCAATTGAGAATCTGTGGAAAGAGCAGAAAACTGCTGTTCACAAACGCTCTCCATCCAACCTCACTGAGCTCGAGCTGTTTTGCAAGGAAGAATGGGCAAGAATTTCAGTCTCTCGATGTGCAAAACTGATAGAGACATACCCCAAGCGACTTGCAGCTGTAATCGCAGCAAAAGGTGGCTCTACAAAGTATTAACGCAAGGGGGCCAAATAATTTTGCACGCCCCACTTTTCATTTTTTTTATTAGTTAAAAAAGTTTCAAAAATCCAATAGATTTCGTTCCACTTCACAATTGTATCCCGCTTGTTGGTGATTCTTCACAAAAAATAAAAATTTTATATCTTTATGTTTGAAGCCTGAAATGTGGCAAAAGGTTGAAAAGTTCAAGGGGGCCGAATACTTTCGCAAGGCACTGTATATCAAGAGCTGCGTAAACAGACTACGCAGTATTACAGGTACTATACAAGCAACCTTAATAAAAATAAAATAAATAATTTTAGACCGATTTTGATAAATCATATACTGTGTAACCACTGGAATTTGGGTAGCTGGCAGGAGGTCTGTAAGGGGGCATTGATGAACTCATCCCTGCCAGCAGTACTGCAGGGAATTCACAGCAGCAATGTCTCTAGGAAAGGCAAGCAGTTCAGTCCTTCCATTTCTTCGTACTTAATCATCCAAAAATACTCAAATTGAAGTACTGGTTTCATTTAAAGCCCCATACAAACTATCAGTTTTTCTGGTGAGTTTTTCCGTCAGATTTACCAAAACCATGTAGTGCAAGGGCCTGCCTGATTGTATACAAATTGAAACTCCCAAGGTTTGACCTCATATTATATGGTTTTGGTAATTATGAAGGAAAAACTCAGCAGAAAAACTGATAGTGTGTATGGGGCTTAAGGGTATGTAGTTAATTCTCTGTCAGCTAAAATCCTTGGTAGGATTTTACTATGAAAGCAAAAAAAGATAAAGATAATGACTAGATCACTGTCACTAGATGGAATTGCGCCTGTTAACTGGATAAAAAGGAGGTACTCACTGCTCCAGGAAGGCTGCCATGTTTCGGGGTGATGACCAGAAATACTTAAGCAAATTTTCTTTCCAACTTCAAACCTACCATTAGCCTGGGGAAACAAAACGAGGTGTCAAAACTGTACAAAAAGGAAAGCCTGCATACAGTTAGCTTAAAGTACAAATTATGCAATTACCGTTAACAAAATGATACTTGGGGGTTTCATGGGATACTCTGGAGGAAGAACAATTCTGCCATGGTAGACACCACCATCAAAATCAGAATCTGGAGGGCCCCGAACAGTAAAGTGCCATTCAAACAGATTATCCTGTAAGGAAAAAAATAAATAAAAATAGGATTACCTTATACAAACACACTGATAATTCTTCAGACAGACGTTCAATATTGTTGCTGACATAACAACTGCATATCGACAGCAGCTTTTCCCATGTCATACAGGTTACCTTTTACATAACTAATCATAGGTATTATAGCATTTATTTTTATTTTTTATTACAGTGCCACATATGTCCACCATTGATAGTAATTTGGGATCACCAGTTCCCGAACCTGCAAATACGTGCAAAAGGTATACTGCCCCAACTGACACCTCCCTGGTAAGTAGAAATATAAAAAGGAATGCTACACAGTTTATAGGCTGCAGGCCTGTCTAGAAGCATAGGTTTCTACAAAGCTCAGGTTAAAGTGAATTATATTGACCTTCTGATTTAGCACAACCACAGTTTTTCCTTGTACAGCATTTTAAGTTCACTGCCTGGATTACTTGTTAAAATACCAAGATATGCAGGCACATAGAAGTGCATCAGTTACCTGATTTTGTGTTTTTACAAACACATATCTGTAAGTTGCTGGAATACATTTATAGGTGGAAAAATTTGATTGTATTACCTTGCCTACATATAGGTTTTGAAGAATGAAAATCACTAAATCTAGGGTTACTTCTAGCTCAGACATGAAGAATTAAAGTGGTTCTTTAGGCAGAGTGTTTTTTTTTACCCAAATGAATTCTACACATTAAAAAGATAAAAAAATAAAATAAAAATAAAACACTTTCTGGGTGCAGCTTCCCCCTCCAGCTCTCCCGGGTCTCTCTCTAATTGGTTCAAACAGCAGTGGGAGCCAAATGAACCAATGAGGAGAGAGCAGGGAGTGGGGCGGGGCCAAGCCACGCTCTGTGTGCGAACAGACAATGTCCACTCACAGGAACATGGCTCAGAAGTGAGCCTGTTTAAGTGCCCCCAAAGTAAGAGGCATGCTATTAGGGGCACTTAGCATAGGGGAGGAGTGGACAGTGCTGGGGGGGGGGGGGCAAAAAGAAGAGGATGGTGGCTGCTTTGTGCAAACCATTGCACAGAGCAGGTAAGTATAACAGGTTTGTTATTTAAAACAATATATTTGTACCTTTAGAATGACTAAGTCTTTTGTTCAAGGTGTGCAATGCCTTAGATTAGGTTGCCCTCAAGCATTGGATAGCTTAATGGGGTGTCCCAGATAGAATACAGAGAAAGTAGGTGAATAAGGGCACCACCCAGTAGTTCTAGAAAACAAAATCCCTGTATTCTATTATATAGAGATCCAAAAGTACAAAAGCCATTAGGTTTCATGAGCTACAATGATCTACATCTGCATGAGGTTGGGATAAAAAAAAAAATGAAAAAAAAAAAAAACACACACGGTTGGGATGAACAATAATTGAAAGCAATATTAAATGACAGAACAAAATAAGGCAGAATAAGAAACTTTCTTCAATCCACGTTTATCTCTCCGGTGCCAGCATGCACAATGCTGCCAATTTGTATTAACATATTTAGTTATAGCAGACTTCAGTGGATGTCTGCCCCAGGACTAGCCAACCCCATTCCCTACAGAAAAAGGAAGTGTTCTGCTGAAAGTATAAAGCTTAAAAATGTTACCAGGTAACGTGACCTCTAAGTGCCTGCAGACATTAACAGATTATTTCAAAAGAACACCAGATCCCTAAAATTCAGGGTGCTTTACATTCAACAGCAAAACTCAGCACCCGTAGTTTTGGGGATCCTGGGGAAGTAAGGCAAGGGGAACTCACATATTAAAGTATGCCTGTCACAAAGCTAGAGATTTTTTAACAGAACATATGATGAACAGATAACATAAAAGCAGAGGTTACCACCAAGGTACACAATAGATCTATTTATACAGCTAAAGCTGTATGCAAATCTTGATTTTCCTGAAAAAAAAAAAAAAAAAAAAGTTTGGCTCCGTCCCCTTTTTCTGAATGGGCCCAACATATCTGGGTTGTGGGAAGGAGTGTAGCCCATTCCGCGTTTACAGGAGAAGATAAAGATTTATATAGAATTTATTTTTATAATATTATAAAGCTGATCAAATGCTTGGTCTGCCAGGTTTCTGATGATCTTACTACAGTGTGCATTTGTTATTTCATTTTTTTGTTTAATCTGTTTACTAGCTGTGGTCATGCTCTATTAGGAGGCAGAGTTGGCAGGGCTCTGAGTACCCGAGTCCTGAGTAGGAGAGGTTACTACATAGGTAAACAGCAAGCTAGAGAGAAAAAATGCTGGGCTTTGTTAAATGATATTGTAGGTGACTGTTCTCTGATGTATGGGTACATGTTGGCTGGTGTCGTCCCACCTATAGGCAAGTTAGGGTTGGCTTACATGTGAGGTCTGGTCACCCATTTAAGATCAAGTGATTTAAGTGGACAGCAAGCCTTGACAGTATCTGAGGTATAGAACAGGGAGCACACCAATTAGGTAGGGAGGAAAGGTTCCACACAATCAATGTCAACCCATAATGCAGACTAGGTCTGACAGTCTTCCCGACTGACTTTTCAGCGGAGTTCCGCCAGACTTTCCGGACAAGCGGACTTGGCCACACACAATCACACCAAAGTCCAACGGATTTGACCGTGATGATGTATGACCGGACTAGAATAAGGAAGTTCATAGCCAGTAGCCACTAGCTGCCCTAGCATTGGTTTTCGTCCATCAGACTAGCATACACACAAACTGATTTTTTTGACCGGACTCGAGTCCGTTGGAAAGATTTGAAACATGTTCTAAATCTAAAGTCCATCTGATTTTTTAGACAGCAAAGGTCCGATGAAGCCCACACACGATCAAATTGTCTGGCGGATTCGTTCAGTCTGACCTTTCCTGACGAAAAGTCTGGTCGTGTGTACATGGCATAACAGGCTCTTCATGTGCATCAAGTTGTTCAAGGCTGCTAAGCATATTGTACAAAAATGTCATTTGGAAAAACAGCATGTTTTTAAGATAAGCTGGAGATCAGCAAAACTCATTTAAATTGCTTTTTTCTGACTTGGGAAACTAAGATATAATGTTATAACAAGTTTATAAATTGGACAGTATAGCAATAGCAGTTCAGTATAAGATTCTTGCAAAGACATACCAAGATGCTATTTATTCAATGTTCTAGCAATCTAAATTTGTATCTGGCACATGCAGAATAACCTCCCACGGCAGTGCTTTTCCCCCCGACAATACCAGATTGTACAATGGACTTAATGACAGCTCAGTTGTATGATGCAATTATTTTGATTCATTCATGTTATCCTAGTACACATATCTATATTGGCTGAAGAGAATATGCAATACATTTATTTCTGTTAATTTAGCATTATTCTCCTATTGAGGTCTTAGATCTGTTACATACACATTACTGTGAAAATATAATTAGCTTTTAGATTGCTTAAAGGGGTTGTAAAGGTAAAAAAAAAAATGTCACCTTAATGCATTCTATGCATTAAAGTGAAAAAATATCGGACAGTGCCGGCCCCCCCTATTTTACTTACCTGACCCCTTGAAAGTCCTGCGCTCGCCCCCAACGTCTGGCCGTTGATTGGCTGGAGTGGATGGATTGAAAGCAGAGCAGCCATTGGCTCGCGCTGCTGTCAATCACATCCAATGATGCAGCACACCAGGGGGCGGGGCCGAGTGATACAGTGAGTGGCTATAGCCGCCGGCTATATCACGGAAGTGCGCTCGCAAGTGCTTCTCACCATGCGAGGGAGCTTGCATGAACATGAGAAGTACTTACGGGGGGGGGGGGGGGGGTTGGGGTTGAGTAGAGACAGCCGTCGAGGGACCCCAGAAGACCAGGTTCCGCCACTTTTTTTTAAATAATAACAAGGAGCTCTTTACAACCCCTTTAAATCCCTTAACATAATGTTATTTCTGTCTCCTTGTGAAATATTAAGCTTTTTTGTAGTATGTACACATCGTGTTAAAACACTCATATGCCATGTTAAAAAGCTAAAAAGTCAAAGCAATGATACTGCACCTCTAGTGGTTGAGCATGGTAATGATCTGTAGCGTCCTTCAATTCTGCAGCTTCTTTCATAAGTCGTTTGACCGCTATAAAGAAATAGAATAAGCGGCATAATTAATACAATTTAAATCAAGTCAAGATCTGATTTAAAATCAAGCCAATTTAAATCACAATTTAAATCACTAGTAAAAAGGCTTAATTTAAATCATAATTTGTAAAGAGCAACTGTCATCTCTGTCATGCAGCGGCTCCTCCTCTGACCCGCTGTTCACTCACCGACAGTCCCATTCATTTTAATGGGACAGCTGGCAACGCAGCAGTGACAACAAGGTGAGGGACATGGTGGTGGTAGCAAGTGAGTGGATGCTCACTAACTGGCGTTGCCATGATGGATCTGAAATGCTCTTTCTAGCACTTATTCTTGCTGGGAGTTAAAGTCTTTAATGTTTGCAAACAAAATTAAGGTTTCCTATTTAGAGGGGGGGGGGGGGTCGGGTAATGTGAAGTGATCCCAGCTCAGTGAAGAGTCTCTGGCGCATCTTGGTTCAAAAGAGACCATCTCGATGTCTTGCCTAGGTACCTGAATCCCTAGCACAGGGGGTGGGGGCAAAAAGGACTGAGAGCGCACATAACAGGTAACCATAGGGGATCCCAAACAACCCCAAAAAAGAAGGGGGTCTGCTACACCTAAGGAAGGGGTCAAAAAGGTCCACAGGGAATATTTTGGGACTTGACGATGACCCAAGGCTACAAACACTACACTGTGGCAATAAGCTTCTAGGTAATGTTTGCAGAAGAACTGCTAGAATCTAGAAAACCGACTCTTTTCCAGGAAAATCACCAGAGCATTCCACAATAGGGATGGCAGAAAAAAAAAACACTAAGGATAGTGCTGTGAGCAGGATTTAGAATGGTTAGAAGACCCTGAACAGTCAGGTCCTTACTAAAGAAGAGATCAGTAGGGACTGATCCATGCAACGATATCCTTATTCTACAAAAATAATTTATAGACATACACAACCTAATGTCCCTGTAATATATTTTTTCTGAAATTGTTTCCTACTGTTTTCAGAATACTTGTAATGTGCTCTATGAGCTTCTGAGAGCTCCTTTTTTCCTCTCGTTTCAGTTTGTTTGGAACAACCAGTGCACGTTTGTTGTGATCATGTGCATTTTGAGGTGCAAGAAGGAGACAGTGGCTATGTTCCTACATACAGTGGGTCCAAAGAGAACAAACGGAATATGGAAATTTGGACGATTGCAATTAGGGTTGTCCCGATACTGATACTAGTATCGGGACCAATACCAAGTATTTGCGCGAGCACTTGCACAAATGCTCCCAATGCCTGATCTGATACCTGGGAAAGATTAGGCAACCCGGCGCAGCAGGTGGAACAATGGAAGTGACGCTCCGTGTCAACGTCAGCGGTTGGACATCCCGACTCCCATTTTGGTACACCCTGCACTTGGCCGCAGTAAGCCAGCAGTGGACATCTTGTTACACCCAGCCCATATAGTTCGGGCTGGGTGTAACAAGATTGCCACTGCTGCTTTTATGCAGCAGTGGCAATAGAGGCAAGTAGGAGTAAGGCCCATCAGTGCCCATAAATGCCACCCACCTGTCAGTGCCAGCCATCAGTGCCACCTAATCCTATCAGTGCTGCATATCAATGCCACCTACTCTGTATTGCGCTTTGAAAATGGTCATATGACATTAAAAAATAAAGTATCGGTATTGGCGCGTACTTGAAAAAAAAGCATCGGTACTTTTACTTGGTCTTTAAAAAGTGGCATTGGGACAACCCTAATTTCAATAGAAGGCATTTTTGAGTTAAGAATACATACTTTAAAAGAATTGTTTTTATAAAAGCGTTTAGGGTCACTTTAATATTGTGGGTCAAGAAGTCCCTTAGAAGAAGAAGGATAGGATTGAGAAGAGTCAAGCACCACAAGTCATGAACTGATTTGCAGTAAGGAGTGCAAACTAAAGTGGAATGCCAACTGCAAAAGATAGGTTCCTACCCAAGTTGGGATGAGTGGACCCAGGCAGCAGGGAACCCAAACAAACTTATGAAGATGCACGATGGGGTAAAATAATATTAAAAGGATGAAGAGGGGCAGCTGGAGGAAGTGGCTGACTTAAGGGTCTAAAATGGAAACTTCAGGCTGATAACTGTGTATCCAACCATCTGGGAGGTAAGCTACCCAAGGACCCAGCAAGATCTAAAGCAGATCACTTGGGATGGTGGTTAGAGGCACGGTTAGGATTTCATTCAGACAGACATAAAAAGCCATACATCATGAAAAACAAGCACATTCTGCTTTTTTTCTGGGGGGGGTGTGTGTGTGTGTGGGGGGGGCATCTAGGCGGGTAGCAGGTGGCGGGCAGCGGCTCAATGTCCTCTCCTCTATCAGTGGCTTCCAGTGTTAGAAACAGCAAATATTAATTTGCTGTTGTAATACACATGGGCATTCTCTGTGCCCCATGCCCACCCTATTTTGAAGCCTCTGGCTCTAATCAATGCTTCAAAAAACAAAACAAAAAAAAACCCACCCCGCATTGAAATCCATGCATCCAGCATCTTGAAAGGTGCCGGACGCATGGATAGGGGGTAGGTGGCAATAGATGGGAGGGTGCCTCCCTTGTGCCCTCAATGCATGAGCTGATACAGCCGCTTGTACAAATCAATGACAGATTGCAGCCACACACTGGTAACTGCACATTGAGCTTCTACTTGCACACACGGATGGATGGGAGGTCCTAGGAGAAAACTGTCGATGCCAGGGTCACACACAGCCATCCCTCTGGGCAAGTAAACAGTCGAACATGCAGTTACCATTGTTCAAATCCCAACTTGTCATTAATTTTGCAGAGGCAGCTTTATGCAAACACCTGTCACCCCCAGGTGCTAAAATATGCAAATTTTTCACTGTGTATGGCTCTCTGCACCTATGTCAATAAATACATACAGGGGTCTAGCTTCAATGCTTTGTTTGCCAGTGTCCCAACTTCCTGCAGCCAGCAGTATATGTTTAGGAATTCCTGTGTCCCTCAAATAAAAAAAGAATGTGTATTTTTTTTTTTTTTTTTAAGTAATTTTAAAATCTGTGTCAAGCAGCTTATAATGCATATCAGTAAACAAAATCACATCTATGCAGGGAAGATCTTTGCTTTAAAAAACAAAACAAACAAAAAAAACACTGGAGTGGAAATGTATTTCCAAAGCATGCACATTTCTACTTTTCCAAGATAAAATGGAGTTCATAGTACATTTCATCCACTCTAATGTGCAACGTGAACTGGACTAACTATACACCCTACTATAAAACTACAAACTATGGTAAAAATTCAGGAAGCAAGAACGCCATTGCTTTTATATCTGTGCGATATTACAATAGCTTACAAATGCTGTTATATCAAAATGCAAACTTAAAATTTCCTGTTAATGACTAACCAACGATGACAACCAGCAAGACGTCAGCATCATCAAAAGTTTTCAAATGCATAATAATGAAACTCACATCTGTTAGATGAAAATCAACACGTATCAAACAACGAGCATCAAGCAGAGCAGCAGCAGAATGTTTGGAGTCTACTAGGAAAGCACAAAGACTATTCCAACAGTGATCACTAAGGGGTACAGTTATAATGCAGTGAATGGGACATTCACTGTAATAGAAAAACACAGGCATCAGAAAGATTCACCACCAGTGTATGTCACATTCCCCATTTTAAAATTATAGAAAATCTTTCACTAGGGATGTGTGGTGCACAGACTTTCAATAGTTATGAATTGAGATTGTGGCACAATAGCAGCATAACCCAGGATTTTTTTTTTGATTCTTTTTAAAGAACTGCAGTGCCTAACCGACCACACAGAGAAGATCTCAGCAGACCAAGAGCAGGTATGTAGAAAAAAAAAATGTAGATCACCGATTTTACCTGGAAGTGAGAGCGGATACTTGTCATAACCAGGTATTTGCGCCCCCCCAAAAAAAAAAAAAAAAAAAAAAGGGCCAAATGTGGCAGTGGAGGATGCAAACAAGCAGAGCTTCTCCTTTGGGATGGAGCTAGGCCGGTTGGTAATCAGATATAGCAAAATCTAACTTCCAGTGCACTGATCCTGGGGTACTCTGGAAACCATGGCTGCTTCCACCTCCAATACTGGAGCTCTGCCTCAACCTGCTCATATTCCTAAATGCAATATGGTATACCTTTCTAACCAAAAGACACGTGTACATTTAGGGAGGAGGAGTGGTGACTTAAGAGATGAAAGTCAATATTTGCATACTGTGCAATCAGTGGCATAGAGGTTTCTAAGAAAGCCCGCACTGAACAAAGTATGGGGGATGTGTTTGTTGATTGGTTATGAAAATTCTAGCTGCTCAACTGTTTTTTTTGCTTTAATACTTTATGACTCACTGGACAAGCATACAAAAAGGGGACATCAGAGAAAAGTCAGAACTCTGGATCACATATGGGAAACTCCTGATCACACATGGGGCAATTACATGCAGTTAGGGGCAGATGAGTGGCCATGAACTGTCTGAATCTAGGGGTACACATTGTTCATCGCTAACTGAAGGTAACCTCTCAACATGTCATCACATGTAGACAGTATTGGTCTGTCATTGATCTGTACAGTTTTCCTGACTGATCTGTGCCCATTGTAGAGATACACTGATCCGGGCAGTGTGTAGTCCCAATTGGCTGTGTGTACGAGACTAATCATTTCTGAGCAATAACCAAGCAAAACTACAGTGAGGAAAAAAAAGTATTTGATCTCCTGCGGATTTTGTACATTTGCCCACTGACAAAGAAAGGATCAGTCTATAATTTTAACAGTGATAGACAGAATAACAAAAATATCCAGAAAAACGCATTTCAAAAAAGTTATAAATTGATTTGCATTTTAATGAGTGAAATCAATCCTCTCAATCAGCAAGATTTCTGGCTCCCAGGGGTCTTCTATACAGGTAACGAGCTGAGATTAGGAGCACCTCCTTTAAGAGAGTGCTCCTAATCTCAGCTTGTTACCTGTATAAAAGACACCTGTCCACAGAAGCAATCAGATTCCAATCTTTCCACCAAGAGCTGTCCAAGGATGTCAGGGACAAGCTTGTAGAACTACACAAGGCTGGAATACAAGACCATCGCCAAGCAGCTTGGTGAGAGAGTGACAACAGTTGGTACGATTATTCACAAATGGAAGAAACACAAAATAACTGTCAATCTCCTTCAGTCTGAGGCTCCATGCACGATTTCACCTCATGGAGTTTCAATGATCATGAGAACAGTGAGGAATCAGCCCAGAACTACACAGGAGAATCTTGTCCATGATCTCAAGACAGCTGGGAGCATAGTTACCAAGAAAACAATTGGTAACAGTACACCATGAAGGACTGCTCAAGAAAGCATATGTACAGGCCTGTCTGAAGTTTGCTAATGAATATCTGAACGATTCATAGAACTGGGTGAAAGTGTTGTGGTCAGAAGAGACCAAAATCAAGCTATTTGGCATCAACTCAATTTGTCGTGTTTGAAGGAGGAGGAATGCTGCCTATGACCCCAAGAACACCATTCCTACCATCAAACATGAGAGGTAGAAACATTATGCTTTGGGGGTGTTTTTCTACTAAGGGGACAGGACAACACTGCATCCAAGGGACGATGAATGGGACCACGTACCATCAAATCTTGGGTGAAAACCTCCTTCCCTCAGTCAGGGCATTGAAAATTTGTTGTGGATGGGTATTCCAGCATGACGACATTGACCCAAAACACATGGCCAAGGCAAGAAAGGAGTAGCTAGCTTAAGAAGAAGCACATTAAGGTCCTTTACTGGCCTAGCCAGTCTCCAGACCTTAATCCCATAGAAAATATGTGGAGGGAGCTGAAAGGGTTGTAAAACCTCATGGTTTTTCACCATTTTTAGTACTGCAGCACCCCAGCCCCACGTTTTACTTATCTGGATGCTGTCATCCTCTGTTCGGGAACGAGCACACCACCTGTAGCTGGTGTCTCATGTCCCGATTGGATAGATTGATAGCAGCACAGCCATTGGCTCCCACTGCTGTCAATCAAATCCAATGATGCGGCGCTGGGGGGCGGGGCCAAGTCCTGCATTCTGTGGGAAATGGACACAGATGCAGAACTCAGGAGCGCACCCCCACGGGTGTCCACCAAGGAGAGCGCTTCTCCAACGTGAACACTCGATGCGGGTGGAGCTACCAGCGCCGGCGTGGGAGCCCAGAAGAAGAGGTTCGGGCCACAAACTGCACAGTGGAGGCAAGTATAACATGTTTGTTATTTAAGAAAAAAAAAACACAAGTGTTTACATCACCTTGAAGGTTCGAATTACCAAAGGCCAGCCTCAAAATCTTAAGGACTTGGAGAGGCCCTGCAAAGAGGAGCGGGACAAAATCCCCTCCTGAGATCTGAGATGTGTGCAAACCTGGTGGACAATTACAAGACCTATGTAATTGTCAACAAGGGTTTTGCCACTACTAAGTCATGTTTTGTGAAGGGGTCAAATACTCATTAAAATACAAATCAATTTATAACTTTTTTGAAATGCCTTTTTCTGGATCCGCCTGGATGAGCCGTGGATGAGGCAGGGTACGGGGGGAGCCGTGGATGAGGCCGGGGGGGGTGGGAAGCCGTGGATGAAGCCGGGGGGGGGGGGGGTGGGAAGCCGTGGATGAGGCCAGGGGGGGGGGAAGCCGTGGATGAGGCGGGGGGGGGGGGGTGGGAAGCCGTGGATGAGGCGGGGGGAGCAGGGGATGAGCACATCGAATGCTGTCATTGGCCCTTTACCCCGTTCCGTTATGTGCTCGGAGGACCCAACGATCACGGACATTCTCAGGTGCGCATGGGAGCACGATTCTAGGAGGGCGTATGACATCCTCCCAGAATTATCTGTCTGTTCAGTAGCCATCATTCGGTTATGGCCCATCAACAAGTGGTTAAAATTATAATTTTCTTTGTCAGTGGGAAAACATACAAAATCAGCAGGGGATCAAATACTTTTTTTCCCCCCCCCTCACTGTATACTGTGAATCATGTTTTCAAAGTCACCTATTACAAAGTTACCTTTTTTATTCTCCACTATACACCTGAATCATTCACCAATCTGCCTGAGCAATTACCCAGTGTACAGTCTATGAGAGCACGGCAGAAGTGTGCCATTACTGCACATTAATCACCCAACATCAAACCCTGCTGCCCATTTCACATGGAGGAGTTTAAATGCACAGCTTGTCAATCACATTTGCAGAAATGATCATGCCTTAGACTTTTTCACCTAAAAGACCCAAATGCAGAATAATAAGCGTCATTAAAGTCTGTGCGATTCAATATAATATTGTTTTTACATGTGCCAGGTTTTGTAACGCACCATAAAAAGCATTATTGGTACTATTAAAGTATAACTAAAAGCAAAATTTTTATTTCATTTTGGATAAAGGGGTGATAAATTAGAACACCTGTCAGTTTTTATTGCCATCTGTGCCCCCGTTAGAGATATTCACTCTCTCCATTTGTCTTGTTTACCATTATCAATGAAAGTAAAAGGAAAACACACATTTTGGGATGTCTGCAGAAATGTAATAGAGGGGAAATCTTCCAATGGGGACACTAGTCCTGGTGGCCTGGGGGTCCCCAAGATATTTCCTTAATTTGCAGGGACTTCCTGTTTTGGCTATGGAACAGCAAGTGAAAGTAAATCTCCCTAATGGGACAAAATATATGACCCTGCCGTAGTCTATCCAAAATGAAAAAAAAAAAAAAAAACACTTCTGTTCCTGGTCCTCTCGTTCTAGGCCCCTTAGGCGTTTTAAGTTTAATGCGATGAGATGGCCATCCTGGTTTGACAGAAGGTGATCTCTTGTGTGGATGCAGTGGGCTTTTTTCCCCTCATTCAAACAAAAAACACCCCCAGCTTAACCACTTCCAGACCACCCACCATCGATATCGGTCCATTAACGATAGTTGCCATATTTTTTTCCAACGGCGGCCGGTATGCTTTAAGATAATAATGGTCTCTGCTGCAGGTTCAACGCAAAATCACTTTTAATCGGCGGTGGAAGAGGTTCACCCCCTCCTGCCGCATCCTGGTAATCTCTGCCGCTTACTGGAATCCATTGTAGCGGCGGAGACTATGGAATGCTGTCCCCTGATAGGCAGGAAGTCGAGTGAGGGAATGATGCCCCTCCACTCGACTTCATACCATTGGATGACAGCAGCAACATCAAACGTCACTTTCGTCCAATGCCCTTAAATGGACTTTTTATTTATTTATTTTTTTATCACTTTGAAGTGTAAATATGAGATCTGAGCTCTTTTTGACCACAGAGCTCACATTAAAGAGGTCCTGTCATGCTTATTTTTCTATGACAAGGAATTTTTACATTCCTTGAGATAGGAATAAAAGTGATCCAAATTTTATTTGAATTTTTTTTAAAAGGACAAAAAAAAAAAAAAAAAAAAAAGTAAAGAGCCCCGTCCCTCCGAGTTCATGGGGAGAAGTGAACGCATACGAAAGTCACTCCCACATATTAAAACGGTGTTCAAACTACACGTGAGGTATCGCCCTGATCATTAGAGTGAGAGCGATAATTTTAGCCCTAGACCTTCCCTGTAGAAATTTTTAACCCTTTCATGACTAAGCCTATTTCTCACATTTGGTATTTACAAGTTAAAATCCGTATTTTTTGCTAGAAAATTACTTTGAGTCCCCAAATATTATATATATTTTTTAGCAGAGAATCTAGAGAATAAAATGGCTATTCTTGCAATATTTTATGTCAAACGGTATTTGTGCAGCTGTGTTTTAAACGCAACTTTTTGGGAAAAGGGACACTTTCACGAATTAAAAAAAAAAAAAAAAAAACAGTAAACTTAGCCCAATTTTTTTGTATAATGTGAAAGATGATGTTACGCCGAGTAAATAGATACTGAACATGTCACGCTTTATAATTGCACGCACTCATGGAATGGCGACAAACTACGGCACATAAAAATCTCCATAGGCTACGCTTTAATTTTAATTTTTTTTACAGTTACCAGGTTAGAGGTAGTGCTAGAATTATTGCTCTCGTGCTGATGACCATGGCAATACCTCACGTGTGATTTGAAAACAGTTTACATATGTGGGTGCGACTTCCTTATGCGTTTTCTTTGCTGTGTGAGCTTAAAAAAAATAAAAAAAATTCTTATTTATTTTTATATTATTAAGTTGTGTTTAAAAAAAAGGAATCGAAACATCCCTTGTGACAGTAATATGTGACGACAGGTACTCTTTATGGAGGGATCGGGGGTCTTAGACCCCCGATCCCTCCTTTGCACTTCAAAGTATTCAGATCGCCATTTTCGGTGATTCTGAATACTGTATATATATTTTTTTTTAAACCGGCGGCATTGGCAGTCGTGTAAACAGGAAGTGATGTCGCTTCCGTGTTTATAATCAGGAGACTAGCACAAAGCCGTTTCCAGCTACGTGCCAGTCTGTCCCTAGCCGCTGTAAGCGGCGGATCGTCAATCGGGTCTCCCTGTGGGATGGGAGGCCCGTTCAGAGCGGCATGGGGGGGGGCTTTGAGCTGCTTCAGTTGTTATCCCTGGATAGCCGAACGCCAGCTCGAAACAACGGTACTGGGATGATGCCTGCAGCTGCGGGCATCATCCCAGTATAACCACCGAAAGCCGAGGCCGCACGTCGGTGGGAAGGGGTTAAACGTCACCTATGGAGATTTTATAATTGTCAAAGTTTGTCGCCATTCCACAAGCGGGTGCAATTTTGAAGCATGACATGTTGGGTATCACAATTTACTCGGCGCAACATCATTTTTCACAATATAGAAAAGAAAGCAAAATTGGACTAACTTTACTGGGTTATTTTTTGCTTTGTTTTTTAAATGGAAAAAAATAAGAAGCATTTTTTACCAAAAAAAAAAATGCGTTTGTAAGACTGCTGCACAAATACGGTGTGACAAAGTATTGCAACGACTGCCATTTTATTCTCTAGGGTGTCTGAAAAAAATAAATAAAAAAATACACATATATATATATATATATATATATATATATATATATATATATATATATATATATATATATATATTAGATAGATAGATAGGTGTGTGTTTGGGAGTTCTAAGTAATTTTCTAGAAAAAAAAAAAAAAACAACAGATTTTAATTTGTAAACAACACATGTCAAAAATAGGCCTGATCTTTAAGTGGTTAAACAAGCACTTAAGCAGCAATGGAGCATTTGTACCATCCCCAGAGATGGGATTTAAGAAAATATGGTGGGTGCGTTCTCAGTCCCTGATCTTTTATCCAATGCCCTGCAAAACCACAAATGTATTTTCGGTTTCTGTATGACTGAGGTGTCATCCTTTCAGAATGAACCAATCAGAAAGAGCCACATAAAGATGATAAACATTGGCAGATGTGCTTTTATTTATTCCACATACAACCAAAATCTAAAAGAGAAACATCCAGTTTTCTCACGGTATTCCCCACTACTGCCAACATACTTCATCTTACGGTGGCCATACACTCTTCAATTCTGTGATCTGATTGGTGGGCGACTCAATCAGAGCAATTGAATCTGCAAAAATAGCCATAAACTGCCTTCTGATCGGGTTTGATTCAAATTGATCAGAAGATTATTGGTTGTTTTACAAGACAGAGATGCTTTGGTGATTAATTAGTATTTTCATCGATCAGATTACGAGATCGCATAGTGAAAGCAGAGATGCAATGGATAACTTACAATCGTATCTCCCAAATTTTAATCAAACTTCACTTGTCTATCATATCGATCAATCAACTTCCCTATCAGGAAGAAAATGGATGGTTTATTAAAGTTTGTATGGCCATATATAAGGAAATAAGTGTACTATAGTGGAAGTAAGCAATGAGTGAGATCTGGGATCCCCCCACCTACACACAAATCCAGGAAAAGTTCAGTCCCATAGTGCAACCCTCGTATTACACAAAGCCCAGGTAATCCCTACCAACACAGGTCTTAGGAGATGTCATCACACAATAAACACAACACACAACTGGGTCACATCACATCCATACAGACTACGGAACACAAACTGGATCCATTGTGTCACATCACAGACACACACCAGTGACACCCCGACAATACATACACACCGATCCCAGCACACAGCCGCCTCCCCTGTCCCCTCTATTACCCGGGCTCTTCAAGTTGTAGCGAGCCTCCATGACTGTCTGACAGCGACGGCCAAATCCCCCGCCCTAGATCCGCCCACCCACGTCATGCCGCATCGCCCCAGCCACGTAACTAATGTGTGGCTACAGAGTGGGCGGGGTTTGAGGCTGCGCTGAATGCAAATCAGGAAGTTTCCCTGCGCATAGTGGGGCTGTGAGTGGGAGCACGTGACAGGCTAGCTGTCATTCAGGACGCTGTAAGCGCAATGCTCAGGGAGACACCGCTGATCAAATACACTCACTGTGCTCGCAGTTTTTAAAGTGGTATTGAAGTGGTTCTACAGCCTAAACATTTTTTTATTTTAAAGCAGTAGTAAAGTCCGCTTTCTGATGTTTACCTACAGTTAAGCCGAGGGTTGCCAACAGTGGCGGCTGATGCTCAAAATTGTTTTTGGGGGGGAGGGGTGCAAATAGGGTTGCCACCTTTTCATCAAGCCAAACCCGAACACTTTAGTCGGTGCATGTCAAATTTTTTTGTAGTATACATTGTAAATGTACATTGTAAAGACCTGGAACACCTTTGGGTGCACTAAGGAGAGCAATAATGTGGCATGCTTTATTGGACAGTGTTTCCTCCTATAAACCAGGGGTTATTGTCACCCCCTTCATAAATTACGGGTCAGTTTTACCCCCTCGAAAATGTAGGGGTCCCCCATAGAGGACCCCCCATTAGGGAGGGTAGCTGACAGAGGGGGAGAGTAGCTGAATGGGGGGGGAGTAGCTGACGAGGGGGGTAACTGACAGAGGGGGGAGAGTAGCTGAATGAAGGGGGAGAGTAGCTGAATGAGGGGGGAGAATAGCTGAATGAGGGGGGGTAGTTGACAGGAGAGGGTAGCTGATGGGGGGGGGGGGAGTAGCTGACAGGGGGGGGGGAGTAGCTGACAGAGGGGGAGGGTAGCTGACAGAAGGGTGAGAATAGCTGAATGGGGAGAGTAGCTGACAGAAGGGGTAATAGCTGACAGAAGGGGGAATAGCTGACAGAGGGGGGGAGTAGCTGACAAGGGGGGGAGTAGCTGACAGAGGGGGGGAGTAGCTGACAGAGGGGGAGAGTAGCTGACAGAGGGGGGAGAGTAGCTGACAGAGGGGGAGAGTAGCTGACAGAGACGGGGGAGGGTAGCTGACAGAGACGGGGGAGGGTAGCTGACAGAGAGGGGGAGGGTAGCTGACAGAGAGGGGGAGGGTAGCTGACAGAGAGGGGGAGGGTAGCTGACAGAGAGGGGGGAGGGTAGCTGACAGGGGAGGGGAGTAGCTGACGGGGGGGGGGGTAACTGACAGAGTTGGGGAGCTGACAGAGGAGAGGAGTAGCTGACAGAGGGGGGACTAGCTGATGGAGGTAGCTGACAGGGGTGGGGAGCTGACAGATTGGGAGTGGCTTACAGGGGGGGTAGCTGACGGGGGGTGGCCTACGGGGGGGTAGCTGACTGGGGAGGGGAGCTGACAGAGGGGGGTAAGTGATGGGGGGTAGCTGACAGGGGAGAGTAGCTGACAGGGGGAGTAGCCGACTGGGTAGGGTAACTGATAGGGGGGGGGTAACTGACAGGGAAGGGGAGCTGACAGAGGGTGGGGTAACTGATAGGGGGGGTAACTGACAGGGGAGGGGAGCTGACAGATGGGGAGTGGTTTACAGAGGGGGAGTTGCTGACAGAGGGGGGTGAGAGGGCAGATGAGAAAGATACCTGAGTGAGGTCTTGATGAGACGCAGCAGAGCACACGCCAGGCAAGGAGGCGGGACTCTGGGCGGCCGTGATCACCCACAGTCCAGCCCCGCCTCCACGTGTGACCAGGTTCCCCGAGCTAATCGGAGATCCTCATGCCCGCCGCCCGCACCTGACCTATTCAGCCAATCACAGGCTGAATAGGTACGCATGCGCCTGCTGCTCATCGCTAAGCTTGGCTCGTTGGCGGAGCGCACAGGCAGTAATAAAGGTGTAACACTGATGGCATGTGCGGGAATCGGGGATGCGCCGTTCAAGTTTGAACTGCAGCTATATGTGCCCCGGTTTCAGGTGGCTTGAAAACCGGGCACATGTGTCCAAGCCCGGACTGTCCGGGTCAAAACCGGACAGGTGGCAACCCTAGGTGAAAACAAACTGAAAAATACAGCAACAATTGGAGCTTCACGTTATCCATCAATTGCAGCCATTGTGCCCATCAAATGCAGCCATTGTGCCCATCAAATGCAGCTACTGAGCCCATGAAACGCAGCCACTGAGACCATCAAATGCAGCCATTGTGCCCATCAATTGTAGCCACTGTGCTTATCATATGCAGCCACTGAGCCCATCAAATGCAGCCATTGTGCCCATGAAACGCAGCCACTGTGCCCATCATATTCAGCCACTTGTGCCCATAAATTGCAGCCACTGTGCCTATCATATTCAACCACCTGTGCCCATCATATGCAGCCACCTTTGCCCACCATATGCAGCCACCTGTGCCCAGTACATGCAGCCACTGAGTCCACCAACCCCCCACCCACTCACGGGGCTCGCAGCTCTGACAGAGGGGACTTACCACAGCAGCTCCAATGCACCAAAGCGGCAGCGACCTCCGCTCCAGCATATCTCCTCTGCTCCTCTTCTTAAGTGTCAGCCATCCAATAGGTTGACCTAGCACGGGGAGGAAGGTTAGTGTGAAAATAGCGAAACTGTATTCACTATCGTCACACAATTGGGTGGGATCAGGGCGCACTCTCTGCTCCCCGAGCCCACACTATTTTGAAGCCTATTAGAGCCTCTGTGAGGCGCATCCCTGCCTAAACTCCAGGGTGCCACAGATATAAAAAGCCTACACACCCCTGTTAAAATGTCAGGTTTCTGTGATCAGCATGACACATCTTGACTTGGCAATATTTGCCCACTCTTCTTTGCAAAACACTCCAAAACTGTCAGATTGCGAGGTCATCTCCTGTGCACAGCCCTCTTCAGATCACCCCACAGATTTTCAATCGTATTCAGGTCTGGGTTTTGGCTGGGCCATTCCAAAACTTTTATCTTCTTCTGGTGAAGCCATTCCTTTGTTGATTTGGATGTATTGCTTTGGGTCATTGTCATACTGAAAGATGAAGTCCCTCTTCAGGTTCAGCTTTCTAGCAGAAGCCTGAAGGTTTTGTGCCAATATTGACTGGTATTTGGAACTATTCATAAATTCCCTCTACCTTGACTAAGGCCCCTGTTCCAGCTGAAGAAAAACAGTCCCAAAGCTTGATGCTGCCACCACCATGCTTCACTGTGGGTATGGTGCTCTTTTGGTGATGTACAGTGTTGTTTTTGCGCCAAACATATCTTTTGAAATTATGGCCAAAAAAATTCAACCTTGGTTTCATCAGACCATAATACATTTTCCCACATGCTTTTGGGAGACATCAGGTGTGTTTTTTTGCAAAAATTAGCCAGGCTTGGGCGATTGTTGTCACGTGTACCATACAGCCAGTACTTGCCAGATATTTCTGAAGCTCCTGTAATGTTGTTGTATGCCTCTTGGCAGCCTCTCTGACCAGTTTTCTTATAGTATTTTCATCAATTTTGGAAAGAGATCTTGGTAATGTTACTGTTGTGCCATATTTTCTCCACTTGATGATGACTGTCTTTACTGTGTTTACTGTGTTCCATGGTATATCTAATGCCTTGGAAATTCATTTGTACTTGTCTTCTGACTGATACCTTTTAACAATGAGATCCCTCTCATGCTCTGGAAGCTCTTTGTGGGCCATGGCTTTTGCTGTAGGATGTGGCTAAGAAAATATCAGGAAAGACCTACTAGAACAGCTGAACTTTATTTGGGTTTAATCAGATGCACTTTAAATAAAGGTAGTTGTGTACTGACTCCTATTTGACATGAGTTTGAATGTGATTTCTTAATTCTGAACACAGCTACATCCCCAGTTATAAGAGGGTACGCACACTTAGACCCCTTTAACACTGAGGTGTTTTTCAGACACTTTTGGGCTAAAAATAGCGTCTGTAAAGCACCTGAAAAACACCTCCCCTGCAATCCCAGTGTGAGAGCCAGTGTTTTCACACTGGGGTGATGCGCTGGCAGGACGTTATAAAAAGTCCTGCAAGCAGCATCTCTGGGGTGATGAAGGAGCGGTGCACTGCTCCTCCTCCACCGCTCCTGCCTATTGAAATGAATGGGCACTGCTGCCGAAGCACCCGGAAAGCGCCTCGTCAGCGGTGCTACACGGGCGCATTTAACCCTTTATTCGGGCCACTAGCGGGACACTTTTAGCTTTTTAAGCTAAAATGACTGTAAAGCGCCGCTAAAACTAGCAGCATTTTACCGTCAGCGCCCGCCCGTCCCAGTGTTAAAGCAGCCTATTGCAACCACATTAGTTTTGTATTTTTACTTTTCTCCTCTAAAAGATTTCAGTTTGTTTTTCAATTGAGTTGTACAGTTTATAAGTCACATTATAGGTAGAAAAAGTTCTGAAATGATTTATTTTTGTCTAATTTTTTTACATCACAGAAACCTGGCATTTTAACAGGGGTGTGTAGACTTTTTATATCCACTGTATAGGTAAAAGTTTGCACAGGAAATTTACTTCCTCTTTAACCGCTTGCTGCCCACCCACCATCAAATGATGGAGGGACAGTGCAGCTCTCGTTCTGGGTGGATGTCATATGGCGGTGCACCCGAATGGCTAGGACACGGCGCAACCCCGATCTCTGTAAAGAGCCACGGCTCTTTAACTATATGATCGGCTATGTCCAATCACAGCCAGTCACATGTTAACACGAAATGCCGGTAATCGGCGCTCATCACCTCCCCAGGGGACATCCAGACATGTAATCAGGGCACTGATCATCATTGCCCTGATTACAATGCAGCGCAACCAGTGCCAGCAATCAGTGCCCACCAGTGCCAACAATCAGTTCCCACAAGTGCCACCAATCAGTGTCCATTAGTAATGCATATCAGTGCCACCTATCAGTGCTGCCCATCAATAGCCATTAGTGCCACCTATCAGTGCTCACCAGTGCCACCTATCAGTGCCGCCTATCAGTGCCACCTATTACCCATAAGTGTGGCATATTAGTGCCTCCTCATTAGTGCTACCTAATCAGTGCCCATAAGTGCCGCCTCATCAATGTCCAAAGCACCCTCCCCATGTTGAGGGCATAGGGCCTGGTACGGTTCAGGAGGGGGACTCTCTCTTGTCCCCCCCTTTTCCTGTGGCCTGCCAGGTTGCGTGCTCGGATAAGGGTCTGGTATGGATTTTGGGGAACCCCGTGCAATTTTTTTTTTTTTATTTGACTCAGGGTTCCCCTTAAAATTCACACCAGACCTGAAGGGGCTGGTATGGATGGGGGGGGGCCCACACCATTTTTTTCAGTGATTTTTATATGTATATTGCCGAGATCCGACAATACAGCCGCGAGCAATTTTAAATTACATTTTTTCCTTTAGAAATTAAATTTTTCTGCGGTACTGTTATGGACAGGAAAGATATGCTACTTTACAGGCAGACTAAGGAGACTCCCAGGCATGATATTTAAGGGAATATTTAATTTTTATTGTTTCACGTTAAGCATTATTAAAATCATTGCTCCTGAAAAAATGGTTGTTTTTAAAACTTTTTTTTGCATTGATACATGTCCCCTAGGGCAGCACCTGGGTCTCGTACACTTTTTATGGCAATAACTTGCATATAAGCCTTTAAAATTAGCACTTTTGATTTTTCATGTTCGTGTCCCATAGACTTTAATGGTGTTGACATGTTCGCACACATTTTTTGTCTGTTCGCATGTTCTGCTGTGAACCGAACCAGGGGGTGTTCAGCTCATCCCTATTGGTCATCATTACCTCAGGGAGAGGACAGCAGCCATCTTTAGGATGGCTTTTACACCGAGCGGCTGTGGGTGTTGGCGTTAAAGCGGTGCTATTTTTAGTGCTGCTTTACCATCATTTTCATGGTGCTATTCAGCCGCTAGTGGGGCGGTTTTAACCCTTATTCCATAGTTCTGGTAAATCGAAAGAAAATTATAAAGATTGTACAATCAAGTTGCATGGTGTATGGCCAAGTTTTATACAAGTACATAGGAGGGAGTGGATGGTGACTCTCAGCTGTCAAGTGCCATTCGCATCTCTGTGTAGCGGGAACTCATATTCCCACATGTGTTTTTTTGAGGGAGGGCGTTTTGGAACGTTTTCGCACTTCACGCATAGGGCAGCCCATTCACTTGCAACAATCGTCCCAAAAAAGATCCAGAACTTTTTTTTAGAGCAGAGCGTGGTGCGTTTTTTGCCTTGCTTTTTAGCGCGTTTGCAGCGCGTTTCTGAAACGCAAGGCAAAAGTGGTCATTTTTTGTGTGGTTTGCCATGCGTTTCAAAACACACAGATATAAATGGAGCCGCCTTGTTTTTGTGTAAACAAACCAGTTTTACTTTCAGGCCCCATTAGGAATGCATGTTTTTTTACACATTTTTCCTGTGACACACATTTTTTGCTAGTTTTTCAAGTGGCAAAAAGTTTGCTTCCACGTTTGGGGTGCCATTAACAATTGATGGCACTGAACGCATGACTAGTGCATTTTAGGTGTATAAAGGTCATTCACTGTACAATTTGACTGTACAATCTCTGTACAATTTTCTTTAGATTTACAAAAACGATATCATAGGAGGACACACCTACATGATCTATACATTCACTCTGTATCCAGTCAGGCAGGCTCTTGCACTACATCGGGGATGTCCAACCCACATCCCCAGGGAGCTTAGCATGTGGCCGGGCCTGTCTGCAGAGACGCTGGGGATGCCGTACAAACATAGCAGCTGTGGCACTTTACATTGACAAGCCAGTCAAATGCACGCATGGAGGGATGCTGAGATGCCATGCAAACCTACAGTAGTTGATTGGTGAAGTATGTGTGCTAATGAGGTGAGCTGGTAAACTGCTTCCTGTGTCTTATTGGTTTCTATGTCCTAAATCTACATGCTAGGGATTCATAGAGTTTTCTATGTAACACAGCAAAGGCTAAGGTAAGGCCTTGTTCTGAAGATCAAAGAAAGCTTTTATTTCTCTGCAACAAAGGTACATTAACAGTATATTGGTACATAGGAGAGCTGGATTTTAGGAAAAAAAAAAAGAAGTAAACTTAGCCTTTAACCTCTTCAGCTCCGGAAGGTTTACCCCCCTTCATGACCAGGCCATTGTTTGCAGTGTGTTCCCTTGGAGTGCTTTCTAACTGGGGGGGGGGGGGGGGGGTGCTTGTACTGTTAAGCCCCATACACACTATCAGATTTTCTGCTGACTTTTTCCTTCAGATTTATCTAAACCATGTAGTGCATGGGCCTGCCTGATTGCATACAAATTGAAATTCATTGACCTCATATTATATGGCTTTGGTAAATCTGAAGGAAAAAATCAGCATAAAATCTGATAGTTTGTATGGGGCTTAAGAAGACAGAGATCCATGTTCCTGCTTAGCAGACATACAAGATCTGTGTCTTCTTCCGTCACAGAACAGCGACCTGCCTTGTTTACTAAGAAAGACCACCGTTGATGGGGCGTGGCCGGATGTAGACCGAGCAGGACGTGTTGTGCTGGAGCTCCTGCCATCCTGAATTCAATCCTTTCCCATCCTATGCCTGCTTGACCTTGGGGGGGACCACACGATATCCCCTGCATTCCGGGCACCCCGCGGAGTGGCGGAGCAGCATTTTGGGGCCGCGATCGGTGCTTCTGGCGGCTCCGTGGATTGCGGCCTAGTCGCCTCGCGGGATCCGGCCGCCATCTTGCGGCCTGTGGAGCCTCCGGACCGGCCGCAGCAGAGTATTCAGAGCGGTCGTTCGGATCCGAGAGGAACGGCGGAGACGCGGTCCGGAACCGGACCCTCGGGCCCTGCTGCCAGCTACTGCTAAAGGGACACTTTCTGCCGCCCTCGGCCGCGCAGCGGTGTATCCGCCGGTGGGAGGACTACAGGCTGTCAGGAGGCCCTTTACTATCCCTGCTGGGGCGGTGAGTGCTGTGTTGGGGATACAGGTGTCTGCACAGGAGCGGTGGGGAGAGGTGTGGGAGAGTGGGTGACTGCCCTAGTGTCCTTCCCGGTTGCTCTTCTTGCTGGGCACATGAACTGAGACTTTTAAAGGGCTACCCCTCCACTCCTTAGTGCATGGCACATCTCTGTGTATGATCTATCATCCTATTGCTGGCAGTGAGAAGTTTCTGAGAGCTACCAGAACTGTGTTGCTAATTGTACCAATCATCCTTGCCTGTATCCCTGTGTTTGAGTATCCTTAAAGGGGCGCACCCTCTCTACTGCACACAAGCTCACCTCAGGCCGGCTGGCCTGTTGCCTCCTCCCCATGCCCTCCAAGGGGAAGTCTGCGGCCAAGAAAGCACAGCTTCAGCCTGTTCAGAATCCCAGTGACCTTTTGAATCAATTCAAGGCTTTAATGGCAGATATGGAGCAGGCGGCCCCACAGGAGGCTAATTCATCTGCTCCCACGGTGCCGCCAGCCAATGATACCACAGTTATTCTTGCGGCAATTGAACAGAGTAGAACATCTTTGCTGGTACGCATAGATCATCTAGCGGAGGAATGCAACCTTATAAGAGCTGATTTTGACAAATTCCGGGGCAGGCTCTCAGAGACTGAAACGCGCATTTCGGCGACGGAAGACACTACTCACCGTCATGATGAGGCCATTCAAGCACTGCAGAGAACGGTCCAGAATCTGGTGGCCAAGTCCGATGACGCCGGAAACCGTTTGCGGAGAAACAACGTCCGGGTATTGGGCCTACCGGAGGGAGCTGAGGGAGACCGTCCGGCTGAGTTTGCTGAAGATTTCTTCAAATCCTTGCTACATTTGACGGATGTGCCCCCGACGTATGTGGTGGAGAGGGCCCACAGGGTCCCGACCAGTCGGGGTCCTCCGGGGGCCCCCCGTAGACCATTCCTTGTACGCTTTCTCAATTTTCGGGACCGGGACCGGATCCTGCGGGAGGCTCGTAAACATCAGAACCTACCTTTCGAGAACACGACGGTGCACCTGTATCCTGACTTCTCAGCTGATCTGCAGCGACGACGCAAGACATTTACAGATATCAGAAGAAGGTTGCGGGAGCGTGAGCTGAAGTATTCAATGCTTTATCCCAGCCGACTGCGGGTGCAACACGGAGGATCGGTGAAATTCTTTGAGTCGCCTGCGGAGGCTGATCAATGGCTACAGTCGCTGTAAATGCCCTGTTGAGGTGCTCTTGATTGCCAAGGGTGGGCTGCCTACACCCACCGGTCTTCCCCCTTTTTCTTCATTTTCTTCATTTTTTTGTTGCCGTTTGTGGTTGCTGCCAAGATGAGGGGTGGCCTGTTTTTCTGAAGATGGAGCCCCCTCCAGCGATGTTTTTTATGGTTATCCTGCCAAGAGCTTGACTTTTTCTTCTTTTTGGTTGGGGGTGGGGGTGGGTGGGGGCGGTTGATGTCCGCTTTTCATATATGGTCTCCTGCGGGTTCCCTGCCTCGGGTGAGGCCCTCTGCCAAGATTGACTATACAACCTCCTCTTTCGTTGTTGCTCCCGTTTGGACCAGGGGATTGGTGGGGGTGGTGGAGGAAAGGGTTGTCCCGATATTCATGCCAACGGATTGTCGGGTGGTCAGCGGAGCAGGAGCTCCAGGCACATGAACACTATGTCCAGGTTTTTTTTTTTTTCTGTACTGTTTGTCTACACGTGAACCCCTTTTTTTGGTTCGCGGTTTTTGTTTTACGGTCTAGGGGTCCATTTTTGACCCATCGAGGCCATGCCTTCAAGGACTGTTTTTGAACTTGGTTTGGGGATAGGCTGCGTGTACGAGTTTTTTTGTGTTGTTACACGACAGCAGGGTGTTTATGGGGTTCAAAGGGAGGGAGATTTGTTAGGTGCAGCCCTCCAAGGTATATTGTCTAATTCTATGCTCAATGTTATGTGTGCTTTTAGTATTCCACTGTATGTGTCACAGGTATCATATGTATTTCATATACCGTTTCATGATTTATTTGGGGACTGATGGCGGGTTCCAGGTTTAATATAGTTTCGTGGAACGTTAGAGGTCTTAATGATAAGTTCCGAAGAGCTGTAATGTTTCAGTATCTTAAGACTATCAGCCCGCATGTGGTGTTCTTGCAGGAGACGCATCTGGATGGGAGCAGGGTACTGGCCTTACGTAGAGCTTGGGTACAGAGGGCACTACACGCTACTTACTCTACCTATTCCAGGGGAGTGTCAATTTTAATTAGTAAGGCGGTGCCGTGCACCATTCACCATGTGATCTCGGACCCGGGTGGCAGGTTTTTGGTGTTGGTAGCTGACATTGGAGGGTCTAGGATGGTGCTAGTAAATGTTTATGTTCCACCCCCATTTCAGATCCAAATTCTGTATGATTTATTGGGTAAATTGGCGCCCTACGTGCATCTCCCTCTCCTTATAGCCGGGGACTTTAATGCTATTCTATCTACGGCTTTGGATTCGTCCAACGCATCTAGGGTGGCCTCGGCGGATCTGTCTGCCTGGGCGGCGGCTGCCTCCTTGACGGAAATATGGCGTTGGAAAAACCCTGTCACCAGAGGTTATTCCCATCTCTCTAAAACTCATAAATCCTCCTCGAGAATAGATTTGGCATTTGCCAATGCATCCATGCTACAAGTGGTAGGGGGGGCAAAATATTTGGCGGGTGGTATTTCGGACCATTCTCCCCTGTCAATTCACATTGGATCCAACTTAGGTCCTGTGGGGAGGGGGTAGAAATTAAACCCGGGGTGGTTGGAGGTGGAAGAGGTGTCCTCTCAAGTGGCACCACTTTTGGTGCAGTACTGGGAAGACAACGAGGGGTCTGCGGACGCCGATGTTGTGTGGGACGCCTTTAAAGCTTGTATGCGGGGGCACTATATTTCTGCCATTAAACAGGCCCGTAGGTCCCATAATCAGGTTGAGCAAGAACTACAGGACAGGGAGAGGGTGTGTGCCATGGACTACGCGTCTAATCAGTCTGATGTCACTTATGGTAGCCTGTTGGAGGCAAGGCGTGCGTTAGCACTCCATTATTCTGACCTGACACACACGTCTAGGACAAAAATGGCGGAATCTATTTTTGAACAAGGGGACAAGAATGGTAAACTGTTAGCCATGCTGGTGGCGGAGCAAAGGGTCCCGACTAATATCCCTTGTATAAAAAATGCTCAGGGTGACCTACTGACGACCCCAACAGACATACTGGACGCATTTGTGGAATACTACAAGACGTTATACGCACCCATACCGACTTATGACGTAGCGGAGTTGGACGGGGTGTTGACATCTTTGCAGATCCCGAGGCTGACCGAGCCGGATAGGGATTATCTGGAGGCTGATATTACGACGGAAGAAATTGAAAGGGCTATTAGGTCCTTTCCTGCCCGTAAATCCCCTGGGTCGGACGGCTTCTGCATCGAGTGGTATAGACAGCATATGGAAGCATTGGTTCCTAGACTTAAACAATTATATGACTACTGCTTGGAACACAGGTGTCTCCCAGAATCTCTGCTGGAGGCGCAGGTGATCCTGCTACCGAAGCCGGGCAAGGACCCTCTTGAGTGCTCTTCGTATAGACCAATTTCATTGCTGAACCAAGATTTAAAAATTCTCACGAAGGTGCTGGCTACAAGACTCTCTAAGGTTATCACGACTTTGGTGGATATTGACCAGACGGGGTTCATACCGCAGAAGTCTACTGACACTAATTTACGCAGATTGTTTACCCACCTACAAATTGCATCCACTGAAAAAGGTTCTAGAGTAGTGGTTTCCCTGGATATGGCCAAGGCCTTTGATTCGGTGGACTGGCAATACCTGTTGAGGGTTCTGTGGAGCATGGGCTTTGGGGAGATCTATGTCACCTGGATTGCTTTGTTGTATAGTTCGCCAAAGGCGGGTATTAAAATAGCTAATTAAGTCTCGCCTCAGTTTAGCGTTAATAGGGGCACGCGTCAGGGGTGTCCACTATCCCCATTTTTGTTTGCATTGGCTATAGAACCACTGGCTATAGCCTTGAGGCAATCGCCTGGGGTGGGTGCTCTAGAGGTGGGGGGTATTAGGGAGTGCATTGCGCTCTATGCGGATGACATGCTCCTCTTCTTGAAGGATGCAGGGCCCTCCTTGGAGGCAGTGTTCGGGGTACTCGACAAATTTGCTGAGTTCTCTGGACTCCGGGTTAATTGGGAGAAGTCCAACTTGATGGATATAGATGGGGGGGCGCGAGCGCTGGCAACCACGAGAGTTCCCATTGCCTGGGTGCAGGAATTTAAGTACTTGGGAGTGAAAGTTTCACCGAGAGTGGGCGATTATATGTCTCTGAATCTTTCCCCCTTGTTGACCAGGGCTAAGGTTCAGTTGGAAGCTTGGAAGCATCTGCCACTGTCCCTCATTGGTAGGGTTAATTTGCTTAAAATGAAGGTTCTGCCAGTATTTCTCTATTTTCTGCGTAATTCTCCAATTTGGGTTCCCTGTTCGTTTTTTCGGCGGGTCAACAGTCTTTTTGGGTCCTTTTTATGGGCCGCTACACACCCCAGAATAAGCCTTAGGGTTTTGCAGGAGCCATGGGGTCAGGGTGGTTTGGCACTGCCGGATCTTTTTAAATATTATCTAGCTGGGCAAATGGTGGTTGCTGGCCGCTGGCTGACGCGGGAGGACGGGGATTCGGCAAATGTACTGGAGGCGGCTCTGTTGGGCTCGTACGAAAGCTTGTCTTATTTGGTGTATAGAGGACCGAAGGCTTCATTGGAGCTGACGGCCTCGATGCGAGCAACAATACGGGCCTGGGACAAGGTGCAGGCCTTGCTGAAACAACCAGAGGGGAGTTGGTCTCCTGACACTCCTCTGTGGTTTAATCCTAAATTGCCGCACTTTGGAGAAATCCCAGATCCGGTAATATGGGCCAAAGTTGGTGTTAAACAATTGAAACATGTGGTAGGACGGGGGAAACTTTTACCGTTTGATCAGCTTAAGGTTCAATATGATCTTCCAAATTGGTATTTCTTTCGATACCTGCAGTTGCGGCACGCTTTTCTCTCTCAGTTCGGTACTGGGGCTGTGGAGATGGGAGTGTCGCCTCTGGAGAAGACGCTGCGGACGGAGGACCTGAAAAAGCCTCTTTCCGTAGTGTACAGACTGTTGTTCCATGACAGACCAAAGCCTATCCAAAAATGTAGAGACATCTGGAGTGCCTTGGTACCTGACTTTGACGGGGAGGATTGGGATGACATGTGGGGCTACCCGTTTCAGACCCTAGTCTCGGCTAGAGACAGGCTTATTCAGTTTAAATTACTGCATAGAATATATTACACCCCGGCTAGACTGGCCAGAATTTATGGTACGGATGCGGAGGGATGCTGGCGTTGCACAGCTGACCGAGCTGACTTTGACCATGTGTTTTGGCTGTGTCCGCAGATTGTTGAGTTCTGGAAGGGTGTAACGCAGGTCTTACAGTCTGTACTTTCGGTGCCGATTCCGGTCACGGTCGCGACGTGTTTGCTCGGGCTGGTGGAGGAGTTGGCACCTTGAAAGGCGCAGAGGACTCTGATTTCTCTGGCGTTATTTTATGCACGTAAAGCTATCCTGTTATGCTGGAAGAAACCTGCACCTCCAACGATTTCCTACTGGAAGGGTTTAATTAATAAAGCTTTGCCGTTATACAAAGCCACTTATCTCAGTAGAGGGTGTCCTACTAAGTTTGAGAGGGTGTGGAGTAGCTGGCTTGATGCTGCAGATACTGTGAATTAATTGCTAGGCGGGAGGTGCCCCCCTGAGGGGTGGGGGGGGGGGCGGGCGGGTGCTGCTATATTTGGGGTGGTCTACATCTTCATTCTGGGTATTCCAATCATCAGTTACGGTATGAGTCATTTTTGTTGTATGGGAGATACGGTTGTGTTCATAAAATGAGCTAAGAAGTTGAGCGGAGGGCTGCACAAGGAGGAGTTTGTTGGGTGGGGGTTTGGGGGTTTTGTTTTGGGGTCCCTTTTGTACGTTTGTATGTTATATGTGTGTTAAAAAATCTTCAATAAACATAAATTTAAAAAAAAAAAAAGAAAGACCACCGTTCTGTCTGCCTCGAGGAACGATCAGTGGCTCCACACCCAGGAAAGGCCCTGAAGGGCCGCCTTGCCACAGTATATTTGTGGGGAGTGGTCCGGAAGCAATTAAACTGGCGAGGTTGATTTGTGTAAAGGGTTTGTCAGAGTGGTCCAAGTATTACACCACTCAATTCAGTGAAAGCAGGATAACTCCAGAGCAATTACCAGACTAGTGTCTCCTGTGGGGATGTGCAACATAAAGTAAGTAGACTAGAAAGTTTTTTTTGCTAAAGCAATCCTTTAAAGAGGTGTTTTCCGCCCCCCAAGATAAAATACAAATACAGTAGCTGTGACTGTTTCTATTAGGGTTCTCACCTGTCCAGGCATCCAGCGATGTCCTCTCTTGAATTGGCTCTCGGGTGCTGGCATCACCATCTTGGCTAAGGGAAGCCACTAGCGAAGCCTTGCAGGTTCACGGCCGATTTCCTACTTCGCATGTGAGAATCGAGCTGCGCTTTCTTAATGGGCAAGCTGTGGGGGAAAGGAGGAGGCGCCGAACTTCCGGCTCACTTTGCCAAAGAAAAATGAGCCAGAAGTGGGAGCAGGTACTTGTCAAAACCAGGAATCTGCTTCCCCCTGCCCCTAAAAGGTGCCAAATGTTGCAGCAGAGGGGGAGAGGAGGCAGACAAGTGGAGCTTCCCCTTTTGGGTGGAGTTCCTTTCCCACTTACAGCTGGCTTCCCCACTGACAGCTGAAATGTAAACAAAACAATGGCGACAACAGAAAATTCCAAAAAAAAAAAAAACAGCCATACCAGGCTCTTCAGGTCAAAAATGAAAAAGAAAAACAGCGTCCCCCCCCCCAAAAAAATGGGCACGCAGCCCAGTGGGTCAGGAAAGGGAGGGTGATGAGCGAGTGCCCCCACCCTAAACCATGCCAGGCCACATGCCTCACCCCAAAGTACCTTGTCCTCATGTTGATGGGCATGGGGAGAAGGGCCTAATTTCCACAACCCTGGCCGGTGGTTTGAAAATTGGAATTCGTTAGAAAACCAATAAAAAAACTAATTTGAATGAATCTTAACTAAATTCCTTACTGTTCGTTACTCTTTCATAATTCAGACAAATTTTTGGTTATTCGGAGATTCGGATGTATCCGAATCTCCGAATAACCAAAAATTCGCCTGAATTTGTATTTGGCCCAAAACGAATTGCACATGTCTAGGTTATACTGTTAATCACCATTGTATTCTAAATTGTGTTATTACCATTGTTAATCCATTTTATGCTTGCCTAGTTACCAACCAGATTGGGTGGAGAAATATTAAGCTTGCTTTTGCTACCTGGTTTGGCGTCTGTTTTCTTTGCTATGGCACTACTATTGGGTACTGAGTATTACTTTCAGGAATTTCCTATAATATGGTGTGTTTGTACACTCAACCTGGTGTGTCAGAGGGGCTGAGGTTCTTGAGAAGGTTGAGGCAAAGAACAGATGACCCATCTTATCCATTTTCTCCTATGAGGGTAGCGCTACACTCCTATACCCTAAAACAATACCGCTGTTAAAAAAATGTATGCATAAGGCAGTTCCCCCTAGAATACAACTCTAAGTTGTGAAATGTAATGCTTTTGTCACCAAAGCGTAAGAACATTTGTAAGAAAGTTACATTACAATTATTGACACTTCTAGAATCATCTATCATTTATTTGATTATCTCATTTCCAAGTAGGGTACAATTCTGTAGGGAAAATAGTTATGTCAGTTTCAATGCAAGGTAATAAAATAAAAAATAAAAGAAACCTACAGGTAAGGCTTCTCTAGTGATATTAGTGATTTATGCACAAGTAGAACGTTCACAGATCAATCAAAATTGGCTAGATTTCACAGCATTTAGGACATACTTACTTTATTTGATTGAAAACGTGATATTTCAATTAAATGTCAATATTCAAAGTATAAATGAATACAAAATTACATAGTTGTCCATCAAAACTGCACGCAAAATTCATTCTGGGCGAATGGGCCAAAACTGAATTTTCTCATTCCATCATCCGTGCAGATTGAATGATATTTATTGAAAAAAAAAAAAAGAAGCTGTGCCAATGGGGAAAATACTGCATTGGCTGCATTCACACCTGAGCGTTTTGTAGCTTGAAGCTCCAAAATGCCAGAGGAGGAAAAAATCTATGATTTTCTATGGAGATAGTTCACATCTTCACTCCATGTCACCCAAAGTCAAAAGCCTAAAGCTCAAAAAAACTTCTGGAGCTTTTTTTGTAGCTCGAATCGGGCAGATTTGAGCGTTTTTTGCGCATTTCTATTCTCATAGAAATTAATGGAAACGTGCCATTCGCGTGTTTTTGTGCAAATTTGTTGTGAGTTTTTGCGTGATTTTCTGCTCAAGTGAAAAAAAATGTAAAACATAAAATAGTAATAATATATGAACAAATAAGTATAAAATAAATATACAAATAACTAAAAATCACCAGAAATAAGTACTGTAAAATAAATGTATAATATATAATAATACATTCATAAATAATAATGAATCTTTAACCTTAAAAAATTAAAATTATTCTAATAATAATAAAAACAACAAACCCAAATACATTATTAATTATATTATTAATAATAATAATAATAATAATAATAATACATTATTATTTATTTTGTATTGGAGTTAGGGTGTTTTAGTTATTTTTTTTTTTAAGTTGTCAGGGTTAAAGTTAAGGGTTAATTATTTATTTATGGTTAGTATTAATTTGTTGAATGTATTTAATTTTTATTTATGATTTTTATTTGTGTATTTATTTTACAGTTTATTTATTCATTTATTATTATTCGTATAATAATAAATAAAATACAATAAAAAATAATAATAACTCTAACCACAACTCCTAATCCTAACCCTAATATAAACTGAACTTGAACCCCTTACCCTAACGAAAAAAAAAACCATTGTAATAAATGAATAATAAAAGAAGAAATAAAAGCTAATGGAAAAACTAAAAAAGCTGAAATACCTAGCAAAAAATGATGAAACAGTCCAAAAACGTTACATACAAACATGCAAGTTGCGCATAAAAACACGCCAAAATCACGAGAGAAAACGCCAGAAAAGCGCTCAGGTGTGAATGCAGCCTTATGGTCATTAGATGGTGCTGAGTAAGTGTGCTCCTCTGCTCCATCTAGTGGCCATACTGCAGTATTTTCCTCAAACTGTTTATTTTTTTCTTTTTACAATGATAAACATACGATCTGAAGAATATAATAGCCTGAGAACATTTGAATGTGCACAGAATAGATTGACATGCAGGTTTGATGGTCAAACAGATATGTGAATTTTTTTATAAATATAGTTTCCAAATTTCAGCAGCTTAGAGCAGTCACAGTAACAAACATTATTTGAGAATTATTGCTTTTGGTTACTGGGCTTTGCAAATTACCCTAAAATGCAACTATGGGGAAAATTATTATTGGCATATGTAGTGCAGCCTGTTAACATACTTGTTGCTTTCTGACGCATGTATAATTTTTGTTTTTTAACTGTCAACGTTCCCAGTTTATTCCACTAATTTTGGGAAGGGAGTTCTACATTTTTGCTGCTCTAACCGTAACAAACCCCCCTGCACAATTTTAGAATAAACTTCCATTCCTCCACCCTCAAGTTGTGATTGCATGTCTTTGTGAGGGACCCTAATGCCTAGTGCAAAATCAGAAGAAAAATACTTTCAAAGCGATCGTACGATAATCTGATCATTAGTACACATCTTTTGAGATCCCATCATGACAGTTCATGCAAAATGATCCGAAGGGATAAAAAAAAAAAAAAAAGGTTCTCATACGATACCAGATCATACGATTTTCGATTAATCAGTAGATTATATCTGTCCAAAAAAAATCTGACCATGCATGCTCAGAAATTAAAAAATAAGTTGTGTAGGCCAATATGCTTTTATGGTATGTTCTCCCCTGTAATTTTTCTGATCCCTTTCTTCCGCTCCCCCAATGCTGAACTGAAGTGTTTGACGTGTAATGTTTCACTTTAAAATAATAAAAAGTTATTTGACAAAAAAAAAAAAATAAGTTGTATTCTGTCGTACGAGAATTTTTCTGACTTTAGTAACCTCGTCATTTTATATATGAGACTAGCATGTAAAAAAAAAAAATGGAAACTCATTCGTCTGATATTCTCATTGTGTATACGACACTTAAATGAGAATCTCATTAACATCACTACAGTCACTATTGATTCATTTATAGATAGCCATCATGTCGCCTCTGAAACGTCTGAAAACATCTCCACTCTTCTTTCTGTAGAATTGTTATATTTCCGCTTTGTTCAGCAGGGTGTCAATGCTGTTCATTCTGCAGTCTTACTTTAGATGGACATGGTAGTTCTCAATGGATTTTAAGTGAAATATATATTTAATATAAAAAACACTTTTATTTCTATTAGAAAAAGTCATAACCAATATTAATAAACACTGGCTTTCGTACACAGCCCCAGCAGTGTTATTTGGTTTGTCCCAATCCATGTAACTGTCACGTATGTGCAGCTTAGCCTGTTACAGGAAGTGTAAAAAAATAATAATCTTTTGCCAGGATGAACAGGTAACAAAATCTGTTGCAGGCTGAATTCAGAAGAAAAAAAAAAAACCGTGGTGTATTAATGATATTAGCAGACTGCATAATATATGATTTTTTTATTTTTTTATTTTGCCCATAGTACCACTTTAAAATCAAAAAAACAAACAAACAAAAAAAAACATTAAACAGCAGTTGCAAATAAACCATTGTGAACAAAATGGACCTTCATCCTCTTCTCAACTTTCATAAATCTTAGTTTTTACTCCCAGATACATTTTTTTATGTTTTTTATGCCTTTTTTGAAGTGGCCTACCCACCACTTCCGTATTTCTCACATAGGCAACAATTACAGAGCCCCTGGCTGCCCATAGTCTCCTGGGATATTTATGTCACACATCTCACAAGGCTTTAAGACTGCTCCCAACAATCTAGAGGTCACATGCATGCACAGCAGCATGTCATCATAGAGCCTGCTGATGAATCCCATTAGGCCACTTTCCATCGTCGGGGGGCTGCCTCAAGTCTCCCTGAACGTTTTAAAAAATAATGCAGCTCTGGCTGCAATATTCACCCTCTTTCTACCTCTATCCCCTGCAGCAGTACCTCTCTACTAAGATGTCTTCAGTCTTCTGGGTGGTATGACACCTTAAAGCGGTAGTAAACCACAGTTATAGAAAAAAAAACCCTGCAAGGCAATGTCATATAATGTGCATCGCATACTAGCACAATATGATAGACTTACCCTACAACAAAGTCCTCCAGCAGCGCACTGTCACTGCTGAGAGGGCTTTCATCTTCACCTGGTCTTCCTTCCAGGTACATGGCCTCTGGCTACATGCCAGACCTTGAGAGCGCATGGGCCAGTGACATCACCGGATGCATGCACACTGAATATCTTGTAAACAGTACAAGTTTAGAAGATATTCACAGTACCTACAGGTAAGCCTCATTATAGGCTAATGCCCTGTACACACAACCGGTTTTCCCGTCAGAATAAACTCTGAAGGTTTTTCTGATGGAGTTCCGACAGAATTCCACTGAAACTGTTTTGCATACACACGATCACACCAAATTCCGACCGCCAAGAACGTGGTGACGTACAACACGTACGACGGGACTAGAAAGAGGAAGTTCAATAGCTTCCATCTCTCTATTTCAGAGCATGTATTGTTTTTGGTATGTCGGAACAGCATACAGACAAGCGGTTTTCCCAATAGGAATTTGTTCTGTTGAAAGTATTTAGAACATGTTCTCTTTCTAGGTCCGTCAGAATTTTTGATGTAAAAAGTCCGATGGGGCATACACACGGTCAGAATATACGATGAAAAGCTCCTGTCTGACATTTTCTGTCGGACAGTCTGCTCGTGTGTATGGGGCATTACCTGTAGGTATAAGTGGTAAAATGGAGTTTACTACCACTTTAATGATGCCCTGCACTCACAGGGTACTGTTGCATAAAGCGGTCCCAACATCATAATTAAGATATGAAGATAACTGGAAAAGGTAAGATTAAAAAACTATAAACTGCAAACAAGGGGGATCCAGACTTTACCTTTAACCAGCAGTACACATGCAATATACATTTAGAATCCAGGGGACTTAGACTTGAATATTTTTTTGCAGGGCTATTTATGTATCCTTATAGAAGGCCTTCAGGAGTGCAGATTTAATTTGGAGAAGAAATAAATAAGAAAAGGGAAATAAGTAAACTCATAGCTATCTCCCCAAACTCAGTTTAATTTATTTCAAGATATAATTTAAAGTGAAGTGTAGTGACATGGATTTTATATGGGACCCCCCTATTAAAAATCATACTGCTTAAAATGTAAAGAATTGCTGTCATTTCAAACATTATCTTTCTTCTTTACCTATACTTTTCAAGAGCAGCATATTTTTATAATGGGGACAGGTGGGTTATACATAAGCCCCCACTCAGTGTCAGTTTCCAATCATGGGGGGTGTTCTCTTCTCCACTGATGCTATGTGTTGACTTGCATGGGTCCTGCTAGCCAGCCGCCAAGATGGGGATACCATCCCGCCTTATTATTTTTTTTGAACAGCTTCATTTTGCTTTTATATCTAGTGAAAAAACTTTAAGAAACTCCCAATGTTAATGACACTTTTTCCTCTTTGAAGAAGCCACCGATAATATTACATATGTTAGCAGTGCACAATATGTCACTTTTACTTTGTAGTATCAAATATCAAATCCTATGATTTAGATCCATTGATGGTAAGATCAAGCAGCATTAGGTTCCTCTAACATTCTTCAGCTCTTAACTCTTTGGTTTGTGTACTGGATTTATTGACGTCACTGGGAAATCTGGACACCATCACTGAAAGTAGCCTGTTTAGAGACGTGGATATTTCTAAAGGATCCGAAAGTCCACAAAAGGGCTGCAGTTGTAAGTATAAAGTTATACCTATCACTTTCCAACAAAGCAAAATGAAACGTTTTCAATGGAAATTATCTTAAACCTCCACACATTCTGCACATTCACATAGGGAATAGCTTAATAAATATAAGGCTGAACATTTCCTGAAGTGGAAATCATTTAGAAAATATCCTCATATATTTAGTTTGATCATGGTGTGATTCACCAAATTCCAAAACGTATGCCATATCACAACGGTTATTTTATGGTTTTTGTTATGAAAGAGTCCCTTTAAATATTGTGCTAAATATTTAGTGTCCTCGTAAATAATCTCCTAGCAAACTTAATTTGATTATTTCAGTTTTGTTAGCAAAAAATGTAATAAATTATTTACTGTCCTATTAGATTCAGTATTATAAGTGGAAGAACAAACACACATTTCAGTTTCATTAGTAGTATAAAAAGTGCATCTTCATACCTCTTCTGTGCAAAAATACATTTACAATATAAAAATCATAAAACCTACAAAATAATGGTTATACGTAGCAGTAAAATAGTGTTAGAGAACTGCGGAGTCAACTGTGCTTTTGTTTAGTAGTAAGCTTCCTGCATACATACCGGATGTACTGATAAACTAGCAGCCATGAATAAAACATTGACAAAATGCTGTATCCCATAGCAAATATCGTGTCTCATTTGAAATGTGATTGGTTGCTATGGACTACTGCGCTTTGTACTGCTATATTTTAAAAAGTACATTTGTATGTCTTTAAATATACTTAACCATGACTGAAGAGTTTTTCATTGTGTCACTAAATGTCATTCTTTTATAATTAATGTAATAATGAACTCTTACTATATTCTAAAATAGTACAGAGCAGATTGTCACTAGTCAACTAGGGTGCTGATGAAGTAGTCTCATGGGGTTTAATGAAGAGGGTGGGGTTCATGTTTTTGTCTCCATTCTATAAATTTAAGGAAAAGTACCAAGCATGTCTGGATACTCTTGGTGTCTAGCTTTCTCTTAAAGTGTTACTAAACCCAGGATCTGGTCTCCCACAGTACACAGAACATGGAAATTCAATTATTTTAATAAATATAAACTGCTAAATACTTTTTTCTCATCAGCACTATATAGCAGTCTTATGACTTCTATCAGTGTCTGGTTAAAATTTGTAGGAGGAGTTTCATTCTCCTCTGACTGTCCCACGAGGCTGCATGATGCCTGGCTTTCTGTCTGGACAGTGCTAATTGGCCCTGTGCCAATCACATGCACTGGCCCAACCCCCCCCCCCCCCAAAAAAAAAACAAACAACTTTCTAGCAATACACACCAAACTCAGCATGTGCACAGTGCCACCAAGGCTCTGTACTATCAGGAGATGGATTGATTATAGTGGAAGAAGGGGAAGAGCAGAGCAAACAGGAACAAACAGCCTTTTTACACAATGCAGAGGATTAACCCCTTAGGTTCCACAGTTAGTATAACAAGCATGCTTTACTGAATATATACACTGATTTTACTGTTGTGGGTTTAGTAACACTTTAGTCCAATAGTTGATGGAGATATAGAAAAAGCGGTATTGGCCAACAGACACCAGAAGTGCATGGCACAAAAATGTTGAACCCCTGTCAGGATTTACTACGATTTGTGTCCCCATTGTGAGGATTTGCAATCCATTCCTGCTTTGTCAATTCTACAGGAAACAATACAAAATCTTTCCAGTGGGCACAAGAATAGCCTTCCAAAGGTTCTATCCTTCCCCAATGATTTCTGGAACAGAAGAGAAATAGTTTAAGCTGGAGCTGCACAAGAAAACTTGGTGGTAGATATTTATCCAGCTTTATATCCCTTGTGTACAATTACAGTGCCTTGCAAAAGTATTCACCCCCTTGGCATTTTTCGTGTTTTTCTGCAACCTGCAATTAACATGGATTTGCATCATTTAATTTACAGAACATGCCCACAACTTTGAAGATTTTTTTTTTATTGTGAAGCAAACAACAAATAGGACAAAATAACAGAAAAAGTCAATGTACATAACTATTCACCCCCTAAAGTCAATACTTTGTAGAGTCACCTTTTGCGGCTATCACAGCTCCAAGTCACTTTGGATAAGTCTCTAGGAGCTTGCCACATCTTACAACCAGGATTTTTGCCCATTTCTCCTTGCAAAACTGCTCCAGCTCCTTGAAGTTCGATGGTTTGCACTTTTTAAGTCTGACCACACATTTACATGTTTCACCTTAAACCACTCAAGTGTTGCTTTAGCAGTGTGTTTAGGGTCATTGTCCTGCAGGAAGGTGAACCTCCATCCTAGCCTCAAATCACACACAGAGTGGTACAGGTTTTGCTCAAGAATATCCCTGTATTTAGTATTTTCCCTCAACTCTGACCAGTTTCCCAGTCCCGACTGCTGAAAAACATCCCCACAGCATGATGCTGTTCTTTTGATGATTTGATGTGTTGGGTTTGCGCCAGACGTAGCGTTTTCTTTGATGGCCAAAAAGTTCAATTCTAGTCTCATCAGACCAGAGCACCAGAGTCTCTCACATGCCTTTTCGCAAACTCAAAACGTGCCATTTTGTTTTTTGCTGAAAGCAATGGCTTTCTTCTAACTACTCTGCCATAAAGCCCAAATCTATGGAGACTATTGTGTTCTGATCCATCACATATAATTCAGATTAAAAAAACATTGAACTTATGGCTGTAATGTAACAAAATAGGTAAACGCCAAGGGGGGTGGATACTTTTGCAAGGCACTGTACATGAAAGAAGTAAATAATGATTTTAATTGTCAAAGAAATGTCCTATTGCATCTGTCCCAAAGGTGGTTTCTTGACTTCATAGCAGCATTGGGGGTGTCCTCAGTCCTAGACAGGAACTCTTGAGGTGCCATTGGGAGTATTTCTGTTCTTTCGTATTTGACTCAGGTGTTTGCGAGATCTGAGCACTTTCACTCTCACCTCAAAGACTTCTTGAATAGCTTTACGAAAGCAATGGAAATTGTAATCTATTAAACCTGCACAAAGAAATACAACTGTAAATATTTTAAGCATTACATTACAGTGTTGCAGATTGTAAATGCTTCAGTATATTAGACAGTATGCATCAATGTAGCACCAGTTTAGTTATATAGCTAGTTATGTGGTCCATTTTTTTCTGTATATAATTTAGTTTAATATATTTGTGGCTTCCTGTCATCCAAACCTAGGGCATGCAGCCTTGTCAAACACCCAACTTCCATATATACCTCTAACGCCCCCTCCCAAAAGCCTTTTAGTGGTTACTGTTTACATATAAGTGTATAGGTACTTTATTTTTTCAGTACACCCAAAAAAAGCCAATGATGTATATATTCCAATTACCGTATTTATCGGCGTATAACACGCACCGTTTTCCCCTGAAAATAGGGGGAAAATCGCGGGTGCACGTTATACGCCGATAGTGTACCAAGGAGGGGGACAAGCGCCACCGGAAATCACGGAGCTCCACTTGACTCCCCACTCGCCTCTAACTCGGCTGTATGTCTCACACACACAGTCCCCCCTCCATCCCCAGCATTGGACCAGTGTCCTGTCTATCACAGGAGCTGGTCCAATGCCAATGGCGGAGGCAGGACTGTATGTGAGAACCAAGGAAACAGATGACAGATTACTAGAGAATCCTCCAGTCCATAGATGTAATTTCCATTTCCACCCTTCCCTGCTAGACCACACCTAATGCCGTACCTTTGACATGCCTCTCTCATCAGCCCTCTCCCAACCTCACCCCTTCTGAACCATCTGTGGAGCCCTGCCCCGAACAGGTGTATTTCGGACCAACCGCCCCCTCTGCTGGCTCCGCTCCTGAGGCATTCTGGGATGTGTAGTCTTTTAGGCGCAAAATGCTGGTGACCGCAGCTTCTGGCATGCACACAGTATAGGTTAGCTTACACCAGTAGGAAAGAACACTGAAACTAACTATGCACTCATCAGCTCTATCTTCAGGTTTTCTGTGGCCATAACTTGTCAAGGCTTAAAACAAAAATATCAGTCATTGCTAGCTGTTATCACTATGTCTGTCCTCAATTTATATCTTCTCCTGCTAGAAGTAACCTACCCACAGCTTCACAATGCTGTATAGGAGGCTTTAGATTGAATGAACTATCCTTTATCGCCTGCTGATTCTCTTGGATCCAATTACTGGGAAGAAACAAAAAGCACTGATTCAAATACATTTTCTGGCACGCACGTCTTTTCTTTAGTCTAGTTTAGTTTAGTCTTAGAAAGAAACTGGTAAGTAGAATGAGCCTCCTGTATTGCATCGTAGTAGTTCACAGCTATCCATATAAATTAGAATACACCCAAAAAGTAACACCTACCTCTCTGCACTTATCTGTATTCACTAAACCCCACAGAAGTGGATACTTCCTGCCAGTGGACCTCCTACGCAATAACATGGTGGTGGTGGTAATTTTTTATTTGCACAGATAATCAAACATGTATTTCAGGAGAAAATACACTAAAATAAATATAAGTGACACAACACTCACTTTTTTAGTAAAATATAAAAGATGGGCTTACATTGAGTAAATAGATACCAAACATGCCAATCTGTAATGCTTCAAAGTGGTTTATTTAAAAAAAAAAAGATTTTTCCTGAAACTTCCCTCTTAACTGCTTCCCGACCGGCACACGACGATGTACAAATGGCATGGACAGGCAAATTGGCATACAGGTACGTCCATTTAAAATTGCTCTGCGTGAGTCCCGCGGGGATACCCGAGATCGTCACACAGGGAGGGAGAACGGGAAGATGCCGATGTAACCAGCATCTCCCCCTTCTGCCTAGCAACAAGTGACACTGTTCTCTGCTCCCTGTGATTGGAGCAGAGATCAGTGATCTGTAAATCACAGCCATGCCCCCCACAGTTAGAAACACGACCCTAGGACACACTTAACCCCTACACTGCCACCTCCTGGTTAACCCCTTGCCAGTGTCATTTACACAGGAATCATGGCATTTGTATAGCACTGATTGCTGTTTAAATGACAATGGTCCCAAAAATGTGTCCAAAATTTCCAATGTGTCCGCCATAATGTCGCAGTCCCAATAAAAATCTCTGATCACCGCCATTACTAGTAAAAAAAAATTATCAATAAAAATGCCATAAAACTATCCCCTATTTTGTAAATGCTATAACTTTTGCGCCAACTAATCAATAATCGCTTATTGCAATTTTTTTTTTACCAAAAATATATAAGAATACGTATTGGCTTAAACAGAGGAAAAAAATTTTTTTTATATATATTTTTGGGGGATATTTATTATAGTAAAAAAAAACAGAAAATTGTACCATACTTACCGTAATTTTCTTTTCCTGGTGCCTATCCATGGCAGCATACCTGTGACAAGCTCCGCCTTGGCTCCTCCCTCAGGACTAGTGAATATTATAAAAGAAATCGTTAGCACAGCCCCAGCATTCTCCGTAATATAGAATACCGAGGGTGGGATTGTATGCTGCCATGGATAGGCACCAGGAAAAGAAAATTACGGTAAGTATGGTACAATTTTCTGTTTTCCTGGTGCCTCCATGGCAGCATACCTGTGACAAATAACTAGCTAAAGATGGGTGGGATGATGCTTAGAAGTTTATTTTAAAGAAATTATTATTTATAAGAAGCAAAAGCTGATGTGACTGCCTATCTGCCAAACTCCACTGATGAGAGAGCCCCTGGGTCCACCCTGTAATGTTTCGGAACGTATGTTGGGACGACCAAGTCGCTGCCCTACAAATAGTTTCAATTGACACATTCGCTCTTACCACCCAAGAGGCAGAAACCGCTCTGGTGGAGTGCGCCCTGACCGCCGAAGGGGGTTCCAGCCCATTTGTCTTGTACCCCTTGTGGATGAGTTTAACGATCCATGAGTCAATCGTTCTTGCTGATGCCTCCTTGCCTTTGTTTTTTTTTTTTTTTGTATTTTTGTTTGTTTTTTTTATTTTTTTTGTTTTCTTTTCATTATTTTTTTTTTTTTTTATCCCAGGGAATTATAAACAGCCTGATGGATCCCCTGCAGATAGCATCTCAAAGTGGAGGCAATGTCCAGCTCATGAAAAGAGCCAGAGTCCTGTTCAGAAAATATTGGGAGTGCCCAAGGTTCCGACATGTTCAAGGATGATGCAACCTTGGGAATAAATCCTCGCACTGTTCTGAGTTCTACTCTGACCGGATAGAATATCATGTGAATTTGATCTGTTCCTAAAGCTTGGGGCTTTGAAACCCGTCTGCCAGAGGTTATAGCTATCAGGAAGGCTAGCTTCAAGGTTAGATTCCAGAGTGATGCTGACTCCGAAGGGGCAGAAAGGTGGATTGGCTAAGGACGATAAGGATGATAGCAAGGTCCCAAGTGGGAAAGGATTGTTTTGTTGGCGGTCGGATCTTTTTGACAGCTTTGAAGAACTGGATTATTAAAGGATCCTCGGCCCATCTTCTACTGGTTGCTGCTGAAATCGCTGATACCTGTACCTTTAGTGTACCTCTTACAAGGCCTAGGTCTAGGCCTGCCTGCAAAAACTCAGGAATTTGAGAGGATGATGGGGAACCTGGATCACAGCTTCTGCCAAGCATGAAGGCCCTGAACTTGTTCCACACTTTATCGTATATGCCGTTTGTGGGTGGTTTTCTTGCCTTGAGCAAGGTTGCGATCACTTTATTGGAACACCCTAGGGATTGGAACCTTTCTCTTTCAGCTGCCAGATGTGAAGGTCCAGCCTGCGGGGGCCTGGATGGGTATGACATCCTTGCGACAGGAGAAGAGGTATTATTGTAACCTTGACTGGAGGCCGGGTACTCAGATACATTGCTGTGGGGAATTGGCCAGTACGGTAGGACCGCTATCACCTTCGTAGTTTCCGTCATAAGTCTTGACAAGAATCTTGGAATGAGAGGCCGTGGAGGGAAGGCATAGGCCCGGTTGCATGCCCAGGGGGCTGAGAGGGCATCTATTGTCTCCGCCTGGGGGTGAGGAAGCCTTGAAACGAACCTTGGGAGTTTGGTATTGAATGCTGTTGCAAATAGGCCTAGCTCGAGGGGACCCCACTAGTTCACTATCCAGTCAAAATCTCCGGGTGTAGAGACCATTCGTTGGCATCAATGAACCTGTGGAAAAGGCTGTTGGCCCTCGAGTTGAGATGACCGGGCAGATAGACTGCCCTCAGGTCCTTTAGATTCCTTTCTGCACAGAGAATTATGGGTTCCACCTCCTTCAGGAGGGACCTGCTGTGTGTCCGCCTTTGCCGGTGTACATAAGATACTGCAGCCCTGTTGTTCATTTGGAGGAGAACTGGTTTCCCTGTAATCTTGAACTCTAGGGATAGAAATGCGAGGTAGGCCATTCTTGACCTCCAGGACATTTGACACCAAGCCTGCTGTATGGAAGGACCGTCTTCCCTGCACTGAAATCTGGTTGCAGTGTGCTCCCCAACCTGCTGCACTGGCATCGGTAGTAATTGTGATCCAGTCGACATGCCCTAATGGGCGCGGAATCAGAAGTGTCTGTTTCTTCATCCACCAACGTAGACTCCTGAGCATCAAGGTCGTCAAGTGTATGGTTTGGGATAGATACCGTCTGTTCCACAGTCTCAAGAACTCCAGCTGGAAATGTCTCAAATGCTAATGGGCCCAGGGGACCATAGGGATACAAGACAGATACAAACAGTTTGAGACTGTCAGGTAGGATCTCGTACTCACTTTCTTCATTTGTTGAATAATGGATGTCACCTTCTGAGGTGGGGGAGCCACTGTTCTGTTCCTTTTATTGAACAGCGCACCCAAATAAACCATCTCCTAGGTTGGAGAAAGGTGACTTTTCTCCTGGTTTATCTTCCATCCGAATTCTGCTAGAGTTGTCAAAAGAATGTTCCTGTGTTCCCCTAACTGGGCTGGATCCTCCGCCAGGAGTAGAGTGTCGTCCAAGTAATGGCATACCTGAAGCCCCAATTCCCTCAGAGGGGTTATGATGGCAATCAGGGTCTTTGTGAAGACTGCTGGCGACGTGCTGAAGCCAAATGGATCTCAGATACTTCTGGAACTGGAGTATGGGTATACGCGGGTAAGCGTCCTGCAAGCCTATTGACAATAACCAGTCCCCTGGTTGGACTACATGAATAATCATCTGTAGTTACTCCAGTTTGAATTTTTCTAGGAAGATAAAGGGGTTTAGTCTCTTTAGGCCTATCACAGATCTTCACCCTCCATTTCTCTTGGGGACTAGAATACAGGAGTAACAACCCGAAAAACTCTCTGATGGAGGCACTGGGACTACTGCTTGCTGTTCTTGCAAGGAGAGAAGAAATCGCTGTAGTGCCTCCGCTCTTTCTTTTTTTTTTTTTTTATTTGGAGGGAACCTTGACACCCTTTTCGGGGAGAAGAAGTCCTTGGGAGATTTGTCTAGGGACAACCAGAAATGGCTTTATTTGACTGTGGAGACTACCCAAGGATCCCTGCACTTTTGTTCCCAGATCTTTGAGAAGTGTTTTAACCTGGCCCCCATAGCTTGGGCTGGCCTGGCGTCCAAAGGATTTAGTGGAATCCTGTGGGGTAGGCACTGGTCTCTGCCTTCAGGTCTTGAGGAACGTAGACTGTGTGCTTTTCCAAGAGCATTGCCCTTGCGGAGCAACGAATTGAATCAATGGCGGCTTCACCAATAAAGTCTGCTGAGAGCTTCAGCTCATCCAAGGCCTTGATTACATCCTCCCTTGGGATTCCCTGTTGGCCTGCCGAATCTATATTATTAATCCAGACACGTAGTGCATTTGACACTGATGTCAGAGCTATCACAGATTTACAGGCGTTGCCTGCCATCTGGTAAGCCTTTTTGGATCCAGATCCATCCTCCTGTCCAGTGGGACCTTAAAGAAGATGAGTCTTCCAGGGGCAACGTGACATTCTTTGCCAACCTTACCACTGCTGCATCGACCACTGGAGAACCCTCCAGCATTGCGGAACTAGCCTCAGAGAGGGTATAACGTTCCCAACTGATTAATGGAGAATCTTTTCTCTGTCTTTTTCCACTCTTCTTCAATCACATCCCTGATCTCGTCCATGAGAGGGAAAAAGGATATCTGGCATTTGAGAAAGGGGGAAGTACGATTTAGACTCTTAACCTCTGTGTTGGTCTCTTCCCAGCCGCTCTCTTGTTTAACTGCCTGTACAGAAAGCTGTACCATGGCGAAAGCAAAGCCAGAGGCATCTAGGTCATCAGATGATTCCACTGAGATGGCATTCTCTTCCTGATGTTTTTAGAGGAAGATGCAAGGGTCGGACAAGAAATTCCACTTGTGGACGGCCCGGGAATGGGAGCCTCAGCCGTTTGCTCCTGAGGAGGAGATGCTGGCTGCGTCGGCATTGTAGCTACCAATTCCGCAGTGGAATCATTTACTGCTTTCTTAAGTAGGTCCGCCACTTGGAGACTTTCAGATTCTCTGTCCGCTGCATAGTCCCTGATGCAATTTCGACAGATCAGTTTGTCTGGAAGTGGGGTAGCCCCACAGGGCTGACATCTTTAAGATCTAGGTCTCGGGGAGCATGAATGACGGCGCTTTTGGGCCGATGCTTTCCCCTGGATGACCTGCTGTGACGAGAGTCATCATCGTCTCCATGTTGCCTTGAGGTCTTCTTAGACGTCTTCTGGCATACAGGACTGAAATACATAAAAGTACCAGCCACAGTGCACTCTTTTATCCATTTTTGAAAAAGTGTATCGACTTACCTGGACGTAGGTCCTTACCTCAGGTGTAGAGTAGGATCTTGTGCGTGCGGCAAATGGCTCATACTAGACGGATTAGCAGAAACAGCAGCTAAGAAAATAGTTTTAGAGAAAAAAGATCAACCCACCACGTCTTGACTTGGTAAAAGTGAAATTACCTCTATAAACAATGGGTTCTCTACCTTTGTCTTTTTTTTTTTTTTAACCCAGATGAACATCTATTTAAATAATTTTTATTAATTTTGTTTATATAATAATTTAATATTTATCTTAAATTATTTAATTAATCGCTCCCCTTTTTTTTTTTTTTTTTTTACATTTATTTATTTATTTATTTTACCTAAAAGGAATGGGTATTTGCTCCCTGGAGCTCTCAGACGCAGTACTCCCTGCGGCCACAGGCGTCCCACTGAGGCCGACAGGGAGATAAATAGTGAAACAGGAGAGGCAGGGCACGCCTCTATCCTGTCCTTAATGTATTAATGGCATAGTTGTCACCATGCCCTTATCCAAAATGGCCGCGGCGGCCCCCGGGAACTACTGCGCATGCGCCGACCGGCGGAACGGAAACCCGGAAGCCTCGCACCGCCGGCGCATGCGCAGAGCACCGCGGGGAACGCCGAGGGGGCGAATAAAGTGCCGGGGCTGAGCGCGCGCGGCTCCTACGGAGCTAACAATGGCAGGGGCTAGGAGAGGGGTTTTTCCTCTAAAAGAAGCAACGAAAAATAAAAGAAAAAATGAGAGGTCAAAAGAAAGACAGAAATGGAAAGTTGAGGAGGGGAAGATAGAGGGAAGAAGAAAGAGAAAGGACGAAGGGGAGAAAGAGAAAAGCCAAAGATGTAAAACCTAAAAGGGGAAGGAAAGAAGGAGGAAAAAAAGAAATGTAGTAATAGCTGCTGCCTCTGTTACCATGAACGAGCTGGTGCCTGATCAACTTGCAGATAAAGCTCTTACTTAAGAGACAAACTGCTTGTCCCAAAAGATCCTACAGAAGGGACTTCCAACCTTATAAGCGCGTTTAGCTGCCCAAGAGAAGGAACTGCGTCCGGGAGAGGCTTGAACCCGGACGGAAGCTGCCGAATGCAGAAGGTAAGGACGCCGACCAGGATTCACTGCCATGAGGTATGAGGAAAAAAAGGAGAATGCTGGGGCTGTGCTAACGATTTCTTTTATAATATTCACTAGTCCTGAGGGAGGAGCCAAGGCGGAGCTTGTCACAGGTATGCTGCCATGGAGGCACCAGGAAATGTGTTTTTTTCAAAATTGTTGCTCTTTTTTTGTTTATAGCGCAAAAAATAAAAAACGCAGAGGTAATCAAATACCACCAAAAGAAAGCTCTATTTGTGGGAAAAAAAGGACGTCAAATTTGTTTGGGAGCAACGTTGCACGACCACGCAATTGTCAGTTAAAGCGATGCAGTGCCAAATCGCAAAAAGTGCTCTGGTCTTAAGCCAGCAAAATGGTCCGAGGCTTAAGTGGTTAATTTGGGGTGCGTGTTATATGCCGGCATGTGTTATATGCCGATAAATAATATAAATTTTGCATTTTCTATATATTACAGTCAGATCTTTTTTTAAAGAGAAACTTCAGTCTTAAAAAAAATAAAAAAGTCAGCAGCTGCAACATTGTCGGACTGTTTATGCAGCCTCATGGGACATGTGATGTGTCCTAAGAGGCTGCAAGTGGGGGCGTGCACAGGGGGGCTTGCCTATGCACATGTCATTCTTGGCTAGTCAAGAATTGTGGAAGTGGGAGCAGGTACCTGTCAAAAAAAAAACGATTCCCTGTAGTAAAAAAAAAATCTAAAGTGTTAGGGGTGAGGGTAGGGAGGATAAAAATCTGCACATTATTTTTTCAAGGGAAGGTCTGCTTTAAGTGCTGATTCAGTGAGGTGCAATTTTCGAATGGGCTGAAATTGCACTGCATCGCACCAAACGTAGTGAATGAACTACTTTTATAAGTGCACTGTAACCAGGTTGCATGGTACTGCAGTACTATGCGATCTGGTGCAGGTAAACACATTTAGATCTAGGTTTAGGGTGCCATTAGAATTACAATGACACAGCAGATCGCACACTCAGGTGTGCAAAGGTAGAGAAAATGCAACTTTGAAGGTGGTGCAGGAAATGCGTGCGAAGCACAAGTTTCGCACCTGACATTCTGATGTGAACGGACCCTAAGGCTGGGTTCACATATGTTCGAATTAGATGCCTTTTTCACCGCATCCAGTTTCGCATGACATGCGAGTGTGACTGGCTCTCAATCGAACAGATTCATACATGTCCGAGGCATGTCGGGGGCGATTCCAAAAGGGTCTTTATGTTTTTGGATCCAGTTCAGGTGTGAATTTGGGCAAAAATTCAGACGTGAATCGCAGCTGAGCCGGTGAACAGAAATGCACCTGAACACCAGGCTGGAAAGCATGGCTGCACATACTGTATGTAAACCTGACCTAAACCAATTTTGCTCCCCCTGTTTTTTTTTGATTTATAGAAAAGGAAGTGAAATACACATTTTATGTGTTTACAGCATTTGTGGTATAATCAAAATATTTATTCATTAACCACTTCCCGCCCACCTATAGCAGAATGACGGCCCGGGCGGTGGTTTCGTTATCCTGACTGGGCACGCTGCGCAGCGTTCGCTGGTGCTGTGTATCAGTCTGACACACCACATCTCTGATCATGGTATGGAGCCTCTGACGGAGGCTCCTTATCATGTGATCAGCTGTGACCAATCACAGCTGATCAGCTCATGAACCAGGAAGTTCCAGTAAGTGGCTTTCTTAGGTTCGCGCTGACAGGGAGGGTGATCGGCGGCTCTCCCTGACAGAGAGGGAGTCTGTGTTGATATTCAGCACATTGATTATTAGCACAGTCCCCATCATATGTGCCCATCAGCGGCCAATCAGTGCCCATCAGCTGCCAGTCTGTGCCCCATGAAGAATGCCAGTCAGTGCCCATAAAAGTGCCAATCGGTGCCCATAAATCTGCTAATCAGTAATGCCTGTCAGTTGCTCCTCATCAGTGCTGCCTGTCCAGTGCCACCTATCAGTGCTGCCTATTAGTGCCCATCAGTACTGCCTATCAGTGCCCACCAGTGCCACCTATCAGTGCTGCATATCAGTGTAGCCTACCGGTGCCCATCAGTGCTGCATATCAGTGCCACTTATTAGTGCCCATCAATTCTACGTATCAGTGCCACCTTAGTGCCCAACAATGCAGCCTTATCAGTGCCCATCAGTGACGAAGAATTTTTTTTTCCTTTGTTTAGCAAAAAATAAAAACTCCAGTGGTGATCCAATACCACCAAAAGAAAGCTCCATTTGTGGGAAGTAAATTATAAAAAATTTGTTTGGGTACAGTGTTGTATGACTGCGGAATTGTCATTCAAAGTGTGACAGCGCTGAAAGCTGAAAATTTTCCTGGGCAGGAAGGGGCAAAAGTGTCGAAAGGTATTGAAGTACCGTATATACTCGAGTATAAGCCGAGATTTTCAGCCTCTTTTTTGAGGCTGAAAGTGCCCCCCTCGGCTTATACTCGAGTCATCGCTGTCTGCCCGCTCGATCAGCGTGTCGAGCAGACAGACAGCGGCCATTCTATTCTAATTCAAAAGCCGCGCCTCCGGCTCCGCCTTCGCCTGTGATAGGCGGAACACTGAATTTCCCAGCAGCCTGTGTTCCGCCTATCACGGACATCCGCTCATCCTCGTACTACGGACGAGGATGAAAGGATGGCCGTGATAGGCGGAACACAGACTGCTGGGAAATTGTGTTCCGCCTATCACAGACAGGGAGGCGCGGCATTTGAACAGGAAAATGGGCGCCGACGAAGAGCGGTGATCCTGGGACGGGACCGGACGGAGGCTCGGCTCGGCTCGGCTCGGGACGGGACGGGACCGGACGGAGTCTCGGGACGGGACGGGACCGGACCGGACCGGACGGAGGCTCGGCTCGGGACAGGACGGGACCGGACGGAGGCTCGGGACCGGACGGAGGCTGGGGACACAGGTAGGCTGGACACACAAGGCCTCACACACACACACACACACACACACACACACACACACACACACACACACACACACACACACACACACACACACACATGGATGGACACACACACAGGGATGGACACACACACAGGGATGGATGGATGGATGGATGGATGGACACACACACAGGGATGGATGGATGGATGGATGGATGGACGGACACACACACAGGGATGGATGGATGGATGGACGGACACACACACAGGGATGGATGGATGGATGGACACACACACACACACACAGGGATGGATGGATGGATGGACACACACACACACAGGGATGGATGGATGGATGGACACACACACAGGGATGGATGGATGGATGGACACACACACAGGGATGGACAGGCATATCTCACCCTCGGCTTATACACGAGTCAATAGGTTTCCCAGTTTTTTGGGGGTAAATTGGGGGCCTCGGCTTATACTCGGGTCGGCCTATACTCGAGTATATACGGTAGTTAATATATATATATATTTTTTATATATAAATTACATCTTTTGCAGCAAAGATTAAAAAAAAATACATATACATTTTGAACAGACTTTAACATATATTTTTAACATAATTTGAAAATAACTGTAATTTGGCAGAGCTCCATAATTATGTGGTATTAAACTTTCAGAAACACAGAGTTAAAAATATTTAGGGATAAAAAATAACACGATTAAGAACTTATATCAAGCTAATTATATCCCTCTATTAAATTAAATAAGACAGGAATTAAATAGGCTCTCAGTAAGAACGTTTTCCTAGGTAGGACAAATAAATAATATTAAAATGGGGAAATGTTATTTTAAGGTTTATTTGGTTAGGGAAATAAAACAGAATGAACTATGCAATATTAAGTAAAAATAACTCGGGAGGGGGGTCTTGCGGTACCAGATATGAAACGATACTACAACCCCTGGCAAAAAGTATGGAATCTTAGAAAATGTTCATTCAATTGTTTAATTGTGTGCGCGAAAATTACCAGAATCTACAAAATAGGGGCTAGAGTTAATGGCATTTTAATTATTTATTTATTTTACTTGTAATGGTGGCGATTAGTGATTTTTTTTTTTTTTTGCAGGACTGTGACATTGCGGTAGACAGATCGGACACCTAACGGACATTTTTTACACTTTTTTGGGAACCGGTGACATTACTACAGTAATCAGTGCTAAAAATATGCACTATTATTGTACTAATGACACTGGCGGGGAATGGGTTAACATCAGTGGCAATCAAGGGGTTAACTGTGTTCCCTCACTGTGTGTTCTAATTGTATGCGGGAAGGGCTCACTGGGACAACACACAGATCCGTCTTCCTGCATAGCAGAAAGACAGGATCTGTAATCTCCCCTGCCAGAATGGAGATTTGCCTTGTGTACGCAGGCAGATCCCCATTCTGTCACTGCGAATGATCGTGGGTGATCAGCGGACTTCGAGTCCAATGGGATTGCGCATGCGCCCACAGATCGCTGTGTACAAGCCTGACGTATATCTACTGTGATTTGCGCAGCCGAGCCAACCTGCCAAAGTGTAACTGCGGCGGTTGGTCGGCAAGTGGTTAAGAAACACCTAAAAAATAAAATAAGATGCTGCAGTGCCCTCCATGGCTCCTTGATATGCCCCACAGCCTCTGCTGGGTCTTCACTGGCTCTGGATGCCTGAACGTCTGCATGCCACGCCGAGGAGACCGAAACCTCGTCTCCCCTGGATGATGCGGCTCCGCGGGAAGCCGCGTCACTTCATTTAGTTGGAGCGCAGAAGCCCCACCTCTGACGCACGTCCTCCTTCCCATACCCGGGACCACCAGGTGAACAGGTGCCGCTTCACAGCATGAACACATCGATGGACGCCACCAGCCTGTCGGACCGAGGGCCACTGAAGGGAGCACAGGTAACCCTGATGTGCGGTGTAATTAGCGACGGGGTCCCGCCATATCTTCCAGGGGTCCAACTCTCTCCGAGTTCATGGCAGCAGTGGGACCAGCAGCCCTACTTCAACCTAGCTGGACACCAGGGCAGGGACGGACTGACCATTCGCCCGCTTAGGCACTGCCCGAGGGACCTGGGCCACTAGGGGGCCCCATCAGGGTTGCCAGCCTCAGTAAAACCAGGGACAGTATGTAAAAATCTGTGTTTTCTGTTTCTGAAATGTCCCTTACCGACATCCTTTTGGTCTAAAAAAATCCCGAGATTATAGCTGCCCCACCTCTCCTGTACCTTCTCAGCCAATAGAAACATGTCTGTGTATACTGTGTGTACATGTATGTGTATACTGTGTGATTGTATACTGTGTGCGTTTATCCTGTGTGACCCCATAATCTCTGATTGCCTGGGGGCCCCATAATCTCCTATTGCCCGGGGGCCCCATGAGTTGTCAGTTTGCCCCTGCATCAGGGGCTCACTCAGGACAACCCTCAGACATGGAGCTCCAAAGGTTCCTAGCATGACCCCTTCCCGTCCGCCTGAAGGGGGAGGTCTGGAGGACTGCCTTTAACCACTTACAGACCGCCCGCCGCAGTTTTACGTATGCTGTTTGAAGGAGGACATTGTTGTTATGGCAGCGCTACAAGACAAAAGTGGCCTCTGCGGCCCTCCCGCCGCGATCCGGTGCCCTCCGCCGCTTATGCGCCTGCAAATGAAAAGTGTTCAAACTACACATGTGAGGTATTGCCGCGATCGGTAGAACGAGAGCAATAATTCTAGCCTAGATCTCCTCTGTAACTCAAAACATGCAACCTGTAGAATTTTTTAAACATCGCCTATGGAGATTTTTAAGGGTAAACGTTTGTCGCCACCATTCCACGAGCGGGCACAATTTTGAAGTGTGACATGTTAGGTATCAATTTACTCAGCGTAACATTATCTTTCACAATATAAAAAAAAATGGGCCAACTTTACTGTTGTGTTATTTTTAAATTTAAAAAAAGTGTATTTTTCCCCCCCAAAAAAAAATTGTGCATGTAAGACAGTTGCGCAAATACGGTGTGACAGAACGTATTGCAACACAAGTTATTTTCTAGCAAAAAAAAAAAGTGTTTTTAACTTGTAAACAACAAATCTCAGAAAGAGGCTAGGTTCTTAAATGGTTAATCACTAGAGATCCGCGCTATAGCTGAATGACGGCTACAGCGCGGACCTGCTTTGCCGGGACTACGTCTATTGACGTCGTCCCGTGCACAAGCGGCCTGCGCGCCCTGGGACTTGCCTGATCACGGATCGAAGCTAGGGGTCGATCCTGACCCCTTACCACGTGATCATCTGTCAGCCAATTACAGCTGATCATGTGACACAACAGAGCCGGTAATCGGCTATTTTTCCTCCTCGCACTGACAGCGCGAGGAGAAAAAAAAAAGCCGATCACCGGTGGCCGTGATCGGGACATCAGTCCCGATCACGGCCAGCTTATCAGTGCCCACTTGCCCCCTGCCAGTGCCACCTAAATAATAAAAAAGTGCCCCCCATCAGTGCCACCCATCAGTGCCCACAGTGCCACCCATAAGTACCCACAGTGCCACCTATCAGTGCCCACAGTGCCACCTATCAGTGCCCACAATCTGCCTCAACAACAGTGATGCACCCGAGTGCCACATATCCGTGCCCATCAGAGTCATCTACTAGTGCCCAGCAGTGCCACCTATCAGTGCCCATCAGTCCCATCTATCAGTGGTACCTATCAGTGCCCCTTAGTGCCACCCATCCGTGCCACCCATCAGTGACATCTTATCTGTGCCCATCTTTGCCCATCAGTGCTGCCTTATCTGTGCCCATCAGTACTGCCTTATCTGTGCCTATCGGTGCCACCTTATCTGTGCCTATTAGTGCTGCCTTAACTGTGCCCATCAGTGCCCACCAGTGCAGCCTATCAGTGCCCACCAGTGCAGCCTATCAGTGCCCACCAGTGCCGCCTCATCAGCGCATTTCAATGAAGGAGAAAAATGACCTGTTTGCAAAATTTTATAACAAACTATGAAACATGATTTTTTTATTTTGCATTTTTTTTGTTTGTTTAGCAAAAAAAAAAACTCCCAGCTGTAATTAAATACCACCAAAAGAAAGCTCTATTTGTGGGAAAAAAATGATAAAAATGTAATTTGGGTACAGTGTTGTATGGCCGCGCAATTGTCATTCAAAGTGCATCAGCGCTGAAAGCTAAAAATTGGTCTGGGCAGGAGGGGGGTTTAAGTGCCCAGTAAGCAAGTGGTTAAACAATGTCTCAGAGGCTGTCCTGGCAGAGAAAACAAGTGGGCTAAAGAAAAGCAATCATGGACTGTGGATGAAAGTGATATTCAGTGATGAATCTGCTTTGGGCAGGGTGATGATGCTGGATCTTTTGTTTGGTGCCATGCCAATGAAATTTTGTGTAAAAAGAGAGGAACAGGTAAGTGGTGCACCACTGAGGAAGATGGTCTGGGTTCTGCAACAGAGGAGGGTGCTTTCTAAAGACGTATGCCCACTAACAAAAAATATATTTAGGGTAAGGAACACAATTTTTAGACAATTTAAATGGGAATAAAATTTTACAGGCTGACCCAACACGTTGTATTTCACAAATACGGTATATAAGATTATAAGTGCTGAGGCAGACCCTGAAATACCGTTATACATTAGAAAACGGGAGGGAGAAATTGGGGTCACCTTGAATGAGCAACAAAGAAAAAAGGTACGGAAGCTGGCACATGTTTCTTCAATAGACACATACACAGCAGAGATAAATTATAAATGTTTAGCAAAATGGTATATCACACCTGTTAGGGCACATAAATACCAAGCAGGAAAGTCACCATTATATTGGAGAGGGTATACCAAAAGCGGGACTATATTTTACATTTGCTGGAGATGTGTTGGTGTATCTAAATGTGCTAGTCCATCTAACACTCCACACCCCTCAGACTGACAATGCTGCTATCGGCTGTACCCCTGTTCTCCTTCATCCAGAGTGTAGGCCCCCTAATACAGGAAGTGTGATGCTGTCCAAATCACCGGGTGAAAACTTAGGGAGAAGGCTGAAAAATAAAAACCAATGCAGCCACCACATCTAAGTATTGGTAAGCTGCAACTTAATATATATTTATGCTTGGGGTTTAATACTGCTTTAAATATGTGGAGCTGTCTTTTCAGCAAATAAGAAAACAAGCCTAAAGCAGGCTATTAGAATCACTGTCACATCTGTTGGCGGCAGGGATGAAGGATCCATGCAGAAAGAAGATGTTAAATGCGGGAACTAATTTAACTTCACAGATGAAGGGTCACAAAACCTTTGCCTTGCAGTAGGTAGTGGATGTTCAGTACCCCCCATGCCCTTTAATAAGGGATAGAGGATTTTTTTATAATTCATTTTGTGCCAACAGTAAGCTAGTACATACATATTTACCAAGGTTACTTCAGCCCTGAACTAGTGTGGGGGCAGTTGAGATTTTGGAGTTATGGGAAGGCTGATTTTTTTAGAAAAAATTTTAACCACTTAAGGACCGTCCCACTCACATATAGTGTGGCAGGGCGGTCCTTTAGCGCATAATCACCTGTACGTGATTTTTCCTTCCAAGCCTGGGGCGTGCGCACATGCGGCTGGCGACCCTCTCCCGCCATGTCTGGCAGACCCGATGTCAGCTGGGACCTGCCGTTCGTTCCCGAAGCAGACAGAACGGCATAAACAAGGCAGATTACCATTCTGTGGCAGGAGAAGACAGAAATCTTGTGTTTCTGCTAAGCAGGTCTCTCTCTCCTTACAGTACAAGCTCCCACCACAGTTAGAAAGCACTCCCAGGGAACAAATTTAACCCTTTGATTGCCCCTGATGTTAACCCCTTCCTGCCAGTGTCATTAGTACAATGTCAGTGCATATTATTTAGCACTAATCACTGTATTTGTGTCACTGGTCCCCAAAAAAGTGTCACCTAGTGTCCGATTTGTTCGCCGCAATGTCGTAGTCCTGCTATAAGTCGCTGATCACCGCCATTACCAGTGGAAAAAAAAATTTGATAAAAATATCCCATAGTTTGTAGACGCTATAACTTTCACACAAACCAATCAATATATGTTTATTGGGAATTTTTTTTAAGCCAAAAAAAATGTAGCAGAATACATTCGGGCCTAAATTGATGAGGAAATTAGATTTTTAATAATTTTTTTTTTTAATTGGATATGTTTTATAGCAGAAAGTAAAACATATTGTTTTTTTTTTTTAAATGTCAGTCTTTTTTTGCTTATAGCACAAAAAATAAAAACCGCTGATGTCAAATACCACCAAAAGAAATCTCTATTTGTGGGAGGAAAAAAAGGACATACATTTTATTTGGGTGCCGTATCGAAAAAAATGGCCTGGTCATGAAGGCGGGTAAATCTTCTGGGGCTGAAGTAGTTAAACACATTTTTACATGATTTACAATTTCTGATCTCATTACCATTTATTTGGCTCTGCTTGGTCATCCTTTAAACAATAACTGCAGCCACTACAGTATAAACGTTTCCGAACAATCATACATTTTTACCAATAAGAGCTAAACCATTAAATAAAACAGCAACAATGCCTGTTAATTATGTCTTGTTATTTAGAAATTCTTTTTGATAGCTAGGAAATTTGCTTTAAGTAGCTATTATATAGCTGGAACTGTTAAGTTCTATGAAGTGGAATTTAGGAAAAAAACCCAGGCATCTTTGGAATGATATAAACATCAGTTTAGTTGCAGAATTCCTCTTCGAGAATCCGATGGATCATATATATGTAATGCTTTGCACACAGGCTTAGCACACAGAGCATGCTCTCATACAATGCAGATTATGTGCATTTCAATGGTTTCATCTGTTTACACATTCCTTTGTGCCATTTATTACTTAGAGATGCCTATAGTAATATATTCATTACACAGCAGTGTTTTTCAGACAGAAATCTCACAACACAGATCTTTAGTACTCTATCATTCTATAAAGATTTCTAAAAACAAAAGTGTTCCTTAAAAGGAAATGTATTATGTTTTCCCCTTGATTAAAATACACCAGGTGATGATTTGCTGTGGTATAGGGAATATTTACAAATGTGTCTTTTTTTCCTTGAATTCTTTGTGAAAAATATCAGTGCATTTTCTGGTATGTGTACTCTATATCTGCAATGTAATAGCCAAGGTACTTACTACCTCTGACTGCTAGTTTCAGAGATTTGGAGTGAGAATTGGTGATGTCACTCCTGTGCTACTTACTGTTCTCCTAACAGGGGCGGATCTGGGGGGGCAACATAGCAATTGCCCCCCCGAGAAATTAGATGCGGGTGAGAGAGTGGGCGGCTCCGTGGGCGGGTGAGAGAGCGGCTGGCCAATCAGCGAGCCGACAAGCGGGGGAACAGAGAGATAGCATAATCTCTCACCGCCCACCCTGCAGTTCCGCCCTCACTGTGCAGGCAGCAGAGAGATCACATCATCTCTCTGCTGCCTGACTCTGGGACACAGCAAGAGACAGTGTGGCAGGTGACGTGGCAAGTGAAAACACGCAACTTGTGTCAGGTGACGTGGCAAGTGAAAATCCACAACTTGTGGCAGGTGACGTGGCAAGTGACAATCAGCAACTTGTGACAGATGATGTGGCAAGTGAAAATCCGCAACTTGTGACAGGTGATGTGGCAAGTGACAGTCCGCAACTTGTGGCAGGTGGCTTGGCATGTGACAATCAGCAACTTGTGACAGATGACGTAGCAAGTGAAAATCCGCAACTTATGACAGGTTATGTGGCATGACAGTCCGCAACTTGTGGCAGGTGACGTTGCAAGTGACAATCAGCAACTTGTGACAGATGACGTGGCAAGTGAAAATCCGCAACTTGTGACAGGTGATGTGGCAAGTGACAGTCCACAACTTGTGGCAGGTGACGTTGCAAGTGACAATCAGCAATTCTGACAGGTGACGTTGCAAGTGACAATCAGCAACTTGTGACAGATGACGTGGCAAGTGAAAATCCACAACTTGTGACAGGTGATGTGGCAAGTGACAGTCTGCAACTTGTGGCAGGTGACTTGGCAAGTGACAATCAGCAACTTGTGGCAGGTTACGTGGCAAGTGACAATCAGCAACTTGTGACAGGTGACAGGTGATGCATAGCATACTAACTCTTTATGCCTTTGTCTTGTCTGGTTTTTTTTGGGGGGGGGTTTACAACCACTTTACGTTATCAAGCCACATACATCCATGCAACTACCCCTTTTTTATAAGAAAGTCTACAAAAGCAGCCTCTCAGGTGACTTCTAGCAAGTGGTTATTATTTCAGTGGCAATAGATTAAAATCAGTTGTGTAGGTTAGCCTGGGGCTACACTGGCGATTAAATCTATTTGCTGTTGGGAAATGAACTACTATTTAACAACCATCTCATTAGAATCACATTGATTCCATCATGCTACACGTGAGACGACTACCAACAAGTCTCAGCAGCATGTAGCCTACTGTCCAAGTTTTCTTTTATTTAGCCTCTTTTTTTGTTAATCATTACCTGAATTGCCTATACCTGTATACCTGAGTGAAATAAGCGCTCAGGCTCGCTTCACACTGCCACGACTTGGGATCTGACTTGTGAGAATGTCATTTAAAAAACAAATGGAAAAAAATTATTTAAAAAACATTTTATTACCTTTCCTTTCAAAACTTTCTTCTCTGACAAAACACACAAGTGCTAGAAATTTTGTAACTTCCTTTAGATACAAAACTGTTGTGTTGTTTAACTTTATGATTGCCAGAGACTCTTTGTCATAAGGGGTACCTGCTCCCTTCAACCTGTTGTAAAAAAAAAAAAAAAAAGGACCATTAAAGAAATCCCAAACCTATATGACATATTGTACTGTAGCTTACATGTAAATGTTACATAAAAAGGACGTATTTCACCCACATTCATTTTTTTTTTACATTTCCTTGTCTACAATTTCCAATTCTTTACAAACATTCTCATACATTTGTCATTTTTAATTCATCAAAATATTCTGTACTGTAAAGTTGAAATTTACATTACAAGTGAAATCTACATTTCAGTGCCATACCCATAGATGGAAGAAATATCAATGACAACATCAATCATGTCGCAGCACAGCTCGTATGTCTGCATGTCCACTGGACTGCTGTCTGTTGCTATGTAGATTTTACTGACTACATCAAAAAGGAATGCTTTCTCTATCCCTGAATTCTGCAATGAAGAATGACATGGAGGTTAGAATTGGAATCAATACTGATATAGGATGCATTATTCAGCTATAACATTTCTTGTTAATTGGTTGGCATGGCTGGTAGTTAGAATTAATTCTCAATTTCACAAATTGTTAAATTCAGACTATTATGGATTATTTTTGGCAGTTCAGAATTCCCAAAATCTTCTGCCACCAAGGGTGCTTCAAAGGCTACTGCTGCCTTATATATACTGTATATTCCTGCTGTTGCCTTGGCATCCTTGACTGCCCATGCCATCAGATCCCATGTTTTATCTTAGTATGCAAGGCAGAGTTTTTAAACTAACTGCCTCAGGCTGGCTTTGGTCTCATCATCTCATCAGGTAGAGCTTCCAGGAGATTCCCGCACTGCTCTGCACAAATGTACATCATAGTTTTTTTTTTTTTTTTTGGCTAAATCATAACTGATCAAACTTTTCAGAGGTTCATCAAAGTACACAGAGCATGTGCAGTAAGTACTCTCTTTCTGCCCCGCTGTTGCCCCACCTCTCACACATGAAGGCAAAATTGAAGTCAGGACTTGCTTTGTAAATGCAGCAGCTGCTTTTTCTCAAGAAAGTAATCCTCTGACACTGTGTTTATCAAATGTTCAGAGGAAAGCTACAACATTACTTATGTACTGTACATATTCTGCTTCATTCACCTTCATAGGGGATGCATCTGAAAATATGGGCTATCACCTGCATATGAGCTTGGTTCACTCAACAAGACAATTGAAAAAGTTAGTTTTTTTTATTTAAAAAGCAAATTGTATTACTCTTATATATATATAGATATATATATTTATTTATTTATTTTTTTTACAGACTGGAGCTCCTCTTTAAGTATTTAAACAGTCCAGTCCAATAGTGATATATTATTACCGTACTTCAAAGTTAATGTTTTGTGTAGATATGAATTATAAATGACCTTTTTAGTTCAGTAATCTAATTTTATTATAGGAGCATATTTATAATGCAATTCATAGCAAATTTGGCCATCAGGCCTTTACGTATAGTTATAATGCACATTTTTGGCCCACTGGATTGGGTAAAAGTTGCTCATATTCACTGTACATCTGTATTTTCCATTCTATAGGAAATCGAAGCCTCAATAACATTCATCATATCTATAAGAAGGCACGTTACAGCCCCAAGCCCAGTTCTCGGTTTCATATTTGATTCTTTGAGAATTTGATTGTATTTATGAATGATTCATTCATTGATCCCTGTGGAGGAACTGTTATTCTTGTACTAGCACACACCCCACACACATTTTCTAGATTGCGAAGTTTATGAAGTGGAACTGCAGTCCATCAAATAGCAATAAAATATTGCTTTTTATTTTTCTGAATCTTCCCATAACATTTGCTTGATTACCTCTTGATTGGGCCAATAGGTCCATTATTTTTCCACTATCAATAAGAAGCCAAGCTGCCCAGCACAAGTGTCGATTAAAGTTAAAACTACAGAAAAACTAGAAATTAACCCGCACTTAGTTTCCCAACCATCAATGAAACCGCAGCAACCCCTATTTGAATACAAGATATGTGCATGCAAAAAACAAAAAGTGTGCTGTCTCTTTAGATTTTCATACCAAGTACTAAAGTGCTATAAATATTACATTTTATATATATATGATTTTTGAATCAGTACACATTAAAATACTTTATGTTTGATGAAATTTTATTATGCATGAATTTTTGATATTGTTGGCATATATATCCACTTTCAGACCGGACCATTTTGCTGGTCAATGACCAGAGGTCTTTTTACAATTTTTTACACAAAGTTGTCACTAAATGATATATTGCTCACACATGCTATGGGCATATGTGAAATGACACCCCAAAATAAATTCTGCTGCTTCTCCTGAGTACGGGGATACCACATATGTGGGACTTTTTGGGAGCCTAGCCGTGTACGGGGCCCCGAAATCCAAGCACCGCCTTCAGGCTTTCTAAGGGCGTAAATTTTTGATTTCACTTCTCACTACCTATTACAGTTTTGAAGGCCATAAAATGCCAAGATGGCACAAAACCCCCACAAATGACCCCATTTTAGAATGTAGACACCCCAAGCTATTTGCTGAGAGGCATGTTGAGTCCATGGAATATTTTATATTTTGCCACAAGTTGCGGGAAAATTACAAACTTTTTTTTTTTTTTCACAAAGTTGTCACTAAATTATATATTGTTCACACATGCTATGGGCATATGTGAAATGACACCCCAAAATAAATTCTGCTGCTTCTCCTGAGTGCGGGGATACCACATATGTGGGACTTTTTGGGAGCCTAGCCGCGTACGGGGCCCCGAAAACCAAGCACCGCCTTCAGGCTTTCTAAGGGCGTAAATTTTTGATTTCACTTCTCACTACCTATTACAGTTTTGAAGGCCATAAAATGCCAAGATGGCACAAAACCCCCACAAATGACCCCATTTTAGAAAGTAGACACCCCAAGCTATTTGCTGAGAGGCATGTTGAGTCCATGGAATATTTTATATTTTGCCACAAGTTGCGGGAAAATTACAAACTTTAATTTTTTTTTTTTTTTTCACAAAGTTGTCACTAAATGATATATTGCTCACACATGCCATGGGCATATGTGAAATGACACCCCAAAATAAATTCTGCTGCTTCTCCTGAGTACGGGGATACCACATGTGTGGGATTTTTTGGGAGCCTAGCCGCGTACGGGGCCCCGAAAGCCAAGAACCGCCTTCAGGTTTTCTAAGGGCGTAAATATTTGACTTCACTCCTCACTATCTATTACAGTTTTGAAGGCCATAAAATGCCAAGATGGCACAAAACCCCCACAAATGACCCCATTTTAGAAAGTAGACACCCGAAGCTATTTGCTGAGAGGCATGTTGAGTCCATGAAATATTTTATATTTTGCCACAAGTTGCGGGAAAATTACAAACTTTTTTTTTTTTTTTTTTCACAAAGTTGTCACTAAATGATATATTGCTCACGCATGCCATGGGCATATGTGAAATGACACCCCAAAATAAATTCTGCTGCTTCTCCTGAGTACGGGGATACCACATATGTGGGACTTTTTGGGAGCCTAGCCGCGTACGGGGCCCCGAAAACCAAGCACCGCCTTCAGGCTTTCTAAGGGCGTTACAGTTTTGAAGGCCATAAAATGCCAAGATGGCACAAACCCCCCCCAAATGACCCCATTTTGGAAAGTAGACACCCCTAAATTTAGGGGTACACTAGTGAGACTAGGTAATAAATGGCGGGTGCCCTGAAACTATAAAAAAATAACTAACCAACCAGCGTCACCTGTAACAGTTATATGGTGATCACTGGTGAAAGGGTTAACTAGGGGGCAATCAGGGGGCTTTATGCGGTAGTATATGGGGGTCCCTGGCGCTATAAAAAGCTGCGGCAAACCTAAATACCTACCTGCCTAACTAGCGTCACCTGTCACACTAATACAGCGATCAGAAAAACGATCGCTTATTAGGCTGGGTTCACACCATAGCGATGCGGGAACGCCACAAATCCGCGGCGGGTTCCCGCATCGCATGCCTCCCGGCGGCAGTTCACACTGCCCTATGCGAACTGCTGGGAGTGTCAGTGAAATGTTAATGACACCCCCAGATCAGTTCGCATATCGCAGTGCGATCTGCAAACTCGGATCGCATGGTGTGAACACCCATGCGATCCGATTCTGCTGCGGACCAAAAAAAGGGTCCCGTGCGAATTTGCGGCGGGTGCGGCGCGAATTCAGCCATACTATCTGTATGGCTGAACTCCAATCGCACAGAGATCGGATGTGATTTGCACTGCAGTGCGGTGCGAATCACATCCGTTCTCATAAACCGCTGCAATGTGAACCCAGCCTTAGTGACACTGGCGACGGGGGGTGATCACGGGGTTAAACCTTTATTGGGGGGGTTAGGGGGGTACCCTAGAGCTAAAGGGGGCTAACCCTAACTGCCCTAACAGTTATTACAGTTACAAATGACACCAATGCAAAAAAAAAAAAAAAATGCTATTGGTGTCACTGTGACTGGGGGGGCAGGGGTGATTGGGGGGGTGATCGGGGGGTGAAGGGGGGGTGTGAGTGTGCCTGGCATGTTCTACTTTGAAGTGTCGTGTTGGTGCAACTCACCGATCCTCTCTCCGCGGTGCCGGAACGAAAAATACCGACACGGAGGAGAGATTACATCACTTCCTCTCCTGTGTTTACATTACAGGAGAGGAAGTGATGTCACGCCTCACTTCCATTCGTCAGGAGCGATCGAGAGGGGGTGGCCATGAATGAATGGCCGCCCCCTCATCCCGGATCGCTTCTGAACGAAAACCGACCGCCGCTGGCACCGGGGGGGGGGGGGGCCCGATCGGGCCCCCCACCCGCGGGAAGGCAGGGACGTACAGGTCCGCCCATATGCCTGCCCGTGCCATTCTGTCGACGTACATCGTCGTGCGGCGGTCGGCAAGTGGATATACGGTGTATGTACTGTATATGAATTAAATAATCATAATACTTTAGCACTTGGTGTAAACAATTTAAAGAGACGCATACCTTTTTTGGGGTTTTTGAAATTAGAGTTAAAACAAATCATAACATGCTGCTGGGGTGCTTACAATGATCTGCTTTTATTAAAGAAAAAAGAAAACAGCATAGAAAGTGTTAGCTGTTATTAAGTTTTAATTGCTTTGACTGTAACTTAAAGAGGAGGTCCAGCCTGGGTGAAAAATGACAAGTCAGCATCCCTTTTTGAAGCCTATTAGAGCCTCTGGCTCTAATCAGGTGCTTAAAAAAAAACACCCACCCCGCATTGGAATCCATGGTCTAGCGCCACTGATATGTAGATCAGGTGGCCGGACGCATGGATAGGAGAGGCAGTGCCTGCGCGCCCTCTATGGATGGGCCACCACTGATCTACTGGGTGCTCCCGCTGCCATTCCTGGTAAAGGAACCGGCTTCACTGCTGGTTCCCTACTGTGCATGCATGGCCCGGTGGCGAGGGAAGGAGGAGGGGGGCCGGTCAAAGAATTGACCCAACCCCCTCCCCCCTGAAAGGTTCTAAATGTGACACCGGGGGGGGGGGGGGGAATATAAGCGGAAGTTTCACTTTTGGGTGGAACTCCGCTTTAAAGTTACACTATACTCTGGTTTTAAAATACCTATACAAATGTGTATTTTTAACTCAAAAATGACCTTCTGTTGTTCTCAGCCTCCTCCAAATCATCAGATTCCTTTTATTTGCTGCTGTGCCCTGACTTCCTATTAGAGGTTAGCTACATTCATTCTTCATGGACACCTTGGGGGTTATTTACTAAAGGAAATCCACTTTGCACTGAAAGTGCTCTTGGAAGTAAAGTTGCTGTAGATCCGAGGGGAACGTGCAAGGAAAATAAAAAACAGCATTTTAGCTTCCACATGATTGGATGTTAAAATCAGCAGAGCTTCCACTCATTTCAGATCTACCTCTTAGGCCGCGTACACACGCGGGGTCTGTTCGCTCAACTTTGTCCGTCAAACAGTTTCAGCGGACAGTCCGCTCAAAATGGCCACACACGACGAACGAACAGTCCGCTGAAACCGTGCGCGATGACGTGAACGGCACGTACGACGGGACTAGAAAACGACGTCCTATACACTGCAATGCAAACTTCGGCGTGTAAATCCTTTCTGAGCATGCGCGGAACTTAGTTTGACGAACAAGCCTACACACGAGGGGACTGTTCGCTGAAACAAAGTTTCAGCGGACAGTTTTTCGGAATTTCCGAAAAACTTTGTTCAGCAGACTGTCCGCTGAAACTGTCCGCTGAAAGCCCACACACGAGCGGACTGTCCGCCGAAACACTGTTCAGCGGACAAAGTTGAGCGAACAGTCCCCGCGTGTGTACGCGGCCTGAGATTTAGAGCGACTGTACTTCCAAGTGCACTTGCAGTGCAAAGTGAATTTGCCTTTCGTAAATATCCCCCCTTGGGTGTAGGAACATAGCCTCCCTTCCTTGCTCCCAAGATTTACTATGGACTGTGAGATCGATAGTCTGCACAGAGCAATGCACTAGCCAAAACTAACGTTCCAAAAAAAGGAATTAAGGGGAGAAAAGAGAGGTTGAAGAGACAGAAAAACACAGTAAAATAAAAAGTGAGTGTAGATTTTATTTTTTTGCTATCCTGCTTCTCCTTTAAGTAGTGGATGTATATGGATTATTTAGAGAGAATAGGGATATCATTTAGTCTCACTTTAAAAAAGTTCTTTTAAAGCTTCATGACCATCTAATGCCGCATACACACAAGCGGAATGTCCGTCAGAAAAAGTCTGACGGGAGCTTTTCATCGTATATTCCGATTGTGTGTATGCCCCATCAGAATTTTTACGTCGATAATTTTGACGGACCTAGAAATAGAACATGTTCTAAATATTTCCGACGGAACCAATTCCTATCGGGAAAACCACTCGTCTGTATGCTGTCTTGATGGACCAAAAAACGACGCATGCTCTGAAGCAAGTGCCAGACGGAAGCTATTGGCTACTGGCTATTAAACGTCCTTTTTCTAGTCCCATCGTACGTGCTGTACGTCACCGCCTTCTTGACGATCTGACTTTGGTGTGTACGCAAGACAGTTCCAGTGGAATTCTGTTGGAACTACGTCGGAAAAACCTTCAGAGTTTATTCCGACGGGAAAACCAGTCGTGTGTACACGGCATAAGAATACTCTATTCACAGCGTGGCAATGCTGCTGTGCAATTTCACTGCAGAATGAACATGATAACACCCTGTTAGGCTGAACGCTGGTGACAAATCACTAAGAAACTGCCTGACAGTCTATGGCATCGCCTCCCACTAGTTAGGCCTATGGCTAGTTAGTTAGATTTGATGGCATTCAGTGCAAGTGTGAGAGCAATTCCACAGAGGTACAGTATGTGTAATGCCGCGTACACACGAGCGGACTTTTCAACATCCAAAGTCCGAAGGACCGAGTCCGTCAGACTATCCGATCGTGTGTGGGCTGCAACGGACTTTTGATTCACCAAAGTCTGACGGACTTTAGAATATGGAACATGCTTCAAATTTTCCTGAAGGAACTCCGCCGGACCCGGTCCCCTTCGAAAACTCTGCTCGTGTGTGTGCTACTCCGACGGACTAAAACCGACGCTAGGGCAGCTATTGGCTACTGGCTATGAACTTCCTTATTCGAGTCGGGTCGTACGTCATCACGTTCGAATCCGTCGGAGTTTAGTGTGATTGTGTGTGGCCAAGTCCAATCGGCCGAAAAGTCTGTCAGAACTCCGGCGGAATTCCAGCAGAACTCCGACGGAACTCCTTTGGAAGTCTGTCGGACTTAAGTCCGCTCGTGTGTACGGGGCATAAGACTCTCCTACTTGTCTCAGTTACTGGTGATGTGTTACTAGCTGCAGAGTTGCCCGTGTGACATCGACCTTAAAGCAAGTGTAAGCATAACAGATCTACTGGCACCACCACCAGGTAATAAAACTATGTTAGGGGCAATTTAGAAAAAAACTGCTGCTGTGTACATTCTAGTGACACAGACTGCATCATGTCTCTTTTTTTCACTTTCAACCTAAAACCCTCATTTGTGTTTGTTGGCATTTACTCCCTGCTCCTGCCATGAATTTGTATGTCTTCTAAGGGCACACCAATATGAGCAGGCTGTCTGTACTTACACTTGTCTGCATTTTTAAAATATGCCCACTGAACAGATTTCTGCAAACTATGCCTGCAAAGCTGTCAGTTACTGTGTAGAAGAAGAGTCTCCATAGCAACCTGCAGTAAGAAAATATGATGCTTTTGTTAAGCATAACCCTCCAGCTATTTCAGGTCTGGAATGCCAGCGAAGTATATTGATCACTATGTACAATTTATTTGCTATTAAAGAGGAGTTCCACCCAAAAGTGGAACTTCCACTGATTTGTCTCCCCCCCCCCATCCGGTGCCACATTTCACACCTTTCAGGGGGAGCGGATACCTGTCTTTGACAGGTACCCTATCCCCACTTTCGGGAGACCGGGCCGCGGTGCATTACGTCAGCAGTTTGGCTCCCTTATCCTTCCCCCGCCGCTGGGCCAGTAGGAGAGCATAGCAGTGCCTCGCGCATGCGCAGTGGGGACCCGACGTGAAGCCGTAATGCTTCACAACCGGTTTCCCTTACCGGCAATGGCAGCGGAAGCACCCGACAGCTGGACTCCAGGACAGGTAAGTGTCCTATTATTGAAAGTCAGCAGAGCCAGTAATTTAAGCTGTTGGCTTTTCATTTTTGCAGGGGTGGGCAGACCTCCTCTTTAAAGAGGATGTTAACCCTGATTGGTTTACTTCCTCTTTGTCTCCCTGCAATGGTAAAGCATAATGGGCTACTATGCATTGCATAGTAGCCCATTATGTGTCACTTACCTGACACAGGAGCCAGCGATGTCACCGCTGTCCTCTATAGTCCGGAGCGTCCATCTTCTTCGGTTATCACTGCTCCGGCCACTCACAGTGCCGGAGCAGCGATGACGTCACTAACGGCGCTAACGGCGATAGTGCGCCGCCGTAGACAGCTGTGACTGTCTTTTAGTAAATATCTCCAAAACCATGTAGGTTTAGGAGATATTTCTTGGACCTACAGGTAAGCCTTAATCTAGGCTTACCTGTAGGTCAAAGTGGTTTGTAAGGGTTTACAACCAATTTAACAGGTTTACTTAATTTCTTCTGTGTAATGCTGCCCATGAATAGATAATAGTTGAACAGCATATATGGAAGGGATGGCTTTACCTATATAAACAGCATTTATTACGGCTATTAACAATACTGTTGTAAGGACTGGCAATCTTTTTCCTGCAGAAACCCCAGGTGGGTAACCACACTGTGAGTGCTTTTCTCCATGCACTACAAGTCTCCACTGCCCAGCTCTCTGCTGTTTTCTTTTGGATGACTGAAAGTGGTTGTAAACCTCAGACATAAACAATGAACAAAGCACATCTCTCTATCATGTGTACTAGCCTGAATCCAAAGTACCAAGTCTGGTTCCTCTCTGATCTCGCCTCTCTCTCTGAATGACTCATTCCTAATATATTAAGCAGACATTTCAGCTTTCTGTGAGACAGCCCACCCTCCCCCATCACATAGCAGATGACCCATACCCTCAGCTCTATGTATCTCTGAGCCAGTGAGGAGGGGGGGAGGGATCACCTCCCTCCAATCAGCTATCACATTTCACAGAGCTCTGTGCTTTAGCTCTGCAGTGTGTGTGAGGTCATATCACCACACCTGTATAAAAGGTGTGTTTTGGAAGACCGTAGGAGGTAAGAGGGATGCAGGTAAATAGGTACAACTTATGTAGGAGGATGTTTTAAGTCTCTGTAAGTCATCTGGGGCCAGTCACTTCACTGGGTACATGTAAAGGTTTTCAACAACTTTAAGCTGGCCATAGACCAGTAGAATGCCATTAGGACCTTCAAATATTCAAAGGGAAATTTAGAAAAATCATTTGTCAGAGGATTAAAAACCCTAAAAAATGTGATTTTTATGGTGATATTTTAAATTCTTCATTTGATTTCAGGATGCACATGTGCAATAAGCATGCTCTTTCACAAACTAAAACCATATTCAGAGTAAGAATTTAGTTCTCTCTGGAAAAAAATTCCATCCCTCTTCTGTGACTGTCCTCATCACTCCACTTAAAAGCAATCATTGATATAACTGAATTAAATTCATGCTTCAGTTTAAAAATAGCTCATTGGACCAACCTGGTAAAAACAAATATTTTCTTCACAAAGTGCTGCATTGGCTCCAAACACTATATGTTCTGCATGTAGCTTCAGCTGCATACAATACACAGTGCTGGGTTCCGGCTGGGAGACAGAGACCTCCTGCCTCACACTGGGAACAATATAAGAGTTGGTCTATACGGTGCTCAGCCATTCATAGGCAGCTTTGTATTCTGTCATTGAATACAAAGCTTCCTCTGATAGGCTGAGGTGGAGAGGTAGGCTTGATGTTGTCACGTTCTCTGACACGGTCAGAGGAAACTTTGTATTCATTCATAGCATACAAAGCTACCTGTGAATGGCTAAGCGCCCCTCAGGTTGACTCTATTAGCTACATGCAGTACATACAGTGCATAGAGCCAGTGCAGCACTTAGTGAAGGAAATACAGCAGTTTGTTTGGACCAGCTTAGTCAAAATTAACTATTTAAAGTGACAGAAAACATGGAGATTGTTCATTCAATTTCCTAATGGTTAAAGCCAATCAAAAAAACATTTTTTTTTAACATAATTCTACTTATGTATGGCTTTGGACTCCATACACATCTGAGCGTTCTGTATAAAAAGGCATGTTGTGCTTGCAGTGCCATTAATTGTTAATGGCACCCCAAATGCAGCAAGAAGATGCACATTTTTGTGTGCGTCATAACATGTGACAAACATGCTAAAGCACACAATTGCATAGTCAGGAGGTGGTGACACAGCAGTTTGCACACTGTGAGTTCTGCAAATTTTAAAAGAAGTTGATGCACAAAGAAATCTTGGCAGAAACGTTGCAGACTGATATTAGAAACACTCAGTGACCATATCCTTTGCAACAAAGAAAGGATTTACCTACGTTTAACCATCTAAATAAAGTTAAAGTGGTTGTAAAGGCTCAGGGTTTTTTACCTTGTAGGTAAACAATAGAATTTTTTTGTCATACTTACCTGTAAAACCTATATTACCTACTGGGTTATACACCATCTCTAGGTGAGTAGACACTGGTAGACAAAGTCTTAGACAGGAAGTCCGCCCATATATAAGCCCTCCCATACAGGAAAAACGACCGTTTTATAAGAAGCACTGAATCCTCAAAAGAGGGGAGGGACTTCTGTGTCCCATGATGTATTCAAAGGAAAGAATTTTACAGGTATGGCGAAAAAATCCTATTTTCTTTATCATACATCAGGGGACACAGAGTTAGACTAATATTCATTACCTACTGGGACGTCCCAGAGCAATAGCCTTGAGGGGAGGGGGACACCCTGGCAAATAAAAATACCCATTGTACTTTAAACAGCAGCCTGTAGTACACTACAGCCGAAATCCAAATCTTCGGGTGCTCTAACATCTACCTGATAAAATCTTGTGAACCTATGCACTGAAGACAAGGTAGCAGCCTTACAAATGTGAGCCACAGATACCTGATGGCAAAAAGTCCGGAAGGTTCCTACACCCCTGATAGAATGAGCTCTTACCCTAAAGGGAGGAGCCTTACATTTCAGACCATAGGCCTGAATGATCAACTGGTGGACCCAATTGGCAATGGAAGCTTTGGAAGCTGCCTGCCAGTTCTTGTGTCCTTCTGGTAAAACAAAAAATGTGTCTGATCCTTGGATCTCTGCATATCTTGACAAATAAACTCTGACTGCCTGGACGACATCCAAGGAATGCAGTTCTCTCTCTTCCGACGAACGAGGCTGGGAGAAAAAAGAAGGTAAAACAATGTCCTAATTTAAATGAAAGGCCGACACCACCTTTGGCAAGAAGGATGGAATAGGACGTAACACCACCTTGTCGTGGTGAAGAATTAGGTATGGTTCCTTGCATGAAAGGGCCACCAGTTCAGACACCCTTCTAGCCGAGGTGATGGCCATCAGGAAGGCTAGCTTGCGTTACAGCAAGACTAATGGAATTTCCTTGATAGGCTCAAATGGCTGTTTCTGTAACACAGACAGCACCAAATTTCAGTTCCAAGGACACATAGGGGACCTAATGGGGGGAAGAAAAACAAGTTGCCCCCTGCATAAAGGTTCGGACCAGCGGATGGGAGGCTAAAGGCCTTTGGAAGAATACTGACAGGGCTGAAAATCTGACCTCTGATTGTACTAAAAGCCAATCTGATTTCCACAGTCGACTGTAGAAAAGAGGATTCTCTAAATCACGTATTTCCGAGAATGCCATTTTCTGGCTTCACACCAAGCAATATAAGTCTTCCAGACCTTATAATAGATCTTCCTAGTGACAGCTTTCCTAGCATTCACTAGGGTAGACAGCACTGGTCCAGATCCTTCAGCACTCTGGCTTCAATAGCCATGCCGTCAAATTTAGAGACTGTAAATTGGGGTGGAATATAGGACATTGAGACAGTAGAATGGGCCAGCGCAGAAGCATCCATGGCCTGTCTATTGCCAATCTCATGATCTCTGGGAACCAGAGCCTTCTGGGGCAGGCTGGTGCCACCAAAATTACTGAAACTCCCTCTCTGCAAATCCTGTGCAACAAATGTGGACAGAGAGGGATCGGGGGGAAAGCATAAACCGGGGAGTACTGGCTCCATAGAATTACTAGAGCATCTGCTCCTATTGCTCGGGGATCCCTTGTTCGGGACGCAAACTGATGTAGCTTGTTGTATAACCTGGATGCCAATAGATCGACATCTGGCCATCCCTAACACCGGTAAATTTCCTGGAACACCCTCGGGTGTAGGGGCCATTCCCCTGGCAGATCTGCTGGCAGCTGAGATAATCTGTCTTCCAGTTCTCTACCCCCAGGATATGAACCACCGATAGAACCAGCACATGTCCCTCTGCCCAGCCTAGTATATGGTTCACCTCTTTCTGAGCTGAATGACTCCTGGCACCGCCCTGGTGGTTTATATAGAACAAGAGAATCCCCTCGGGACTTTAAAGGCACTAAACACATTGTAGTAGAAATAGTTAAAAATATATGTACTTTATTTAAACACATAACAGTAAAAACATTTGCATGGAATGTATAATATAGTAGTGACAGAGATACACAAATTGATGGATATGAAGATGGTATCAAAAGAAAATCTCTACCCAATGCGTTTCAGAGTTACATTACAGCTCCTTCATCAGGGGTAATGGGGATATCAAGTGTCTATAATATAAGCACATAAGTCAGAGACAACACAATAATAGGTAAGAGATATAAACAATAATAAAGTTCCAGACTTACAGCCATATTCAGTGTGTATATTTAAATATTCCACTTTCTATTAAAAGAAAGATAAAGTCTCAAGACGAGCTCCTGCCCATCCAGCCCATGCTCACGAAAGTCACAAGTTATGTGGTGAATGGTGAGATCATAGTTTTTGTAAAAGGAGCATCGCCAAGTGCTCACATCCATAAGAGGAAAACCAGAGCCCACTGAGGCCAACAGGATGAGATCCTAAAGAAGTGAATAAGATATTAGGTCCTACTTGAATATAGAAGGTATACAATGAGTATGTATGTAGATTGACACAGCAACAACTTGCCTGTAAAAGTAATAGAAAGGAGTCTGCACATATACATCCGTTGCCAGGACAGAACCACTGTGATAGCTGCTATACAAGGAGCAAGCTAGAAAGACAAAGAATATAAAAAAGATGTATGTATATATAACACTATGTGTATGGGTCAAAAGATTGTTCCTCCAAACATATAAATTGTTGGTATGATATACTCAATATAATGGTGTATGGCTGAGATATTTAGAGGCTCCGTATAAGTATCACCACACCCACATATCAAGATCTACATATGTGCATGCAGCACATATGACTTAACAAAACCGGGAATAGTATATACCAAGCATAAATGATGTAAAAATATATATGTGTGTTGTAAACAAATTGAGCAAAAAGCCTGAAGATTTTGATAGTTGTGTTCTACAGGTAAATAAATATACAGCCATATAAAATACCAAGCAGTACCCTGGGAGTGAATACAATCCCAAACAAGATCTCTCCTGAAACAAAACATTAAAGCCCAATATAGATAAACCATCTATTCCATATGTAGGGTTCAAAAGAAAAAAATTATAGGTATATACAGACTGTTCCACCGGGCATATCATGGCATGGATGCAAAAGACAAACGCTTACCTATCAGACAGTGTATATCAGCTTGTGGTGGAGCGCACAGTGAGACTGCTGAAAGAACATGCGATTCCCCTCACTGCTTTAATCTAGTGTGTCATCAGCCACACCTCCCACCAAATGGGTGGCAGCTGTGTGTGGTCTGAGAGATATTAGGATTACATCACACATTTGGCCTCCTGAGCTGTGTGCGTGCAGCGCCTCCCTGCCGGGCATGCGTGAATGTGACTACCGCAGCACGACAAAGTGACATCATGAGCACGTGGCCCACCAACACGGATGTCTCACCATGGATACCTGGAAGCTATCACAAGCAGAGAAAAGAGAGGCCAATAGGTGGATGGAAAAAGGTCATGAAGACCTACCAATTGTCTCATGCGTTAACGTGACTACCGCAGCACGACGAGGTGACGTCATGAGCACGTGGCCCACCAACACGGAAGTCTCCCCATGGACACTCGGGAGCTATCACAAGCAGAGAAAAGAGAGGCCAATAGGTGGATGGAAAAAGGTCATGAAGACCTACCTATTGCCTCAACATTGCTGCAGGAAAATGCCTGGGCATCTTATCGTGTCGGATGGTCTGGTGGCAGGATTTGTACATAACCAGTAATAAGCCTTTGCCAGACATAATGGTGGTTTATATAGGCCACTGCAGTGGCATTGTCGGACTGAACCCTGATAGGGCAGTCCTGAAGCTCCATTGTCCAGGACTGTAGGGCTAGACGTACTGCCCGCAACTCCAGGATGTTGGACAGGCTCTGCTCTGTCCCTGAACATCTCCCCTGAGCTGTGAGCCCCTGTAGGGTCACTCCCCAGCCTGAAAGACTGGCGTCTGTGGTCAGTACTCTCTAAGACACCGGGAGGAAGGATCTTCCCTGTCGCAGGTTTGGATCCTGCAACCACCAGCTTAGGCTTAAGTGCACCCGAGGACATAAGAACATGGGGTAATCGAGGGCTTGCTCTTTCCTGTTCCAAGCCGACAAGATGTCTTGTTGTATAGGCCTGGAATGGAACTGGGCATAGGGTACTGCCTCGAAGGAGGACACCGTCCTTCCTAGAAGACTCACACAGAGCCAAATAGAGGGTTGTCTGGTGCCCCTTATCTGACGCACACCAGATCCTTCAGGGCACAGATCCTTACGGGTGGCAAAAATACCCTTGCCTGGACCGTATCTAGGATCAGACCTAAATACTTCAGACATTGAGCTGGTCTCAAGGCTGATTTTTCGGTATTTATGACCCAGCCCAAGCTTTGTAAATACCTCACTGTGCAGGCTATGCTCTGTTCTAGAGCCTGTACTGAGTGATCTCTGAGCAGGAGGTCATCCAGGTATCCAAGCACCAAGATTCCCTAGGCCCTTAAAAGACTGAGTACTGGTGCTAGGATCTTTGTGAACACCCAGGGCGCTGTGACAAGCCCGAAGGGCAGAGCCACAAACTGGAAATGACGTTCCTCTACTGCAAATTGCAGGAACCTCTGATGACGTGGAAAGATAGGTAAGTGTAAATATGTGTCCTTGATATCGATGGAGGTTCAAAAGTCTCCTATCTGGAGCGAGGCTACTACTGAGCAGACAGGCTCCATCTAAAAGGACTGGAACAATAGATGGGATCTTAGATTCAAAAATGGGCCCCTCGTGTCTCCATTTGGCTTTTGAATCAGGAACGAGTTTGAATAAAACCCCATGCCCCTTTCGGATACAGGAAGCTGTATAAACACTCCCTGATGCACTAAATGATCTATTGCCTGAAACAATAACATTTCTCTTTGGAGGATCCGAGGGAACACTGGATCTTAGAAACCTCTAGGGGCAAGGGGCAACCCCTGCAATTTCAGCTTGTAACGGGATACTGTCGAGGTGACCCACTTGTCCTGAACCACTGTTCTCCAAAATGTCTGCAAAGTGCAGCAGCCTTCCCCCACCCGATAGAGTTGGGGCATCCCCTCAAAAGTAGGGTTTGGTGCTGGGTTTAGAAGAGTTTTGGACCCAGGGTTTCTTCTGGCCCTGCAGCTTGCCCCTGGCTCTAGCTCCCTGTTGGCAGCAGAACTGCCTTGGCATTGAGACACCTGTGGAAGCGGTCGCTGAGGGACGCTTGGTCCTTCTCTTCACAGGAAGTAGAGAGCTCTTCCCACCGGAAATATTTTGGATATGTTTGTCCAAATCATCACCAAACAATAGTTCCCCATGAAAGGGGAACCTGTCCAATAACTTCTTACAAGGAAGCTCGGCTGACCAGTTCTTAAGCCACAAAAGTGTGTACATGTGTACAGACAGGAGAGCCAAACCTGCTGTATTGAATCCTTCAAGTCATCAACAGCAAAACACAGTGCTTGAGGTATATCTGTTCTGCTTCCCACAGAAACACCCTCTTGGTTAGGCCTATCAGGCCGTCTAACCCAGTCCTTTAAGAACTGTCAGATTCCAATTGCTGTGACAGCTGGTTGAATAGCTGAACTGGCCAAACAAAAGGAAACCTTTTATAGTGATTCTAGTTTCTTGTCAACAGGATCCGTCAAGCCCTGTGCATTATCCACTGCACAAGTTAAATTCTTATTTAAGGAAGAGACTGCTGTATCTATGGCTGGCATGCTCCACTTAACAAACTTTTCCTCCATTGGATATAAAAGGGAAACCTCTTAGGAGGAACGAAAATCCTACAGGATGTTCCCAATTAGCACACACTGCCTGTTCCAACAGTGGGTGCAAGGGGAAAGCCTGTGCCGCCTGAGGAGGCCTCAGGGACCCCAAAGAGGACCAGATGAGCTCAGAAACCTTTGCGGGAGGTAACTTAAAGGCGGAACGAACCATCTCAGTAAGAGTCTGGATCAGAAATCTTCTGCGACTGAGAGGCAGATATCAACTGGACATCTTCTGGCCCAGATTGCTCAAAAGCAGACTCATCTGGCAGGCCCTCCACAGAATCCTTAGCATCTCTTCCCCGTCATCAACCCATTCCTGCTCCAAGAAAGGAGGCTAAGGGGAGGTGGATCTGTCACGCTTCTTACCACACTGCGATATAGAGGCAATCATGCTAGCAATCCTGTCCCCTAACCCGGCTAAGGCTGAGGACAGATCATCCCTGGTGATAAAAGGCTGAAGAAGCAGAGTTGAGCGTAGGCACAATACCAGACAGGCGCAGTGGCTCAGATTGCCCAGAAGCCTCTAGTCTTTCAGGGGATACAACACTAGGATTTCAACTAGGCTCCTCAGGAGTTACTGACGACATGTGCCCTTCCCCGCTCCTCTTTTTTGAAGACATTGCAAGCCACAAAAAGGGAGTACCTGGGTTTAATATTTACATACCACAGAAGGGAGGCCCTTTAAAGAGGAAGTAAACCCTGATGGGTTTACTTCCTCTTTGATTCCCTGCAAAGGTAAAGCATAATGGACTACTATGCATCGCATAGTACCCCATTATGTGTTACTTACCTGACACAGGAGCCAGCAAAGTCACCGCTGTCCCCTGTAGTTCCGAGCATCCATCTTCTTGGTGGGTCTCGCTGCTCTGGCGCTGTGATTTGCCGCAACAGCAATGACGTCACGCCCCGCACATGCGCACGGGAGCCGACACTCGCGGCATATCGCTGCGATCTGCGGCTTGCCCAGTGCGCCTGCGCACCGCTGTCTACGGCGCATGCGCCGTAGACAGTGGTGGCTGTCTTCAGGTAAATATCTCCTAAACCGTATAGGTTTAAGAGATATTTCTTGGACCTACAGGTAAGCCTTAATCTAGGCTTACCTGTAGGTCAAAGTGGTTTGTAAGGGTTTACAACCACTTTAATAGGGCTCACCAACCCCCTATGCAACAATCCTGCTAAGCACCTTAGCCTGCCAAGCAACACTTTGTGACTCACATGACCCGGGTAAGGAAAAATGAACCGCTGAAAATTACTGGTTCAGAGTCTGCTCTGTCCCACAGCTGTCCCCTGGAAACACCTCGTGTCTGCCATACTTAGCATATATAAGCTGGCCTTGCGATGGGATGATCCACAAATTCGTGCACACGTATTATGACGCAAATCTTCGTGCTCCAAGATTAGGCTACAGTGCATGCGTGGCTCCATGTGTGCACAAGCCTGTTGCGAAGCCGCATGCGCCATGGCCGGCAACCAGCTGTGAACACTCAAAAAACGACAGTACTTCCTGTATGGGAGGGGTTATATAGGGGTGGACTTCCTGTCTAAGACTTTGTCTACCAGTGTCCATTCACCTAGAGATGGCGTATAACCCAGTAGATAATGAATATTAGTCTAACTCTGTGTCCCGTGATGTATCATAAAGAAATATACATGTGCATTCATTTTCGTCCGAATGCATTTTCATAGAATTTCAGGGATTTTCATGTTCGTTGTAACAAAATGATAACGAACGTGCAGAATCCGAAAGATCCGACATAAAAAAAATGCTTTATTTTCGTGTCCATTATATTTTCGTATCATTGCGACAACAGTTCGATATGACAGTGACAAACAATTGGTGTTTTTCTTAGGTAATTTTGTTTGTTTCCAACGTTTGATAAAGTGTGGTGTATCTAACATTTGGGGTAGCGCAATTAACACTATTTTATTTTATATTTGTCCTTTCACATATTTAAGGTATATTTTGACTGCAGCAACCAGGTTTTATAGATATTATTTTACACATTATATGTTATAAGTTTTTTGGACACAAAAAATTGTTACATATTTTTGCACCGGTGACTCGTATGTATCACTTTGTACATGAAGAGACAGAAGGTTTTGAAGCAGCCTACATCCACAGAAGATCCATGGTTAGTTTTCCCAAGATGTTTGTATCAGGGAGTGTGGTCAGCATTAACAATAACCTACTGTGGATTTTAGCTAGCCTCTCTGGCAGTCTAAGTCCACCAATGCATTGACAGAGACGCATTGACCTTGCAGCCATTCCACACAGCTTGAATTACCTGGAACTTGTTGAAAGAAGGTGAGCTCGCAAGTCTAGAACAGTCATCCTATGATACCATATCTTACATTTAAAGTGCTTGTACACTTCCAAGATAAACACCCAGTTACAGGGAAAAGATGCACTTTCTTCCTATGTAGCCAAACCCAAGCATTGTCCATTGAAGGGCAGAGGTCTCTATGCAGCCCTATGCAAATCCTCACTTTTTAAAGTCACTATTGTTAGTACAGCTTCACAAGAAACTATTAATACATTGGGAAGGAGGGTACTGTAAACATGAAAAATGACGCTATAGGGTACCTGCTATAGAGCAGCAGTATTACTCTGTCTTCACAATGGGGCAAAAAAGTAACTAAAAAGTAAAACTTCATCAGGAACCAACTGAAATTCACTCAATATATGACCAGCTTTCCTCATCCTATAAATTTATAAAGCACCATGAAATGCTCTGCTAACAGCTTTTCCTGAGGGTGGTCAGATGACAAGCCTAAGCCTCTTATCAACTTCCCTGATAGCAGCCTTTCTCTGGCTGTCTCACGGGGTAGATGGCCTACCAAGGGGGGTTTAATGTGCAGGCATTAAGAATCCACACAACAATTTTGAACAGTCCTCTACTAGCTAAATTCCACATCATATGTCATATTCAACACAACCTGGTTGCCCACAGCAAGTAAGCATAAAAATAAATTCTAACATATCCACACTAACACAATCTTTTTCTGAAGGGAAAATGTCCAAATTCAAAAAAACATTTCTTACTTGTTAAGGCTGCCTCCATACAGTGTCTCTATGCAGAGCAACATGCTATGTCTCCTTCAAGGTTTGCAAAGGTTCTAAGAGACTCCTGTGAGGACAGTTTCCACCCATGTCAAAATTAATCACAACAGTTTTATAATTGTCCTTGCTTATTCTAGTCTCTCAGGTATGCACTACACCCTTTGCTTCCCAAGATATGTTGTAGCTCTCTCAGTGTTTCAAAATTCATTATCCAGCGGACTTAGTCCATCCGTGTCTGGGCTCCGGCGGACTTTTTGTACCCAAATGTCCGACGGACTTAGAAAGAAGTTTTGACTCAAAATTGTCCGACAGACTCGGCAGTCCGACGGACAATCCGCCCGTCTGTGTGCTAGTCCGCCGGACTTTTGAAATGAACAGACTTGCCCACACACGGAGAAAAGTCCGTTCATTTTGAACGTGGCTCCAGGTAGACGGGACTAGCAAAGGAAGTAAATGACGCCGCCTCCATCAGTGAGATTGACTGAAAAAATGGCGTGGGGGTCCCCCCAAAGTCCATAGCAGACCCTTATCCGAGCATGCAGCCCGGCCGGTCAGGAAAGGGGGTGGGGACGAGCGAGCGCCCCCCCCCCCGAGCCGTACCAGGCCACGTGCCCTCAACATGGGGGGTACTTTGGGGAAGCACCTTGTCCCCGTGTTGATAAGGACAGGGGCCTCTTCCAGACAACCCTGGCCGTTGGTTGTCGGGGTCTGCGGGCGGGGGGCTTATCAGAATCCGGGAGCCCCCTTTAATAAGGGGGCCCCCAGATTCCGGCCCCCTACCCTATGTGAATGAGTATGGGGTACTCTGTAGCCCTACCCATTCACCTGGCGAAAAAAGTGTACATAAAAAAACACAACACAGGTTTTTCAAATACTTTATTAGACAGCTCCGGGGGTCTTCTCTTCTTCTGTCTTTGGGGTCTTCTCGCCAGACTCCTCTGCTACCTTCGGCTCTTTTGCTAGCTCTTTTACTAGCGGAGGAGCCCGGCTTTCTCCTTTGTCGCCGCTGCCATCCGGGGGTCTTCTTCCAACTTCGGGGGTCTTGTCCCGCTCTTCAGGGGTCTTGTCCCGCTCTTCGGTTCTTCTTGCCGGGCCTCTGCTTTCTTCTTCCAGCTCTTTTACTAGAGTTGGCCCGATCTTCTGTCACTGTACCGCCTTCTGCTTCTTCTTCCTTCTTCCGATGTTGACACGATGCTCTCTCCAGCCTTAATGGCAGGGACGCATTGTGCAGCGACTTATATAGGGATAAGGGACGGGGTCACCGGGTGATGTCACATGGTGACCCCGCCCCATATAATGTCTCATTCACATAGGGTAGGGGGCCGGAATCTGGGGTCCCCCTTATTAAAGGGGTCTCCCAGATTCTGATAAGCCCCCCCGCCCGCTGACCCTGACAACCAACGGCCAGGGTTTGTTGGAAGAGGCCCTTGTCCTCATCAACATGGGGACAAGGTGCTCTGGGGGGGGCCGCAGGGGGGACCCCCACACCGTTTTTTCAGCGTAGGGCTTCCCCTTTAAATCCATACCAGGTGACGGGTCTGGCGAGGTGTCAATCTCGCCGATGGATTCACTTCCTTCGCTAGTCCCGTCTATCTGGAGCCATGTTCAAAATGAACGGACTTTACTACTAGTCCGCCAGAAAAGTCCGGTCGTGTGTGGGCAGGTCCGCTCGTTCGGAAAGTCCGGCGGACCTCCACTGCAAAGTCTGGTGGGTTGTCCGTCGGATATTCCGATCGTGTGTACACGGCATAAGAGATAACAACTACAGCAGCATTGCCAATCTGAACATGAAAACTCATTTAAAATATGAAACAGTGCATAAAACCTCACCAAAAATGGCTTTCAGGTAAACAAAATATAATAATAATAATAATGATGCAAAATGTGCATTTACTGCAAACACAATGGTAAGTGACATATATGTTTCCCTTAGAACATGTGCCCTGCTGATATTTAAAATGTATAGGGAAAGTTTTGCAGGAACAAAATACTCAAACGCTACCTTTAATAATAATACAAAAAATAATTTTATACTTTTTAACATATAAATATGAAAATTGACTTACGGATATAAAAATATTCAGCAGGTTCTCTAAAGTTGGAAGCTGCGGGATTAGTTTTTGAACAACTTTGCTGAAAGCTTCAAAGATCGAATGGTCATATATACTAGTAAGATAAAAGCTGCAAAAAAAAACACAGTAACAGTATTAATAATAATAATTATATAGATAGATAGATAGATAGAGATATTTATTGAGTATGATATTGTAAAATGTGTGATTTTTCACCGTAAGAAACCGATTAGGAATTTCAGAGCTGGGACCCAAACCAACAATGCCAAAGTGCACCCCCTCCCAAGCTAGGGCAGAAGATGAAATTACATCCACTGTCAGCCAATTCTCCAAACTTTTTAGGAAGAGGACCACATTTTATATTTTACAAACCTGTGTGGGCTGAAATAAATTGATTTTATAAATGAATGAATCAAATTTAGTTTCATTATATTTTTTTTTTGTTTTATATGCATCAATCCAGCACACTTTGCAAGTGAAAAATTTCTCTGGTAGGACAGGAAAAATAATGTAGCCATTAAAGGAAAAAAAATACAGCGAACATTTTTAAAGATAAAGAAAGGAGGGGAGAAGGGAGGGAGGGTTGGGAATGAGGTATGGAGGGGGAGGATGCAGACTATCACTAGGGTACTTCTCAAGTAGGGATGAGCTTTGAGTTCGAGTCGAACTCATGTTCAACTCGAACATTGCCTGTTCACCTGTTCAGCAAACAGTGAACAATTTGGGGTGTTCGCGGCAAATTCGAAAAAGCCGGGAACACCCTGTACAAGTCTATGGGAGAAATCTAAAGTGCTAATTTTAAAGGCTAATATGCAAGTTACTGTCCTTAAAAGTGTTTGGGGACCCGGGTCCTGCCCCAGGGGACATGTATCCATGCAAAAAAAAGTTTTAAAAACTGCAGTTTTTTTTCGGGAGCAGTGATTTTAATAATGCTTAAAGTGAAACAATAAAAGTGTAATATTCCTTTAAATTTCATACCTGGGGGGTGTCTATAGTATGCCTGAGAAGGGTCGCATGTTTCCTGTGCTTAGAACTGTCCCTGCACAAAGTGTCATTTCTGCAGGAAAAAAAGTCATTTAAAATCTCTTGCGGCTATAATGAATTGTCGGCTCCCGTAATACAGAGAACAGTCATTGAAAGTCATTGATAAAAAAAAGCGTGGGGTTCCCCCAAATTTAATTACCAGGCCCTTCAGGTATAGTATGGATATTAAGGGGAACCCCATGTCAAATGAAAAGAAAATGACGTGGGGTTCCCCCTAAATATCCATACCAGACCCTTCAGGTCTGGTATGGATTTTAAGGGGAACTCCACGCCAAATTAAAAAAAATGCCGTGGAGTTCCCCCTAAAAATCCATACCAGATCCTTTATCCGAGCACACAACCTGGCAGGCCGCAGGAAAAGAGGGGGGGACGAGAGAGCGCCCCCCCCTCCTGAACCATACCAGGCCACATGCCCTCAACATTGGGAGGATGCTTTGGGGGTCACAGACACCTCAAAGCACCTTGTCCCCATGTTGATGAGGACACGGGCCTCATCCCCACAACCCTGGCCAGTGGTTGTGGGGGTCTGCAGGCGGGGGGCTTATCAGAATCTGGAAGCCCCCTTTAACAAGGGGACTCCCAGATCGCAGCCCCCCCTGTTTGAAATGGTAAGGGGGTACCATTTCACAAAGAAAGTGTAAAAGAATGTTAAAAAAGACAAACACACTTTTGAAAAAGTCCTTTATTAAAAATAAAAAAAAGATTCCAGTGGTGGTAATCCACTCTTGCTATCCAGTGACGAATGATCATCTCTCCGGGGTCCAGCGATGGCTGATCTGATCCAGCAACGGGTGATCTCTCCATCCAGCGCAGCGCAGTCCATCCATCTTTCCTCTGTCTCCACTGGCGGAGACACTGTGGGATCCCGGCAGCCTGACATTTCTAATATGAGGAGGGCCACCCGTCACCTGACCCCGCCCCCCCTGACGCAAGTGGGGAAGCCTGGTTTCCCCAATGACGTGTGGGTGACCCCGCCCCCCCTCTGATGTAACGGAAACCTGCTTCATTCTCCAGCATTCACAGAGGAGATCATTCTGGTGGTCTTGAAAGTGTGTTTGGGGACGTTATCATGTTGGAATACTGCCTTGCGGCCCAGTCTTAGAAGAGAGGGTAATCATGCTCCACTTCAGTATATCACAGTACATGTTGGCATTCATGGTCCCCTCAATGAACTGTAGCTCCCCAGTGCCGCCAGAATGCAAACAGCCCCAGACCATGACACTCCCACCGCCATGCTTGACTCTAGGCAAGACACACTTGTCTTTGAACTCCTCACCTGGTTGCTGCCACACACGCTTGACACCATCTGAATCAAATACGTTTATCTTGGTCTCATCAGATTATAGGACATGGTTCCAGTAATCCATGTCCTTAGTCTGCTTGTCTTCAGCGAACTGTTTGCGGGCTTTCTTGTGCATCATCTTTAGAAGAAGCTTCCTTCTGGGATGACAGCCATGCAGACCAATTTGATGCAGCATGCGGCGTATGGTCTGAGCACTGACAGTGTAAATTTGCTGTCACCTCAAAATAACTCAACACACAGCCATTAATGTCTAAACCGCTGACAACAAAAGTGAGTATACCCCTAAGTGAAAAATTACCAAATTGGGCCCAATTAGCCATTTTCCCTCCCCGATGTCATGTGTCTCGTTAGTGTTACAAGGTCTCAGGTGTGAATGGGTAGCAGGTGTGTTAAATTTGGTGTTATTCTCACTCTCTCATACTGGTCACTGGAAGTTCAACATGGCACCTCATGGCAAAGAACTCTCTGAGGATCTGAAAAAAAAGTATTGTTGCTCTACATAAAGATGGCCAAGACCCTGAAACTGAGCTGCAGCACAGTGGCCAAAACCATACAGCGGTTTAACAGGACAGGTTCCACTCAGAAAAGGCCATGTCATGGTCAACCAGAGAAGTTGAATTCACACGTTCAGCGTCATGTCCAGAGGTTATGTTTGGGAAATAGACATATGAGTGCTCCCCATTCACACCTGAGACCTTGTAACACTAACAAATCCCATCACTCCGGGGAGGGAAAATGGCTAACTTGGGCCAAATTTGGACATTTTCACTTAGGGGTGTACTCACTTTTGTTGCCAGCGTTTTAGACATTAACCGCTTCCTGCCCGCCCTATAGCCGAATGCCGGCCTTAGGGCGGGCGGCTTCCCGTGCCTGGCCGTCCCTGGACGGCCTGGTGTTTACTTCCGCAATGCGCGCCGCCGCGGGCGCGCATCGCGGAAGTTCTGTGTTTGCCGTGTCCCCCGGGGACAGGCAAACACAGATCGCTGTAAACGGCCAATCACAGCGGCCGTTTACAGCGTGATCGGCGTGTCCAATGGGAGATGATCTCATATGTAAACATATGAGATCATCTCTCAGCGCCGCTCTCCCTCCTCACACAGACAGCGTGTGAGAGGGGAGAGAAGAACGGCTGCAGCAGCCGTCAGTGTAAAAAAGAAAAAAAAAAAAAAAAAAGTAAAAAAAAAGTTTAATAAAAAGTGCCATCCTCCCCCAGAGCCATCCTCCCCCAGTGCCAACCCCCCCCCCAGTGCCATGCCCCCCCCCCCCAGTGCCATCCTGCCCCAGTGCCATCCTGCCCCAGTGCCATCCTGCCCCAGTGCCATCCGCCCCAGTGCCATCCTGCCCCAGTGCCATCCGCCCCAGTGCCATCCACCCCAGTGCCATCCACCCCACCCCAGTGCCACCTGCCCGCAGTGCTATCTGTCCCCAGTGCCACCTGTTGTCAGTGCCATTTGTCCCCAGTGCCATCTGTCATCAGTGCCACGTATAAGTGGCATCTGTCATCAGTGCCACGTGTTATTAGTGCCACATAGTGCCATCTGTCATCAGTGCCACGTATTAGTGCCATCTGTCATCAGTGCCACGTATCAGTGCCATTTGTCATCAGTGCCACCTGTCAGTGTCACGTGCCATCTGTTGTCAGTGTCACGTGTCATCAATGCCACTTATCAGTGCCATCTGTCATCAGTGTCACGTGTCATTGGTGCCACGTATTAGTGCCATCTGTCACCAGTGGCACGTATTAGTGCCACGTATTAGTGCCACATGTCATCAGTGCCACGTATTAGTGCCACGTGTCATCAGTGCCACATATTAGTGCCACGTGTCATCAGTGCCACGTATTAGTGCCACGTGTCATCAGTGCCACGTATTAGTGCCACGTGTCATCAGTGCCACATATTAGTGTCATCTGTCATCAGTGCCACGTGTCATCAGTGCCACGTATAAGTGTCATCATTGCCACGTATCAGTGCCATCTGTCATCAGTGTCACGTGTCATTGTCCTGGTATTTCAAAAGTGTAATAAGTAGTCAACAAGTTAGATGTGTAATTTATGCTCCTAGAAAACGTGATGGCGCTCCCTGCATGTTGGGCCTCTCTATGTGGCCAGGCTGCGAAAAAGTCCCACACATGTGGTATTGTAATACTCAGGAGGAGTAGCAGAATTTTTTGGGGGGTGTCATTTGTGGTATACACATGCCACGTGAGAGAAATAACCTATTACAATGACAATTTTGTGGAGAAAAATAAAGAAAATGAAAAATCTTCATTTTGCAAAGAATTGTGGGAAAAAAATGACAACATCAAAAAGCTCACCATGCCTCTTACTAAATACCTTGGAATGTCTACTTTCCAAAAAGGGGTCATTTGGGGGGTATTTGTACTTTCCTGACTTGTTTGGGTCACAAGAAGCGAGATAGGCCACCAGTACATCAGATGTGATCAATTTTGTGCGATTCGCACCACAGCTTGTAGACTCTCTAACTTTCACAAAGACCAAATAATATCCACTAATTTGGGTTATTTTTACCAAAGATATGTAGCAGTATAAATTGTGGCCAAAATTTATGAAGAAAAATTTATAATTTGCATAATTCTGTCACAGAAACAAAGAAATATGCGTTTTTTTTCAAAATTTTCGGTCTTTTTTCATTTATAGCGCAAAAAATAAAAACCCCAGAGGTGATCAAATACCACCAAAAGAAAGCTCTATTTGTGGGAAAAAAAGGACACAAAATTCATTTGGGTACAGTGTTGCATGACTGAGTAATTGTCATTCAAAGTGTGAGAGCACCGAAAGCTGAAAATTGGTCTGGGCAGGAAGGGTGTTTAAGTGCCCAGTAAGCAAGTGGTTAATGGCTGTGTGTTGTGCTATTTTGAAGGGACAACACATTTACACTGTTATACAAGCTGTACACTCACTACTTTAGATTGTAGCAAAGTGTAATTTCTTCAGTGTTGTCACATGAAAAGACGTAATAAAATATTTACAAAAATGTGAGGGGTGTACTCACTTTTGTGAGATACTGTATGTATTTATATATATGTATACACAAATATGACATGGGACATGGTTACTGTCTTGGGGGGTCTGATCCAGGTAGAAGGAAGTTAATAATCTTCCTTCTTCCCTCTCAATTCCCCCGGTATTCTCTCTTCTCTCCCCGATTCTCCACCTCTGAGGTGGTGAATCGGGGAGTTTGAATTCTGACACAGATCGCCAGTGAAGTGCTGAGACTACAGCTTCATAAACTGTCTGTTTCTGTGCCAGTCGATGAGGATTTTCAGTGTGCGGAGATCACCGGCGGGAGAACATGTTCAAACATGTTCTCCCCAATTATCTTTGTTTCATAAACCATTTATGGACTGTGATCAGTGGCGATCCTAGGGATCACTGCTGTTCAGTTTCATAAATGGACACCTTAGTCTCGTAGCTCTGTCCAGCCCCGTTCCTCTGTTTTCCACCTGACAACTTTTGACAAGCTCTTCGAGGCCCAGAGATAGTCCTGTGTGTCAGAGGAGGTTGCTATAAATAGATTAGCAAACATCTAAACAATTCACAGGCATGCTCTGCATGTGTGGGGAGGGGGTGTGTGCCTTTCCTCCAATCAAATTTCTCACAGTGTCTAGCAATGATCTCCTCCTACAGATGAATGAGGAAGTGAAAAATCTAATAGGGTGTGCACTTTCTAAACAGTAGGTAAAGGTGAAGACAGCAGATATACAGGTAAGACTTATATAGGGAGATTTGCTTCATCCCTCTGTATCATCTGAGGCTGTTCACTTCATTGGGTATATGTCAGGGTTTACGTCCACTTTGACTACTTAAGGGTCGGAAGATTTCCTCCCTTAATGACCAGGCCATTTTTTGCGATACGGACCTGCGTCGCAAAAAATACTGACAACTGACAATTGCATGGTCGTGCGACGCTGTACCCAAACAACACCGACTTTCTTTTTTTCTCCACAAATAGAGCTTTCTTTTGGTGGTATTTGATCACCTCTGCAGTTTTTATTTTTTGCGCTACAAACAAAAAAAAGACCGTACATTTTGAAAAAAAACTAAATTTTTTATTTTTTGCTATAATAAATATCCCCCCAAAAAAATGTCTTCATCTGTTTAGGCCAATATATATTCTACATATTTTTGGTAAAAAAAAATTGCAATAAGCATATATTGATTGGTTTGCGCAAAAGTTATATCGTCTGTAAATTAGGGGATAGATGTATGGCATTTTTATTATTACATTTTTTTACTAGTAATGTCTGTGATCAGCGATTTTTAGTGGGACTGCGACATTTCGGCGGACAGATTGGACACTTTTTTGGAGCCACTGACATTTATACAGCAATTAGTGCTCAGGACACCCTTAGGCAAATTCAATAGCAATTAAGGCCACAGACAAAAATAGAACTAGGCACACACCAATACAGAACAAGGGCCTTTAAGCTGATTGCAGAATTTGTAGAACTGCTATAGCAACTGGACTTTCAATAGTCAATATAGCTCTGCACACGTAACTCACAATATCCCATTGTAGATTTTTACATCTTACAGTATCCCACTGTAGATCTTTACGCTGAGCTCCCAGTCTCTCACTAGACTTCCAAGATCCAAGCCACCACTGTATCCCCTGAGCACTTTCACAGCTAACCTGCTGTCTACTCTTCAAACTTCACCCACGCTACCCGCTGGGTCCCTGACTTGACTCTGCGGAAGCTTTGCCACTTCATGCACTGGCCTCTGATAACAGGAGATGTTGCCCCTCAGTGGCAACTGCTTCCCTTTTACCTCTGACCTTGATCCTCAGTTGCCTCTGGTAACAGGAGTGGTCATCATTTATGGCAACTGCTTCTCCTTCACCTCTGGCAACCTTTATTTCCCCATCCGGCTGAACCTCTGCAACTTGGTTAGGCTCCTGACCTGAAGCCCCAACCCCATGCTGCTTCCCACAGTCCTGGATAGGCCTCAGACAGCTTAGCAGCCAGGTGCTCCCGGATAGGGCTCAGGCTTCTGGCCTAGCATCCGGGAGCAATAGAACCAATGTCCACCCAGACAGCCTCCCAGGTGGCACATAACCCCGATCACCTGACAAATTAATATTCTCTCCAAGCAGGCCACGGGGCCAAAGAGATTTCTACCAATTGGTTGGGACAACCTATCCACTCCTAACCCACATTCACTATGCTTTTGTCGTTCTAATACCACAGGTGGCAATGCCACCTAGTGACAGAAGAGAGTGGTGCACCAAATTCAGGTTTAGGGCAAAAGTTAGTGGATCACCCTAACAATTAGCTGGGCTAGTTACCATCTAGCAAACTAAATTTGTGAGAAGTCTTGTTTAGGATTAGGGTGCTACACACAGTTATAGATGAATGACTGACTTTTTTTTTAACCCCTTTTGTGTTGTTGAATTCATGATCAGCAAACAAAGCCAGGCTTTTGTAGTAAAGTATATAATAAAAGTGTACCTTGCCATTATGTACAGTGCATTAAGAGTGTCTTACCTCAGATGAATTTTCTCCAACCCAGCATCAGTAAGGTCATCATTTGCTCTCTGGTGGATATCTCTTTGAGTCTCTATTTTGTGATCATCTGACAATCCATCAACTTTATGAATAAAAACCTCAAAGTTAATATCAGGGTTCACTTTGTAAGCGCTAGTGACCGTGAGGTGTAATCTAGCGAGTGCTTCCATATAATCATCCTGGGTATCATCATAAAACAGAAAAGAGTGTTACAGACATTACCACTGCAAACTTTTACAAATGACAAAACAATTATTCCCATATACTGTTGTATCTCTGTTAACCAGGGCAGCTATGTAAAGTTTTAATCATTTACACCTGAGTCTAGCAGCAGATGCAATTTATCCTTCATCCATTAAGGCCGGGTTCACACTGCTCCGACATGGAAGTTGGATGACTTCCTATCTGACTTTGTACCTATGACTTCATGCCCGACTTCCATGCAACTTTAATGAATGGGATCTGACTTTGATCAAAAAAATACCAGGCCCTTTGAGTCTGGTATGAATCTTGAGGGAGAACCCCACACCAAAATAAAAAAAAGGCATCGGTTCCCCCCAAGACCATACCTACGCTTTGGGCTGCGGGGTTCTGTGCCCCCCACCACAAAGCACCTTGTCCTCATGTTAATGAGGACAAGGGCCTCTTCCCGACAATCCTGGGAGGTGGTTGTGGGGGTCTGTGGGCAGGGGGCTTATCAGAATCTGGAAGCACCCTTTAACAAGGGGGCCCCCAGATCCCACACTGAGATGAGAACAAGTAGGGGTACATTTTACCCCTACTCATTCACCCATAAAAGTGTCAAAAATAAATAGTACACAGGTCTTTATTAAAAATGAAGAATGTCCCCATCATAGCTCTCTAGTGATGTCTTCTCCCTCTGGTCTTCTTACTCTGGTTCTTCTCCCTCCTCTGGTGTCCTTTTCTGCTGGTTCTTCCTCCGGTTCATCTCCCTCCACTGATGTCTTCTGCCAATGCTAGCTTCCGCTGTTGTGTTAACTTCAGTGTGTGCCATTTCTTATATAACCATGGGGCATAGCCATCCGGTGATGTCATCCAGAGACCTCACCCCTTGTGATATCATCACCCCACCATGCCCCGGGCGGTGACGTCACAAGGGGCAGGGTCTCCGGGTGATGTCACCAGATGGCCACGCCCCATGGCTATATACCAGAAGGAGAAGACATCACTGGAGAAAGGAGACACATTGGAGCTATGAGTGGACATTCTTCATTTTTAATAAAGGACCGTGTGAAATACCTGTGTACTGTTTTATTTATTATTGACACTTTTTTGGGTGAATGAGTTGGGGTTCAATATACCCCATACTCATTCACATGGGGGATGGGATCTGGGGGCTTCCAGATTCCAAAAAGCCCCCTGTCCATCGACTCCAGGCCCTTGTCCCCATCAACATGTCCCAAAGGACTCACCCCTCATGTTAAGGGTATGTGGCCTGGTATGGTTCGCTCGCCCCCCCCCCCCCTTTCCTGACCTGCCCTGCTGCATGCTCAGATAAGGGTTTGTTTTGGATTCAAGGGGGGGCCCCCACGCTTCTTTTTTGGCGTGAGGGTTGCCCTTAAAATCCATACCAGACCGCAGGGTCTGGTAGGATTTTGGGGGGCGGAGGCCCACGCCATTTATTTATTTTTGTCTTGGGGCTCCCTTCAAGATCCTCAGAGCACAAGACGCATGCCACAAGTTGGATCAGTTAAGATGATGATCCGACTTGGATGCGGCTTACATTCAAATCAATGGGTTGAAATTGTGCCCAAGTCAGACCAAAGTAGTGTAGGGACCCTTTTAAAGTCGGACCAGTTAAGACAGCTCTTAACACATGTGACACATGTTCCCGAAGTCGAAGCGTATGTCGTACCAGTGTGAACCTCTGAAACAATAAGCAGTGAGATGTAAAATGGATTTCCTCAGCTGTAGCCTGGTCCTCCCAAAACAAAGAAAACCATCTGTGTTCAGGTATAGGCGTTGCGGGACACTGCATGTGATTTGGATAGCAATCGCACCACATACCTATTCAAATCACATGCGATTCTTTGCAGTGTGATTTGAGCACATTCATATGGTATGGGCTTAAGTTGCACCGTACTGCACAAAAAAAAGGTGCATTTTGCAATCTGTTTTGGGGTGTCATTAATTTTGCCACTTATACCAGTGGCAGATAGTGTGAACAAAGTGCAATTTCAGTGTGGAGCAGGGGTGACTTTGCTGCATTTCCTGCACTGCATATATGTGAACTGAGCCTTATGGATTAATTTTCATCAAAGTGTTTTGTTACGCAGGAGACTAAGTAGATGTAGTACTTTGTCCCATCTTAAGGCAAACTGTCTAAGGCAAACTGTGAGGTTGGAAAGGGCATGCCACCTACCTGCACAGCCGTCCAACAACGCAGCTAGCAGCTTTGACAAACTCTTTAAGCATTTGCCCTAGACAAGGACCTCAGGAATACAGGGGATGGAGGGCTTGTCAACTAAAATATTCCAGGCAAGCGGGTAAGGGCTTGTAAACACAGAAAAGTGCTGTTTGCCAAACCCATTGTCAGACGGTTATGGAGGGTTTTGAGTAAGGACCCGTCCAACCTTGCAGCTAGCTAGCCATTCGACAACACCTAGGAAGATGGGACAAGCTATTATGTTTTATTTATTTTTATTTATTACAGTACTTATTTAGTGCCATCAATGTACACATTGCTTTACATAGATATTATACATTCACCTGAATCCCTTACAATCTAAGGTCCCTAACTAACATTCATATACATACTAGAGCCAATTTAGATAGGAGCTAATTAACCTATCAACATGACTTTGGAGTGTGGGAGGAAACCCACACAGACACGGGGAGAACATGCAATCTCCGTGCTGGTAGTGCTGTGGTTGGTATTTGAACCAACAACCCTAGCGCCTATCAGCATTAGGGTTCAAATCCCTACAGTGACACTACTTGCACAGAGTTTGCATGTTCTCTACAGGGATCCAGTGGCTTTACAGTCACAGGGATCACTTTTATATTATTCAGCATTACCGGCTGAAAAAAAAAAGATATTGGGGTTATGACTGTAGCTGACCTGCAGCCCTGACCCTGGTATAACCACACAACCCTGAGGATGAACAGGTACATCCTAAGGCCTATTGCACACGATACTCCAGTTTCAGCATATACTTGTTCAGACATTTTTTTTAATGTATTTTCACGCATATGCATTCGGGCAATTTTCATGCAAATTTGCGCACATTTTCACATATGCGCGGAAACTTATTCTTAGATTGACAATGTTATTGAACAAATCTGTGTGCATTTTGCACGCAAGCATTACTTTAAAAATTACTGACCAAAAATGCAGATTTTTTTTTTTACTGAAGAATACACGGCTCTTGTTTACACGCCTGTGTGCATAGGCACATCACAATTAATGGGCTGTATTTTAACTCAGTAAAAAAATAAGCTGTACTGAGCATTTTCAAGCTGCAGTGTGCAAGAGGCCTAAGGGTGGCAAGTGGTTAAAAACTGCAAGCAGGCAGACTCTTTATTGCAGAAGAGACATTGCGTGTAATGTCTCTTCTGCAATAAAACAAACCTGACTGCCTGCTCGCGCTTTTCTTTGGAACATACACTGAGCTGAACAAGTGAATTCCAGATCAGTGTCTTTGTGCTAGAATGACCTCACATCCTGCACTCGCCAAAGAGAACGGCCAAAGCCGGACACCCGGAAGAAGCTGGGTACAAGACGCAGGCTCCAGAGAAGGATGTTGAACCACTGAGCTAAGTATAGCAGAGTTTAGTTCAGCTTTAACTTTGTATTGCTTCCTTTGGGTGAAATCCCTGGTGTTCCTGCCAGCTCTCCTATTTCAAACTGACCACACTAGGCATAGAAGCACATCCTTCCCAGTGTGATCAGTCCTGTAGCTATGCTGGGAACTCAGCCTGCTCGCTTTCAACGATCAGACTTGTCCCGACATGCCTCTGCAGCACAGCCATTCACTGGGAAGCTCAGTGTTCTGCTGCTTCTTCTCCCCCTAGCTCTTATGCAGCTGAGTACAGAGGGAATGTGATCACTTATGAAAAAGGGATTTTTTTTTATTTATAATGTTTTTATTTTATATCTTTACACAAATGTTTTGCCTTTCATTTCTATTTCAAACTGTATAAGTTGTTTCACAAGGTTATCGTTTACATTCACTTTAAAATAAGAAAAAAAAAAACAGTGATGCCCATCCTATATGCTGCCCTCTTTTGACCCAGAGTCACTGTTCCTATAAAGTAGCAGGTTTGTGGGTATTGAGAAATATATTTATCTTTTCCTCCCTTTCCTCTCTTTCTCCCTTTTATTTCCTTTTTTCTTCCCCTTCTCAGATCTTTGTTGGTGGGTGAGGGGGGTCCCACTCTTGGTCAGTTGATATATCTTTATTTTTTACTTTTTTTGTTTTTTGCTGTTCTTTCCTTTTCCTCCTGTTAAGTTATATGTTATATTCCTCCTCTCCTGTCCTAGAACAAGGGGCACACCTCCAGTATTAATTCTGCTATGTCGTGTTTTCCTGACAATTCTGCTCCACTTGTGCTCTGATTGTGCAATACTTTTTATACCGCTTTTCCATGTAACAATTGTAGCATTTTGATCTAAAGGTCAAAATTTTACCTGTGAGTCAATGACAAATATTAGTGCTCCGGTTCCTCTAAATATCATTTCATAGTCAAACGTGGGATCGAAGAAATCGATTTGCCCTGGGAAGTCCCATATCTGGAAATTCACAAATGAGCTATTCGAGACATCCTCCCTGCAGATCTTGTTTGTGCTCTCTAAAAAAAGAGTCTCATTAGGAGACATTTTATGAAAAACCACTTTTTGGATTGAAGATTTGCCGCTTCTCCGTAAACCCATTAGCAGGATTCTTGGCTTCACTTCTGTGCTGAAAGGATCTGTAAAATCTATGACTGGAAAAACAAAAGTATTTATTATATTATGTTATATTATATTATATTAGTATAGTAGTATATAGAGCGGCATGATTGATGTTAAAAAATCGCGATTCAACACCCCCCGCAATCTTACTTCGGCCTTTCCATGATTTTATGTAACAAGTGCAGAGCCATTCTCTGCTCAGAGCTGTCACAAAATAAATACAGTGACAAACATATATCAACATTGCTCAGCACTGAGATAAAAAAAAACATTGGGGTGGGGTTTATTTACTAAAGGGAAATCCACTTTGGATGATAAAATCAGCAGAGCTTCCCCTGATTTCAGATTTTACCCTCAGATTTACAGTGACTGCACTTCCAAGTGCACTTGCAGTGCACTTGGAGTGCAGAGTGGATTTGCCTTTAGTAAATCAACCCCATTGCATCATTTGGTTCTTTTAGATCAAAGGGATGAACTTCAGTCTGTAAATGAGGTCAGTTTCACCACTTAAAGACTAAGCCTTTTTCTGACACATGTTGCTTACCAGTTAAAATCAGTATTTTTTGCTAGAAAATTACATAGAACCTCCAAACTTTATATAATTTTTTTTAGCAGAGACACTAGAGAATAAAATGGCGGTTATTGCAATATTTTATGTCACACTGTATTTGCACAGTGGTCATTAAAATGCAATTTTGTGGGGAAAAATACACTTAAATGAAGTAAAAAAACAAACAAAAAAAACAGTAAAGTTAGACCAACTTTTTTGTATAATGTGAAAGATGATGTTACGCCGCAAGAATCCTAAGAGAATGGTGATCTTTATTCTAAGCAAAAAAATTATGATTCTCATTTCAGCCAAAATCGTGCAGCTCCTTCTTATGAGCACCCCCAAAACAAGCCATGTGCTATGGGGGCACCCACGTGGGTGAGCTCCCAAGCTGGGCTTGGCTCAGCCACACCCCCAGGTTCCTTCTCACAGGATTTGACTGACAGAACAGGAGCCAATGGCTCCCGCTGCTCTCAGTGTAGTTTCTGGGAGCAGGAAGAGAGGAGAGAAGTGCTGTAGCTGGGCACAGCACTGGATCAATAACAGACTCAGGTAAGTGTTTGGGGAGGGGATAATTAGTGGGCATTTTTTACGGTAATGCAGGGAATGCATTACGATAAAAAAAAAAAAAACCTAGACTTAAAGTGTTACTAAACCCACATCAGTAAAATCAGTCTGAATATGCAGTGAAGCTTGCTAGTTATATTCACTGTGGAACCTAAGGGGTTAATCTTGCGCATTGTGTAAAAAGGCTGTTTGATCCTGTTTTCTCTGATCCTCCCCTTCTTTTACTGTCTCCAAACCATCTGCTGATAGTACAGAGCTTTGGAGCCACTATGTACATGCTCTGTTTGGTGTGTATTGTTAAAGAGGTTTTTTTTCCCTTTTTTGCGATGGTGCATGTGATCAGCACTGTCCAGACAGAGAGTCAGGGGTCATGCAGCCTCATAGGACAGTCAGAGGAGAATGAAAACTCTCATCTCACTTCTGCAGTCAGAAGTGCGGCTCAGGTCCCCATCCAAAGATGGCGTTGGCGGAAGTTATGTTATGACTTGGGTACAGCTACAACGCATTTCCACCTTAATGGTCATCCTCAGGAAGCTTAAGTAGGTGCTTAATTAACAAGGCATTCTTAGGACTGAGACTGCACAGGACATTGTACTTGTCGATAGCTATATTGTCTGAAATCCCTGTATTACAAATAGAGCAACTATGGATAAAGTATCAAATGAACAGTGTTTTTTTGTTTTGTTTTTTAAGTGACCCTATTGCTATCCTAATCTTTCACAGGCAAAATATTCCTGTAAAAGGAGACTGTAGCCTTTCCTGCCACCAACAGCAGCAAACATCTCTACATTCCAGAGAAATTGTTCCTCTAAGTCTACTGTATAACTGACACTTCCTGGAGTGTCCTTCTGCTTGGTCCTCCAGAGCTTCTACTAGTTACTTCTGCTGACCTGCACATCATTATATGATACAGTGCTAAGATAGAGGCATGCAGGAGGATACAGCAATATCTGCAGGGAAGATTTCTCAGGATAAAATTGGTGTTTGGCAGCATGGGGGCGGGGGGGGGGGGGGGTGTATTTACAGCCTTCTTTTACAAGCAGCATTCCTGGGTTGGCTTGAGTCGTAAAGGCAGAAGGTTTTTTGCATTAAGATGAAAAAACCTTCTGTGTAGCAGCCTCCCCAGCCCCCCCCCCCCATTACTTACCTGAGCCCCTTCTCTCTCCAGCGCTGCCCACTAATGTCTAAGTCATCCAGGACACTCCTCCTGATTGGCTGAGACATAGCAGCGGCGCCATTGGCTCCCACGGCTTTCAATCAAAGTCAATCAGCCATTTAGGGGAGGAAGGGGCAGGGCCGGGTGGGAACTGTGTGTCTGAATGGATACATGGAGCTCTGACTCAGCTCAGGTGCCCCCATAGAAAGCTGCTGGCTAAGGGAGCACTTGATAGGAGAGAGGGACCCGGAGCACCACAGAGGGACCTGAAAAGAGGAGGATCTGGGCTGCTCTGTGCAAAACCAACTGCACAGAGAAGGTTAGTATAACATGTTTGTTATTTTATTTTATTTTATTTTTTAAAACAAGACTTTACACTCACTTTAGTTTAAGGACGGGGCAATTTATTACAGTTAAGGTGTTACCAAACCCACAACAGTAAATCCAGTCTGTATATGCAATAGAGCATGCTTGTTGGAACCTAAGGGGTTAATCATCTGCATTGTGTAAAAATGCTGTTTGATCCTGTCTTCTCTGATCCTCCCCTTCTTCCACTGTCCCCAATCTATCTTCTAATAGTACAGAGCCTTGGAGGCACTCAGTTTGGTGTGCATTGCTAGAGAGGTTTTTTTTTGGAAGGGTGCATGTGATCAACACAGGACCAATCAGCACTGTCCAGACAGAGGGTCAGGGGTCATGCAGCCTCAATGGACAGTCAGAAGAGAATGAAATCTCCTTCTACAAGCTTTAAACAGTGCTCGGGTTGGACACTGATAGAAGTCACAAGGCTGCTGCTATATACTGCTGATGAGAAAAGTTATTTAGCAGTTTATATTTCCTAAAATGATTGCATTTCCATGTTCTGTATACTGTGGGAGACCAGATATAGTGCATGCAGGGTCCTGGGTTTAGTAAAACTTTAAGAACCACTTTAACACTTAATTCTGAAAGTTTTTTCTCTGAGTGTTTGCCTTGCAGCATGTTGGCACCAATGATAATTCCGTCTTATAATAAGTAATAGGTAACTAGAGTATGGCAATAGAGTAACTCATGTAGGTGCCCCAAGACATATACAATAACAGTTATTGTACAAAAGTAGTAACCACAGAGTTTATAGTGTTTTAAACACAAACAGAGAAATAAATTCAATGACAATTATTGTATAGCACCCATACTCTCAAAGTGGTGTGGAATGAACCTTAGGTAGTGAGGCAGGCTGAAATTTCCATCTTGGTGCATGGTGGAGCACAAAATCAGTTGGGTGCCCAGTCACTTTAGTATTGTTATCTTTTATTGCTAAACTCAAAACTAGGAAAGAGACTTCCACCAGCCGGGATTGGCAGCGTGTAGGCAGATGCAGTCTTCTTTCTTCACTGCAGGTGGCACTCTTTCATAGTGACACTATGGAGAGGAAGTAAAGAGAAACAGGGTTCCTCTTTGATTTCCTGAGTCACTGGCACAGCAATCTGATTGGATGCTGGCTTTCCATGTGACTCTGGTGGCCATCTTAAGTGTGGCAGAGTCTATATACCTTGGGTTTGGTGTGCTTTATGCAAGTGGATAGAGTAGGGACAGGTACAGTATCTCATCTGTTAGGGACAGTACTAGCGGTAGGGAAAGGTTCCTGATGAGGAGGGAAAGCATAGAGTTTGCCACCTCTCTGGACATCTGCCTGCTTGAGCTCAAGATGGCCAGGTCACATTCTGCCCCTCTCTACAGACACTGTCAGTTTAGCTGAAACCTGCTTCCTACACGCTGTTGGATCTGTAAAGCCCCATACACACTATCAGTTTTTCTGCTGAGTATTTCTTTCAGGTTTACCAAAACCATGTAGTGCAAGGGCCTGCCTGATTGCATACAAATTGAAACGCCTAAGGTTTGACCTCATATTATATGGTTTTGGTAAATCTGAAGGAAAAACTCAGCAGAAAATGTGATAGTGTGTACGGGGCTTTAGTGTTCCTGGCTGGACTGCCTTCCCACTGAGTGTTTGTGAACTATCTTTGCATTATTTCAATAGGTTACCTAATCACACTGAGACTGTGTGTGTTATTGCTGCCGCACCTCATTGTACCCTACCTACAGGCAAATAACTTTGGAAGCTAATAACCTCCCATTGCTTTCACTGGGGCTTCCCACATGCCTCTAATTGCAGGAAACCCTTTTAGTGTTTCCCACAGCTAATCAGAAATTGCCCAATTTGCAAGGCGAAAGGGGGCTCAATGCCCCCCTTCTTAGTTGGAAATACTCACTTTTTCATCACTCGACTGTGCGAACATTCACTTTTTTTTTGTTGAATTGTAAAGATCAAAGAAAGACAAATCTATGTAAGCTCTGAGTTGCTTCAGTCAGGAGGCTGAGGCTAGATGTGGATTAGGACTAAACAAAGCCTTAGGCCAGGTAACAGCTTTGGGTACCCCTATATCAGTGGTTCTCAATTCCTGTCCTCAGGTCCTACTAACAGGCCAGGTTTGCAAGATAACTGAAATACATCACAGGTGATATAATTTGCTGCTCACTGATTGCAGTATTCTAGTCTGCATCTCCCCAAGGTAATACTTAAAATCTAGCCTGTTAGTGGGTCCTGAGGACAGGAGTTGAGAACCACTGCCCTATATGGACAAACATACTGTAAAAATGGAAAAATGTCGGTACTTCTGAAGAGTACGCAATATGTCTGTAAATTTAGTTTTTTTTCCAAGACTATAGTTGAGTCTTGGGTTTAATTACGCTAAATTGTGGTTTTGGCATCAGTTTGGCTGGGCTGTACTAATGTTCTGCCTGGTCATAGGTGTAGGTAGCACCTTTGACAGGCATTGGAACGCAGTCTGGTTGGACACATTGGGTACCAATCTCTCTCTCTGAGCCAATCAATGGGAGCGTTGTCTCGCTGTGTATTCCGGGAGAGGGTACTTAAGGTGTTGAAGTCACGTGGTTCTGGGTTCCGGTCCAGAAGTATGTTTTGGCTCCATGGTCCTGGTCACCTGACCAGCCCCCAGGGGCCCTCATGGCCTGTTGTGCGGATCCATCCGTTTCGGAGTCTCGGAACTGGCTAGTCCGAGGCACAGTAACTGAAAGGAGGATTCTAAAGTGGTTCGGTGCGGTCTTGGGTTTTGGTGAAGCCCAGCAACTCGTCATGCAACCAGGGGAGGACTCTTCAGAAGAGGGCCACGCACGAGGTTGGTTGCTCTGAGCCAGAGCCTGGATGCTGAGCTGTATGGACACTAATTGAATCCACATTTCTTACGGTGTTTCTGTTCAACGTTTTAAGCAAATAAAAATTCCTAAAGGAATTCAAGTGGCAGTCTCTGCAGTTATTGGGCTATCAACCTCGGGAACCCTTAGACAAGAACGACCAGTTACAAGGCGGAGGAGGTAAATGGTAAGCCCAAGAAAACCAGCCGCTCCTTCGGGGGTCAGTGTTGCACCTGTGCACATACTCCAATAATACAACAGAAATAACATCATGGACTTTCAAATTTGCTAAACCTCTAAAACTGTATTGTGTTTTGAAAGCATAGGACCTATAGAATAAAGAGGTGGTAAATGGTGGTTATATTTGTGCAAATGTTTCTGAAAATGCACCAATTTTTTAAATGCACACAATAGAAACATAATCTCAAAATGACCATTAACTGTAAAAGATAAGACTATTGAGTTAATACCAAAAATATCAAACATCTAAATTGCATATGCTTATGAAACCGCAGAAAACGTTTAGACATAAACCAGAATGGTGGCCCTAAAATTATTCTTTTATTTCTTATTTTTCTGGTATTAGTGGGGTCACCTAATATGTGTTGCATAATAGCATGTCTGTGCGTCCCAACTGTGTGTTTTTATGTGTTTAAATTTGTGCGTGTCCATGAAATGGCAACAAACTTCTGTACCCTATATTTTCTATAGACGACGCTTCAAAAGTCCCCCACAGGTCATCTTTTTTGTGACACGGAGGTCTGGGGCTGGAATTTCATGTGTAGGCACCCCCGATGCATGTGTTTACGTTCGTACATGCATATATGTGGGGGCCTCAACTTTTTTTGGGGGGGATTGTTATCCCAGTTTGGCTACAAAAGTGGAAATACACTATACAATCTAGCCATTCATCCCTCATGCATAAAGTAGATGAGATTACCAAGACATGCAGATATGCAACGCCTGAGAAAACACACTACAGAGGTGGAAAGGAGGGTTAGCGGCTTAGAGGAAAATCGTCATCTAGTCTCTAAAAGACAGATTTGTAACGAAAAATTGCTGCAGCAAAAATCAGACCTGAAGACACCCAGAATTACCTCCTTTGCGATGTTGCGAGATTTATAAACCAACCCAAAAAATCTGAAGGCTCTAACCCTGTGATGTTTTTTTAAAACTTGCTTATCTCAACCTTTGATCTTAGGTCTTTCTCCGCTAGCTTCACTGATCTCTGCTTCAAGGCCTATGATCCTTAACTTTCTAACATTCTGTTGAGTGGCTAATGCAGCTCTGGTATGCATTTCAAAAGCAAGGTTCCAAGGTTAGAAGTGCACCAATGATCACAACACGGTCTTGGTAGTAGGGAAGTAAAGAGAACAGCAGTAGTTTACCTTTGCTCTTGATTCAACTGTCAGAACAAAAAAAAAAAAAAACACTTTCATAAAGGATGTGTAGCACCCTCCTAGCGTAGGATGCTAGATAAACTTACTTTGTGGTTCCTTCTGTAATCAAGGGAGCAGTGGTCGTTTGCTCTGGCCTGTTCAGGGTAACACAGGCTGGGAGTTTGATTGCTTCCCTGTGTCTCTGGAGAAAACTTCTAGAGCTTAAAGCGGCAATCCGCCTGGGAAAGTGTTTGTTTAAAGTCAGTAGCTACAAATACTGTGTCTGCTGACTTTTAATATAAGGACACTTACCTGTCCAGGGACCCCATGATGTTGGCACCCGAAGCTGACCCGTCCCTCAGCTGCGGGTGCAGGCGCCAGCATCCTTACTAAGGGAAACGGGAAGTGAAGCCTTTCAGCTTCACAGCCTGTTTCCTACTGTGCATGCATGAGTCATGCTTCGTGTTCTGAATGGTCCTTGCTGTCTTCTGGGACCTGTGTCTCTCTCAGAAGGCAGCTGGGGAAGGAGGAGGAGCCAGACATTGGGTAGTTTCCCCAGAAGTGGGAGAGGATACCTGAATTTAACACTTCCCCCTCCCCCCTGAAAGGTGCCAAATGTGGCACCGGAGGGGTGGAGGAATCAGATCCGTGGAAGTTCCATTTCTGGGTGGAACTCTGCTTTAAGGAGAGAGATGCAAATGACCACCCTGAATATTTTTCATGCTCCAGCCAATCCATGGAAAAGAGTGTCCAGCAGGGGGCTGGAAATGTGATAAATAATCTGAAACACTGTAGAGCTGGGTTTAATCTCTCTCCCCAGGAGGGTTCCACCCTGAGGGGCTGTTGCCATGAAGTGGTTGTATTCTATGCTTTAAGGTATAAAACCTTCTGTGCTGCAGCCCCCCCCCCCTTTTTTTCATACCTGAGCCCAATCCAATCCAGCGATGTGCATGAGAGCAGCAGCTCCATCTGCAGTCTCTCTCCTCATTGGACAAATTAATAGCAGCAGAAGCCATTGGCTGCCTCTGCTGTCAATCAAATCCTGTAATATGGGAGCGTGCGGCTGGGTCCCGCTGTCTGTGTCAATGGACTCAGCAGTGGGACTCGGGAGCAAGCCCGCACGTGTCCCAACAGGGAAAGCGGCTGAAGGAGAAGCTGGAGCACTGGTGGGGACCCCGGAAGAAGATGATCGGGGCTGCTCAGTGCAAAAGCACTGCACAGAGCAGGTAAGTATAGATAAGGTTTTTTAATATGGTATTAACATAACAAACATAACAACCACTTTAGGCAGCCCATGTACTGTGAAACTGTTATTGGGGCCTCAGTAAAAACAGGGCTGAGGGCCTGGATGGATCTTGCTGGATGCTGTATGCAGAACCTCTGGTCTGGAGAAGGACTGTCTCACTCAATTGACCATGTCCAAGTGAAGCTGGAAGGTGGCAGTTGTCCTGGGGACTTGTGAGTAAAGACCTTAATTGATCCCTGTGACCATGCAGTGTGCTGGAATTCACATTGGCTACCACTAGTTGTGCATAGGCACAAGGTAACCAGATGCCAAAGAAACTTTCCTCTTGGTCCTCAGCTGTGAAGCCTTAGAATGCTTAGAAACTTGCCTCATGGTCCCTAGCTGTAAGGGCTTAGACTGCCAGAAAGTTACCTCATGGTCCTCAGCTGTGAGGGTCTAGCCCAGTGATGGTGAACCTTGGCACCCCAGATGTTTTGGAACTACATTTCCCATGATGCTCAACTACACTACAGAGTTCATGAGCATCATGGGAAAAGTAGTTCCAAAACATCTGGGGTGCCAAGGTTTGCCATCACTGGTCTAGCCCAATGATGGCAAACCTTGGCACCCCAGATGTTTTCAGAACTACATTTCCCATGATGCTCAGCTACACTGCAGAGAGTGTATAAGCATCATGGGAAATGGAGTTCAAAAACATCTGGGGTGCCAAGGTTCGCCTTCACTGGTCTAGACTGTCCAAAATTCACCTTTACTTAAGGACAAGAATGTCCTTTAAATGCTGATCATTTTTTAAGTATCCCATGCCCTGACCCCTCTACAGTTAAAATTTCTACAAGCAATAAATCTTAAAGCGGTTATAAACTGCTGGCCTCTTTTTTTTTTTTCTTTTCTTTTTTACAACCTGCAAGGTAAAGGCAAAATGTGTGAGTATGTGTTGCATTATGTTAAACTTACCTTAAAACAAAACCCTCCAGAGCCTAGATCTCAGTGCTGCAGCAGGTCCCATCTTCACCAATCTTACTTTCCAGGTTCACGGACTCCAACTCTGTGACTGAATGGCCATTCCTCCAGAGGACATGCTGCCCATTATAGTGGAGATATTTACACTACCTATAGGTAAGCCTTATTATAGGTAAGTAAGTAAGTAAGTAGTGTGTGCAACTTTACTTTCTCTTTAAAAAGACATTTCCTAGATTGTGTTATTGGAGCTGGTGTGAATGGACCAGTGCTTGTAGCTTCCGGCAGCCTCTGTACTTTTATGTAAAGAGCCAGCTAATACCAGTAGCCCATAGGGGGGTAGCGCTACAGATGTACAACTCTGCACTCTCAGTTACTTCTTATTCCAAGTTCCAACAGTGTTTCTCCAAGCTATTAAATAATACATGCTACAGCTTGTAGCTCATTAATACAGACTGTGAGGTAAACCAGAGGAAAAGTATTTGCAATGGACACAGGAACCTTTTAAGAATTTCAGCGACTGTTTTCACAGCAAGTGGGCCATGTAAATTGTCTCGGTGGCTATGGAGGAACAGGAAATCTGCACTGACCTCTTGCCCTTGTTAACTAATCTCAGAAGCAGACACCTGCTCCAGCTCTTCACAATGCCAAATAAGCACTATGTCTATGGGGAAAAGAATGCAAAGGAGCAGGAGGAGACAGATGAACGCACAAGATGCACTTGATGGGTCTGCATTCTGTGATGATTTTAATTCCAAGTTCCAACCAGTTATTGCAAGACTGTAATTTTCTTTGAATGTTAAACGGAGTGTAAAATAAAGATGCAAGATTTTATGTAAAAGCTACTTAATGATGTGTTTTAAGTAGTAAATTCTTATCAGTCACAATAGTAAACCTCTCTGTGCCAAGAATGGATTATTGTTTTGTGAGTCACAGACCACCTAATACATTGGTATCTTGACTCCATAAATGCACATGCTTTTTCCGGGTCAGTGACAGTCCTTCAAGTGGAACTACATTGCATCTGAGCACCATAAACTCTGAAAAACACACCCTAGCATTTCCGACAGTGGCTATCTTGAGTAAGGGCAGATGATTCATGCATCATTTAGACCCCTTTCACACTGAGGCAGTTTTCAGGCATTTTAGCGCTAAAAATAGCACCTGTAACGTGCCTGAAAACTGTCTCTCATTCATTACAATAAGTGCTTTCACAACCGGGCGGTGCTCTTGCAGAACGTTCGAAAAAGTCTTGCAAGCAGCATCTTTGGGGCAGTTTGGGAGCATTGTATACAGCACTCCCAAAACACCCCTGCCCATTGCAATGAATAGGCAGCGCTTTTGAAGCGCCTGAAAAGCGCTTAGGGAGCAACGCAACACAGGAGCTTTTAACCCCTTTTTTGGGGTTAAAGGTGAGCTAGCAGCAAAAGCGCCGCTTAAACAGCAGTAAAGGACCACTAAAACGAGCGGTGCTTTACCACGAATACACAGGCTGTCCCAGTGTGAAAGGGCTCTTACTTCCTAAAATCCATCCACCCTTAGCTTAGGCATGTAGGCAGGAGGGTGTGCTTAGCTGAGAAAACCTCTTCTCCCCTGCTGAAGTCTCCTGGGATGTATGACATCAATTGCCTAGGCATGGAAACCAAGAAGTTACTGAAGAAATGTAAAAAAAAAAAAAAAGTTTAAAACTAGTAAATATAATATATCTCCCTATCTATTCACTAATGTTAGCAACACAAGGATTAAAAATAGTCAATGTTAATTGAGGGAGTGAAGTTCCGCTTTAGGCCCCTTTTCACACGGGGCGGTTCAGTAATGATCCGCCCCGTGATGATCCGCTCGCTCAGCGGGGATCGCTCCGTTGTCCCCGCTGAGCCGGCTGTGGACAGGGCGGTCTCCGCACACTGTGCGGGGACCGCCCTGTCAGCTCTCCGCTCTCCTCTATGGGGATCGGATGAGCACGAACCGTGTGTCCGTGTTCATCCGATCCGCTCTGCAGACGGATAGAAAAATAGGATTTTCCCTTGTCTGCAGAATCGGACTGTTGCGGAGGCGGAGGAAATCGGGTGTCTGCGGATGTTCATCCGCAGACACCCGCTATCCCATAGGGATGAATGTATGCCCGTATATCATCCGCAAACGGATGGATGAAATACGGACATATCATCCGCATGTGTGAAAGGGGCCTTAAGCATGTCCATTTATCCTCCAAAACTGGTTGGCTGCTATTATGTATAATGTGTGTATGTACTGTATGCAGTGGGTATAAAAAAGAATAAGCCCCCTTTAAAATAACCACATTTTGTTGCTTTGCAGCCTAAAATGAAGATGGACACAGTTTTTGTTTTATCCAGCTGTATTTACTTATAACATCCAAGTGAAAGATATAGCACCAACATGTCAGAAAAAAATCAAAAACAAAATCGCTGAGATGGAAAAAGGATGACCCCCCTCTTGGAAAATGACTTGTAAACTCAATCAGGTATAGCTACTCACCTTCTCAATGGCACACAAAGCCATTTGACTTTCAGCTGTGATCAGCTGGGCCTATTTTGATTATCTCAGTGTGAAAAGAGCTTCCCTGGAGCATTTCAGTTCCTCGTAGTGCAAATAAAGCAAACAATAAACTATTGGTGGCAAGGCACTGTCAAAGGATCTCCAGGACAGACACAAGTCAGGAGATGAATACAAAAAAAATGTAAAGGGTTAATCAATGTCTACTAGTATAGTGAAGTCTATTACTAAGAAGTGGAAGGTATTTGGTACAACATAGACCCTCCCTGGATGAATGAGCCAGGAGGAAACTGGTCAGAGAGGCTACCAAGTGGCCTACAGCAACTCTGAAGCAGTTGTAGGAATTTATGACAAAGAGTGTCATTGTGTGCATGTGACAACAATATCACAAATTCTCCACAAATGTGGCTTGTATGGGAGGGTTGCAAGAAAAAAAGCCACTCCTCAAAAAAGGCCACATGCAGTCAAGGCCACATAGAAAAAGGTGTTATGGTCAGATGAGACTAAAATTGAATTATTTGGCCTCAAAACCAAACGATATTTATGGCGGAAATCCAATAAAATCCAATAAAACTCACCATCCAAATAAAATCATTCTTACAGTAAAGCATGGAGGTGGTAATATCCTGTTATGGGGGTGACCCTCTGCAGCAGGGACTAGAGCACTTGTCAGGAAAGAATGTAAAATGTTTGGGGCAAAATAGCATCAAATTCTTGAGAAAAATCTGCTGCCCTCTGCCAGAAAGTTGTTTACCTTCAGGCTGGGTTTACACTGGTGCGACAAACGCTCTGACATTGGGAGCTCATGTCGCATGACATGTGAAAATCAATGTTTCCCTATGGGCGTCGTCTTAACTGGTCTGACACAAGTTGGTCCAACTTTGAAAATGCTCCCTGCACTACTTTGGTCTGACTTTGATCCTACTTCAGCCCACTTTGAAAATGCTCCCTGCACTACTTTGGTCCGACTTTGATATTACTTCAGCCCACTGAAATATCATTGAAGTCGGATCAAAGTTGGATCACCGTCTTGCCTGATGCGAATTTGGAATGCTACTTGTGCTCTAATGATTTTGAGGAGGAATTACATGCCAAATTTTAAACAAAAAACCGGCATGGGTTCCCCTTCCAAGAGCATACAGGACCCTTCGGTCTGACATAGATTTTAAGGGGAACCCTCTACGCTGAAAAAATGGCTTGGGCGTCCCCCAAAAATCCATACCAGACCCTTATCCGTGCACGCAGCTCGGCCGGTCAGAAAAGGGGGTAGGGACGAGCGAGTGACCTCCCTCCCGAACCGTACCAGGGGGTGGGTGCTTTGGGGCAGGGGGTACACTGCGGTCCCCCTACCCCAAAGTACCTTGTCCCCATGTTGATGAGGACAAGAGCCTCTTCCCGACAACCCTGGCCGTTGGTTGTCGGGGTCTGCGGGTAGGGGGGATTATCAGAATCCCGGAGCCCCCTTTAATAACATCCCTACCCATTCACCTGGGGGAAAAAAGTGGTTGTCGGGGTCTGCGGGCGAGGGGGCTTATCAGAATCCAGGAGCCCCCTTTAACAAGGGGGCCCCAGATCCCCCTTATTGAGGGAATGTGGCCTGGTATGGTTTCCTGGCCGGCCGGGCTGGTATGGATTTTGGGGGGACCCCCACGCCTTTTTTTGGCGTACGGGTTTCCCCCTAAAATCCCCTAAAATCCATATCAGATTGAAGGGCCTGGTATGCTCTTGGAGGGGGAACCCTTGCTGTTTTTTTATTTAAAATTTGGCATGGAGTTCCTCCTCAAGATTCATACCAAAAACAGTGCCTGGTATTGGCGGGGATCCAAGTCAGATCCCCGTTCATTGAAGTCGGATGCGTCTCTGACTTCAAGTCGCAAGGGCAAAGTCGGATCCAAAGTAAGAAGAGTGATGTGTCGCACCAGTGTAAACGCGGCCTCAAACATGACCCAAAGCACACAGCAAAAATGACCACACAGTAGTTGAAGGAGAAAAAGGTGCGCTTGCATGGGCTAGACAAAGCTCAGACTTAAACATCATTGAAAGTCTGTGGAAGGACTTGAAGACTGCACTCCACAAATGGCCACCATCAAATTTAACTGAACTTAAACGAGTAGTATGGGAATCTATTTTTTTTTGCACAGTCATCCTTACCTAGGTGGATGCAGCATTGGTCCGATGCTACATCTGTCCCCTGCCTAGCACTGAGAACAGAGTGATCAAACACTGCCCATCGCTCGGTTCTCAGAGATTGATGAGCAGAGAGATGGTGACTGTCAGTCATCGGCTCTCTGCCCTGCACCCCGATGCTTACTGGAGAGCTGGGCTGTGGAGGGGCGAGAGCGGCCGGCTCCCAACAAGATGGTCATGATCCTTTTCAAGCCTGGACTATCTTTGTGATGTCAGCAGACAGCAGACTTCAGCCCACTGTCTGCTGAAAACAGGTCACAGGAGTGCAGAACTAACTGCTTTCCTGTGATCCACACAGAAGAAGTGTCATTTTTGGCATTTTAGATAAGGTAATGGAGGGTTATACCAGGTTTGTTTTTGCCTATATGCAGTATCTCACAAAAGTGAGTATACCCCTCACATTTTTGGAAATATTTTATTATATCTTTTCATGTGACAACACTGAAGAAATGACACTTTGCTACAATGTAAAGTAGTGAGTGCACAGGTTGTATAATAGTGTCAATTTGCTGTCCCCTCAAAATAACTCAACAAACAGCCATTCATTTCTAAACCACTGGCAACAAAAGTGAGTACACCTCTAAGTGAAAATGTCCAAATTGAGCCCAATTAGCCATTTTCCCTCCCCGATGTCATGTGACTCATTAGTGTTACAAGGTGAGCAGGTGTGTTAAATTTGGTGTTATCACTCTCACTCTCTCATATTGGTCACTGGAAGTTCAACATGGCACCTCATGGCAAAGAACTCTCTGAGGATCTGAAAAAAAGAATTGTTGCTCTACATAAAGATGGCCTAGGCTATAAGAAGATTGCCAAGACTCGAAACTGAGATGCAGAATGGTGGCCAAGACAATACAGCAGTTTTACAGGACGGGTTCCGCTCAGAACAGGCCTAGCCATGGTTGACCAAAGAAGTTGAGTGTACGTGTTCAGCATCATATGCAGAGCTGTCTTTGGGAAATAGACGTATGAGTGCTCCCAGCATTGCTGCAGAGGTTGAAGGGGTGGGGGGTCAGCCTATCAGTGCTCAGACCATATGCCGCACACTGCATCAAATTGGTCTGCATGGCTGTTGTCCCAGAAGGAAGCCTCTTCTAAAGTTGATGCACAAGAAAGCCCAGAAACAGTTTGCTGAAGACAAGGAGACTAAGGATATGGATTACTGGAACCATGTCCTGTAGCCTGATGACACCAAGATAAACATACTTGGTTCAGATGGTTTCAAGCGTGTGTGGCTGCAACTAGTTGAGGAGTACAAAGACAAGTTTGTCTTACCTTCAGTTAAGTATGGTGTTGGGAGTGTCATGGTGTGGGGCTGTATGAGCGCTGCCGATACTTGGGAGCTACAGTTCATTGAGGGAACCATGAATGCCAACATATACTGTGACATACTGTAGCAGAGCACGATCCCCTCCCTTCAGAGACTGGGCGGCAGGGCCGTATTCCAACATGATAATGACCCCAAACACACCTCCAAGACGCCCACTGCCTTGCTAAAGAAGCTGAAGCTAAAGGTGCTGGACTGGCCAAGCATGTCTCCAGACCTAAACCCTATTGAGCATCTGTGGGACATCCTGAAAATGGAATGTAACGTCTCTAACATCCACCAGCTCCGTGATGTCATCATGGAGGAGTGGAAGAGAACTCCAGTGGCGGCCTGTGAAGCTCTGGTGAACTTCATGCCCATGAGTGTTAAGGCATTGCTGGAAAATAATGGTGGACACACAAAATATTGACATTTTGGGCCAAATTTGGACATTTTCACTCATTTTGTTACCAGTAGTTTAGACATTGATGCCTGTGTGTTGAGTTATTTTGAAGGGACAGCAAATTTATACAAGCTGTACACTCACTAATTTACATTGTAGCAAAGTGTAATTTCATCAGTGTTGTCACATGAAAAGATATAATAAAATATTTACACAAATGTGAGGGGTGTACTCACTTTTGTGAGATACTGTATGTGTCCATTGGGGAGGTTTTCCTTTACTTCTTGTCCAATAACCAACACCGGAAGTGGGAGGAAACCACTTCAAAGTGAGGGAATCCCTGGTTCTCACCAGGGTCACCAGATCTAGTGTCATCCTATTTGGAACATTTCCCAATCTCTTACTTTTCTGGGGACAACCCTAAATGTGGGATTTTTTTTTTTCCTTTAACTTTCAACGATAACAGTAGACATGACAAATAAAGAGTGTGAATTTTTCTAATGATGGCACAGACAGTAATAAAAATCTGACAGGTGTTTGAATCCTTCTCCACTCTATCCAAAACAAAGAAAAAAAGTTTTGCCTTTAGCTATACGTTAAGGTGACACTGTCGCTCTAATAAAGATGCAAAAAATGGTCTGCAATAAACAGTTATTACTTACCTTTCCTGAGCTGCCAAACTAAATATTGGCGCCAATGGAATTTTCAAAATGCGACAATTCCAGAAGTGATCCTAGTAACAATGCAAGTACATGGGTTTGCAAGTCCACGGAAAATAATACTTTTATCATGTCTGAGATCTTATTTCAACAGCTGTTAAAGTAGAACTCCAACATGGAACTTTTTAACCATAACTGACTCCCTTCCGGAAGCCCCCAAACTTAAAAAAACTTAAATATACCTTGTTATAGCAGCTGTCTTACCAGTCCAGTGACATCACTGGACCATCCTCCTCTATTTCAGTGGTGGCAGGAGGGTGACATGCCTCCTGGACTGAGCAGCGTTCACATAATTACATGTAAGCACCACAAAGTCTTGAAGTATTGTGAGCCCTTGTACACACGGTCGGAGAATCTGTCGGAATGAGTCTTATCGGACCGTGTTGTCAGATAATCCGACTGTGTGTGGTATGCATCGGACTGATTCCATCCGAATCTCCATCCGACCCAATTTTCCAACATGTTGGAAATATTTCCCGACCAACTGGGCTGGACGGACCTAATCCGATCATGTGTAGAGCATTTTCATCGGACCAAGTGCCACGCATGCTCAGATCAAATTCCTACATCAAAGCTATTGGCTACTAGCCTGAATGTAGTCCCATCGTAACAAAATTACCTCATCACGTTCTGAAAGATCGGATTTTTCGCCAACTTGGCCCGACCGTGTGTATGCAACAGTATCGGACACAATCCGTCGGACTAAATCCGACGGGCAAAATCTGACGGATTTAGTTGGCAAAATCTCCGACCGTGTGTACGTGGGCTGAGTCCAGCCTGCATGATAACGCATCCCTGAGGCTCACAGAAAATGGGCAGAGTGGCCAATAGCTTTGGTCTCGTAATTTGATCTGAGCATGTGTGGCACTTTGTCCAATCGGAATTCTCTACAAACAATCGGACAAAGTCCGATCGGATCACGTTGTCGGAAAATTTTATATCCAGCTCTCAAACTTTGTTGGTCTTACATTCCCGAAAAAAGTCAGATGGAGCCCACACACGGTTGGATTATCCAACAACACGATCCAATCGGACATTTTCCGTCGGAATGTCCGACCGTGTGTACGGGGGCTTAGACATTTTTTAGCAGTACAAGTCATTTAGCAGTACAAGTATTTACCCTCAACTCTGGTGACAACTGTAAAATTGTGGATTTCCTACCACATTTTGCATCAGTGGCAATGGTCACCAATGCAATTCAAGAACGAAAATCTATTTAGTGGGAACACAAATGCAAGAAACACATTACAGGAGTTCTAATCCTTCCCGACTCTATCCCAAAAAGAATTTGGCTATACATGCACTTTAAAGTGTATGTATAACCAAAACTTTTTTTTTTGTTTTAGAGTAGAGAAGATGTAATTACCCTGTCAGGTTATTTTTTACCTTTTATGGGGAAATGTTTCCTTTACTTCCTGTTCCAAAGACACAGGAGGAAGTATGCAGCTTGACATATCCCCAAAGTGATTGGAATTTCCCTCTTCTACAGTTGTCATCGGAATAAAGACTTAGGTGACATACACATGGGTGGCCAGGGGTGGATTGCTTGCTGATTTTAGAGGTATCTAAATACCACCTCTGTAAGCAGCATACAAACTGCCTGATTAGTTGTGGCCAGATACTCAGTAGAAATGGTGTCTCTGGAAGCACACTGTCTGTGTCCAGGGTCAGTTGGAGCCCATGTAACTGCTCTGATGGGTGGGTACACGCAGATAGCGGCAGCAGCAGCTCTGGGTATTGATTGCTGCTGCTGTTCACACAGAGTTTATGTACGCAGTCTTTAGAACCACCTGCAACAATATACACAGGCCAAAAGCTCCTGGGCATGTGAATGTAGCCTAACCCTCACTTCTTGTTCTGAAGACAATCTGCCCTCAATTTTTTAGGGGGGGGGGTGGCAAACAAACCAACCATCCTCCCCGCGCCAGCCCCGATCGGTAGCCCCGCTTGCAAGCCCACTCGCCAGCCCCACTCTTACTCCATCCAGGTCACGGACGGCTTCCTCGGCTTCTCCTCCTGGTCAATCCAGTCTCGCTTCTCCTCCCAGCCTATCTGGTCTCAGATCACACTTCCTGTCCTGATTGGCCAGGAGAAGAAGCAGGAAGACTATAGCTATTGTCACAAGTGGGTGGGCTCAGGGCGCAGTGCTCTGCGGCCTGGGCCCACCTTTTTTAAAGGGGTTGTAAAGGTAAATTTTTTATTTTCTACATAGGTTCCTTGAAGCTAGTGCATTGTTGGTTCACTTATCTTTTCCTTCGATTTCCCTTCTAAATTTTTTTTTTCTTTGTTTTCTTTGTCTGAATTTCTCACTTCCTGTTCCTCCCCAGTAAGCTGCTCAGTAAGCTGTTCTGGCTGACTAACCACCAGCTCGGATGATGGTGAGAAGTTTACTGAGGAGAAACAGGAAGTGAGATATTCAGACAAAGAAAAAAAACATTTAGAAGGGAAATCAAAGGAAAAGGAAAGTGAACCAACAATGCACTAGCTTAAAGGAAACTATGTAGAAAATAAAAAAATTACCTTTACAACCCCTTTAAGCCAGTTAAAGCCTCCGGCTCTAATCTTGTGCTTTGCAAAAAAAAAAAAAACAGTGGAACTCTATGCATCCAGTGCCGTGCATGGAGATTAGGGGAAGGGTGCATAGAGATTAGGGGGTTGGTGCCCCTTATGGATGGGCTGCTGGTGCTAGGGTCAATATAGACAGGATCCAATGAATCTACCTGTCTTTGGACTGTGGGAGGAAACCGGAGTACCCAAAGGAAACCCACGCAGACACAGGCAGAACATGCAAACTCCAGGCAGGTAATGATGTGGTTGTGATTCAAACCGATGACCCTAGTGCTGCTAAGAGGAAGGGCTACCCACTTAGCCACACAAAGCAATAAAAATGTGATATAGAGTTTAAGACTTCCACACTTTATCCCAAAAAAATGCCTTTATGTGATCTTTAAATTGTTCATTAAGCATGCATGTATAAATTATCCCTTAGTCTTTGCATTTTCAACTACTCATCCCTAGCCGTTTTAATGGGAATATATCAGTATATCAGATATATCAGTAGCATTTTGCAACTTACAGGTTTCAAATATTTATCCTCATAAATTTGATCATGCTTATTAGACACATGAACACATGCCGATCCCTCTGCAGTTCTATGATGCATATCCATGCTTGCAACATAAGACATTCAATAGCACACCAGTAGCACACTGATGATGCTCTCTGTATAACCTAATGCAGTAAAAAAACATTAAAGTGCTTGTATACCCTCAAAAAAAATGTTATTTTATTTTTTTAAACCTGTAAGGCAAAAGGCATAATTAGCTAGTATGCATCGCATACTAGCTCATTATGAAATACTTACCTTAGAACCAGGCGTCAGCAGCTGTTCCTGGTCCACGCCAAGGGAGCTGACATTTCCACTCTGCGTGTCTTTTCTGGGTTCGCGGCTCCAGCGCTGTGAGTGGCCGGAGCCGCAATGCCATCACTCCCGCACATGCGGCAAGGTCCAGCAGCGTCTGCCGGACCTTCAGCTGGACCTTCACAGCGGCTGCATGCAAAATGAATATCTCTTAAACTATACAGGTTTCGGAGGTCCATTTTACCTACAGGTAAGTCTTATTATAGGCTTCCCTGTAGGTAAAAATACAAAAAAGAGTATACAACTAGGGATGGCCGAACGGTTCGCCCGGCGGTCGTTTCGCTGCGAATTTCGGCTGTTCGCCATCCGCCCGATCGGCGGACTATTGCCGCCGTTCGCCCGGCGGACTTCCGTATTTACTATGTAAAAGAACTTTGACCTATGATGACACATCCATCATGGGGTACAGGACAGCCAATTGAGACATTACAGCACATGGACACTTGGACATTCCCCCTAACTTATAAATAGACCCGATCCGGCGGCCATTATACATTCTTTCTTCTGTCACTATAGGGAGAGGTTGCTGTGTGGAGCAGGGAGAGACTGCAGTGACACAAATCGCTAGCTATTTGGTCCACAAAAGTTCTTTTCAGGACTGGTATAGGTGTGTTAGGTGTAGTTCAGGATATAGGTTTGAGGCACTGCTGTGCTACTGATTTTTTCAGTAACCTGTCTTTTGTCAGTGTAGAGAGAGGGACAGGATGCTGTGTGCTGCAGGGACAGTCAGTTTAATCATTAGCTGTTACTATTATGTCCACAAAAGTGCTATTCAAGTTATTGTTCCAGCAGCCTCTGTTTTGTCAGTTTAAATAGGGACAGGCAGGAAGCTGTGTGTGAGGCAGTGAGGGACAGTCAGTTTAATCAGTAGCTGTTACTATTAGGTCCACAAAGGTTCTTTTCAGGACTGGTATGGTAATAGGCTTGTACACGTATAATATTCTTTCTTCCAAATATAGAAAGTATATTATACTTGGCTGCTGCCCTTCTGCTTCAGTAGTCCTTTATTAGTATAGGGACTGAGGTACAGTCTGCTAATCATTCACAACCTACTAGTTCCACAAAGGTCCTTATAAGGACTGGTAAGGTATAGGTTACTACAATAGATAGGGTTGAGTGAGGTACAGTCTGCTATTCCTTAAGGACTGGTATAGGTCTACAATACATAGGGTTGAGGTGCACTACTGCTGACTGCTGCCCTTCTGCTGCAGTAGACCTTTATCAGTATAGGGACTGATGTACAGTCTGCTAATCATTCACAACCTACTTGTTCCACAAAGGTCCTTATAAGGACTGGTAAGGTATAGGGTACAATAGTACATAGGGTTGAGTGAGGTACAGTCTGCTATTCCTTAAAGACTGGTATAGGTCCACAATACATAGGGTTGAGGTGCACTACTGCTGACTGCTGCCCTATACTGCAGCAGTCCTTTATCAGTATAGGGACTGAGCTACAGTCTGCTAATCATTCACAACCTACTTGTTCCACAAAGGTCCTTATAAGGACTGGTAAGGTATAGGGTACTACAGTACATAGGGTTGAGTGAGGTACAGTCTGCTATTCCTTAAGGACTGGTATAGGTCCACAATACATAGGGTTGAGGTGCACTACTGCTGACTGCTGCCCTTCTGCTGCAGTAGTCCTTTATCAGTATAGGGACTGAGGTACAGTCTGCTAATCATTCACAACCTACTTGTTCCACAAAGGATCCTTATAAGGACTGGTAAGGTATAGGGTACTACAGTACATAGGGTTGAGTGAGGTACAGTCTGCTATTCCTTAAGGACTGGTATAGGTCCACAATACATAGGGTTGAGGTGCACTACTGCTGACTGCTGCCCTTCTACTGCAGTAGTCCTTTATCAGTATAGGGACTGAGGTACAGTTTGCTAATCATTCACAACCTACTTGTTCTACAAAGGTCCTTATAAGGACTGGTAAGGTATAGAGTACTACAGTACATAGGGTTGAGTGAGGTACAGTCTGCTATTCCTTAAGGACTGGTATAGGTCCACAATACATAGGGTTGAGGTGCACTACTGCTGACTGCTGTCCTTCTGCTGCAGTAGTCCTTTATCAGTATAGGGACTGAGGTACAGTCTGCTAATCATTCACAACCTACTTGTTCCACAAAGGATCCTTATAAGGACTGGTAAGGTATAGGGTACTACAGTACATAGGGTTGAGTGAGGTACAGTCTGCTATTCCTTAAGGACTGGTATAGGTCCACAATACATAGCGTTGAGGTGCACTACTGCTGAATGCTGCCCTTCTGCTGCAGTAGTCCTTTATCAGTATAGGGACTGAGGTACAGTCTGCTAATCATTCACAACCGACTTGTTCCACAAAGGTCCTTATAAGGACTGGTAAGGTATAGGGTACTACAGTACATAGGGTTGAGTGAGGTACAGTCTGCTATTCCTTAAGGACTGGTATAGGTCCACAATACATAGGGTTGAGGTGCACTACTGCTGACTGCTGCCCTTCTGCTGCAGTAGTCCTTTATCAGTATAGGGACTGATGTACAGTCTGCTAATCATTCACAACCTACTTGTTCCACAAAGGTCCTTATAAGGACTGGTAAGGTATAGGGTACTAGAGTACATAGGGTTGAGTGAGGTACAGTCTGCTATTCCTTAAGGACTGGTATAAGTCCACAATATATAGGGTTGAGGTGCACTACTGCTGACTGCTGCCCTATACTGCAACAGTCCTTTATCAGTATAGGGACTGAGGTACAGTCTACTAATCATTCACAACCTACTTGTTCCACAAAGGTCCTTATAAGGACTGGTAAGGTATAGGGTACTACAGTACATAGGGTTGAATGAGGTACAGTCTGCTATTCCTTAAGGACTGGTATAGGTCCACAATACATAGGGTTGAGGTGCACTACTGCTGACTGCTGCCCTTCTGCTGCAGTAGTCCTTTATCAGTATAGGGACTGAGGTACAGTCTGCTAATCATTCACAACCTACTTGTTCTACAAAGGTCCTTATAAGGACTGGTAAGGTATAGGGTACTACAGTACATAGGGTTGAGTGAGGTACAGTCTGCTATCCCTTAAGGACTGGTATAGGTCCACAATACATAGGGTTGAGGTGCACTACTGCTGACTGCTGCCCTTCTGCTGCAGTAGTCCTTTATCAGTATAGGGACTGATGTACAATCTGCTAATCATTCACAACCTACTTGTTCCACAAAGGTCCTTATAAGGACTGGTAAGGTATAGGGTACTACAGTACATAGGGTTGAGTGAGGTACAGTCTGCTATTCCTTAAGGACTGGTATAGGTCCACAATACATAGGGTTGAGGTGCACTACTGCTGACTGCTGCCCTATTCTGCAGCAGTCCTTTATCAGTATAGGGACTGAGAGTTTTGTCACAGGGTCATTTAAAAAATGACAGGCAGAGGAAGAAGCAGGCCCTTCCGCAGGGGTGGTAGGGGTAGGGCAGGAGCAACAGGCTTGAGCCAAAGTGGGAAGTTGCAGAAGGTGCGTTCAATTACTTTATAGGACGCACCAGACTTGGTTGAGTGGCTCACTTAGCCTTACTCTTCTGCACCCTCCTCATCCTCTCGATCTGCACCCTCTTCTTCACTCTCTGCTATGTGCACCCCCAAAGACACTACCACCAACAACACCACCACCACCACATACCTTCCGCTTGAGTCACAGAAATTATTTTCCGATCCATATCAAGACATTTCTGATGCGCAGCCACTCTTGGTATTGGATCGGGAAGAGGAGGTAGCAACAACCGCCACTCAGCAGTCTGACGACAGTACCCAGATCAGCCCAAGGAGGAGGATGGTCCCCGGTGTTGCTGCCTACTCTGAGATCTCTACTTATAGTGGTGGGGAAGGTGACGTCGATGATGACGTGTCTAGTGATGTCACGTGGGTGCCCACAAGAGAGGAAGAGGAGGGGAGTTCAGAGGGAGATATGGACCAGCAGATAGGGAGGAGAAGCAGGAATAACTTACATTGCACAGGAGGGACAAAGCAGACTGCAAATGTATCATGAGCGAGTCATCGACCATGTACGGTCACATCTGGAGCTCCCAGGACACCGGCACATGGCTCCGCAGTGTGGGCTTTTTTTAACGTGTCCGCTGCTGACAATAGCGTTGCCATCTGCAATCATTGCAGTCAACGCATTAGTCGTGGTAAACCCAACACTCACCTAGGGTCAACCGCCTTAAGAAGGCACATGATCAGCCATCACCAAGCCCAGTGGGAGCAACGGAACACACAAAACCACACTCCAGGCTCTCACCATCCAGCCTGGTCTTCTACTTCTCCTTCTCCTCTCTCCTCACAATTGTCCTCCACTCCACCTTCCATCACGCCAAGCTCACGTTTTTCTGCAAAAAGACAGGCTTCCGTGGGCCTAATGTTCGAGCGTAAAAAAATGATGACGCCGGATAACCCTCTTGCCCAACGGTTGACGGCTGGCTTGTCAGAACTGATAGCCCGCCAACTACTGCCATATAAACTGGTGGACTCGGAGGCCTTTCGAAAATTTGTGGCCATTGGAACACCACAATGGAAGGTCCCAGGAAGGAAGTATTTCTCAGAGAAGGGCATCCAAGAGCTATATGGCCATGTTGAGCGGCAAGTGAATGTATCTCTGGCACACAGTGTCGGTGCCAAGATACATCTGACCACAGACACGTGGTCTAGCAAACACGGGCAGGGAAGGTATATCACTTTTACTGCCCACTGGGTGAACCTTCTGACGGCCGTCAAGCATGTAAACCGTGGCACCCGTGTAGATTTGGTTTTACCGCCACGGATTGCATGCAGGCCTGGCTCTTCTTCTCCTCCTCCTCCTACTCCATCCTCCTCCCTCTCCTCCTCAGCTGACTCCTCCTTTTCCGCAGCTAGCGTCTCTTCTGCTTGCCACCCAAGCTCCCCAGAACCTATTCGACATGCCAGGTGAGACGTTGCCATGCCGTGCTGCGTCTGTTGTGCCTGGAAGCCAAGAGCCACACTGGCCCGGCACTCCTTTCAGCTTTGCGTTCACAGGCAGATCAGTGGCTAACACGATCAATTTGACAGTTGGTAAAGTGGTGTGTGACAACGGTGCCAATCTGCTTAGCGCATTGAAACAGGGCAAAATTACGCACGTGCCATACATGGCACACGTCTTAAACTTGGTCGTGCAGCGATTCGTTGTCAAATACCCTGGGGTCCAGGACATCTTGCGGCAGGCAAGGAAAATCTCGGCCCATTTCAGAAGATCTTACACGGCCATGAACTCTGCGGCAGAACAGGTTCTGGGGAGCTGGGTTTTTTTTCACCGCGCCAGTGGCTGCTCATGCGCGACGCATGCAGACTTCTGCGGCCATTTGAGGAGATCACCAAACTGGTCAGTCGCAGCCATGGCGCCATCAGTGACATGGTACCTTATGCCTTCTTTATGGAGCGTGCATTGTATCGTGTCATTGATCAAGCTGTGGAGGAGCAGGAGCGGGAAGATGAGGAAGTCTCAATACTGGATGAATTCCCAGGGGGGGCTACTCTATCTGAGACAAGTGAACAACAGGAGTCTGAAGAGGAGTCAGAGGAGGATGGTGCCGGGGCGGATGAGGAGGAGCAAGAAGAGCATGCTTTAAACCTTTCTAGGATCCCTGTTGTTGTGCGTGGATGGGGAGAGGAGAATGAAGAGGACGACATTATCCTGGATGATGAGCAGGAGCCAGGCCACCACACCGCTTCCAGTTTAGTGCAAATGGGGGCCTTCATGCTCCAGTGTTTTAATAGGGACCCCCGTATAAAAAGCATAAGGGTCAAGGACCAGTACTGGGTGGCAACGTACTTAGACCCCCGGTACAAACACAAAATGGCGGAAGTGTTACCGCCGTCACAGAGGGCTGTCAGAATGCAGCACTTCCAGGCCTTGCTTCGAGAAATGCTGCATTCTGCTTTTGCGTGCGCTGGCAGAGGAGCAATTCCCACTCCCAGAGAAGGAGTTGTGGGTACCAATCCAACAGCGCCTGCAAAAAGAGGCCGGTTTGAAGATGTGTTGGTGACTTCAGATATGAGGTCATTCTTTCAGCCGACCCATCGACAGGTGTCATCCGGATCCAGCATCAGGGAACGCCTAGACCGTCAGGTGTCCGACTACATCGGGTTAATGGCCGATGTGGACGCTCTGAGGAGTGATGAACCCCTGGACTACTGGGTGGGCAGGCTTGACCTCTGGCCAGAGCTTGCCCAATTTGCAATGGAACTGTTGGCTTGCCCCTCGTCCAGTGTCCTGTCCGAAAGGACGTTCAGCGCAGCAGGGGGATCGTGACTGATAAGCGTACTCGCCTAGCTCACGACAGTGTTAATTACCTCACATTTCTAAAAATGAATGAGGCATGGATCTCGGAGGAATTCAACACATGTGACCAGTAGACCATGTATTTGTCTATAAACAATTTTTTTAATCGAGCACCCAGACCTTCTTTCTTCATTTGGCTCGCTTCCTTGTCCAAAAAAAGCACACAGTACTATATGCCCGTACCCTCCTGTTTGAAGAGGTTGAGCGGTGTCATATTTCTACTGGGGCTGCTTATTATGAGGGGCTCCCACCATCCCTGTGCTGTGCTGACTTCCTCCTGGGGCTGCTTATTATGAGGGGCTCCCACCATCCCTGTGCTGTGCTGACTTCCTCCTGGGGCTGTACCTCTGCTGTGCATATTATAAGGGGCTCTCACCATCCGTGTGCTATGCTCATTATGAGGGGCTCCCACCATCCCTGTGCTGTGCTGACTTCCTCCTGGGGCTGTACCTCTGCTGTACATATTATGAGGGGCTCCCACCATTCCTGTGCTATGCTTATTATGAGGGGCTCCCACCATCCTTGTGCTGTGCTGATTTCCTCCTGGGGTTGCTTATTATGAGGGGCTCCCACCATCCCTGTGCTATGCTGACATCCTCCTGGGGCTGCTTATTATGAGGGGCTCCCACCATCCCTGTGCTATGCTGACATCCTCCTGGGGATGCTTATTATGAGGGGCTCCCACCATCCCTGTGCTGTGCTGACTTCCTCCTGGGGCTGTACCTCTGCTGTGCATATTATGAGGGGCTCCCACCATCCCTGTGCTATGCTCATTATGAGGGGCTCCCACCATCCTTGTGCTATGCTGACTTCCTCCTGGGGCTGCTTACGGTGCAGGTGTCAGTGCTGTATATCATGGTGCTGGTGTCGGTGCTGTATATCACGTTGCTGGTGTGAGTGCTTTATGTCACGCTGCTGATGTCAGTGCTCTCTATCACGGTGCTGGTGTCAGTGCTGTATATCACGGTGCTGGTGTCAGTGCTTTAAGTCACGGTGCTGGTGTCAGTACTCTCTATCACGGTGCTGGTGTCAGATCACTCTATCATGGTGCAGGTGTCATTGCTGTATGTCACGCTGCTGGTGTTTTTGGTTCTTTCTTTGTTTAAACATATTGTACCCCGAATGAGCATCTTAGAATAGCAAGCTACAGAGTTGCAATGTTTCCAATCATTTTTTGGAGTAGCATTTTTCAAGTAGTATTTTTGGAGAAAATTATTCTTTGCAGCGTAAATTTCTGTCAATGTTAGTATGACGCTAAGATCCTCTTTGCTTATCATGTGTACACTTCTTTCAGATACCATATATATATATATATATATATATATATATATATATATATATATATATATATATATATATATATGTATATAAATAGACATGTGCGCACTGAAATATTTTGTTTCATCATTTCGTTTTCGTCCGAAAAATACATTGATTTAGTTACTCCCGAAATTCGTTTTTATTTATTTTGTTTCTTTAAAAAATGCATTCGTCCGCACATCCGAAATAATTAAGGTAGAATCTGTCATTAAAGGCTTATGGTGTCTGTTGAATGTTCTAAGAAGATTCGATAGAGCAGCTAAACTGTACGACGCTGCAATTGTATATTTCCGGTCGAATGTTCCCCCTACAAGCTATAGTAGAATTCTAATGTTGTATGACACTAGTAATAATTATATTTATTAAATATTATTACTAGTCAACCAACATTAGAATTCTTCTATAGCCTATGGGCGGAACATTTGACCATAAATGTCCACTCGTGGCGACTGCTTCGCCGAATCTTCATGTCGAATATTTTCTCTCTATGTCGGATAATCTCGGACTAATAGAGTTAGGTTATGCACATTCGACCTGTTTTGTTATTGTCTCTATCCACTTCCCGACCGCCGCACGATGATGTACGTCGACAGAATGGCACGGGCAGGCATAAGGGCTTACATGTACGTCCTTGCCTTCCCGCGGGTCGGGGGCCCGATCGGGCCCCCGCCAGGTGCCTGCGGTGGTCAGTATTCGTTCGGGAGCGATCCGGGATGAGGGGGCGGCCATTCATTCATGGCCACCCCCTCGCGATCGCTCCCGACAAATAGAAATCCTTCGTCACATCACTTCCTCTCCTGTAATGTAAACACAGGAGAGGAAGTGATGTAATCTCTCCTCCGTGTCGGTATTTTTCGTTCCGACACCGAGGAGAGAGGATTGGTGAGTTGCACCAACACGTCACTACACAGTAGAACATGCCAGGCACACTCACACCCCCCCGATCACCCCCCCAATTACACCTGCCCCCCAGTCACAGTGACACCAATGTAATTTTTTTTTTTTTTTTTTGCATTGGTGTCATTTGTGACTGTAATAACTGTTAGGGCAGTTAGGGTTAGCCCCCTTTAGTTCTAATGTACCCCCCTAACCCCCCCAATAAAGGTTTAACCCCGTGATCACCCCCCGCATCGCTCCAGTGTGAACTCAGCCTGATAAGCGATCGTTTTTCTGATCGCTGTATTAGTGTCACAGGTGACGCTAGTTAGGCAGGTAGGTATTTAGGTTCGCCGCAGCTTTTTATAGCGCCAGGGACCCCCATATACTACCGCATAAAGCCCCCTGATTGCCCCCTAGTTAACCCTTTCACCAGTGATCACCATATAACTGTTACAGGTGACGCTGGTTGGTTAGTTATTTTTTTATAGTTTCAGGGCACCCGCCATTTATTACCTAATAAAGGTTTAACCCCCTGATCACCCGGCGGGTGTCATTTGTGACTGTAATAACTGTTAGGGCAGTTAGGGTTAGCCCCCTTTAGTTCTAAGGTACCCCCCTAACCCCCCCAATAAAGGTTTAACCCCGTGATCACCCCCCGTCGCCAGTGTCACTAAGGCTGGGTTCACATTGCAGCGGTTTATGAGAACGGATGTGATTCGCACCGCACTGCAGTGCAAATCACATCCGATCTCTGTGCGATTCGAGTTCAGCCATACAGATAGTATGGCTGAATTCGTGTCGCACCCGCTGCAAACTCGCACGGGACCCTTTTTTTGGTCCGCAGCAGAATCGGATCGCATGGGTGTTCACACCATGCGATCCGAGTTTGCAGATCGCACTGCGATATGCGAACTGATCTGGGGGTGTCATTAACATTTCACTGACACTCCCAGCAGTTCGCATAGGGCAGTGTGAACTGCCGCCGGGAGGCATGCGATGCGGGAACCCGCCGCGGATTCGTGGCGTTCCCGCATCGCTCCAGTGTGAACCCAGCCTAATAAGCGATCGTTTTTCTGATCGCTGTATTAGTGTCACAGGTGACGCTAGTTAGGCAGGTAGGTATTTAGGTTCGCTGCAGCTTTTTATAGCGCCAGGGACCCCCATATACTACCGCATAAAGCCCCCTGATTGCCCCCTAGTTAACCCTTTCACCAGTGATCACCATATAACTGTTACAGGTGACGCTGGTTGGTTAGTTATTTTTTTATAGTTTCAGGGCACCCGCCATTTATTACCTAGTCTCACTAGTGCACCTCTAAATTTAGGGGTGTCTACTTTCCAAAATGGGGTCATTTGGGGGGGGTTTGTGCCATCTTGGCATTTTATGGCCTTCAAAACTGTAACGCCCTTAGAAAGCCTGAAGGCGGTGCTTGGTTTTCGGGGCCCCGTACGCGGCTAGGCTCCCAAAAAGTCCCACATATGTGGTATCCCCGTACTCAGGAGAAGCAGCAGAATTTATTTTGGGGTGTCATTTCACATATGCCCATGGCATGCGTGAGCAATATATCATTTAGTGACAACTTTGTGAAAATAAAAATAAAAATTAAAGTTTGTAATTTTCCCGCAACTTGTGGCAAAATATAAAATATTCCATGGACTCAACATGCCTCTCAGCAAATAGCTTGGGGTGTCTACTTTCTAAAATGGGGTCATTTGTGGGGGTTTTGTGCCATCTTGGCATTTTATGGCCTTCAAAACTGTAATAGGTAGTGAGGAGTGAAGTCAAATATTTACGCCATTAGATAACCTGAAGGCGGTTCTTGGTTTTCGGGGCCCCGTACGCGGCTAGACTCCCAAAAAGTCCCACATATGTGGTATCCCCGTACTCAGGAGAAGCAGCAGAATTTATTTTGGGGTGTAATTTCACATATGCCCATAGCATGTGTGAGCAATATATCATTTAGTGACAACTTTGTGAAAAAAAAATAAAAAAAAATTAAAGTTTGTAATTTTCCCGCAACTTGTGGCAAAATATAAAATATTCCATGGACTCAAAATGCCTCTCAGCAAATAGCTTGGGGTGTCTACTTTCTAAAATGGGGTCATTTGTGGGGGTTTTGTGCCATCTTGGCATTTTATGGCCTTCAAAACTGTAATAGGTAGTGAGAAGTGAAATCAAAAATTTACGCCCTTAGAAAGCCTGAAGGCGGTGCTTGGTTTTCGGGGCCCCGTACGCGGCTAGGCTCCCAAAAAGTCCCACATATGTGGTATCCCCGTACTCAGGAGAAGCAGCAGAAATTATTTTGGGGTGTCATTTCACATATGCCCATAGCATGTGTGAGCAATATATCATTTAGTGACAACTTTGTGTAAAAAAAATATATATTTTTTTTTGTTGTCATTATTCAATCGCTTGAGGCAAAAAAATAAAATATTCAATGGGCTCAACATGCTACTTATCAATTTTCTTAGGGGGTCTACTTTCCAAAATGGGGTCATTTGGGGGGGTTTTGTACTGCCCTGCCATTTTAGCACCTCAAGAAATGAGATAGGCAGTCGTAAACTAAAAGCTGCGTAAATTCCAGAAAACGTACCTTAGTTTGTAGATGTGACAACTTTTGCGCAAACCAATAAATATACAATTATTGACTTTTTTTTTACCAAAGACATGTGGCTGAATACATTTTGGCCTAAATGTATGACTAAAATTGAGTTTATTGGATTTTTCTAATAACAAAAAGTAGAAAATATCATTTTTTTTCAAAATTTGCGGTCTTTTTACGTTTATATCGCAAAAAATAAAAATCGCAGAGGCAATCAAATACCATCAAAAGAAAGCTCTATTTGTGGGAAGAAAAGGACGCAAATTTTGTTTGGGTACAACATTGCTTGACCGCGCAATTACCAGTTAAAGCAGCGCAGTGCCAAATTGTAAAAAGACCTCTGGTCATTTACCAGCAAAATGGTCCGGTCTGAAAGTGGCTATAATGTCAAATCTTTTCTCTCTATGTCTCATCTTTTGGGTCCTTTCACACGGGGCGGATCAGTTCTGATCCGCCCCGTGGATGTCCGTTTGCTCAGCGGGGATCACTCCGCCGATCCCCGCTGAGCAGGGAGATGACAGCTCCGTCTCTGCACACTGCGCAGGGACGGATCTGTCACAGCGCCGCTCTCCCCTATGGGAGATCGGATGACGACGGACCGCAGTGCCCGTCGTCACCCGATCCGATCCGCAGACGGATGGAAAAATAGCTTTTTCCTCCGTTACACTTTTTCGGATCGGAGCGGGTCGGATGTCAGCGGACATGTCACCGCTGACATCCGACGCTCCATAGACCTCTATGGAGCACCCGTTCAGGTCCGCCTAAAAAACTGACAGGCGGGCCTGAACGGGACGTCGGTGTGAAAGAGGCCTATCTGTCTATGTAGAATAATCTTGAACTAATAGAGCTAAGGTTAGGCACATTCAACCACAGGTTCGATGGACACAGATCGCTATTGTCAGTGTCGAATGTGCTATCTATATTGAACTGTTGCAACGAAAATGAAAAGAAAGCATTTGTTTATGTTGGATCTTTAGATTTTTGGATTCTGCACATTTGTTATCGTTTGTAAAAAAAAAACGATAACGAAAATACCCGAAATTTGTACAAAAATGCATTCGGACGAAAAAGAATGCACATGTCTAATATATATATACACATACATACATATATATATATATATATATATATATATATATATATATATATATATATATATATATATATATATATATATATATATATATATATATATATATATATGGTATCTGAGAGAATTGTACACATGATAAGCAAAGAGGATCTTAGCGTCATACTAACATTGACAGAAATTTACACTGCAAAGAATAATTGTTTTCCAAAAATACTACTTGAAAAATGCTACTCCAAAAAATGATTGTTGGAAACATTGAAATTCTGCAGTTTGCTAGTCTAAAAGGCTTGTTTGGGGTACAATATGTTTAACCAGTTGAGATCCGCGCTATAGCCAAATGACGGCTACAGAGCGGACCTCCTTTGCCGGGACTACGTCTATTGACGTCGTCCCGTGCAGGAGCGGCCTGCGCGCCCCCTGAGGGGCGCGCGCGGCGCGCTCTGTGATCGGCGAGTCTATGAGACTCGCCTGATCACCGATCCGAGCAAGGGGTCGATCCCGACCCTTACCATGTGATCAGCTGTCAGCCAATGACAGCTGATCATGTGATACAACGGAGCCGGTAATCGGCTATTATTCCTCCTCGCGCTGTCAGCGCGAGGAGAAAAAAAAAAGCCGATCACCGGCGGCCGTGATCGGGACATCAGTCCCGATCACGGCCAGCCCTTCTAGTGCCCACCTGCCCCCTGCCAGTGCCACCCATCAATAAATAAGTGCCCCCCGTCAGTGCCACCCAGCAGTGCCCACAGTGCCACCCAGCAGTGCCCACAGTGCCACCCATCAGTGCCCACAGTGCCACCCATCAGTGCCCACAATCTGCCTCAACAACGGTGCTGCACCCCAGTGCCACATATCCGTGCCCATCAGTGTCATCTACCAGTGCCCATCAGTGCCGCCCATCAGTGCCCAGCAGTGCCACCTATCAGAGCCACCTATCAGTGCCACCTAACAGTGCCCATCAGTCCCATCTATCAGTGGTACCTATCAGTGCCCCTTAATGCCACCCATCTGTGCCACCCATTCGTGCCACCCATCTGTGCCATCTTATCTGTGCCCATCAGTGCCGCCTTATCTGTGCCCATCAGTACTACCTTATCTGTGCCTATCGGTGCCACCTTAACTATGCCTATTGGTGCCACCTTAACTATGCCTATCAGTGCCCACCAGTGCAGCCTATCAGTAACCACCAGTGCAGCCTATCAGTGCCCACCAGTGCAGCCTATCAGTGCCGCCTCATCAGCACACTTCAATGAAGGAGAAAAATGACCTGTTTGCAAAATTTTATAACAAACTATTAAACATGATTTTTTTATTTTTTTTATTTTGCATCTTTTTTTGTTTGTTTAGCAAAAAATAAAACTCCCAGCTGTAATTAAATACCACCAAAAGAAAGCTCTATTTGTGGGAAAAAAAAGATAAAAATTTCATTTGGGTACAGTGTTGTATGCCCGCGCAATTGTCATTCAAAGTGCATCAGCGCTGAAAGCTGAAAATTGGTCTGGGCATGAGGGGGGTTTAAGTGCCCAGTAAGCAAGTGGTTAAACAAAGAAAGTAACAAAAAAATATATATATATATTATATATATCTTACATGCTCCTATCAGCTGTCCTAAGCAATGCTAAGCATAACCTAACATATAAAACACTTGCTCTGGCAAAGATCTAGTAGTCCAAACATTCCAGACATCCTTTAGGGAACTTCAGGCAGCAGGCACTCACTGGCCGCACAACATCCCCCATATCAAAGCTATGGAGGATTGAGAGTCACAGCTGGTTTTGACAGCTCCACACCCATCATCAGTGTTCATCATTACACTAGCCTCAGCTAAAGGGACCTGGTAAGGAACCGGTAAGTCAAGTTCACACTGGAAAGACCAGCTAAGGAAGTATTAGGTCACGTAGTAACAATATATCTGCAGGTAAACTGGATGCTCAGTGACAGTGTCAACTATATTTCCCTGGCATATATTCATCTATTTCACAATCAGTACATAAAATGATTCCCCTTCAGCCCACCTGTTAATTACCATGGAGTATAATAGCTACTAATCATACCCTCTTCTTCCTCACTGTCAAGGTCTCCTTCCATGAAAGAGTCTTCATCTCCAAAATACGAGTCTTCCACTATGCCATCTTCTTCGTTATCCTCCTCTTCTTCCTGCTGCTGCTGTTGGCTTTTTACATGCAGACCCTGGCTCATTCTGTTGGGCCCTCTGTACTTCCTTCGAGCACTTGTCCACTGGAGCTCTGTTTCTTCTTATGGTCTCAGTGAAGCTCAGCTACTCACTCCCCCCCTCCAACAGTCCTCTGAATGCTAAAGAGACTGCGTGACCCAGTCACCTGACACCCAGCACAGAGCTGCTGCTGCTGAAAAACTGTACACTTGACTGCTGCAGCATACCCACACAAACCAGACTCTGAAGGATCAACAATAGCATTGCGGGCTCACTATTGTTAGCATTGTTTCTCCATAAATATTACCTAAGACAGTTGTCTTTCAAAACTATGTGTATTTCTGCGTTGCGGCTTTTGCTTGCCGCATTCAGAAAAGTTTCTGTGGCTCGTACGCTGTGTACAAATTGTAAAACTCTGTGGAATATTTTGAAAAAAACTGTCATGGGAGAAATACGGGGGCCGTCATTGCTGACCTTCTTATGAAAACGCTAGTTGCCAACAGAGGCTATAACTCAAGATGTAAGCTCTAACGAGCAGGGCCCTCTGATCCCTCCTGTATTGATTTGTATTGTAATTGTACTGTTTGCCCCGTGTTGTAAAGCGCTGCGTTGTGTTGGCGCTATATAAATCCTGTATAATAATAATAATAATAAAATATCCAACTTTGAGAATATATGGAATCCCTGGGTGACTGACTTTTTGCCTTCCAATTTTGATGCTTCCCTACTAAGACCTTGGTAATCTTGATTTATACTTCCATTCTCGGCATTCATGATATGTGTTTATTACCATATACAGGCATACCCCACATTTAAGTACACAATGAGGGTTATTTACTAAAGCTGGAAAGTGCAAAATCAGATTCACTTCTGCGTAGAAACCAATGAGCTTCCAGGTTTTATTACCAAAGCTTAATTGAACAAGCTGGGGTTAGAAGCTCATTGGTTTCTATGCAGAAGTGAGCCTGACTTTGTACTTTCCAGCTTTAGTATATAAACCCCATTGTGTACTTAAAAGTGGGGTATTCCTGTATTACCCCCAGGGACCCATACTACCTCTCATTTCTTTCTTCCCTATCTATTTTTTTCTCCTACCTAAGATTACTTTTTCTTTTATCTTCTTTCTCTCTTCTACTTTTTCCCCCTATTCTCTCTCTCCTCTTTCAATTTACTCTTTATACTGTTCTGGTAGCAGAACTTTTATTTCCTTGATTATCATTATACCAATTGTACATAGTTCCAATATGTAGTATAAGATTTTAGATTCTACAATAAATTATTTTTTTATTTAAAAACTATACTCTTAATAATAATTAAGACCTTTTTTCTTTTCTCTGAGGTCATCTTATATAAATCTGGTCTAAGTTGGTTTTATCCTCTCTTATACAATGTATGACACAATCTTTTAAGTAGTTAGATCCATGCTAAAATTGTTTCAGTTAAACTACTTTTAGTTTATGTTGGAACTACAACTCAATATTATTACCATATATGTGATCTTTTCTTTTGCTGCCACCATATGTACTTATGTATACTCAGGGACGGACTGGCAACTCATGGGGCCCCCGGGAAATAGGAGATTATGGGGCCCCCAGGCAATCAGAGATTAAGGGGCCACACAATACACACACAGTATACAATCACACAGTATACACAGACATGTTTCTATTGGCTGAGAAGGTGCTGGAGAGGTGGGGCAGCTATAATCTGGGGATTTTTATACCAAAAGGATGTTGGTAAGGGACATTTCAGAGACAGATGTAAAAAAAAACATACATTTTTACATACTGTTCCTGGTTTTACTGAGGCTGGCAACCCTGATGGGGCCCCCTAGTGGCTCAGGGCCCTCGGGCAGTGCCCGAGTGGCCCAATGGTCAGTCCGCCCCTGTGTATACTAATTGTTAAAATTCAATAAACAAATTTGACAAAAGTGCTAGTTGCCTAGATGCGTTAGGCTGGCCGTACACTGAGCAAATTTCAATCAGTGGGTGGCCCAATCAGTGGGTGGCCGTCTCGGCACTACTTTGCAGAACATTTTATTTAGTCCAAAGTGCCAGGTGGAAGATTGCCAGCCCAGGTGCTGTTTGGGAATTCTGACAGCCCACGGAGCCGACTATCATGATACTATAGTGACAGTGGTTGGCTCATCTATTTATGGTGTTTTATGTGTATTTCGCTCAGCCCACAAGCTTTAATACTTGTGAGTCATCGACCTGGTACAAGTAAGAAAATTCTAAAAGTCACCAATCCTGATCCGCGTTCTTCTTCCATTTTACTGACTTAAATTAGTGTTGCAAGAAGGTCAACATCACAGCTAGACATAAAGCTTTTTTTGGAAATTGAGGCCAAAATTGCAGCCCTTCTTAAGAAAACTGCAATTGACAGTAAAAATGCAGAAAATGCAATTTTTTCCTGATGGTTTTAAGTCATTTACTACGTTATGCAAGGATCAGGGCTTTTATGTTGTCTAGTGTAGTGTTTCCCATCCTTTTTTCAGTCAAGACACCCTTTAAAACTGCATCTCAATGCATTCCATTCTAAAATGTAAAAACAAAACTCAATTTTACCTAATGCAGCATTATCCACACACGTAGGACACCAGCCATTACATCGGAATTTTACATAGCAAAAACTTGTGTAGATCTTGACAGATGAACATCATATATAGCAATATGTCTAGCTTGAGGAATTACATGTGCTCCGAATGGAAACTAAAGACATGTCAAAAAGCAGATGGGACTACCTGTACATAGTAGCCAATCTGCTTCTAACTTCACCTTGTTCAGTTAAAGTGGTTCTAAAGCCTAAACATTTTTTCCTGACAGACTCCATGGCAGCAACGTGTGGGTTAAGTCCCGCCTCCACTACCCTATAGGACACCACTCCCATAAATCTTTGCTCCCTGCCCATAGTCGTGTTCTTTTTTTGTCCTCCTCCGTAGGACCAGACGTTATGGTCTTTCTACCTGAAGATTGCTCCCACACGGTTCCATTGTTGGTTTGGCCGAATTGCGACTGGATGGAATTGTCGCATGACTCCGTTAAGCCCTAGCTACTAGCGGGGTATGGAGTGGGCATTGGATATAAGCGCTGGAGGAAGCCAGGAACCTAGCCACTGGCAGGCAGGCTGCGCATTTGGTCGGATAGCCCAGCTAAATAGCAGGTGACCTATTTTGCCCTGAGAAGTCCGGTATGTTTTGTTCTTACCTTCGGCCTGGAGACGATCGTGTGGGAGCGGTAAGATTGTTCCTCTTTTTCATGGCAGCAGTTTGTGTTTGTTCCTTGCTTTTCCTTAATTTCCGTTCGTTTTTTGTGTTTTCATGTATAAGGGTATAGGCATGGCGGCTGGATTAGCCTGCGTTCCAGCCGCCGCTCACTTCCTGGTTTTTCGTTAGATACGTTCGTTCTGCGCATGCGCGAGTGCGGCACAGGAACGAGGCTTGGTTCGCGCATGCGCGATAGCGGCAAAATGACGCTATTCATGCATGCGCAGTAGCGGCGCACAGGATACGATGATGGCGTCACTAAGGCGCCCTATTTAAATATAGGAAATAGCCTGCAAGCTTTGGGATTGCTTGTAGGCTATTACGTGACTTCCCCTTGTCCAGGATTTCTTCTGTGGAGGTAGGTGGCCTTCTGGGAAGAGGGGGGTGGGCGTGTGTGTGTATGGTGCTCTCAGCCTTACTTATATGTCTTTGCAGCATTTATGGAAACCCCTAGAGATATGGACTCACCTCCGCCTGTATTTGGCCAGCCCTCTCATAATAGGTACTGTCTGGGGGGGAAGTAAGGGGGGGGGGGGTCCGGTATTAGTCAGGGTGTTATCTTTCCTTATCTGTATGTCTCTTCTATCTCTGTCTTAGCCCATCTAGTTCAGAACAGCAACGCAGCTCAACGCATAGAGGAAGCGATTCTTCTAAGTCTTACCACCGGCATTCATATTCTAAGTCTAAACATCACGGCTCACCCTCAAGATCCGGGCGCCGTAGCGAGGATCGATCTCGCTCCTCCAAGGCTCATCCAGCCGTTCAGTTATTAACACTTGCTGGGGATGCAGATCCCAAGTTCCTACTGGGAAATCCCTGTGTGACCTCTGCTTTTCCAAAGCCTCTAGTGAGAGAGGGGGTACGGACCAGCATCTAAGGTCCCTTGTGGAAAATGTGGTGAAGAATCCCTCAAGGGGATCGGTGCCAGTCAGGCTCCTGTGCCTCAGTCAGAGTCACCTCAGTCTCCAGTCAGGGAGTCGCATGCTCAAGAGCTCTGGGAGGCCTCTCAAACAAGCCACCCTTCAGCTGCTGCATCAGACAGTGAATCTGAGGAAGATATTACCTGTGTGGGGTTTGACTTTGCCTTACTCTCCCCCTTGGTGAAGGCTATCAGAGAGGCTGTGATCTTGGCTAATCCTTCCAAACAAAGGAAGTATTTTAAGCAACTTAAAAGGGAGCGTCTTAACTTTCCATTCCTGTCTGAACTTGGTGAGGTCATCACGGATGAATGGACTAAAGTTGAGAAAAGAATAGTATGCTCTCAAAAGTCCTAAGGTTATATCCCTTTAAGGAGGATGAGGTCAAGTATCTGGTTTCAGCTCCTCTCGTGGATGCAGCGGTGATGAGACTAGTAAAACATGTAACCCTTCCATTGGAAGATACAGTTTCATTTAAGGATGCCTTAGATAGGCGGATTGATTCCGATTTAAAGAGAGTCTACCTCACTGCTGGTTTGGCATGCAAGCCAGCATTGGCTTTAGCGGCAATGTCCAAGGCCATGGAAGTCTGGACGGACAGGGTGGATGATACCCTCAGAAACATTTCGGATGAAGTCGCAAAAACTCTCCTATCCAGGAGTTACGGCTTGTATCGGCTTTTCTGGGGGAGGCTTCGATTGACATCATCCGCTTAGTGTCTCGGGTTATGCTTTCAGCTGTAACCACCAAACGGGCTCTTGGGCTCCGTCCCTGGCTGGCTGATCCAGCATCTAAACAGGTGTGGTGCCGTATCCCTTTCGAGGGTTCTTCCCTTTTTGGGAATAAGTTGGATAAAGCCATAACCCGGGCCTCTGGTGGGAAGTCGGGGTTTCTCCCTCAGGATAGACGTTTTAGAAAGCCAGAGGAGATTTTTTCCTAAAAAGCAATATCAAGAGCAGGCCAGGGAGGCCCGTAGCTATAGACCGGGTCGAAAATATTCCAGGTCATGGAAGTCAAGGCAGTCCTCCTTTCAAGAAATCCGCCAAGAGCAGTGCGACAGGAGAGAGGGAACCAACCAAATCTTTTTGAGATTGGGCCCGCTCAGATAGGCCAGGTGGGGGCTCATCTTCTACTTTTTCGGCATGTCTGGGCAGCCTCAGTCCAGGACTTCTGAACCGTCAGAACGGTCTCTTCAGGTCATTCTTGGACCTTCAGCAGGTCCCCAAGACTAAAGTATGTTCCCACCTCCCTTCTGACCTCAGAAGAAAAAAGGCAGATCCTGTTGGCCTACGTGAAATCTTTATTGGCTCAAGGCGCTGCCGTTCCCGTGCCAGATGATCAACGAGGGAGAGGAATTTATTCTCCTCTTTTTATGGTCCAAAAGAAAAACGGATCTTGGAGGCCAGTCATAGACCTTACACATCTGAATCATTTTATCAAAAAGGAAAGGTTCAAGATGGAAACCTTGTCAACAATACAACAGTCAAGCGACTGGATGTTTTCAATAAACCTAAAGGACGCTTACTTTCATGTCCCTGTGGCAGAAGATTTTCTGCAGTTTCTGCGATTTTCAGTAGGAAAACCACATCTTCAGTTCGTATGTCTTCCGTTCGGGCTTTCAACATCCCCCCGAGTCTTTCAAAGGTGTTGTTGGCCGTAGTGGCTCTATTGAGATCCAAGGGGATTCGTCTTCACCACTATTTGGGCGATCTTCTGCTGCTAGTCCAGGACAGAGACCGTCTGTTATTGCACAAGGATCAGGTTATTTCCACTCTTCAAGAATTCGGTTGGATCCTGAATCTAGAAAAGAGTCAGTTAATTCCTTCTCAGTCTCTTGTATTCCTAGGCGCACTCTTCAACACAGTGAAGGGCACCATCTCATTACCCGAAGAGAAAGTAGCGGTAATTCGGGACAGATTTCGTCCGGCCCTCTCAGCCTCCCATCTCCCGGCTCTTCAGTGCCTGAGAATTATTGGCACTATGGTGGCCACCATTCCAATGGTGAAGTGGGCCCAATGGAAGATGAGACCATTCCAAAAAGGGTTTCTTCACCAATGGTTAGGCGACAAGACTCAACTTATCCGGATCACATCTTCAATGAGAATCTCTCTGCCCTGGTGGCTTCAGAAGGAGATTCTATTCAATTGTCATTCCATTCTCCCCATCTCATGGATATCAATAACTTTGGATGCCAGCAACAGGGGCTGGGGCGCCCACTGTTTGACGGAAGTAGCACAAGGCACCTGGGACTTCCCTTCCAGGGGGATGGTGTCGAATATTCTAGAATTAAAGACAGCCTTCCGGGCGCTCCTAGCCTTTCGTTATCTGATCTCAGGAACTTCGGTTCTTCTCAGACTAGACAACACAACAGCAGTGGCATATATAAGGTGACAAGGAGGTACTCGGAGTCTGTCCCTTCTTCAGGGGGTAGAGCCAATCATGTCTTGGGCTCAGAAGAACCTGGTCAGCATTACAGCAACTTATGTTCCAGGAACGCAGAACGTCCAAGCGGACTTCCTGTCTTGAGTCAATCTGGACAACAACGAATGGTCTCTTCACGAGGAAGTTTTCAGGTGGATTCTAACGTTGTGTTTCTCCCCAGAGGTTGACCTATTTGCCTCTCCTTGCAACAAGAAACTGGCAAGGTATTATTCCAGGTTTCGGGATCCTCAGGCTTATGGAGTGGATGCACTGACGGATCGATGGCGGATCAACAAAGCTTACGCCTTTCCTCCGATTCCTATTATTCTACAGTTCCTGCGGAGACTCAAATCAGAAGCAGTAGAGGTGATAGCTGTAATACCTTTTTGGCCCAACAGGCCATGGTTTCCGCTTCTAATGCTCCTCAGCGTCAGAGATCCGATTCCCTTACCTCTCAGACCCGATCTTCTATCTCAGGGCTCAAAGCTCCATCCCTGTCCGGCCCATCTATGTCTGAGGGTCTGGTTTTTGAGAGGGGAAGGTTAGAGGCTCTGGGTTGTCCCAAGGAGGCCTTTCTTACTCTCATGAGTGCAAGGAGGAAAAGTACCAACCAGGTGTATGAGAGGATTTGGTCTAGATTCACAAGTCACTTGTCTTCCAAGTCTTGCTCTAATGGTAATCTGACGGTTCAGGATGTTTTGGGTTTCTTACAGTCCAGACTAGACATTCCCCTATCTGTCAGCGCTCTTCGTGTACAAGTCTCGGCAATTTCGGCTTTTTCTGGAGTATCCTGGGCTAAACATCCCTTGGTTCAGCAATTCTTTAAAGGAGCAATTAGACTTAGACCACAGAGGAAACCTAGATTCCCCAAGTGGATTTACCGCTGGTTCTCGTCTTCTTCTCACAACTGGACAGAACACTTTCAATCAAAGAATTGTCCCTAATGACATCTTTTTTGGTAGCCATATCTTCAGCAAAGAGAGTCTCTGAGTTTCAGTCTTTAGGATCAAAGGATCCTTTCATCACATTTTTTCCTGACAGAGTGGTCCTAGTGCCAATGCTGGGGTCGAATCCAAAGGTTACCTCAGTCTTCCACGAAATTCAGGATATTACTCTTCCTACCTTTAATTCGGCTGGGAGTCAGGATCTTCATCCTTTCGACATGGGAATTATTCTGAAACGATACTTGGAGGCAACAGCTTCTTTCCGGCAATCGGATTATCTTTTTGTTCTTTTTCACTGTAAAAACAAAGGCCTTAGGGCTTCGGTCAGATCCATCGCCACGTGGGTGGTTCAGGCGATCCAGTGGGCTTTTAAAGAGAAGGGCTTGGCTCCTCCTGAGGCGGTTACGGCACATTCCACGAGAAGTCTCTCTACTTCTTGGGCAGCTTCACGTCATGTGGCTCCTGAGTTTATCTGCAAGGCTGCCTCTTGGTCATCCATTCATACATTTATGGCTCACTATTGTGTCGAACCTACCAGTTTATCTTCCGTTGATTTTGGTTTAAAGGTGCTGTCGGTTGACAGTGTTACATACATTTTTGTTCAGCATTTTTGCCCACCCGAGTGTGTTTGGCGAGTTATTTCCCACACGTTGCTGCCATGGAGTCTGTCAGGAAAACGGAAAATTCCTATCAAAATACTTACCGTAATTTTCCTTTCCTGATGGACTCCATGGCAGCAGGAGTTCCCTCCCAAAATGGCTGGAGTAGGCTAGTTACCGAACACGACTATGGGCAGGGAGCAAAGATTTATGGGAGTGGTGTCCTATAGGGTAGTGGAGGCGGGACTTAACCCACACGTTGCTGCCATGGAGTCCATCAGGAAAGGAAAATTACGGTAAGTATTTTGATAGGAATTTTCCGTTTTTTACCTTAAAGTGGTTGTAAACACTTACAAACCACTTTGACCTACAGGTAAGCCTAGATTAATGCTTACCTGTAGGTCCAAGAAATATCTCCTAAACCTATACGGTTTAGGAGATATTTACAAAAAGACAGCTACCGCTGTCTACGGTGCATGCGCCGTAGACAGCGGCATGCAGGCGCACTGGGCAGGCCGCAGATCGTGGCGATATGCCGCGAGTGTCGGCTCCCGTGCGCATGCGCGGGAGTGACATCATCTCTGCTCCGGCAAATCACAGCGCCGGAGCAGCGAGACCCGGAAGTCACTCCGGGATCCATGGCAGCGGTGGACATGAAGACGGAGGACCGCTTCGGGGGCTTCGTTCTCAGGTAAGTTATTCATAATGAACTAGCTCATTATGCCTTTGCCTTGCAGGTTGTTTTTTTTTTTTTTCTATGGGTTTACAACCACTTTAATACATTCTTCGCATTTAGGGTAAAAAATGTTTAGGCATCACCACCCCCCTCCCTCCCCATTTTATTTACCTGACCCCTTATTTGATCCAGCACTGTGCACATCTTCAGCTCTTCTCTGCCCCCACTTCCAGGTCTCACTGGCTTTGCTGGGGCATCAGGAGCCATTGGTTGCAAGTGCTGAGAGAGTGGGAGGGCTCAGGAGCAAACATGCATGCGTGCCCCCGGAGAGGAGGGGACAGGAGCCCTGGCAGGGGATCAGAGAAGAGGAGGTTCTTTAAGTATAGACATGTTTGTTATTTTTATTATTATTATTTTACCTTTACAGTTGCTTTAAGTTTTGACAATACAATCTGGAAGCTGATTGGTTTCTCTACAGAGCTGCACCAGATTATACACTCTCCAGTTTTAGTAAAACACCTCCTGTGATTCTTCTTTTAGACATTTTAATACATGTAGATGTAGTTATTTACATATGAATGCCAGTTATTTACATGTAAACACAGGTCTGTAGCTGAGTCATCTGTACACAACAATAGTCCAGAGCTGGGCAGCATTAGTAGCAGCGCTTCACACTGAGATATCGGGACACAACAAGGGACGTCAAGGGAGAAGGGAATTTAAACTGGGATAGTATGAGCCAGCTGCTTTGGGCCCCACAACAATGACAAGGCCCAGGGCAGCTGCCCCTTTTGCCCTGCCTTAAGACGGCTCTGCTTGTGCAGAAAAGTATTTTTGGCTTGTAAGACTAGAAAATAAGAATGCACATGCTATGATTGAAATACCATACAAATAATGTGTCCTTTCAAATGATGGGATACTACAGGTGTGGATTGGTGAGGATGATCTTGAATATCCTAATATGAAGTGTTGGACAAATGAAGTGAAATCCTGGAGATCAATGACTCTTTGGGGTAACAAGTAGAACAAAATATATAATGAAGCTGCCATAGATTAGATGTTATCCACACCATGGGGCCTGTTGTAAGAGGACAATTAAATGACAGCCATAAAAAGATCCTTGCAAGGTCTTTACTGGCAAAAGAGTACAAGATCAGATCAATAGCTTTTTCCTGCATTTCTACAGGAATTTATGGATTTCCAAATGAGCCAGCTGCTTGGATAGCTTTGAACACCTTGGAAAATCAAAATGGGATAGAATGGGATAGATGGGAATATTCTGTATATGAGAGGCAGAGTTTTTCCCTAAAGCATCTGAAGGATGAGGAGATTGGAGAAAGAGACACAATGGTCACATTCCCAAAACTATATGAGACAGAACAATTAGAGAGTATTTCTTGGCTCTTAGTGGTGAGCTTCTTTTTATGCAGTTCCCTCTTGGATTGGAGTGTCCCATGATGGAGATTGTGTGAATTCCTGGATTGTTTCTATTATAGACTGATATTTATTAACCATCTGGTAAGTGCATAGAGGGTGAACGATAAGCTGCACCTTTTCATCTTCTGCACAGTGGATTGTTCTTATTCTACTATTGAAAGGCACTACTCGTGCACTGTGGATTGGACTTTTGATTCTATAGTTCCCTGTACACACAGTCGGACTTTCTGACGGAAAATGTGCAATCGGATTATGTTGTCGGAAAATCTGATCGCGTGTGGGCTCCATCTAACTTTTTCCAACGGAATTTCCGACACACAAAGTTTGAGAGCTGGATCTAAAATTTTCCAACAACAAAATCCGATCGTTTAAATTCCGATCGTGTGTAGACAATTCCGACAGTTAAAGTGCCACGCATGCTCAGAATAAATCACGAGAGGAAAGCTATTGGCTACTGCCCTCTTCATAGTCCCGTTGGACGTGTTGTACGTCACCTCGTTCTGAACGATCGGATTTTCCGACAACTTTGTGCGACTGTGTGTATGCAAGACAAGTTTTGTCCAAAATCCGACAGAAAAAATCTGACGGATTTTGTCATCGGAATGTCCGACCGTGTGTACAGGGCATTAGACTTTTCACTATATGGTTTATTAATATTTGGTTCACTAAGGCCCCTTTCACACTGGGGTGGTTTTCAGGCGTTACAGCGCTAAAAATAGGTGCGCTGGCAGGACGGTAAAAAAAGTCCTGCTAGCCGCATCTTTGGAGCGGTGAAGGAGCGGTGTATTCACCGCTCCTAAACCGCTCCTACCCATTGAAATCAATGGGACAGCGCGGCAATACCGCCGGCAAAGCGCCGCTGCAGCGGCGCTATGCGGGCGGTTTTAACCCTTTTTCGGCCGCTAGTGGGGGTTAAAACCACCCCCCTAGCGCCCGCAGACCGCCGCTAAAACGACAGTAAAGCGCCGCTAAAAATAGCGACGCTTTACCGCCGACGGCCGCACCGCCCCAGTGTGAAAGGGGCCTTATTTATTTATGTTAATGATTTTGAGTGCTGCGCTTTTTATTGTTTGTATATAAGGAGTCAGTCAACAAACTGAAGCTGGCCATACAGTGGGGAAAATAATTATTTGATTCCCTGCAGATTTTGTAAGTTTGCCCACTTACAAAAAAATGAAGAGTCTTTATGTTTTATCATAGGTGTATTTTAAATGATAGAGACAGAATATCAACCAAAAATCCAGAAAAAACACGATACAAATGTTATAAATTGAGCTGCAGTTCATTGAGTAAAAGAAGTATTTAATCCCTATCAAAAGATGACTTAGTACTTGGTGGAAAAAACCTTGTTAGCAAGCACAGAGGTAAGACGTTTCTTGTAGTTGGTGACCAGGTTTGCACACATTTTAGGAGGGATTTTGGTCCACTCTTTTTTACCGATCGTCTCTAAATACTTGGTACTAAGGTTTGTTGGCTGTCGCTTGGCAACTTGAAGTTTCAGCTTCCTCCATAAATTTTCTATAGGATTAAGGTCTGGAGGCTGGCTACGCCACTCCATGACCTTAATGTTTTGGGTCATTGTCGTGCTGGAAGACCCATCCATGAGAGAAGAAGGTTCTCATCCAAGATTTTACAATACATTGCCCCGTCCATTGGTCCCTCGAAGCAACAAAGTTGGTCCATTGGTCCCTCGAAGCAGCAAAGAAAAATGCTGACTATGACCCTAAGAACATTATCCCTACAGTCAAGCAAGGAGGTGAAACATGATGCTTTGGGGCTGTTTCTCTGCTAAAGGTACAGGCTAACTTTGCCACATTGAGGAGCCAATGGATGGGGCCATGTATTATAAAATCTTGGATCAGAACATTTTTCCCTCAGCCAGAATGCTGAAGATGGGTCATGGAAGAGTCTTCCAGCATGACAAAGACCCAAAAGATACTGCCAAGGCAACAAAGGAGTGGCTCATAAACAAGCACATTAAGGTCATGGAGTTGCCTAGCAGGTCTCCAGACCTTAATCCTATAGAAAATGTATAGAGAGAGCTGAAACTTCGAGTTGCCAAGAGACAGCCAAAAAAACCAAAGGATTTAGAGAAGATCTGTAAAGAAGAGTGGACCAAAATCCCTCCTGAGATGTGTGCAAACCTGGTCACCAACTACAAGTAACGTCTTACCTCTGTGCTTGCCAACAAGAGTTTCTCCACCAAGTACTAAGTCATGTTTTACTTGGGGATCAAATACTTATTTTACTCACTGAACTGCAACTTAATGTATAGCATTTGTTTTGTGCATATTTTATGGATTATTTGTTGATATTCTGTCTCTGTCTATTATTTAAAATGCACCTATGATAAAAATTATAAACCCTTCATTTCTCTGTAAGTGGGCAAACTTACAAAATCTGCAGGGGATCAAATAATTATTTTCCCCACTGTACATGGATTGAAATTAAGACAGTTTAGCAGGAACCCAGCAAATTTGGATCTGTGTATGAGCACTGAGGTTGTACAGAAGTCAATCTACCAATTGACCTCTGTACAACTGCCCTGTCAGATTTTCCCCACTCAATCAGCACTGTAGTCTATAGCCTGCAATGCTGATCAGTCTATTCTGACAACGGGGAAGATTCCCTGCTATCAGAATTCAGTAGCTCAGCGGGCAGGAAAAAAAATGGACTCATCAATTAGCTACCCTAGACAACCTTATCCTTCAGGGGCAGTTCACAATCGCACAGAAACATAGCGTGCATTCCTGTGTGAATCACATACGGTTTAGTGTGGTGCAGTTTCAGCCCATTCCGCTGGCTCCTTCCCACTCACAACTATTCTCGCTGGCATTGCCCTCCACTTGCTCCCACTGCCACTGGCTCCCACTGACTACCGCTGTAAAAATTATTGGTTGCTAGGACCGCCTGGCATCCTAGCAACCAATCACAAGCATGCATAGGCCCCAGTAGAGGAGGAGGATAACTTCCTCATATCTGCTCTGCTTCCTAGTGCTGCACTCCCCTGCTTTCACCGGCTGGCCTCCATAGCCGCATGTGTGCTTTATACAACTCTGCAAACTGATTGTGTAGTGAGAGCGGCAGCTTGTGCATTCCTAGCATTTCATCTGTTCGGCTACGCCGAGACATCATTTCGAACAGGCATAGGAGGACCACACAGAGACAACATTCAGCAGTTTCTCTCAGCAACATCAGGGGGACGTGTTAAAGCTTCCATGTGTACTGATGAGGCTTACAACAAGATGTACTTTTTGTCACTGCAATACAAGATGTAGCACCCTCATGTTTAGGCAGGGTTGCTATTAAATTTATTTGCCAAGTGTCTTGGCCAATTCTTAGGAGGTCAATTGATTTTGCCCTAATTCTGAAATTGCTGCACTTCTCTCTTCTGTTGATAGATGGCCGGGTATCTGGTGACATTCGATAAGACAAGGGCATTGCAAGGACAGATTAGGAATGAATGGGCAGGGATTTTATTGAGTTTCTCTGCCTGCTGGGGAAACTCATTTATTTGGGTGGAGTCAGGTGATCAGAGTTTCTGTGCCACCTGGACGGCTGTCTGGGTGGATGTGTGTTGTATTGCCCCAGGCTGCTAGGCCAGAAACCTAAGGCCTATCCCAGGAACATCTGTCTGCTAGGCTGTCTGAGGGCCTATCCAGAAGCAGGAGAGCAGCATTGGGTTGGGATTGCGGGCTTGTAGTCCAACCAGAAGTTCCGCCGACCGGAGGTAGAAGAAAAGCTGTTGCCACTAAGGGGCCATTTGCCTTGCTAAAAAAAGAAAACTGTAAACTCTATTGGCTGGAATGCCAGGCTGCAAGTGGGGATGAGGAAGTAAATGGGAGTAAGGGAATAGGGATTGGGAGGTGAACTGCAAGTAGGGATGGGGAAGTAAATAGGAGTGAGGGAGTGGGGATGAAGAGGTGATTTGCAAGTGGGGATGAGGAAGTAAATGGGAGTAAGGGAGTGGGGATGGAGAGGTGATGTGCAAGTGGGGATGGGGAAGTAAATGGGAGTGAGGGAGTGGGGATGGGGACGTGATCTTCAAGAGGGGATAGGAAGTAAATAGGAGTGAGGGAGTGGGGATTGGGTGGTGATCTGCAAGTGGGGATGAGGAAGTAAATAGGAGTGAGGGAGCGGGATGGGGATGTGATCTGCAAGTGGGGATGGGAAGTAAAAGGGAATGAGGGAGTGGGGATGGGGACGTTATCTGCAAGTGGGGATGGGGGTGTAAATGGGAGTGAGGGAGTGGGGATAGAGAGGTGATCTTCAAGTAGGGATGGGGAAGTAAAGGGAGAGGGGATGGGGACGTGATCTGCAAGTGGGAATGGGGAAGTAAATAGGAGTGAGGGAGTAGGGATTGGGAGGTGATCTGCAAGTGGGGATGGGGAAGTAAATGGGCGTGAGGGAGTGGGGATGGGGACGTGATCTTCAAGAGGGGATAGGAAGTAAATAGGAGTGAGGGAGTGGGGATTGGGAGGTGATCTGCAAGTGGGGATGAGGAAGTAAATAGGAGTGAGGGAGCGGGATGGGGATGTGATCTGCAAGTGGGGATGGGAAGTAAAAGGGAATGAGGGAGTGGGGATGGGGACGTTATCTGCAAGTGGGGATGGGGGTGTAAATGGGAGTGAGGGAGTGGGGATAGAGAGGTGATCTTCAAGTAGGGATGGGGAAGTAAAGGGAGAGGGGATGGGGACGTGATCTGCAAGTGGGAATGGGGAAGTAAATGGGAGTGAGGGAGTAGGGATTGGGAGGTGATCTGCAAGTGGGGATGGGGAAGTAAATGGGAGTGAGGGAGTGGTATGGGGAGGTGATCTGCAAGTGGGGATGGGGAAGTAAATGGGAGTGAGGGAGTAGGGATTGGGAGGTGATCTGCAAGTGGGGATGGGGAAGTAAATGGGAGTGAGGGAGTGGGATGGGGAGGTGATCTGCAAGTGTGGATGGGGAAGTAAATGGGAGTGAGGGAGTGGGGATGGAGAGGTGATCTTCGAGTAGGGATGAGGAAGTAAAGGGAGTGGGGATGGGGACATGATCTGCAAGTGGGAATGGGGAAGTAAATGGGAGTGAGGGAGTGGGAATAGGGATGTGATCTTCAAGTGGGGATGGGAAGTAAATGGGAATGAGGGAGTGCACTGGGCAGAGTTCTGGTCTGGGGAGGCTGTTATTTTACGCAGTGCTAAGGACTGCTAGTTTCTGGGAGTCTAAACACTAACCACGTCACATCCAGACAGACACATATCCAATAGAGGAGTTCCTCTTCTGTGGTTTGCAGGGCATTGTTCCAGAACTCCCAGGCAGCAGGCAGACAGAGGAAGCCTGCATTTCTTAGCTAATACAGCTTGCAGATAGAGTTAGTGGGTTGGGGCTTTAACAGACAGATGGAGCTCCGAGAAAAAAGGAAGTACAGGTGGGTACTGGAGATTTTAGTCAATTAAAATACGACTAAAACAAATCTGATGACTAAAATGCGACTAAACCTAAAACATTTCAGATGACTAAAATACGACTAAAACTGAAATGGCATTTTAGTAAAAAAATGTACTAAAACCAAAATTTGACATCAAAATTAACAGTCAACTGCACCATATAACCCAAATTCATATGCATTTATTAAATATATATTCAAATAATTTCAAAACATATTGTCCCGTATGCTGCAGAATTTATATTATGTACACAATTTCAGAAAAGAAATGTAAAAATGATACTGTATGAGCTCAAGTTCATATATATAAAAAATTCATGTGCACAAATCATTTCAAGTCTGTTAGTAATATATCTCAAACATAACACACTCGTGTCATTCATACAATCCACTTCGTGTCTCTAATGTAGTCCTTAAATTATTTAATTTGTGCACTTACATTGCCAGACTTCACAGGTGATCACCCTTGTGTCCTTCACCTTACACATCTAATTCTTACCTTCTTTATTTGACCTATACATTATAATAGGTCAACCACGCTCTGCTCTTTAACCGCTTGTCGACCAGCCGGCGCAGTTATACTGCGGCAGAATATGGTATGGCAGTCCCTTTAAAGTCTATAGCAGGTGCGCAACCTCAGCGCGTGGCCAGAGCCAATACGTGTGGCTGGCGGCCGATATGTCTGCCGGCCACCCGTGATCGCTTCACAGAGAGCCAGAATGGGGATCTGTCAGTGTAAACAAACAGATCCCCGTTCTAACAGGGAAGTAAAGAGAGATCTGCTGTTCTTCGTGATCAGGACCAATGATCTCTCTCTACTCCCTGCCAGTCCACTTCCCCCACATCTAGGGAACACTTAACCCCTTGATCAACCCCTACTGTTAACCCCTTCCCGCCAGTGACATTTATACTGTAATCAGTGGATATTCTTAGCACTGATCGCTGTATAAATGTCACTGGTCCCAAAAAAGTGTCAAAAGTGTCCAACCTGTCCATTGCAATGTTGCTGATTGCCGCCATTACTAAAAAAATGAATAATGAAAATGCAATATATCCCCTATTTTGTAGACGCTATAACTTTTGTGCAAACCAATCAACATATGGTAATTGCATTTTTTTTTGCCAAAAAATATTTAGAAGAATATATATTGGCCTAAACTGATGAAGAAGGTAGTTAAAAAAATTCGGGGATATTTATTATAGCAAAAAGTAAAAAAATATATATTATTTTTTTTAAAATTGTAGGTCTTTTTTTGTTTATCGTGCAAAAATATAAAAACGTAGAGGTGATCAAATACTACCAAAAGAAGCTCTATTTGTGAGAAAAAAAGGACCTAAATTTTGTTTGAGTACAGCGTCGCACGACCGCGCAATTGTCAGTTAAAGCAACCTAGTGCCGTATTGCAAAAAATGGTCTGGTCATTAAGGGGGTGAAACCTTCCGGAGCTTAAGTGGTTAAATCAGGGCCATATACTGTATTTATCTGTTCTCCTCATGGAGTCTAACACTTCCTCCCTCCCCTTCCTTGGTCCTTGATTCTCTGCTTTATGGTAAAAAACCTTTCATGTCCAGCTATCCTCACCTGAGCCCAATCTCTATCTACCTCTGTGACCTGAGAGCAGTAGGGCTGCTCTGCTCTCTCTCTCTTGCTGCCGTCAATCAAATCCTGGGAGGAGGGGGTGGGGCCAAGCTGTGCTGTGTGTGTCAATAGATGCACACAGCCCGGCTCCCAATCAAGCCAGTGCCCCCATAGCGAGGAGGTTCAGGGTCACTCTGTGCAATACTATTGCACAGAGTAGGTGAGTATAAAATGTTCATGAGCATAACATGGTTCATCCATTACATTGTTTACAGAGGATGTTGGGCTTTCTAACAAGAAAGTCCACCACTGCACATATGCCTGTCGCTAGCTGTGTGTAACTGACTAATTAAAGTAGAACTCCGGGCAAAATAAAATTGTTTTGAATTCTGCAAATCTTAATAACTTTGCTTACATTTCCCCTCTATGTCCACTAATAACCTGTTGATGCTGGAAGTAAAAGTGTTATTATTATTACTTTCTTTTGATTGAGTGACAAAGTGCTATGCCATACTTGCTTCCACTGTACTTGTTTTGACTACTGTGGGTTGTGGTGACCTATTATTGTTGTGGCTAGTAGCATTGTTACAATGTACTACTGATTTCAAAGCCCAGATCAGTGATTCTCAACCAGGGTTCCTCCAGAGGTTGCTAGAGGTTCCTTCAGCATTGGGCCATTTCTGCCTCTCGGGATAAGTTCCCACTGACACCATTGATATTGATTTTTTTTTAGCTATCTGTAAGGAGGTAATTCTTCCCAATGACCACAAGTGTAAGGACCATTCTTCCCACTGACCATCACACTAATGTATCACGAGTTGTAGATTTCAAATTTTTAGCAGGGATTCCCCGAGACCAGAGAACTATTTCAAGGGTTCCTCCATGATGAAAAGGCGGAGAAAGGCTGCACTAGACACTCATTCAATAGCTAGAAATGCCTGGCTCCACCTGCTGCCTAACTGACAATACTGCAATATGAATTTAAGAATGAAAATGATATGCATGTGTTCTCTACTATGACCTGTTTTCTTTGGAAGCAAAGATGTGCAAAGTAGCTTCCGAGGAAGATTAGGAAAGTAAAACAAGGTAAATGAAAATTGAATTAAGAAACAGCTTGCTGAATTAAACTCCATCATGGATATCACCATCACCATCATCATTAAGAAAAAAAAGAGAATTTAAATGTACTTCTGGAGGATTGTTTCTCTCTATTGAGTCATTTAAGTCTTCTTTTTAGCCATCAGCATACTATCAGTATTGGATCTGCTGCATTGGCAAGCCACTAACTCATTGTTCCCTAGCCATAGGCCATTTTTTAAAGAAAAAAAAAAGTTAAAAACAAAAGAAAACAATGTTAAAATTTCAAATGCTGTGTAGAAAGACTTTTTTTTACATTACAGAGAGTTAATGAATATGTAAACGAAACATTTCATATTCCTGATGTGCCTGCTTTACCATGTACTTGTATGAAAAATGATCCCGTCCTTTGTATTAACACCACATTACTTTCCATATACCTTTAAAAACAGACATGTATCCAATTTTAAATTCTTAACTCTCAGCAAAAAAAAAAAAAACTGTCCTTTGTATTGCTTTTTTGCATTTACGTGAATCACCCTCTGCTTTCCTAATACAAACTGACCACACTAAGCAGGAGAACAAACTGTGCTCAGTTCTGTAGCTGTGCTGGGAACTGAGCCTGCTCTCCTCCAACGATCAGACTTGTTATGAGACCCCCCCCCAACACAGCATTTCACTGGGATTTTCTGTGTACTGCTGTTTATCTTCCCCCAGCTCATATGTAGAGGGAATATGATCACTTATAAAATATGAAATAAAGAAATGCTAACTTTCACATTGGTTATGCTCTCAACCAAACTTTCAAACCATCCAATGGCTGGTGTCATAACTGATCACATGGGCAGCATTATAGCAGTTGAAGAATTATTAGAGGCCAAGATGGCAGCTTCCTTGACTGAAAACGATAGGAGGGTTTTCTTCCACTTTAAAGTGGTTGTAAAGTCAGAAGGTTTTTTTATCTTAATGCATGCTATGCATTAAAGCGGTAGTAAACCTCTTCCATCAACTTTCTTTTAAATGAGTAATTCCAAGGAAATGTACTGTGTGCTCTATGTGCCCAGCTTCCTATCTGCTTTCCTACAGTGTAATCACTCGATTTGTGTGCAATGATGTCACCGGCGCATGCGCTGTTCGCCCGATTCCTGGGCAAGCCCTTCGTGCCGGAAAAATGTTGTTTATATGCCAGGGCTGCGTCATTTGCTTAGCTCGGCATCAGCCCAGACATCTCATAATACTTCTACCCCCTTCTCAAGTAAGATAGCAGCAGGATCAGTGTTACATCGGCTCCTATTTGCTAAAGAAGGTTGCCATGGTAAAAACGAAAAGAAAACAGGGCTTTGATTCAGGAACTACTGAGCACATATGGTATGGACATGGAGCCCAAGTGAGGACGGAAATGCAATACTATTCAGAGGCAGAAGACAGGAGTTAGAAGGGAGGTGGCTGCAAACAAGATTGTCAAAAAAAGTTTTAATACCAAGTAAGAACATTCTTTTTTCCTATATATGCGGTGCATAGCTGCAAAAGAAAAACATGTTAATACTTATTTATAATTTAGAGTGCAATGATGTGAGTTTACTACCGCTTTAAGATAAAAAGCCGTCTGTGTGCAGCACCCCCCTAATACTTACCTGAGCCCATCTGAGTGCCTCGGCCACTCGTGACTCTCCTTCCTGATTTGCTGAGACACAGTAGCGGCACATTGGCTCCTGCTGCTGTCAATCAAAGTCTGTTAGCCAATCAGGAGAGAGAAGGGGTGGGCCCGAACCACGGCTCCGTGTCTGAATGGACAATGTGAGCGGAGGCTCGGCTTGGGTGCCCACATAGCAAGCTGCTTGCTGTTTGGGGGCACTCAACAGGAGGGAGGGGCCAGGAGAACAGAAGATGCACCCGAGAAAAGGAGGACCTGGGCTGCTCTGTGCAAAACCACTACACAGAGCAGTAAGTATAACATATTTGTTATTTTTAAAGAAAAAAAAGCGAGACTTTAGTATCACTTTAAGGCTGCATTCACACTTCTGTAGAGCATGAACTTGCAAAAACACGTGGCGCTCTTTGTTGATTGCACCCTAAATGCAGCAACAAGACACAAGGTTTTGCATTTGAAAACCTGCAGGGCCAAAAAAAATGCAAAAAGCTTACAAATATACTTTAGCTTCTTTCCCATATTTGGGTTGCCAGTGCACTACAGTGCTAATGGGGACTTTTGTTAATTTGCATAGTTACAATAAAAAGTTTGAAAAAAGCCTCAGGTCCATCTAGTTTAACAACTGCCACAGTGTGGATCCAGAGGAAGGCAACATAAAACTCCTAGGAAACTTTTGTATTGTGGTGTGTCACTTTGATTATTGAGTTAAATTGAATATGCTACTAAAGGTGGTGATGTAAGCAGGGAATGAGGGGAGTTTTTTATAACAGATCTGTCATTTTTTTATTGGTGGAGGGTCAGTAAGCATTTTGATATATTTTTGTATTAATAAAATATTTTGTTATATTCTTTATAATTCGGGAGTGCAATTTGCCCAAAATGTTTTCAGCCTTTGTTTAGATTATTGAACCAAGGGAGTTCCTACTGCAGTTAAACTGGAATCGTGAAACCATTTCCTAGCTGGGTTCATTTTTCAGCCAGAGAAAGGATAAGCATGTACTTCATCTTTACCTGGCTGAAATTTGGGAGCTTAGTTATGAAGTATAGATGAACTGTTAAAGAGTATCTCCATATGGAGAGTGAATCTGTATGGGATTGGTTTTATAATTATCAATCATCTGCTGAACCTGCAGGGCTCTAATGAGGGCAGGGTCTGCATCCCTTTAGACCTGATTTCTTTTGCAGGGGATGCTCAAAATTGAATTTTTTATCTTGCAGACTTCTGGGAAAATCAGTAAGCCAACCACACAATTGTAACAATAATTAAAAAATTAAATAAAAAATACACTGACACCCCCAATCCCCCCCCCCCAAAAAAAAAGCATTGTAAAAAAAAATAACAAAAAAAATTGTAAAAAGAATTTAAAAAAAATTGTAAAAAATTGGAAAAAATTAAATTGTAAAAAAAAGAAAAAAACTACTGACACAGGCCACGCGTCATCGGTGCTGGATATTAGTGCCACTGTCATGTGACATTAAAAAGTACTATAATTGATATGGACAAAAAAGAAAACAAAATGTTCATGACAGGTAATTTACAAAAGCAGACCTTCAACCAATAATAGGAGAAAAATGCCTTGCAATGCCTGCAAGATGTAATGTCATTCAAAGAGCAGGTACACTCTGTTATCTTTCTGTAGCATCTACATAATTAAAAAAAATACATGATAAAATATATAGTTTTTAAAATTTAAGTAATTATAATATAATATTACATATAATATTTAAAATCGACATTAATTAGTCCTAGAAAGTTACATAGTTAGTCTGGTTGAAAAAAGACACAAGTCCATCTAGTTCCACCAATAGAAGAAAATCAACTTTACCTATAAATGTTAGTATCCAGTTATATTATGTACATTTAGGAAATAATCCAGGCCCTTAAAACAATCTACTGAGCTGGCCAGAACCAGCTCTTGAGGGAGTCTATTCCACATTTTACAGCGCTTACTGTGAAGAAGCCTTTCAAAATTTGGAGATGAAATCTCTTTTGCTTCAGACGTAAAGAGTGCCCCCTTGTCCTCTGTGATGACCTTAAAGTGAATAACTCAACACCAAGTTCACTATATGGACCACTTATGTATTTGAACATGTTGATCATATCCCCCCTTAACCCCCCTGACGGTATTCCCGAGTCTGACTCGGGGTGGATTTTTCATACCAAAAGCGGTATCCCCGAGTCAGACTCGGGACAGCGTCGCTGGATCCAGGAGGAGGTTTACTTACCTTCTCCTTCGGATCCAGCGTTGTCTCCCCGCTGTACGAGCGAGCCGTGTCTCGCTCGATGCATTACATCGCCGATCTCCGTGCCCTGCGAGCGTTGCGACGCACGGGCACGGAGATCGGCGCCAAATTCAAAAAGTGAAACAAACAGTAAACATACAGTATAATGTAATCTTACAGATTACATTGCTGTATGTAAATATTTCACATCCCCGTTGTCCCTAGTGGTCTGCCCAGTGTCCTGCATGCAGTTTTATATAATAAAAACTGTTCTTTATGCCTGGAAACTGGAGATTGTCCATAGCAACCAAAACTGTCCCTTTACATCAAAAATGATTTTAGACCAGCTGGAAAACAGTGATAATAAATTAGAATCACTTGCAGAATTGAGCGACAGCGATTTGTGGGGAGATCCGTCATCAAATACTGAAAAGTAATGACAGTGACAATTCTGCAACTGAGCAAATTTCAGTGTTTTTGATTTGATTACATTATTGAATAATTTTTATTATTGTTATATTATTATTTGGTACAATTATTTATAATTATTTATTATATTATAATTTATGATTTAATTTTTCAAACTTTATCATACCCGGGATGTCTGCTAGACTCTGGTTTGGACAGATTTAAGAGAGTTATTCCTAAGAATTGCAGGACTACAATATAAAACGCCAAATTTTCATGCAAAATAATGGTACCGCTTTTAGCACCTAAAATCCGAAATAATCGTACCGCCAGGGAGGTTAATCGCCTCTTCTCAAGACGGAATACATTCAGTTCCTCTAGTCTTTCCTCCTTCATGCCTCTTATCAGTTTGGTTGCCCTTCTCTGCACTCTCTCCAGTTCCCTGATATCCTTTTTGTGAACTGGTGTCCAAAACTAAACTCCATATTCCAGATGATCCTCCACCCCAAACTCACTCATCCATGTTTTTATGGACCTTGATTTGTGCACTGGTCCAAATCATTTGGTGGAGGGGGGATTATGGTGTGGGGTTGTTTTTCAGGGGTTGGGCTTGGTCCCTTAGTTCCAGGGAAGGTGTCAGCATACCAAGACAATTTGGACAATTTCATGCTGCCAACTTTGTGGGAACAATTTGGGGCTGTCCCCTTCCTATTTCAACATGACTGTGCACCAGTGCACAAAGCAAGGTCCATAAAGACATGGATGAGCGAGTTTGGGGTGGAAGAACTTGACTGGCCTGCACAGAGTCTCAACCTGGTAGAACACGTTTGGGATGAATAAGAGCAGAGACTGCAAGCTAGGCCTTCTCGTCCAACAGTGCCAGTGCTCTTCTGGAAGAATGATCAAATATTCCCATAAACATACTCCTAAACCTTGTGGACAGCCTTCCCAGAAGAGTTGAAGCTGTTGTATCTGCAAAGTGTGGGCCAGCTCAATTTTGAACCCTACAGACTAAGACTGGGATGCCATTAAAGTGTATGTGCGTGTAAAGGCAGGCATCCCAATACATTTGACAAAATACTGTATATCATATTTAAACTTTTTTTTACATTTCTTCAGTTACTTCCTGGTTTACATGCCTAGGCAAACAATGTCATACATCCCAGGAGTCTTTAGGAGAGGGGGAGGAGTTTTATAAGCTAAGCAACCCCCCACCTGCATGCCGGAGCTAAGGGCAGATGGATTCCAGGAAATAAATGCTACACAAATTATCTCAAATTACTCAAGATGACCGCTGCCGGGAGTGCTATAGACTGTTTTTCAACTTTCCCCTCACCAAAAATTGCACATTAAATTGGTCCTCCGGAGGGAATTTATATAAAGCACAGCAATATGATAAATTGCTTTCAAGATAAGAGACAGAGTGCACATTTATTGTGGCTTATATGCACACACTGTATAGCAAGGCTACAAATGTTCAGGTTAAGACCACATGGTGGCACTATAAGATATTCACTTTCAATGTTAAAGTTAGCAATTATTGAAATCTATTGATATGAGCAATGTTTTCCAAGAGATAGATGAGTCATGCAGAATAAATTATTCAGAGAAAAGGAATATATCTGGGGCTGCTTGTACTGAACATTGTGTGAAAAGCTATGCAGTGAAAATGTACTTCATCTTGATTGTAAGGACTGATATTATAAATAATTTGAATTGTTTAAGGCCGTGTCACGCCACCATGGCAAAACACCAGCAACAGGATCACTAAAGAGACTACTATCCTGTTCCTATGGTGGTCTTACCTCCCTGGCAGGAAACATTGCAGAACCTCACTTGCTGGTGAGGGTACAGTAATGGGGCAACATGTCTCTGGTTCAGCCAGCTAGGGAGTGCTGTCATAAATGCAGATGAATGTTCTACATTGCTTAGTGATCCTGATGTTGGTGAGCAGGGCTGGGGCAAAGGGGTGGACAAGCAGGGGCGGACTGACCATTCGGCCACTCGGGCATTGCCCGAGGGCCCCGGGCCACTAGGGGGCCCCATCAGGGTTGCCAGCCTCAGTAAAACCAGGGACAGTATGTAAAAATCTGTGTTTTTTTTTACATCTGTCTCTGAAATGTCCCTTACCGACATCCTTTTGGTCTAAAAATCCTGAGATCGTAGCGGCCCCACCTCTCCGGTACCTTCTCAGCCAATAGAAACATGTCTGTGTATACTGTTTGTACATGTATGTGTATACTGTGTGATTGTATACTGTGTGTGTGTGTGTGTGTGTGTTTGTGTATACTGTGTGGCCCCATAATCTCTGATTGCCTGGGGGCCCCATAATCTCCTATTGCCCAGGGGCCCCATGAGTTGTAAGTCCTCCCCTGTAGACAGGAGTGGTAGCAGCCCAGAGGAGGGGGAGTCGTAGCAGGGGGGCACACACGCTCCAGATCAGTGGTAACCAGTGGGCCATGGCTTTATATCTTCTCTGTCACATTGTGCTCCAACATGCACACTCTCTACCCATCTGCCCACAGCTGACACAAAAACACACTGTAGATAAGTAACTACCTTGATCATGTATGTGCAGTGCACACTTCATGCCAACCATGGACAGCTAGAGCAAGGGGCATGGAATGGGTACAGGGTAGTATACCCATTTACAGTAACAGCATACATTAGCAGCAGGGGAGGGGTCGCTGTTCCACATTCTTGCCCTGAATGCTGGGTGAACCTGTCGCTGTACTGTTGGTGAGTTGCCGTCAGCAAAAAGATCCCTACTGTCAATCCAAGAAGTGCAGCGCTATATATTATTAAGCTCAAAAAACATTCACGATGTATCCCAAATTAGTATAAAATGATATCCATGTGAGTAGAAACAATAAGCCTGCCACCTATACTTCACACAGCCAATATACAATAAGTGACCATAATGAAAAAGAAAGTGATCGCCCATACACAATACAATTTGTGACCAATCTTACCCTGATAACAAAAAGTCCAGCAAACGTGCTTTCTCCTATAAGTGAAAACACTGTAAAATCATTGCCATGCAGATATATTCCATTCCCCAGGGTTTCACCAAAACATACAGTGTGGACATAGAAAAATAACCACACACTGCTTACCAGAGATCCATGGCCCTCTAAATTAGTGGCCATAAGAGCTTGAGGGATTTAACTCAATGATCCTGAGAAGAGGTTCTTCCCAGCTACCTACCAGACTCAACTCATAGAGCAAAAAAAAAAACATAAAAAGAAACCAGACCTCATCATGCAGAATGATGAATGGAAAACTTTATTAAAAGATAAATTGTGCACTCACATTAAAAATACCTCAGTACCAACATCTCATGAATAGCTGCAGCTATATTCCATCCCAGTCCTCCGGGTGAGGGCCAATGTGCTTGTCCAGTCAGGCTCCTCCCTACGCGTTTTGTCATGTTATGACATCATCAATGGCTACTGGGGAATTCCTACTGTTATATGGACTTTGCAAAACTATATGGGGCCAAGATGTGGGCCTCAAAAAAGGTCCACCCGGTGTGTTAGCAAAGCAAATTAATATTTGCTTTTCTAACACTGAACCGACTCTCAGCCATTCAGGAAGCGCAGTTCAATACCCATCACCTGATTTGCTGTGGGCACAGGCGATCCTATCAGAAGGGTAGAAGAGATGCATGGGAAGCATGGAGGACACAGGAGCCATCACCTGACCAGCTGCCGCCATCACCCACTGCCTGACCCGCCATCAAGATGAGGTAAGTACCGGTAAGACAGTGAGCACGGGGGGGGGGGGGTCACAGTGATCCTGCATTTGTTGGGGCACAGTGGCTGCATTTGATGGGCACAGTGGCTGCCTATGATGGGCACATTGGCTGCATTTGATGGGGCACAGTGGCTGCATTTGATAGGCACAGTGGCTGCATTTGATGGGGCACAGTGGCTGCATTTGGTGGGCACAGTGGCTGCATTTGATGACACAGTGGCTGCATTTGATGGGCACAGTGGCTGCAATTGATGGCACAGTGGCTGCATTTGATGGCACAATGGCTGCATTTGATGGCACAGTGGCTGCATTTTATAGGTACAGTGAGGCTGCAATTGATGTTTGTTTGTTGCCCCCCCCCCCCCCCCACAAATTTTGAGCACCGGCCTCCACTGTCTGTGGTGATATTGTACATGCAGGTAGCACTAGCATCTGGCAAATAATGTGGTATAAAATAAATGTATTTCTATGAAAACAATAAGTATGTAGTATCTCTGGAGGAACTGAGAAGGAGATAGGAGGCAAAGGCTTTACTGTGGGGTCCCATCACACATAGTTATGGCCTGCGCATGATATCAAGCAGTTGTTGACAAATGGCTCATTTACATCACAATATGTTGCAGGTTAGATCTTTCATTGGATTAAAGGCAAAAATGAGATCTAAATCCAATCTCTAAACTTTAACTTATTCATTTAATTTTAAAAGTTTCTTTGATATTTTAAATCTGCAGCTTTGATTAAAATAATATCTGGTGATCCTGTTATAAAGGTATTTGTTCAGGTACGCCCTCTTATGAAGTGACAATGTCTCCTAATTGTGCTTGTTGTCACCTTGTCGCCTGCACCTTTTTCTGACACTACAAGCCTTGCTAATATCCATTTTTATCCATTATTGTCCACTATTGACATTATCAGGGAGGGAGTCAGTCCTGAGCAACAGTCCTGCAGCTGACTGCAGAGTAAGGGTATCCTATATATATATGGCGTATATCTGGACTTTGGCCATAATATCACTTCCCTTATTGAAACAAGAATATAGCTAGTCATGAAACTGACTTTTCATGTGCTACAGTGATACATTTCACAAACGCGGCTTATTTAGAAAAATGATTTCTTTATTAAAGATTGATCTTTATTGCACGTTTATATTGGTCCAGCTTGGCTGAAAGGAAACATGCATATCTCACACCCAAAGGTCTGCTGGAGAATCTGGCAATCACTATAGTCGTCATTACTAAAGTGATAGCTGAAAATAGCAGGAAATAATTTATTCCTATTCACAGCTTGTTTGGTGCCTCCCTTAAAGTGGTTGTAAACCCTTACATAGATGAAGAAAATCATCCTACATAGGCTGTACTTGTTATCTGCATCCCTCTCTTCTCTACATCTGTTCAAAGTGCTGAATTATAAGCTTGTCTGAGCTGTCAGAAAAAAAAGGGAGGAGGAGAGTTGAAATTATACTCTGCAGAGCTCAGTGAGGAGAGCTCTGAGAGCTGATTGGACGGAAGAGCCACACCCCCTTCACACAGAACACAGGAACAGAGCTGAGACTGTCAGTCAGCTGGAACTCCCTCCCATGTCACCTTTTTATCTCTTGGTGTCAGGAAAACATGTCAGAAGAGATTCATGCTGATAGCAGAGGAACAAAGAAGCAGACAAAAATTACACTTAGTGCTGTGGATTGAGATAAGTACACACTGTAGAGGGATAGGCTTTGTTCATATTTCATGTCTGAGGTTTACAGTCACTTTAACAATAAGCAATTGAAGGTATGAATCAGGGACATGCGGTGAGCTCAGTGGCTGGTGAGACACTGGCTAGTATAAGAGCCAGATACACATCAGGTTACATAGGCCGTGATCGTTAGAGCGAGAGAAATAATTCTATCACTAGACCTCCTCTGTAACTCTAAACAGGTAATCTGTAAAAAATGTTACAGCGTCTCCTATGGAGATTTTTAAGTAGTGATGTTTGGCGCCATTGACATGTTAGGTATGTAACATCGACTTTCACATTATACAAATCAAGCTAACTAGCGCGTTTGGAAAATTGCTGCGCAAATACTGTGTGACATAAAAAGTAGCAAGGACCACCATTTTATTCCCTAGGGTGTCTGCTAATATATATATATATATATATATATATATATATATATATATATATATATATATATATATATATATATATAAATGTTTGGGGGGTTCTGAGTAATTTTCCAGCAAGAAAATAATGATTTTTACATGTAGGAGAGAAGTGTCAGAATTGGCTGCCTGGGTGGCAAGTGGTTAATTACCATAAGTAAGTAATATACAAATAATTGTTATATATTGTTTTTAAGGTAATTTACTATATTTTCAAAATCTGTACTCAAGCAGGTCGCTTAATGGACAGATTACTGAAGTTTGAATTAATAACTTCCAACCAGTAATTTCACAGGAAATAGATAAATAATAAATTATTATGTTATAACATATAGCAAAATTTATAGAAAGTTTTCTCATTTTACCCATGGGTAAATCTTATACTCATAAACCCATGTTTTTTCCTTGCAGTTAAGAGGGCTGGGCTGGAAGGGAGCATTTGTCTTTTTAAACACACGCCCCCTTCTATGACACTGCAGTGAGAGGCATACTTTACCATCGGTCCAAGACTCCAAGCTGTCCATTGAGCTCAGTGCCTCTGACAAAAAGTGAGGAGAGGCACTGTGAGCTCATCCTCTCAGTCTGCTGCAGACTGTGCCAGCTTGTATTTAAAGTTTATTTCACTTCTGACAGGCTGTGCAAGGAGTCCCATATCTCTGGAACCATAGGTTGCGGGAGCCCCAAATTTTGACCAGTGGTGGGGTGTGACCCCAGGTCGCCGAGCTAAAGCCCTCGAAGGTCAATCGTTTTTTTTTTTTTTATGTTCATAGCCTCCCCTGATTGTGCGTCCCTGGTATGGATCCTTGGGAATACATACCTTGGGGTATCCAATTCCATTTTACAGTAACCCTAATCGTATACATATCAGTCCCTGATGGTTGTTTTCCAGTTTGTTTGTAATACAAGGAAATCCTCCATATAACTTTATGGGACAATGATTAAAGCGGTAGTCATTTTTACCTACAGATACTATAATAGATACTGTAGGTAAAATGAATATCTCCTAAGCATGCATGAGATATTCACCCTGGATGCAGCCAGTGACCTCTCCAGTGTATGTGTGCTGAAGGTCTGGTGTCCGGTCATGCTGGAACCGAGGGCTCCTATGCGCATGTTTGGGAGTGACGCTATCATGGCTCCAGCCAATCACATAGCCGGAGCTCAAGAACCTGGAAGACATCAACCCTCTCAGTGGTGACAGTGCTGCATTGGAGGGCTTTGTTCCAAGGTGAGTATTTCATAATGTGCTAGTATGCCATGCATACTAGCACATTATGCCATTGCCTTGCAGCGTTTTTATATATATATATATATATATATATATATATATATATATATATATATACACACACACACAACAGCCAGGGTTTACTACTATAATATAATATAATATAATTTTTTTTTTATGATACACTTTGTTTGAGAAAACTAAACATGATCCAGGTATAACATATGCCTACAATGACAATACTTGTCCACACACAGTTCAATTTGGATATTAGCAGATCACAGGTAATTGGTGATCTCATTGGTGAAGTCAGTTTTATAGCATTGATAGATGGAAAGCAAGAGTCAGCAGCAGCAGCCCAGGATTCCTGCATTGCACTCAGAGCTGTAGTTCCTGAGTGTGTCCGCTAGATGTCAGTATAAGTGCAGGCACAGAAGAGGCGGCTGTGTGATGAAGACACCATAGTAGCTGGTGTGGGAATAGTAGAAGAGGAGAGCCGAGACCCAGGGACACTCAGAGCCGTGTGATTAGTGGAGTGTACGGACACACTGTACGGACACACCCAGCACCACTGCACCAATCCGCTCCTTCGGTCCACCCTACTGTCCTGATAAACCTACAACTCCTAATCCGGGACCGGCAACAGGTAGGTGCTGAGAGGCCAAGTGTGCGGCTAGTGCCAGGTGGGCTTCCTGGGGGAGTAGTGTGCCAGGAGGACTCCATAGTGGGGTGTACTGGAGCTCTCACCCTCATGGAGAGCACACATCTGCACTTGGGGTGTAGGGAGGAGATATATGGGGGGCTTGGCTGCCTCTGGGCTTTCTACAACTTCAACAGGTAGGAAGAGGGATCACCACCTACATTCACTACACCCCCCATCATCCTCTATACATCTCCACCCATCTTCTACCCCTACTAGGAGAGAGGAGACACCATACCATCCATTCATAGCTCAGGATCTATAGGGGCTGCACTGTGCCCACCTATATACTCTATGTATCTAAATCTCACTCTAATTAGACCATTCTATGGTCATTATACAGAGAATCTGTATCTAAATGGGCCTCTTATAGGGTTATTCTATGGTCATTATACAGAGAATGTATCTAAATGGGCCTCTTATAGGGTTATTCTATGGTCATTATACAGAGAATGTATCTAAATGGGCCTCTTATAGGGTTATTCTATGGTCATTATACAGAGAATGTATCTAAATGGGCCTCTTATAGGGTTATTCTATGGTCATTATACAGAGAATGTATCTAAATGGGCCTCTTATAGGGCTATTCTATGGTCATTATACAGAGAACGTATCTAAATGGGCCTCTTATAGGGCTATTTTATGGTCATTATACAGAGAACGTATCTAAATGGGCCTCTTATAGGGCTATTCTATGGTCATTATACAGAGAATGAATCTAAATTGGCCTCTTTTAGGGCTATTCTATGGTCATTATACACAGAATGTATCTAAATTGGCCTCTTATAGGGCTATTCGTTGGTCATTATACAGAGAATGTATCTAAACGGGCCTCTTTTAGGGCTATTCTATGGTCATTATACAGAGAATGTATCTAAATGGGCCTCTTATAGGGCTATTCTATGGTCATTATACAGATAATGTATCTAAATGGGCCACTTATAGGGCTATTCTACCATCATTATATGGAATATGTATCTAAATGTGCCTCTTATAGGGCTATTCTATGGTCATTATACAGAGAATGTATCTAAATGTGTCTCTTATTGGACAGTCACTACAGTCACTATGGAGAATGTATCTAAATGTGCCTCTTATAAGGCCATTCTACCGTCATTATAAAGAATATGTATATAAATGTGCCTCTTATACGGATATTCTATGGTTGTTATATAGAGAATGTATCTAAATGTGACTTTTGTATTGCCATTCTACAGTCATTATATAGAATATGTATCTAAATGTGCCTTTTATAGGGATATTCTATGGTCATTATATTGATTATACAGCTAGATGTGCCTCTTTTACAGCTGATCTATGGTCATTATATTGATTATATATCTAAATGCACCTCTTACAGGGCCATTCTATGGTCATTGTATACAGTATGTATAAATGTGCCCCTTATGGGATATTCTATGGTCATTATTTAGAGCATGTATCTAAATGTGCCTCTTATGGGGATAGTCTATGGTCATTATATAGAGTATATAGCTAAATGTGATTCTTATACAGCTGATCTCTGGTCAGTTATATACTGTATGTATCTAAATGTGCCTTATGGGGTTGGTGTATTGTTATTAATCTATTGTATGTATCTAAATGGGACTCTTATACAGCTGATCTTTGGTCAGTTATGCACTGTATATAATATATAAATGTGCCTGTTATGGGTCTGATCTCTGGTCAGTTATGTACTGTTTATATCTAAATATGCCCTTATACAGCTAGTCAGTACTATAATATAAATGTGCCTCGTCCATGGCTGGTTTGTAGTTATTACTATATTGTAAGTATCTAAATTGACCACTTATGGGGCTGATCTGTGGTCAGTAACATACTGTATGTATCTAAATGTACCTCGTATACTGTTGATCTGTGGTCAGTAATATACTGCATGTATTTAAATGTGCCTCTTATGGGGCCGATCTTGGGTCAGTTATATACTTTATGTATATAAGTGTGCCTTTTATAGGACTGATCTATAGTCAGTATTATACTGTATGTATCTAAATATGCCTCTTTTAGGGTGATCTACGGTTCTTTATAGATTGTATGTATGTACAGTAACTGTGCCTCTTATATCACAGATCTATGGTCAGTACTCGAATGTAAATGTGCCTCATGTGTGGCTGGTCTGTAGCTGATACTATATTTTAAGTATCTAAATTTTTAGGGCTGATCTGTGGTCAGTAATATTTTGTATGTATCTAAATGTGTCTTTTATGGGGCTGATCTGTTGTCAGTAATATACTGAATGTATCTGTATTTAAATATACCCCTTATACAGCTGACGTATAGTCAGTAATATACTGTATGTAAATAAATGTACCTTTTATACAGCTGACATATGACCAGTTATATGCTGTATGTATCTAAATGTGCCTTTTTGCCAACGAACACCATGTAGCAAAAAGTATATCCATCATGTTCATGAAGTGGTGGATTATACCCAACACTAATATTCCCCTAGAGCTCAAACTCTATTTTAGGTTTAGGATAAAGATCCTTATTTTCTAAAAAGTGTCAGTTATTTCAATAAAATTCAGTTCCATGTGAAAATGACAGTAAGGCTACTTCCACACTGGGACGGGCCGGCACCGGCGGTAAAGCAGCAATATTTTTAGCGCCGATTTACCCCCGCTAGCGGGCAAAAAAGGGTTAAAACCGCCGGCAAAGCTTAGCTGCAGCGACGCTTAGGCAGTGCTGCCCCATTGCTTTCATTGGGTAGAGGCACTTTAGGAGCGGTAAATACACCACTCCTACATCGCTGCAAAGATGCGGCTTGCAGGACTTTTTTTGACCGTCCTGCAAGCGCACCGCTCCAGTGTGAGAGACAGGAGAGGCTCCTTACGGGCGCTGTACAGGCACTATTTTTAGCCTCAGCAACTCAGGGTAAAAGTGACCTTAAGGTCCCATACACACTATGTGATTTTCTGCAGATTTTTGCCTTCAGATTTACCAAAACCATATAATATGTGGTCAAACCTTAACACCCCTAAAAATAGCGCCTGTGAAGCACACTGAAAGAGCCGCAGCTGTCTCTCCAATGTGAAAGCCCTGAGGGCTTTCACACTGGAGCGGTGCACTGGCAGGACGCTAAAAAAAGTCCTGCTAGCAGCATCTTTGGAGCGGTGAAGGAGCGGTGTATACACTGCTCCTGCCCATTTATACTGCCAGCATAGTGCTGCTGCAGCAGCGCTTTGCGGTGGTTTAACCCTTTCTCGGCCGCTAGCGGGGTGCTTTTACCCCCTGCTAGTGGCCGAAATTCACGCATCACGAAATTGAAGGTAAAACGCCACTAAAAATACCGGCACTTTACCGCCGACGCACCCACTGCCCCAGTGTGAAAGGGGCCTACACCATTGTATACACCGCTCCTACAACGCTGCAAAGATGCGGCTTGCAGGACTTTTTTTGACCGTTCTGCAAGCGCACCGCTCCAGTGTGAAAGCCCTCGGGCTTTCACACTGGAGACACAGGAGCGGCTCTTTACAGGCACTATTTTTAGTGCTGTAGCTCCGGTAAAGCGCCTCAGTGTGAAAGTAGCCTAATACCGTGTACACACAATCAGGATTCTCTTCGGAAAAAGCTCTGCTGGTTTTCCCGTCAGAATTCCGAAGGAATTTCGCTCAAACTGCCTTGCCTACACACGGTCACACCAAATTCCAACGGTCAATAACACTGCGACATACAACACGTTCGGCGGCACTATAAAAGGGAAGCTTAATGCTTCCGAGCATGCGTCAAATTGTTTCCGAGCATGCGTCATAATTTTGCGTGTCGGAATTGCATACACATGATCGGAAAATCCGATAGAAAGGTCTTCCGTCGGAAAAATTAAGAACAGGCTCTCAATCTAAAGTCCGTCGGAAATGCCAACAGAAAAAAGACTGATGGGCATACAGATGGTCGGAAAATCCAATGAAAAGCTCCCATCGGACTGTTTCCATTGGAAATTCCGGCCGTGTGTACGCGGCATAAGAGTTTCAATTTGTATGCAATCAGGCAGGCCCTTGCACTACATAGTTTCAGTAAATCTGAAGACAAAAATCAGCAGAAAATCTAATCGTGTGTATGGAGTCTTAAGCTGACATAAAGATCATTTCTCTTATGTTGAAGCTTTGGTAAATTTAGTTTTTTTTTGTATACTGTGTTTTGGTGGTAAGCCAGAGCAATATTTGGCGAACTATAACCCAAAATGTGACAAAGATGATTGACAGTGCTGTTGTTTGAGATTATTCTGCATTTCCAACAATATTCCTGCGACTTAAACACAGGCAACATAAAGTCTTGAATCCATAATGGAGCTTATAAGTACAAAGTCATTGGCACCTAAAGCAATAGCTATGTTAATATCGTCCTTTGTACACAGAACTTTTCTATCAAAGGGATCAGGTAAACATAGACCACAGGAGTATGTTGAGTGCCTACTAGAAGTGGACCCCAGCATACCTAGTTTGCATTTTATTTTAAAGTAGAACTATAGGAAAAACTTTTTTTTTTTGGATAGAACAAGGGAGGGTTATAACCCCTGTCAGATTTTTTTATCAGCATATGTGTCCCATTGGGGAGATTTCTTCTCACATCCTGTTCCATAGCAAAACAGGAGAGGGAATTGCTGCATATGAAGGGAATTCCTTGGGGACCCCCCCTGGTCACCAGAAGTAGTGTCCTCATTGGAAGATTTCCCCTTTATTATTTTTCTGGGGACAACCCAAAATGTGTGATTTTGTTTTACCTTTATTTCAATGATAATAGTAAACAGGCCATCATAGAGAGGATGAATCTCCCTAATAGGGGCACAGACAGCAATAAAAACTGACAGATGTTCTAATCCCTCTCCCCTCTATCCAAAACATTAAAAAATGTCCCTTTAGTTATACTTTAACCTTGCCAGATGGGTGCTGTAGGGAATATATTGGGGTATTTATAAAGGGTATCATAGATACTCTTTAGAATTCTGTCCGCCCTCAAAACTGAAAGCACCAATTCTGTTTGTGAAGGTACACAAATCTGTTGGCCCTGGGCACTGGAGTCAGAGAGTCCATACTGGCCTCTCCTACCTCACTGCGTCCTCTGCACCCTTCATACTGACTGGCAAATGGCCCAGGAACTTTGTAGTAGGGGTGGACGGTGCCTGATGGGGGATTGAGAGACTAGATCCTCATCAGGTCCTCTTGGTTATTGATTGAAATTGAAATTGGCAGTGGGTCAATCCATTGTCGCAGTTCAGTCCAGATAGCTTTTAAATCCATCTACTGCTGGGCACTGTCAGTCATCTAGGTGGACCAGATGGGGCACCAGTCTCTCAGATCTCCATCAGCCTCTGCCCACCCAAATATGGACATTGCCATTCTTGTATGAAGACATCACCACTATCCCCAGCCCCTTTGATTACCGTACATTTAACTTTGGGTGGGGGAATTTCCCAGCTGATAGTTGAATGGGGCCTGGGATGGAGCCCTGTTTGGGAAGCTGTCTCATGCTTGACAGCCCTCCTGGCACCGATATGCCCAACACTGAGTACGGGCATACTTCTGTACCTCGGTCTATCAGCTCTGAGCTGATCTTAATTACCACCAGTTTCTTAAACTGGGATTTTTTTAGGAATTTGTTACTGCCATAGTGGTTGTAGCTGAATTTGATGCTCATGTCCAACATTACCAAACCTTGTGCAGATACTTACCTGAGTTGGGCGCAGGTAGTATAAAGGAAGCTCTTTTAGGAATGTGCCATGGGTTCAAAATATGTCTGCCACTTTAAATCTCTCAAATTACTCCTTTCTGAGCAGTTAATGGAAAAATCAATAGTGTCTCCTTCACCCTTTGTTAGAAAATAGTTATTAAAATATTTTTTCCGGTACACACTTTCGAGTATGTTGTGCAACCTTCTAGCTAGGAGTGCTGATATTGTGCATTACACTTTGTTCTGCAGTGCAGCGGTGCACAACTGCAGTGTGCCTGGCTTTTTCCATTTATGACTGGCCTGCATAGTCATAGATTAAATTAAAGGAAATACACTGCACAGAATATTATTTTAAAGTTGCCATGTAACCCTGCCAAGTCCCTGCGAGAAGAACACACAATGATTATTGCCTGTGGCTTTAGCTGGTGGCAGTGATCACATGAAAATTTCAACATCAATGGATCAACTTGGGTACAATCAACCTACACACAGATGGTTTGAATTTCGGCTGGTCCCTGTTGAATCGGGCCAGTATAGGTCAGCACTACAGAAGAAAAAGATTTATGGGTACTTAATTCTGATGATTGCAAAATGATCAAACAGTGTGAACTGGGTCTAGGGAATGAACACAGAATTTTAGGATACATCACTAGAGGGGTCACTATCAGGAGGAAAGAGGTCCTGGTTCCCCAAATAGATATTAAGTGAGACCTCGTTTGAAATGCTGTGTCCAGTTCTGAAGGCCTCACTTACATTGATATTGATAAGAGACTTGTTAAAGAAACGTTAAAAAGTCTGGGCAGCACAGTGGTGTAGTGGGTAGCACTCTCACCTAGCAGTAAGAAGGGTTGCTGGTTCAAATCCCAACCATGATACTACCTGCCTGGAGTTTGTATGTTCTCCCTGTGCCTGCATGGGTTTCCTCCAGGTACTCTGGTTTCCTTCCACACTCCAAAGATATGCTGGTAGGTTAATTGGCTTCTGTCCAAAGTTGGCCCTAGTATATGAATGTGAGTTGGGGACCTTGGATTGTGGGCTCCTTGAGGGTAGGGACCAATGTGAGTGTGCAATGTACAGGGATAGGGACAATTGTAGACACTCACTCAAGGTCGACTGGTGTCTTTATTCAACCTTACTAACTATGTAACTATGAGTGATAAAACATATCCGGAGAGACATTAGGAACTTAATATGTACAGTCTGGAGGAAAGAAGGGGAGATATGATTGAAACCTTTAAATACATTTGACTACTCTTCCTTTCCCGACCCAGTACCTGCTCTCTTTGTGGGATAGATTTATCATTCCACGTGGGCTGTCGCACTGTCCTGGCCTTCTAACCCTAATATTTTATAACCCCGCCTTGGACTTCAGACTAACACAGTGATGTTCTTATCTCGGAAGGACTGTCTCCAACTACCATATTTTTACCCTGTCCATGATAAGCCTTGATTTCTGGGATGCAGTCCGGGACAAGGCTGTGTCGGGACCGATTAATAAAATCCATGATTGTCCCAGCCATATCGGGACAGTTGGCAACTAAGCTCTCCTCCTATTGGAATGGGCCTAGATTTAAAATGAGATCATCATCCTGATAAGAATAAACATAGGTCTATATTCAGACAATAGGTTAAAAAGCATGATAGACTTGTTAATCTTTTCTGCTGTCACTGTGTTTCTATAGATTGTAAGCTCTTTTAAACAGGACCCAGTAATTGTACTGTCTCCCTTTATGTTGTAAAGCACTGTGCAAACTGTTGGCGCCATGTAAATCCTGTATAATAATATTAATAATAATGCTTCAGCTTGTTCTTGCCAGTGTGCTGGTGAAAGGAGCACATGTTAAATGTGTCTTCTACAACTGACTAGCAGTTATCAAATATCTCATCACAAAGATAGAATGCTTGATAATAAATAGTTATTAGAAGCTTCTGTCTCCAGGGCACATCACAGTCCCACTGCCTTTCTCATAAAGCACTGTTTCTCCCTTGGATATCCTCTGTAGTCAGTAAAACACCCACACAGCCTCTGCATTGCTGTTCAATCAAACTACCAGTTTGTTCCTTTCTTACATTGCAAAGCTGGTCATACATGGATAGAAAATCGTTCGAAAAAACATTTGTTTTTTGATAAAGATGTGTCGAACGACTGTGTGTTAACCCCATCAGTGTATTGAATTGTTTTCCACATAGTATCGATCACATTTTTTTGACGAGCAACAATCAATGCACATGCGCTGTACGTGTTTTCAAACAATTTATGATCGATTTCCCTACTACTGTTTAGAAAGGCGTTCCATTACACAACAAAATTCTGACATGATGGATCTTTCTTTTGGCATAAAACTATGTATTTCAAGAATCAAACTGCGTCCACTAGAGCTGCACTATTCTGGTTAAAATGAGAATCATGATTTTTTTGCTTAGAAGATAGATCACGATTCTCTCATGATACTCGTAGCGTTTTCGTTACATTTTTTTAATTTTTTTTATCCATTAAAGTGATTTTTTTTGCATTTGAAAGACCGCTGGGCAAATACAGCGTGACATAAAATATTGCAGCAATTGCCATTTTATTCCCTAGGGTCTCTGCTAAAATATATATAATGTTTGGGTGTTCCAAGTAATTTTCTAGAAAAAAATATTGATTTTAACTTAAGAAAGAAGTGTCAGAAAAAGATTTAGACTTTAAGTGGTTAAACTTCCTGCATTTACATGTTGTTGAAAACTTGGCAGACTGACTGGATTTTTTCTTTACAAACAAAAGTGTATCCCTTTGATCTAAGAAGGAAGCTTAGTTACAATGTTTCAACTTAAAGTGGTTCTGCACCTCTAAAAAAAATATTAAAAGCCAGCAGCTACAAATATTGCACTTTTAAAAAAATCACCTGTCCCAGGGTCCAGCGATGTCGGCGGCAGATGACGAGCGATCGCTCGTCTCTCTGCTGCCCCCGCCGCCATCCTCTGTCAGGGAATCGGGAAGTGAAGCGTTGCGGCTTCACTGCCCGGTTCCCTACTGCGCATGCGCGAGTCGCGCTGCGCGTCCCTCCTGGTCCCCGCTGTGTCCTGGGAACTGTACGTTTCCCATAACACAAAGGGGAGGCGGGGCATCTGCGGCGGTCTGCGGGGGTCTTTCCCGGAAGTGGGTGCAGATACCTGGATTATCCAGATAACTGCACCCCCCTCCCCCCTGAAAGGTGCCGATTGTGGCACCGGAGGGGGGGAGGTATCAGATGAGCGGAACTTCCACTTTAGGGTGGAGAACCACTTTAAAAACTTGGCGGACTGCCCAGATGTTTTCTTTTGACAGCCGAGTGAGCAGATGTGTCTCCACTTGTTATATGAAAGAATTGGCAAACTCTGCAATAGAGATTGTCAGAGGGGTTGAATCGAGATCGCAAGTTTTTAACGATTAATTGTGCAGCTTTAGCACCCACTAACATTTTTAAAGTTGAATGATCGGGCTTATCAAATAGTTTTTCAAACTTTTTTTTTATCCATGTATGGCCAGCTTAAGTCTGGTAGATGATGAAATTGCAGCCACTTCTGTGATTGGCTGGTAGCCTTCAACTTCCTTTGATGCTCAGATGCTCTGCTGTTTTTTTCAAAGAGGAGCCACACAGAAAAATGTTGTCAGGGAGAAGGTACAGATGTGGCAAGAGGCTAGATTCCACATTATATTCAGCAAACATGGTTGGTACTACGTGTTGAAGGAGGTATGCCTTTGTGTGATTGGATGGGTTACATAGGAGACCTTGCCTTAGGTCCGGTTCACACTGAGGCAGCACAACTTACAGCGCGACTGCCTCAGGCGACCCAGACGTGACCGTTGCGGCGACTTGCAAAACGACTTCTGTATAGAAGTCAATGCAAGTTGCCTCAAATCGCCCCCAAAGTTGTGCAGGAACCTTTTTCTAAGTCGGAGCAACATGAGTTGCTCCGATTAGAACGGTTCCATTGTACAGAACGGGACGCTACTTGTCAGGTGGCTAAGTCACCTGACAAGTCGTCCTAGTGTGAACTGACCCTTAGGTACCAGTATATCCTGTCCAATACCTCTTGATTGGATACAGGATGCTACCAATCTCAGATGGAGGAAGGGGGATTTTGGAAATACACTGCAACCCTCAGACATAGGTGATATTTGCATTACTCTGTATATTCTAGGTGGTCACTGCCTTTATTTTAGCCAGAAGTAAAACATATACAGTTTGGTAAATCAGCTATTAATATATTAACAAAAACAGTAGTTTAGTGAGTTACTGTGTTTTAGGTACATTCTCATAGAAGGATCAAACTTATGTCCAATTTCAGCCATGTTTCTTTACATACTTGTCCTTGTTGTGACACCAGCACAAGAAAGGGAGGATGCGGTTGTCAGGGGTCAGGAAGGCAAAATGATCAATAAAAACATTGAGGTTGATGTACTAAAACTGGAGCATGATGCAGCTCTGCATAGAAACCAATCAGCTTCCAGATTTTATTGTCAAAGTTAAATTGAACAACCTGAAATTAGAAGCTGATTGGCTACCATGCACAGCTGCACCAGATTTTGCGCTCTCCAGTTTTAGTAAATCAGCTCCATAGTCTAAAGTTCTAACCATTATTCACTCTACTGCTTATGTGTGTTTGTCATCACTTCCTGAAACACAGACAGCAATAAAAGCCTGGATCAAATCCTACTGAATCCAAAACAAAATAAAATGTTTTGACTGCAGTTAGCCTTTTATGTTGAAAAAAATAAAATAAAAAATAGAGAGCAACATCGCATAAAATCATGTATAAAGCATTGCTTTAAAATGTATGGTGTGAGGATTGAAAAATGATTAAAAATAGACCCAAAAAAGACATAGGGGTTGATTTACTAAGGGCTGGTTCAAACCACAGAAACACAGTTGTTTTTGCATGTATGTTTTTGATTAGTTTTTCCTGCATTCTGGAGAAAAAATGCAACGTGTTCTACTTTTTTTTCCGTACTGGACTGACCACACTGGTGTGAACTAGGCCATTGTAACCCATATTATCTACTGTCCATGCATTTTTTATGTAGAAAAAAATGCACTGGTGTGAATCGGCCTTCAAGGCAAATTGAATATACACTTTGCAAGTGCAGTTGCACTCTACAAGGGCATTTGCTTCAGAGCTTAGTAAATAAGTGGAAGAGCTGTTGATTTCTATCATCCAATCAAGTGCAAGCAAAAATGCTGCTTTTGTTTATCTTCCTTGCATGTGATTGGGCATTGTTTGCAAACTGAAGTTTCACTTCATTTACAAAGCTCTGGAGCAAATCCCCTTGCACTTGCAAAGTGCGCAGTCTATTTACCTTAAGTAAATCTACCCCACAGTTTTAGCTTTGCTCTGCACCTCAGTCTGTCATTTAGGGAATAATTGCAATGCAACCCAAACAGAATATTTTACCCCTGCTTGTTACCCCATAGTCTGTTTTGAGTAAAAATACATAGAGAGGAATGTAGCTGTGCATGACAACTAAAATGGAAGTAAACCCTTCCAAACAACTTTGACCTACAGGTAAGCCTAGATTAAGGCTTACCTGTAGGTCCAAGTAATATCTCCTAAACCTATATGGTTTAGGAGATATTTGCCCGAAAATGGGCACCGCTGTCTACGGCGCATGCGCCGTAGACAGCGGCGCGCAGGCGCACTAAATGCGGCAAGTCCAAGAATGGATTTGCCAAATTTGTCTACTCCCGTGCGCATGCGCGGGAGTGACGTCATCGCGGCTCCGGCGAATGGCAGCGTCGGAGCTCCGAGACGCGACTCCCGTGCGCATGCGCGGGAGTGACGTCATCGCGGCTTCTCCGCTGTCATTCGTCGGAGCTGCGAGAGACGCCACAACCAAGATGGATGCGGCGGACTACAGGTGACAGCGTCGACTTCGCTGGCTCCTGTGTCAGGTAAGTGACACATAATGAGCTACTATGCGATGCATAGTAGTCCATTATGCTTTACCTTTGCAGGGAAAAAAAGAGGAAGTAAACCCATCATAACTGAACAAGCTGAAGATAGCAGCCGATTGGTTGCCATGCACATTTGCTCCGGATTCTGACAGCTCATGTTTTTATCAATTCCCCCTATTGTGGTCATTGCTTTGGCATCACATGAAGTTTATATTTAGAGCTTATTCCTGGGCAGGTTCTTATGGGGATATTTCTGATCCCACTGAAAAGCCTTCTTACTGGGGCTGATGTTCATGTAGGCCAGAAATTGTGCGATCACTTCAAATATGCCGTTTCTAAGCAGGGGACTTTTGTAAAAAAAATAGGAATGTGATGGGATGGTTGACAGCACAGTTTCTCTGGACAGGACACAGTGAATATTTTAAATTTTTTTAGCAAAACAACCCCTTCATAGTGAATCAGGGTTTACAGCAAATAATAATGTTCAGGGGTATTACCATAAAATAGAATTATTCCTTTCACATAATCTGATGACTAAACACTACAGGGCTTGATTTACTAAAGGCAAATCCACTCTGCACTACAAGTGCATTTTAAGTGCACTTGGAAGTGCAGTCGCTGTAGATCTGAGGGGAAGATCTGAAATGAGGGGAAGCTCTGCTTATTTTATCATCCAATCATGTGCAAGCAAAAGTTCCGTTTTTTTTATATTTTCCTTGCATGACCTCCTCAGATCTACAGTGACTGCACTTCCAAGTTCACTCGCAGTGCAAAGTGGATTTGCCTTTAGTAAATCAACCCCCTAGGTTTTGACCTCTGCACAGCTAAAGCATTTATTAGATACATTATTAGGAAACATAGTTTCAGGACTGTTACAATTTCTTTTTACTATTTTGTATCAATTGTAGCAATAAATGTATATAACTGTGGGAATCGTGTGAAAGCTGGAAATAACTGCTAGTAGTAATCACCACTGTCTTGTGGGTCCTGGGCAAAGTGGTTGCCCTGTTGCAGAGTGAGCGCAGGGGGTTGCTCAATTGGCAATAAACCATTTACAGAACGCCTTGCATTTTTCTGAGTGAATACAAGGTTATGATACTGTAGATCAATCTACTGTATGATCATATCATTGGAAGGGCAGAAAACACATAGCTTTTGCTGTTGAGCCCTTTTGAAATGCTACATGCTTGGATGTTGTGCTGATACAATATATTAGGTTCTTTCTGAGCTCTTGGTCCACAACAAGTGTGCAGTCTAGGAGTCCTGACTTCAGTCTTCTGGCTGCTTGCTTCTTCCAGGTCTGTGACTGAAAAGAATTGCTGAAGAAGTAGAGTATTGAACCGTGTTAGCAATCAATTCGAAAGTTAGAAAGTTTGGAGCTTGGTTATCTAAACCGCATTCTTAAAAAATAAGTGTGGGATTCAAAAATAGCAAACATTTATACTCACTTATGTAGATGCAACATCGATCCTATGCTTCAGCCATTGGTGTGTGCAGGGGGTGTGCCAAGTGTGTCAGGCTTCCTCAGGAGATATGTACTACCACACCTGAGCAGATAGATCAAACATATACAGTTAGGTCCATATATAATTGGACACAGGCACAATTTTAGTTTTTTTTCTGGTATTTACCAAAACATATTCAAGCTATAATTATATAATGGATATGGGCTGAAAGTGTGCACTTTCAGGTTTAATTTCAGGGTATGTACATCCAAATAGGGGGAAGGATTTAGGAATTACAGCTCATAAGAATAGCCACCCCCTTTTTCAAGGGACCAAAAGTAATTGGACAATTGAATCAAAAGCTGTTTCATGGCCAGGTGTGGTCTACTCCTTCATTATTGCTCCATCGGTTAAGCAGATAAAAAGTCTGGAGTTGATTCTAAGTATAGTATTTGAATTTGGAATCTGTTACTGTGAACCTACATCATGCGTTAAAAGGAGCTGTCCATGCAAGTGAAACAGGCCATTGTAAGGCTTCAAAAACTAAACAAATCCATCAAAGAGATAGCAGCAACATCAGGAGTGGCCAGATCAACAGTTTGGTACATTCTAAGGAAAGAAGAATGCTCTGGTGAGCATAGCAATATAATAAGGCCTGGACGTCCATGACAGACAACAGTGGTGGATGATCGCAGTATCCTCTCTATGGTAAAGAAAAACTCATTCACAACATCCAGGCAAGGGAAGGACACTCTCCAGGAGGTGGGCATATTATTGTTAAAGTCTACAATCAAGAGAAGACTTCACGACAGCAAATACAGAGGGTTCATCACAAGGTGCAAACCATTCATAAGCTTGAAGAACAGCAAAGTCAGATTAGACCTTGCTAAAAAAAATCTAAAAAAGCCAGACCAGTTCTGGACGCATGAAACTAAGATTAATCTGTACCAGAATGACCAGAAGAAAAAAAGTGTGGAGAAGGCTTGGAACAGCTTATGATCCAAAGCACACAACGTCATCTGTAAAACATGGTGGAAGCAGTGTGATGGCATGGGCATGCATGGCTTCCAGTGGCACTGGATCCTTGGTGTTTATTGATGTGACAGAAGACAGAAGCAGCCGGATTAATTCTGAAATGTTTAGAGATATACTGTCAGCCCAGATTCAGCCAAATGCAGCAAGGGTGATTAGACAGCACTTCACAGTACAGATGGACAATGATCCAAAACACACTGCTAAAGCTTTTGAAGGAAAAGAAGTGGAATATTCTGCAATGGCCGAGTTAATCACCTGATCTCAACCCAACTGAGCATGCATTTCACTTGCTCAAGGCAAAACTAAGGGCAGAAAGACCCTCAAACAAAGAAAACTGAAAACAGATGCAGTTAGAGCCTAGCAAAGCATCAGAAAGGAGGAAATCAGTCTTTGGTATGTCCATGGGTTCCAGATTTCCAGCAGTCATTGCCAGTAAAGGATTCTCAACAAAATATTAAAAATGAACATGTTATTTATGATTATATCCATTTGACCAATTACATTTGAGCCCCTGAAAATGGGGGGACTGTGTGTAAAAACGGGTTCCCGTTCCAAAAATTTGTACTTGATATTTATATTTAACCCCTTGAATTGAAGCTGGAAGTCGGCACTTCAAATTCATTTGGATTGTTTCTTTTTCATTTTATTCTGGTGGCATACAGAGCCAAAAGTATGAAAATTGTACCTGTGTCCAAATATATATGCATAGATATAATGTGTGGTAGAACATATCTCCTGAGGAAGCCTTTTACTTTGCAAAACATGTTGGGATTGCTACACCACGACAACCATCTGTAAGCACCCATATTGTGGACACCCAATTCCAAATTATTAATTTTTTTTGTACATTTTATTCACTTTTGATGTTTTTAACACAAATTAAACATATAAACTATATGAATTTTATCAAATGCTCTAGGTTATTGGCACCTAAAAAACCCCATCTCTTTTAGAGCATCCTTCTTGTTTTACTGAATGTTTATATTGGATGCAGTGCCAGTGAGATCTCCTCTGCTCAATTATTTCTTGGAGCGTATGCATGGTATACTAGCAGAAAATAATGTATAGGCAACTGTTTCTAATTTTTGCAACAAATTTGTATGACTTGTATGGAATAAAATATAGGATGATTTTATATGCTAGTTTGTGTGTTCTTTTCTTTGCCAGTAAAGTCTGACTGCACTTTTCTATATACCGCTCACATGTGTTAAAAAAAAAAGTTGTATTTGTTTAAATATTTAGGTTTCGCTGCTCCTTCTTGTAAATCTTGTATAAATATGTGTGTTTCAGAGCCATTTTCAGAAATGTGTAAGGTCTTTTGCACATAGACATAAATTACTGATGTTTATACACAGGAGCTTACTGGCAGATGCTTACAAAAGGATTTGAGGATAAAAACCCAAATTATTTTCCCATAATATACAAGTGTTTAAATGTGTGTGTACACATATAAATGTGTAAAATTCTTCTTCATCCTCTACACTCCCCCTCTACCAAATGATTTGGACCAGTGCACAAAGCAAGGTCCACAAAGACATAGATGAGTGAGTTTGGGGCGCAGGAACTTGACTGGCCTGCACAGAGTCCTACGCCCAACCCGATAGAATTAGAACTGGTCTGCGAGCTAGGCCTTCTCGTTCCCATCAGTGCCTGACTTCACAAATGCGCTTCTGGAAGAATGGGCAAACATTCCCATAGACACACTCCTTAACCTTGTGGACAGCCTTCCCAGTGGAGTTGAAACTGTTAAAGCTGAAAAGGGTGGGCCAACTCAATATTGAACCCTAAGGACTAAGACTGGCGTGCCATTAAAGTTAATGTGCATATAAAGGCAGGCATACCAATACTTTTGGTAATATAGTGTATGTGCTTGTGTAAATTACTGCACTCAAACATAACATTTTCTAGAACTGAGCGGTGCTCACATATCGTTACATGAGTGCTTCTCAGTTTTGGAAGAATGCTATTTGTACAGTATATGTTTTTTTTAAAATAATGAATACTTGATGGGGAAGCTTCGTGAAGAGGTGTGGGCAGTCAAATGCTGGAGTTCCAGAAAGTTGCAGGGGGGGGGGGGGGAGAAATTCCAGTGGATCTGTCGTGGCAATCCAAGTGAAAGAGTGAGAGTGGGTACCTGTCAAAACCAGGTGCCTGTTACCCCCTAAGAAAATGTATTCTAAATGTGGCAGAGGAGGGGGGAAAAGGAGGAAGATACCACTAAGGAAGGAAAGAACCTGCCTGTGCCTAGGGACAGGGATTTACCATACCAGGTGTCCATTATCATGGCGAAGGAAGGAAAATCATTGCAACAGAACTGGTGTTCTATAATGCTTTGGAAATTGTTCAAACTATATAAGTCATATCATGATCATCTTATTTCAGTTTAACTTTAAAATTTGCATATGTTTTCTGCAACCTACAATATACAGTATATATATATATATGGGGTGCGCATCATCACAGGCTTCACGATTCGATTAGATTACAATTATCCTGCCCGTGATTCAAATCGATTCCACGATGCATCACGATTACTGCGCAGGGTTTTCTTCCAAAAAATTCAAGCAGTCAAAAGAACTCTTTTTTATTTTATATGTTCGTAAAAAAAAAAAGACAACACTACCTGCATGTGGCAAAGTGTAAACACAGCAGACAACTTAAAGAGGAGCTCCAGAATGACCCCAAAAAACTACAAGAGAGGGTCAAGGACTGCAGACATGATACAAGAGAGGGTCAGAGACTGCAGACATGATACTAGAGAGGGTCAGAGACTGCAGACATGATACTAGAGAAGGTCAGAGACTGCAGACATGATACTAGAGAGGGTCAGAGACTGCAGACATGATACTAGAGAGGGTCAGAGACTGCGGACATGATACAAGAGATGGACAGAGACTGCGGACATGATACAAGAGATGATGTATGCCATTTTATTATTCATGGTTTATGTCTTATTGTCTTAGCGACTGATTCACATCACAACTTCATTGATACTTTTTTTTTTGTATGATTTATGGTTTTGCTCATTACTGCCCCACACATGCAATGCATGGCTGCATGTGTGGGGCAGTGATGAGCAAAACCATAAATCGTACAAAAAAGAGTATCAATTTCAAATCAATGAAGTTGTGATGTGAATCAATCAATAAGACAATAGACAAATGGCATACATAAACCATAATTAATGTTATGCTATTGTATTGTTACATCGTTCAGTATTTCCATTAATAACACATTGCTTGTTTGTGATCACTAGAGAAATCAATCAAATTGCTATCTGTATGATCGCCAAATATGGGATGGGGGAAACAGATCAGGGACATGAAGTGTAATCAGAGGGAACCGAGTATCAGAAGTGTACAGTGAGTGTAAGGGTGACTGTGGCACTGGGGCGGGGCAGAAGAGATCACAAAGTAAACAGAAGAGGCTCAGAACTTGTTTTGTGCCCCCTTTGGGATTGAAAATAGCCTTGGGACTGTGACATCATAAAGGGGAGGGGTCACCATGTGACATCATTCGGTGACCACGCCCCATACCTATATAAGTCACCGCGCACATCGCACAAGCCAGTACAGCAGAAGACAGCGCCGGGTCAACATCGGAAGAAGAAAGAAGAGAGAAGGACAGAGGGCGGAGGAGACCGGGCTCCTCCGCCAATAAAAGAGCTGGAAGAAGATAGCAGAGGAGCCCGGAAGAATCCGAGAGCGGGAGAAGAGGCCGGACCCCGAGAGAAGAGGCCGAACAGAGCGAAGAAGTCGTCAGAAGACCCCCGACGTCGGAAGAAGACCCCCGGAGCTGCCTAATAAAGGACTTTTAAAACTTGTGTTGTGTTTTTTATTGACATTTTTTCAACCAGGTGAATGGGTAGGGGTATGATGTACCCCTTATTCATTCACATAGGGTGGGGGGCCGGGATCTGGGGGCCCCACTCATTAAAGGGTGCTCCCGGATTGCGATAAGCCCCCCGCCCGCAGACCCCGACAACCAATGGCCAGGGTTGTCTGGAAGAGGCCCTTGTCCTCATCAACATGGGGACAAGGTGCTTTGGGGTGGGGGGGCCGCAGGGCGCCCCCCTTCCCCAAAGCACCAACCCCCCCATGTTGAGGGCATGCGGCATGGTACGGTCCAGGAGGGGGGGGGGGCGCTCGCTCGTCCCCACCCCCTTCCTGACCGGCCAGGCTTCATGCTCGGATAAGGGTCTGGTATGGATCTGGGGGGGATCCCCACGCCGTTTTTTCGGAGTAGGGGGTTCCCCTTAAAATCCATACCAGACCTAAGGGCCTTGTATGCTCCCGGAGGGGGAACCCATGCCGTTTTTTTTTATTTATTTGGCATGGAGTTTCCCGTTGAGAGCTCATTCTCTGATTGGCCACGGCAAAAGTCGCCTGGCCTGGGGCGGCCTAAAGTCGTGTTGTAAGTCGTGTTGACAAGTCGTGTCCAAGTTGCCTCCAAAAGTCGCGTTGGAAGTCGTGTTGCCCCTGTGTGAACCGGCTCTAAGTATAAACAAAGTAACATTTCTTCTTAGATCAAAGGAATGAACTTCTGCCTGTAGATGAAGGAAGTTTAAAAACTTAAATACTAAACCTTTTTTTCTGGCACTTGCTGCTTACAAGGTAAAATCAATATTTATTGCTAGAAAATTACTCAGAATCCTCAAACATTATATATATTTTTTTAGCAGAGACCCTAGAGAATAAAATGGTGGTTGTTGCAATATTTTATGTCACACTGTACTTGCGCAGCGGGCTTTCAAACGCAATTTTTTTTTTAAATACACTTTAATCAATAAAAAAACACAAAAAAATAAAGTTAGTCCAGATTTTTTGTATAATGTGAAAGATGATGTTACGCCATGAGCATTGGGATCTTTATTCTGAGCAAAAAAATTTGGATTCTCATTTTAGCCAAAATCGAGTACTTTTGTGTTTGCCCCTATTTATCATGAGCTGAACTCAAAGATCTATGACTTTTGCACAGGTGTGCCTTAGTCTGGCCACAATAATAGGCCACTCTAAAATGTGCAGTTTTGACACACAGCACAATGCCACAGATGTCTCATTTTTGGAGGAATCGTGCAATTGGCATGCTGACTGCAGGAATGTCCACCAGAGCTTTTGCCTTGAAGTGAATGTTCATTTGTCTACCATAAACCGTCTCCAAAGGCGTTTCAGAGAATTTGGCAGTACTTTCAACTGGCCTCACAACCGCACACCACGTGTAACCACACTAGCCCAGGACCTCCACATCCAGCATCCTCACCTCCAAGATCGTCTGAGACCAGCCACCTAGACAGCTGCTGCAACAATCGGTTTGCATAACCAAAGAATTTCTGCACAAACTGCCAGAAACCATCTCAGAGAATCCCCATCTGCATGCTCGTCATCCTCATCGGGGTCTTGACATGACTGCAGTTTGTCATCATAACCAACTTGAGTGGGCAAAAGCTTACATTTGACGGCATCTGGCAATTTGGAGTGGTCTTCTCTTCATGAATGAATCCCGATTTAGCATTGTGTAGGTGAGCGGTTTGCTGATGTCAACGTTGTGGATTGAGTGGCCCATAGTGGCCGTTGGGTTATGATATGAGCAGATGTATGCTATGGACAACAAACAGAGGTGCATTTTATTGATGGCATTTTTAATGCATATAGATACCATGACGAGATCCTGAGGCCCATTGTTGTGCCATTCATCCACGACCATCACCTCATGTTGCAGCATGAAAATGCATGGCCCCATGATGCAAGGATCTGTACACAATTCCTGGAAGCTGAAAACATCCCAGTTTTTGCATGGCCAGCATATTTACTGGACATATCACCCATTGCGCATGTTTGGGATGCTTTGGATCGGTGTATACAACAGCGTGTTGCAGTTCCTACCAATATCCAACATTCCACAGGTCACAATCAACAACCTGATCAACTATATGTGAAGGAGATATGCTGCACTGTGTGAGGCAAATGGTGGTCACAGCAGATACTGACTGGTTTTCGTCCCCCCCCCCCCCCAACACAGTAAAACTGCATGTTTTAGAGTGGCCTTTTATTGTGGCCAGCCTAAGACACACCCCTGCTATAATCATGCTGTCTAATTAGCATCTGGATATGCCACACCTGTGAGGTGGATGGATTATCTCGGCAAAGGTGAAGTACTCACTAACACAGATTCGTGAACAATATTTGAGAGAAATAGGCCTTTTGTGTACATAGAAAAAAATCATAGATCTGTGAGTTCAGTTCATGATATTTCAGCTCATGATAAATAGGGGCAAACACAAAAGTTGTGTTGCGTTTATAATTTTGGTTAGTTTGTGTGTGTGTGTGTATATATATATATATCACTTTATAGCAGATTTTCCTTAAACAACCCTCTTTGAGGCTGGGTTCACACTGCTGCGGGGGGAGATCCGGATGTGATTCGCACAGCAAATCACATCCGATCTCCGTAGCGATGCGAGTTCAGCCATACAGATAGTATGGCTGAATTCGCAGCGCTCCCGCAGCAAACTCGCACGGGACCCTTTTTTTGGTCCGCATCAGAATCGGATCGCATGGGGGTTCACACCATGCGATCCGATTCCTGTGCGAGACGGCAGATCGCACTGCGATATGCGGACAGATCTGGGGGTGTCATTAACATAACATTGACACTCCCAGCCGTCCGCATAGGGCAGTGTGAACTGCCGGCGGGAGGTGTGCGATGCGGGAAAACGCAGCGGATTCGCGGCGTTCCCGCATCACAGCGGTGTGAACCCGGCCTAAAACCCAAATATACATACACCCACAGTTCTCTAGTAAATCACTGTTGTAAAAAATGTAGCTGGTGAACGATGCATGTTTGTACTCTCAGTCAGCAGTTGGAACAAGCTCCTGCCATGAGCACTATATGACCATCGTCTGTACATCCATCTGTAGTTTCTCACCTTACCTTCTTATGGTAATAGGCAAAGAATCAACACTCATGTGTTTGTGAAGTGGGTCTCTTTTATACAGTTCCTGACAAGATTTGCTTTGCAGGTATTATTGTGCAATGCTGTAATGTTACATAATAACTAAGGCGTTGATGTCACAAGTGCTGGAAGGGTCTGCTTGTTTTCCAGAATCTACTTCTTCAGTCTTCTCAAAGACGCTGGAGAACACTAAGCCCAATGCTTGGCTCCATTCCACTGATTATGTGATAGCTTTTAAATGGTTTTGCAGCAAAGCTATTATTTTCATTCCTCCCTTATGTGTACAGGGAAATATACTGTATGGGACTGAAAGGCTATGAACTACAAAAATACACATTGATATTTATTTATTTGTTTCTAAGGGGCTTATTTACTAAAGACAAGTAGACTGTGCACTTTGTAAGTGCAGTTGCACCACATCTTAGTAAATGAGGGGCAGCTATGTTAACTTCCATCATCCAATCATGTGCAAGCAAAAATGCTGTTTTCATTTTCCTTGCATGTGAATGGGTATTCTTTGTAAAGTGAAGCTACACCTCATTTGCTAATCTCTGGAGCAACTGCACTTGCAAAGTGTACAGTATATTTGCCCTTAGTAAATCAACTCTTAAGTGTACATATTTACTGGTGGGTTAACATCAACTAGATACATATACTGGTCTACTACCACTCATGTGTTATTTAGCTAACTGGTGCTTTATATTTTCAAACTGCAGAGAGATAGCGGTGTAGTACTTTGGGGTTGATTTACTAAAGACAAATAGACTGTGCAATTGCAGTTGCTCCAGAGCTTACTAAATCAACCTTTTTGTGTTTTGATGGGCAGTGTCTCAACATGTATTTAACAAATGTATGCAACAAAAATCTCTATAGTTGGATTTTTGTGTTGACTAGCTAAAGCAGGGGTGCCCAACCTTTTGAGGAGGGACGACCACTTTAACCACCTGGTAACCGGTCACGGGCCACAATGAGTGGAGCAGGCAGATGACAGGTCCATGTCCACTCTGCATATGCAGAGCAGACACGGATACAGCCCACTGCACTTTATGGGCCCTCCAATCCGATCCACCCAGACAGAAGGAGATGTATCCCCTTTTGCTTTTTAAGTGGATCGGATTGGAGATAGGCACTGGTGTAAACGGACACAAGTCTGTTTACATATGCCCCTCTTATAGAGGTGAATAGAGAGTCTGACTGATCGATCGTGTGAAAGGGACCTGAGGCTGCTTTCACACTGATGCACTGTGGTTTACCTGCACCTCAATTGACCTCAATCTTCAATTCGTCCTCAGGATTCCTGTAGGTAGCGCTGGCGGCTACTGTCCCCCAGGTGGGTATGGCTGGTGGCTGCTGCTGGCTGTTCTCCAGGACTGGTACTGTTGGCTGGTACTGCTGGTGGGTATTCCTGGCTGGTTCCCAACCCACCATCCCCGAGTATCAGTGTGACAGGAGCCGGCGCTAGAGGTAGCATGTGGCTGCTTCCTGTATCGCTCCGGTCACAGGCGCAGTACATTTGGCATCACTCCACCTGTGACAGGAGCCGCCACTATATAGGAAGCATAAATAAATAAATTATACCTAAAATGTGTACTGAAAATATTGTTTAGGAAATTATTTAGTAGGATTTAAGAAGATTTATTTATTTTCCTTTGTTTTCTCTAACATTTATCAATGGACATTTAGTTATATATCACAACATATGTGTTATATTTAGAGATATCACTTTTTTATTCATTTATATTTATCTTATGAGCGCTACTAAATTGTTTCCTAAACAATATTTGCAGTACACATTTTAGGTATAATTTATTTATTTATGCGCAGTGGTGGTACAGAATTTTTGGGGGAGGTCACATTCAGTACCAGCACATCAGTACTATATAGGAAGCATTTGGTCTGCTTCCTCTTGTGATGGCTCCATTCTTCACACTGATGCTCAGGGATGGTGGGTCGGAAACCCATGATCTGGGCTTGCGACCCACCATCCCAGAAAAGGAGGTGGGGGGGCCACATCAGTTGGACACCCCTGAGCTAGAGAGTATGATGGAAAGTTTTTATATTGCTTAGGGGCTTCTTCACATCTACACATTTTAGTTGCATTAATATGGGCACAAGACATATGTGTGTTAACACGCATTTGGCATGTATTAATTAAGTATAAAATGCGTGTTTTGCTGGAAACTACATAAAAGATGCAGCAATCAGTACTTTTATGCTATGCAACTCAATGCACCTAAAATGTTCACATAGGCACATGTCCCGAGTATTACATTAATGATGAATTTCCATGGGGAACGTTCACACCAGCTGTGGTGGGACTGTGCTGGGCAGCCTTGGCCATTGTAGTCCCACCACAAGACAAGACAAAATGCCTCATCTCCTGTAAGGTCAATTCACACTGCCCTGTTGTGGTGGTGTGCTGAAAAAGTTACTGCAAGCAGAACCTTTTCAGCACAGCATTGTTTGACACAATACACCACCTTACACTGCACTGCGACCAGAAGAGCGTAATAAACTTTGTGACATCTCAAGCTTGGCCTCGTGTATCTTTTCAGTGTTTATATATGGAATTGCATACACTCACCAGCCACTTTATTAGGTACATCTGTTCAATTGCTTGGTAACACAAATTTCTAATCAGTCAATCATGTGGCAGCAACTCAATGCATTTAGGGATCTAGACGTGGTGAAGATGACTTGCTGAAAGTCAAACCCAGCATCAGCATGGGAAAGAGAGGGAATTTAAGCAACTTTGAATGTGGCATGGTTGTTGGCTGGTCTGAATATTTCAAAAACTGCTGATCTACTGAGATTTTCATGCACAACCATCTCTAGGGTTTACAGAGAATGGTCCAAAAAAGAGAAAATATCCAGTGATTGGCAGTTGTGTAGATGAAAATGTCTTGTTGATGTCAGAGGAGAATGGGAAGACTGATTCAAGATAATAAAAAGGTAACTCAAATAACCACTTGTTCCAACCAAGGTATGCAGAATACCATCTCTGAATGCACAACACATGCAGATGGGCTACAACAGCAGAAGACCATACCGGGTGACACTTCTATCAGCTAACAGGAAACTGAAGCTACAATTCGCACAGGCTCACCCATTTTGGACAATAGAAGATTGGAAAAACATTGCCTGGTATGATGAGTCTCGATTTCAACTGCGACATTCAGATGGTAGGGTTAGAATTTGGCGTAAGCAACATGAATGCATGGATCTATCCTGCCTTGTATGAAGGGTTCAGGCTGGTGGTGTAATGATGTGAGGGATATTTTCTTGGCACACTTTGGACCCTTAGTACCAATTGAACATCGTTTAAACACCACGGCCTACCTGAGCATTGTTTCTGACCATGTCCATCCCATCTTCTGATGGCTACTTCCAGCAGGATAATGCACCATGTCACAAAGCTCAAATCATCTTGCCACTGGTTTCTTGAACATGACAATGAGGTCACTGTACTCCAATGGCTTCCGCAGTCACCAGATTCCAATCTAATACAGCAACTTTTGGGATGTGGTCTAACGGGTGGTTAGAAGCTTACATGTGCAGGCGACAAATCTGCAGCAACTGCGTGATGTCATCATGTCAATATGGACCAAAATCTCTGAGGAATGTTTCCAACACCTTGTAGAATATCTGCCACAAAAAATTATGGCAGGTCTGAAGGCAAAAGGTAGTCCAACCCAGTACTAGCAAGGTGTACCTAATAAAGAGGATGGGGAGTGTATATATATATTTTGAATGCATGTCAACGCATGTACACAAGTTTTACACACACATTTTCTTTCCTTTTGTCAGGATGAAATATAAATGCATATATACAGTAAGTAGCCATGAAGAATACGATATGGAGGAATACGACAGAGCCAAGGGCACAGAATATCTAAGTAGAGGCAACTGCCATAGGAACACTGGACTTTTTTTTACCTCTTTCATGTAACAAGATTCATTTATGTAATAAGAGTTCTAGCTGGTTGCATATGTTTACATTGAGGTTTACATTGATTTCAAAGCACACGACTTGACCAGTCATTTAGAGTAGCTTTGGTTTTCGATCCACTATTAGAGTAGTGTTAGTCCACCCAGGCTTTCTATATTCAGTGTGGTTTAAGAACATTTACCGAAGGAGTTAAATGTAAGTACAACATTCTTACGAGCAAATCCAGATACGTTTTCAGAAACCTAATCCGCTCATTGCCTCGCAAAAAATAATATTAGCAAACAATTTTTCTAAATGATAAACTTGAAATGAGATCTGAGGTGCCTGCGGGGGCTGCATGTGCTGTGTGAACAAAGACTCTACAGTTCCAGTAGTGGGGGAGATGACAGCAGAGGACATGGCTGGACCCCGGGAATGGCACACTGCACAGCACACAGGCTGCTCTTTCCTAAACTATTTCACTAATTGAATTATTTTACAGAGTGGGATGAAATCCAAGTTATGTATAGTGCAGATTCTATCTTCACATGCTGGCCAACAAGGCTATTAAATTCCTTTACTTTGGACTTATTCAGTTCTACTCAGTCCTTCATATGGTTTGATTTTTCAGAACAGAACATTGATCGTGTGCTGTAACACGTGGCAACCAAACAGGTATTAATGTAACTGCACTGAACTGTCAAGCTGATTGGTTACTATGGGTTACAGCTGATGTCAAGGCCTCTGGTACAGTGATATGTTGTAGTCTACAGTAACCAATCAAGTCAGCAGATTTGGACAATCCGATCAGTGTAATCTCATTTTTGTTTAGTTGCTATGCATTGTATGTAGCACATGATCTGATTAATGTACTTAATCATAGGGCTGTGGAAATTCCTCGATTAATTGATTAATTTTTTTGATCGATCAAAATTCTTTTGATCGGTACTCACCTCTCTGCCGGCTTCCGGGTCCTCAGGGAGTTCCGTCTGAGATCTGGTGACGTCATGGACATCAATGTCACTGGACTCCTCCCTCCTTCCCCAAGAACCTCCGTCTGCTAACGAAGGGACGGGGGGAGAAGTCTGGTGACGTTGAAGTTCTGATTGAACGTAATGTGTACGGGGGAGGAGCTACACATGACGTCACCCGCTGCTGCCCTACAGGAACGCGATTGTCGGCTTTACATGCTATGTTTTTATCATCTTTATGTGAGTAGTTTGTGTTTGAACACAAAAATTAAATCTAATACTTAAGCGGTGAGCACTTAGATCTTTTCTTTCTACCCATGAGTCCTTGCTGAGATCTAAAGAGACATGAGAAAAGTTTAACCCCTTTGATACCCGCTTGCATGACCACCTGTTTGCACAGGGGTCCAAGCCATAAGGTGAGAGTGATTAGTTAGACCGGAGGTGGAGGGATTGTCACGTTACTGTGGAAAAATTACTTCTAATTCTACAGTTTGAATTTAAAATGTATTTGTGTAAATTGTGAAGTTAAGTCATGGATTGTGGAAACTAACTAGTGTCGGGGTATTGTATATAGTGTATACCACATTAATCACTGACTAATGCAGAGTTGCAATGCAAGGAGATCAGCTAAAAGTAGTTGGATCTGTATGTGCGTTATAATTAATCGAAAATTAGACGATTAATCGATTTAAAAAAAACGATTAATCGAACACGAACATTTTAACCAGTAACAGCCCTACTTAATCAGCTTAATATAAATATATTCTTTTTTGGGTGCTGTGTTAAAGCACTGTTCTTTTAGTTGCTGTGTGTTACCGCACATAATCTGATTTTCTTTCCTAAAACCATTGATTACAGGAAAGAAAATCGATTGACTCCTCCATCAACACTGTGTTGATGGAGGAATTCCTCACAGGGACCTATTCTGGGGAGCCGTCCTGGGCAGGAGAACACACTGATTATTGCTAGGGGCAGGGCTATAACTGCTGGCAATAACCACATGAAAAGTCCAACAGACTGGTTGTACCCAAGTTGATTGATCAATCAAGTTAGCTACAATCAGCCTTCCCAAAAAACATGGTTCAAATTTCGGCCACTGCCTGCAGAACCAGTCGAGATTCGAACAGTCTATGGCCGGCTTAAAAGAAAAGTATAGGAATCCATTTTTTTTCAAATCATACTTACCTTGCTGGATACAGCATCTGTCCCCTACCGGCTTTAACACTGAGAACCGAGCGATCAAACGTCACTCGGTTATCAGTGCTCCCTGAGCAGAGAGCCAGTGACTCAGTCAGCAGCTCTCTGCTCTTCTCCCACCTCGCTCACTCACTGAAGTGTTGGGCTGTAAAGGGGATGGGAACGGCTGGCTCACGCTCTTAGTGGCTCTCTGAGAGGCTAAGCCCTGTGCAGGTCCAGGAATGTGGGTGGATCCCCAACATTGTCGCGATCTTGCCTGAGCCTGAACTGGCTTTGTGATGTCAGTAGACAGCAGGCTTCAGTCTGCTCTCTGTTGAAACCAAGTCACAAGAGTGCAGAACTAATTGCACTCCTGTGATCCACAGGAGAAGTACAGCTAAATGAGCTTTGGCTGTACTTCTCCTTTAACCCCCCTGGCGGTATTCCCGAGTCTGGCTCGGGGTGGAAGTTTTGTACCAAAAGCGGTAACCCCGAGCCAGACTCGGGACTGCATTGCTGAATGCAGGAGGAGGTTTACTTACCTTCTCCCTTGGATCCAGCGATGCCCCCCCGCTGTACGAGCGGCTTGTCCTCCGCTCGATTCATCACGGAGCCGATCTCCGTTCTCTGCGAGCGTTGCGACGCACGGGGACGGAGATCGGCGCCAAATTCAAAAAGTGAAACACACACATTACATACAGTATAATGTAATCTTACAGATTACATTGCTGTATGTAATAATTTCACATCCCCTTTGTCCCTAGTGGTCTGCCCAGTGCCCTGTATGCAATTTTATAATATAAAAACTGGTCTTTATGCCTGGAAACTGGAGATTGTCCATAGCAACCAAAACTGTCCCTTTACATCAAAAATTATTTTAGACCATCTAGAAAACAGCGATAATAAATTGGAATCACTCGCAGAATTGAGCGATACCGATTTGTGGGGAGATCCGTCATCAAATATTGAAAAGTAATGACAGTGACTATTCTGCAACTAAGCAAATTTCAGGGTTTTGATTTGATTACATTATTGAATCATTTTTATTATTGTTATATTATTATTTGGTATAATTATTTATAGTTATTTATTATATTATAATTTATGATTTCATTTTTCAAACTTTATCATACCCGGGATGTCTGCTAGACTCTGGTTTGAACAGATTTAAGTGAGTTATTCCTAAGAATTACAGGACTACAATATAAAACACCAAATTTTCATGCAAAATAACTGTACCGCTTTTAGCACCTAAAATCTGAAATAATCATACCGCCAGGGAGGTTAATGGTGTTTACAGTGCCCAGACTGTTATACGTTTCTCTGACAATAGACCAGCTGAATGTGCTGATACAATTTTTTCAGGCCTATTCACAACAATGCATTTTTAACTTGCATTGATACTTATTTACTTATACGTATTAAACTCAACACCCAAAAAATAATATATTGCAGCTTACCAGTCATATGTGGTGGCTGCATTCGTTTTTAATTTTTTTCACCTGGTGATCTGGCCAGTAACACACCTCCTGTATTAGGGTGCCGCCACTCTGGGTAAAGGAGCACAGAGCAGACAGCAGTATTGTTAATCTGGAGGGAAGAGAGTGTTAGATGTATCAGCTGAAAATCTTGTGGTCATTGCCTGTGTACTCGCTCCCACTTCCGGTCAGATGCAATCTGAGACATAAGCTTGCCCCTGCTTTTCCCACAATCTTCTGGGACACATCACAGGTCCCAAAAGACTACAGGATCATTCACAAGGCACTGCATGGTTCGTGCATGTGCAGTAGGAAACCTGCTGTGGAGCCGCAAGGCTTCACTTCCTTTTTCCCTTATTTGAGATGCTGGCGCCACATCCGAAGCCGCTTGAAGAAAAGGCTCCAGTGAGGACATTGCTGGATCCCTGTCCTTATAATAAAAGTCAGCAGCTACAATATTTGTAGTTGTGGACTTTTAATTTTGTGGGGGGGAGCCTGGAGCTCCTCTTTAACACCTAGACCTTTGTTTTCATTTTTCCATTCTAGATGTATGTCACAGAAGTAGAACATTTGAGAGAGGATTTGTGGCAAATATATCCTTGTTTTTTGTATTATTTTTACTGAAAATGTATGTAATATGAAAAAATAGAGAAATTGACACTGCAAATCTAATTATGATAGCAACAGCAGGACATTAATATTAATGTCAATTTATAAAAAAAAAAAAGGTTCTGCCAGCATGGCACATAAGCTGAAAACAGCCTTTGTGAAGATGTCAGTTGTTTACCATGATTCTCATTTGCTATTTTTACATGAGTGCATGTGCTCCTCCTCCTGTCTGAAGAGGCAGATTATTGTTGGTGATAATGTCAGATAAAAGCAGTGATATTATCCACTCTGTGGAAAGTGAATGGTATGCTTATCCAAGCCCAATTTCAGTGTAAGGCAGCCCATACATAATTTTTTTTCACTCATCCAGTGGGTTAAATGGAAAAAAAAAGATCCAATTTTCCCATCCACACATTCGAGGTGGATGGGGAAACCCTCCTACTGTGCCATTGTTTTCTGGCAGCGGGGAGCCTTCTTGCTGTCAGAAACCATGATTAGTGCTGCCAACTATAGCAGGTGGCACTGATCGATCTGTAAAAATCCAACAGGTCTGGTTGTACAGTCATACAACCAAGGTGTCCATACATGGATCGAAATTCATCCATTTATGGTCGACTTAAGAATCCATACCTTCCAGCTTTCTTCAGATATCTTGGCACGCTGCCATGCAATTAGGTTGGGGGTTTGTATTAAAGGGCCTTTGTTATTTAGAGTCTGAGTTTGTGTAATGTATAACCTGTACAGCAATGATGGTCAGCTTTCTTGATTTTGGGAGCCTTAATGTGGCCCTCAACATCACCAAAGTTGTGCACATAGAATTCTGTGAATATTCAAAGTCAGAGACAACAGACACACGACAAGATCTAGTGAAAGACTATGGGAATGACACAAGAAATGGTCAGAGCCTGAGAACATAATACAAGAGATGGTGCAAGACTGAAGACATGGTGCAGGAGATGGTGTGAGACTTCAGACATGATAAAAGAGATGGTCAGAGACTGCGAACATGATACAAGAGATGGTCATAGACTGCAGACACGATACAGGAGGTGGTTTGAGAGACTGCGGACACGCGGTACAGGAGATGGTGCGAGACTGCAGACATGATAGAGGAGATGGTCAGAGACTGCAGACACGGTACAGGAAATGGTACGAGACTACAGACATGATACAAGAGATGGTCAAGGAGAGTGGACTTGCTTCAGAGGACTGTCAGAGGCTATGAACATACTATAGGAGTTGTAGACTGGGACATGCTTTAGCAAACTGACATATTCCATGAGACTGCTAGAAATCACTGCTATAAAAGGGCAATAGGGAAGCACAGATTAGTGTTAGCAGGTGCCCAGAGGGCTGCACAAAATGTGCCAAAGGGTTGCATGTAGTTCCTGGGCTGTTGATTGGGCATCATGGCTATACACAGTCTGCAGCCCACAAACTACTCCATATCTACTGTGAGTGATATTCTCACTCACATAAACCTAAAGGAGCAACAACAACAAAAACACCTTAAAACTAAATATAAATTGAGAGCTAACACATTGAGAGAGAACACTATGCACATCCTAGTGCACAGACTGCCGCAGTAAGGGGTATGTATTATAAAGGCCCCCTACATTGCTGGTCAGTGGGAGGAATATGTTCCCAGTTGTCAGTAGTAGAAAAAGGGCCAGATGTCAGTGGGGAAGGATGGTTGGTGGGCAAAGAAAGGGTAAATTACATGGGATCATTGGGAGGAAAAATGCCCAGCATTGGTGGTCTGCAGAAGATAAAAATGCAAGGAAATATTTGTGGTGTCGGTATTCAATAGGAGGAAAAGTGCTGGAAGTTGGTTGTGTGTGGAATATAAAAAAAATTCCCAGTGTCAGTGGCAGAAAAAAATACCTGGAGTAAGTAGGCCATGGTAGGAAGAATGTCATGAGGTTGGCCCAGTGGCTAACAATGTATCGATAACCATTTGCATATAGCACAGATCTACCCTAAATTTGTAGAGCTACTTGTTCTAGGTTACGTACAAATTATGGAAAGAACAAAAAAACATTCCACTAGTATACTGTAAAGTATAATATCATTTTAGGTATATGACACTGCATCTATCACCAAGCCAAGAAACAAAGAGATTATCCCTAATCAAAACTCCAGACCCACTAGTGTACGACGCATTTACAGTCAACAGTATTTCCACCATGTATATACTAGTTTTAGACACCTTGCTTCTTAGTCTTGATCCCCTTTGGTACCTTACCGTAAACTGATTGGTTATCCTGCTTTCTTTCTCCACAAGCACGTTTTAAAACAAGTCTGTACTTTGCACTTAAAATAGCACAAAAATGTTGAAATAATAGTATACAAATTGAAATAAACAACTATAATTTAAGGCTGTATTGGTATGTACCAACTGGATGCAAAGTTGGTGTGTGGATCATAATAATGATTTGCAGTCTAGCTAGCAGTCGCTGCCAAAGTTCCCGAAAAACAAGTGGCCTTCAAAGTTGCCAATCAAAGAAATAATTTTTTGTTGTTAACCTAAAACCTATGTTTGGAAACAACCAAGAATTTGGGCTCGCTGTGGCACAAGTAGAGCAAGATAATATTCCTGGGTCCAGGTTTTCTGAATTTAAAGGGCAAGTTTACCTTTACACACATTTCCCAAAAAGGTCCCAGTGCGACACGGTCTCCCAAATATATTCCAATGCTTTGCACTGTTACTCAAACAAATACCAACCTTTTCAGCTATTCTATTGCCCTCCCCAATCCATCCTGTAGGTGGCAGGGCGCACCCATCGCTGTAATGTGTGGCCCCAGAAATCCATAAACAAGCACTCCTGTCCTCCCTTCCCACTTGTGCATGCACAGTAAGTGAGAGCAAATAGGTGAGGCCTACCATTTGCAGGACAGTTTGGGAATAACAATGGTGTCAGCAGCTGAAGAGATTTGGGGAACGGAGCACAGTATTTGAATATTATATAAAATTAAGGGCACTGTGGTGCATTGGGAAATGCATGTAAAAGTGAGGTTACCTTTTAGGGATCTTTTCAGACCTTTATAAAAAAGAAAAGACATATTTTCATGAGTTATGATGTTTGTATAGGATTGTATATTGTGTTATTATATTCTGGGCACAGATAGAATTAGCATCACTAAGAGTTTATACTGGGGCATATCAATCTATATAGTTGTCAGATTTATCAACATCATTGGTATACAGATATTTAAAGTAATTGTAAAGTCTCCTTTATTTTTTTTGCATACTTACCTATACTCTGCAATGGTCTTGCACAGAGCGGCCCTGAATCTCCCCCACTGGTGCTCTTGGATTTTCCTCCTCTCCATGTGTGCCTATAGCAAGCCACTTGCTATGGGGGCACACGCGCAGGCTTGATCCTGAACTGGGCTGTGTGCGTCCATAAACCGTGTCCATGTATTCTGACAGAGGAGCAGTCAGCTGGACTCTTCCACCACAAGAACACACAGATCAGTGCTGCAGCCAAAGTTTTCCAACAAGCATGTTATTGAGTAGTTGGTTTCCTACTGCACATGTGCGAGCTGTGCTGCACCTTGAGAATGGTCCTGTAGTCTTCTGGGACCTGTGATGTGTCCCAGAAGGCTGTGGCGGAGGGGGGGGAGCGAAATCTTAGCTCAGATTGCTGTGGTGAATCTGACCAGAAATAGAAGTGGGTAACTGTTAAAACCTAGTACTTGCTCTCCACCCCCCAAAAAAAGGGCCAAAAGTGGCAGTGGAGGGGGGAGGGTGCAAACAAGCAGAACTTCCCCTTCTGGGTGAAGTTCTGCTTTAAGATCTCTACCTTAACAGCCTATTAATATGGCCAATGGGTTGTACGTTGCAGATGCAGCTCTTTTCTTCACTTCTACATTTGTCTCTATTCTTCCCTATAGATCAGGGGTCTTCAAACTTTCTAGACAAAGAGCAAGTTCATTGTCCTTCAGACATTAGGGAGGACGGGACTATGGCCAGCCGTAATGGAAATTTTCCTGGCATCAGTGGGAATAAACATTGTCACATTTGGCATAAGGGGGAGAAGCACTTCCCCATCGTAATCATTGGGAGGAATAGTGCCCCATTATTAGTGTCAGTGGGAGATATTGTGCTTCATTGTTGGTCTCAGTTGGCAGAATAGTGTCTCGTATCAGTGGGAGGAGTAGTGCCCCATGGGCCAGATAAAAGCTGGCCCCAGGGCTGCAATTTGGAGACCATTGCTATAGATGAATGAATCTGTCACTCGCACATGCCTGTAATCAAATTAGTGTGCACATTGACACATTCCCCATACTTTGTGGCTGCTGATTTCTTTTTGTGCACTTACCTGTACAGTGAGTATATACGTTTCACAAATAAATAGTCTAGTAATTTTGTATATAAAAAAAAAGTGAACTTTACCAAATTCATATATGAAGACGGTGGAATGATAACACTGTTTGTGGAGCAAAAACCTTCATACAAGACAACCTTACGCATTACACCAAATCTTAATATTTGTAAAGACTGGCTTGCTGATTGACCTTATAAAGTTATAAAAATATGCAATTGTACAGATCTGCTCAGTGCTCAGAAATTTCGATATTTTCAAACAGCACAATTGTTTATTAATGCATAACTGTGGAGCAATGTGGTATGGCTCATAAATACAATATTTTGTCATCGGAAGAGCTATAGCGCAATACTCATTACTTACGTTAGTTGTGACTTGCCAGTCCTTCCTTTGAAGAGCACCAGCTGTAAAATGCATGTAGTGCATGTCTGTGCTGCACCACCCTACTACATACACAGGTGCAGAAGGGTCCACCAAGAAGCATGTCATTGCACAGCTAGCTTGCTCTACTTGTGCTTGACAACTTATATTCAACTTATATTCAGTATTAAGGTACCCATGTGTCAAGTGCATTTCAAAGCAATGGGTGTTAAAGTGACACTAAACTGATTGAAATTTTTTTTATTCAAGAATGTATTTTTAATGTATTGTTGAAAAAGTACCCCATATTGCCCTCAGCCTCCACCAAATCTCCAAATGTATATTTTTTTTTTGCTGCTGTGATCCGACTTCCTCTTGGGTGGCTGCATTTGTTCTTCACTCTATGGAACAAAGCCACGCATGCTTGCTCTCTCCTAGATAAAGTAGGTACAATGGACAATGAGATTTGTATTGTGCTTAGAGGAGTGCTAATTCTAAACAAACGGGGGGGAAAGGAAAGTTTTGGAGCTCACAGAGGACATTACAAGGGGCAGAAAAACACAGTAGGAAATATGTTCATGAAAAACAGTGGAAGCTTATGGTTTATTTTTTGGAGAAGCGTATATAGTTTAGTGTCACTTTAAAGTATGACTCTTTGGGAGCATTTATAAGCCTATATGGATGGGTTGTAATCTCTTCTACTATAGCATTAAACAAAATTAACCTCTCTTTTGGTCTGATTATGTCTGATTTTTGAATGTCAAAGCGGTACATTGTTTTGCACGGCAATTTGATATTTGATATTGTTGGCCTGTAATTCTTAGGCCGCGTACACACGGGCGGACTGTCTGACGGACTTGGTCCGCTGAAACGTGTTTCAGCGGACAGTCCGCTCGTGTGTGGGCTTCAGCGGACTTTTTCAGCGGACAGTCTGGCGGACTAAGTCTTTCGGAATTTCCGTAATATTGTCCGTCCAACTTTGGTTTCAGCGGACAGTCCGCTCGTGTGTAGGCAAGTTGGACGGACTAAGTATGGCGCATGCTCAGAAAGGATTTACACGGCCGAAGGTTGCATTGCAGTGTATTGGACGTCGTATTTCTAGTCCCGTCGTACGTGCTGTACACGTCATCGCGCAAGCTTTCAGCGGACTGTCTGTTCATCGTGTGTGGTCAAGTCCGTTCATTCAAAAGTAGGACGGACTGTCTGTCGGATTGTCTGACGGACTTAGTTGGCCAGACAGTCCGCCCGTGTGTACGCGGCCTTAGGAATAACTCACTTAAATCTGTCCAAACAAGAGTTTAGTAGGCATCCCGGGTATGATAAAGTTTGAAACATGAAATCATAAATTATAATATAATATATAACTATAGATAATTATAAAAATATATATAATAATAATAATACATTTTATTCAATAATGTAATCAAAAACACTGACATTTGTCCAAACAAGAGTGCAATATTACTAATCACTGTAATACTAGACACCGCATATTGGTTTAGTAATAAACCAATATGATACATTTTGAAACATGGGACTGCACAAAGTCCGACATCAAAATCAGGACAATGGAACCTGGTTTCCTTTCATATTTTTTTTCTACTGGCATCTCGCTTCAAGCAAACAAACTATGCACATCCTTGTAGGTCCTGACTTTTTCTCAGTTGGTGGGATGTAGACCATGAAGTGACGACCAGTCAGGTGTTCTTGGTTGACAATGCCAACAGCATAATGTCCAGCTCTATTCACAGCCATTGATGGTGTTTGGGGGTCCACAAAGATCAGTTCGGCAACTTTCCAAATGAAGTCAGAATGAATCACAGGCTTGTCGCTCTTTTTTTTTTAGCAGAATATAGGCATTCCACAAGCATTGTTCAAGAAGATGCCTGAAGATCTTCTTGTAGTACTTCTTTTGCTGTTTTCTTATTGCTGGGTAGAATGTCATTGCTTGGTCGGCTCTGTTGACACCTCCCATGGTGTTATTGTAGTCCATCACTACTTGTGGCTACATGATTTCTTTCCCAACTTTTGTGTGTACCATAACAGTGGTGGTATTATGAACTTTACTCATTAGGCACACATCTTTCTTGTCACCCCATCGCAGTGCCATCATTTTGCCTTTCTGCCAGGCAACCATTTCTTCAGTCCTTATTGCCAAACATTGGAGGCATGTCACGCCGGTTAGCCCTGGCGGTTCCATAGGCATCTATTTTGTTTTGCAGAAGAAACTCATAAAGTTCAAGAGATGAATAAAAGTTATCGGTTGTTATGCAATAACCCTGATTTAGCAATGGCTCGATGAGTGAAAGAACGGAAGATGTTGCCATTCCATAGATGCTGTATTTTGGATTGTATTTTGTTCCAGTGTATATAACTGAATTCCAAATGTAGCCAGTTGACGATTCGCATAGCATGTAGAATTTTACGCCAAATCTCGCTATCTTTGATGCAATGTATCATACCCTGCTGAGCTTTCTCTTCTATGTATCGTACCCAGCTGAGCTTTCCCTTGTATGTATCGTACCCAGCTGAGGTTTCCCTTGTAGGCCATTAGACTTTCATCTATGCTGATATCTCTTTCTGGCACTTAGCTCTGTTGGAAATTCTTTAGAATCATTTCAGATTCTTCCCAAATTTTCTTTAGTTCTGGTATAGGATGAGTGGTTTCATCAAATTCTTTGTTGTTTTTAAAGTGTAAATATTTCATGATCAGGGAAAATCTGTACTCTGATATGACCGTGCCAAAGAATGGAGTAGCAAGTAATTTATTGGTTGTCCAATACCACTTCTACAGTTTCCACCACTCCCTGAAGTATTATTAGGCCCAGAAATTTCCAAATGTCATCTTTGGTCACTGGTTACCACTTTCTGCTTCTTGGAAACTTTCGATGTGCAGTAGCCAATTGTGGCTCTTACTACCGGTTTGTCTCATTAACTATTTTTCTCCAATAACCTCATCGGCCAGAAATAGTTGTCAGTATGCCAAGGGGTTGTCATCTTCAGCATCTACTTTCATACCAGATGCTCCAGTAAATGGAAATCTTGGGGGCACTGTGTGATCCGTACTGCAGTCAATAGAGCACAAAGTTCGCACATCACTGAGTTCAGTCGCAGAATCGTCACTGTCGTCACTTTTAGTGTCTGATGACGAATTTCCCCACTAATCACTATCGCTCAATTCTGCGAGTGATTCTAATTCACTATTGCTTTTTTCTAGCTGGTCTAAAATCGCTTTTGACGTAGAGGGGCGCTTTTTGTATGCCATGGACGTTTTTAAGTTTCCAGGCAAAAAGAATGGCAGAAAAAATGGTAAAAGTACAGGCAGGGCACTGAACAAAGCACTAGGGACAAAAAGGAGGTCAAATGATTTGATACAGTAATGTAATCCTAACAGATTACAGTGTATTGTATGTGTGTGTTATGTATTTTACTTTTTTAATTTGCCGCCGGTTCTGCCCCCATGCGTCGCAACGCTTGCAAGGAACAGAACCCGAAACACTGAGGCATTGGTCACAGGATCTGTCTGGACACAGCGGGAGTACATTGCTAGAAAGTACCTGTACATGGATACTGCGCTGTAATCCCGAGTGTGGCTTGGGGTTACCGCTTTTGGTACTGAAAATTAACCTGGAGCCACACTCGGGATTACCACCAGGGAGGTTAATCCATATTGATGCAGTGCACACCCTGTGAAGAAAACAATAAAAGCAGCTGACAGAAAAGACCAGTATACAAATTCTGTTATATAAATGTATGGCAATTGCAATGCTAAAAGTAGCATAAAAATAGTATAAAAACTCAATCTTGTACCAAATTATAATATACATGATAAGGTATTTATTATAAGGTGCTAAAGTTGTAATAATTTGTAACTTCCATCATATGCATAGGATCTAACAGGATATTGATGATGTAAAAAAACTCCAACACCTCATAGTGCAACAGAATAAGTAGACATCTCTTTGTGAATGTAAACCGCCACCTCGTGCCAAATATAAGCTTATACTGGATAGAAGAACATGAAGACATATGATTTCTTATGTAGAACATAAAAGCCGACATATGGTTTTTTATGTAGAAAATAGAAGGCGACATATGATTTCTTATGTAGAACATAGAAGGCAACATATGGTTTCTTATGTAGAACATAGAAGGCAGCATATGATTTCTTATGTAGAACATAGAAGGTGACATGGTTTCTTATGTAGAACATAGAACAGTGCTCGACAAAACCCGGGCGCCAGGTCGCATTTGCGACTAGAATCAGCGACCTGGCGCCTGGGGCAGCATAGCTGGGGGTATCCTGTCTCCGTGGACCCCCCCGGCGCGATCACGACGGGCCGCGCCGCAGGCGGCCAGTAATTGAGCCCCTGGCTTTGAGGCCTTCTGTGATCCTATGGTTCCTTCTTTTTTTTTTTATTATTTATTCTAACACCCTAGAGAGTAAAATGGTGGTCGTTGCAATACTGTCTGTCACACCGTATTTGCACAGCGGACTTACAAGCGCACTTTTTTTGGGGAAAAATAATTTATTTAATAAAAAAAAAATAAGACAACAGTAAAGTTAGCCCAATTTTTTTTTTATATTGTGAAAGATAATGTTACGCCGAGTAAATCGATACCCAACATGTCACGCTTCAAAATTGCGCCCGCTCATGGAATGGCGACAAACTTTTACTCTTTAAAATCTCCATAGGCGACGTTTAAAAAATTCTACAGGTTGCACGTTTTGAGTTACAGAGGAGGTCTGGGGCTAGAATTATTGCTCTTACTCTACCGATCGCAGCGATACCTCACATGTGTGGTTTGAACACCGCTTTCATATATGCGTTCGCTTCTGCACGCAAGCTTGGCGAGACAGGGCGCATTTAAAACATTATTTTTTTCTTATTTTAACTTTTATTTTAATTTTTTTCACTGTTCTTTTAAAAAAAAATGTGTGTCACTTTTATTCCTATTACAAGGAATGTAAAAATCCCTTGTAATAGAAAAAAGCATGACATGTCCTCTTATATATGAGATCTGGGGTCAGAGAGACCTCACATCTCATATTTACACTAAAATGCAATTTAAAAAAAATTTGTCGTTTGAAAAAAATAAAATAAAACAAAATGTCCCTCTAAGAGCTATGGGCAATGACTTGGAGACAGGTGGGGGGCTGGGGGCTATCTTCCCCTCACTCGTCTCCATGTCAGGCCAGGGACAGGTCCAGATCGCCGTCCTGGGGACCTGGCTCCTAACTTTTTTAGCTGGCTCCTAGATTCCAAGCAAATTTGTCAACCCCTGACATAGAAGGCGACATATGATTTCTTATGTAGAACATAGAAGGCAGCATATGGTTTCTTATGTAGAATATAGAAGGCAACATATGGTTTCTTATGTAGAACATAGAAGGCAGCATATGGTTTCTTATGTAGAATATAGAAGGAAGCATATGATTTCTTATGTAGAATATAGAAGGCAGCATATGGTTTCTTATGTAGAACATAGAAGGCAGCATATGATTTCTTATGTAGAACATAGAAGGCAGGATATGATTTCTTATGTAGAACATAGAAGGCAGCATATGATTTCTTATGTAGAACATAGAAGGCAGCATATGATTTCTTATGTAGAACATAGAAGGCAGCATATGATTTCTTATGTAGAACATAGAAGGCGACATATGGTTTCTTATGTAGAACATAGAAGGCGGCATATGATTTCTTATGTAGAACATAGAAGGCAGTATATGATTTCTTATGTAGAACATAGAAGGCAACATATGATCTCTTATGTGGAACATAGAAGGCAACATATGATTTCTTATGTGGAACATAGAAGGCGACATATGATTTCTTATGTAGAAAATAGAAGGCAGCATATGATTTCTTATGTAGAACATAGAAGGCGACATATGATTTCTTATGTAGAACATAGAAGGCAACATATGATCTCTTATGTGGAACATAGAAGGCAACATATGATTTCTTATGTAGAACATAGAAGGCGACATATGGTTTTTATGTAGAACATAGAAGGCAGCATATGATTTCTTATGTAGAACATAGAAGGCGACATATGATTTCTTATGTAGAACATAGAAGGCAACATATGGTTTCTTATGTAGAACATAGAAAGCAACATATGATTTCTTATATGGAACATAGAAGGCGACATATGATTTCTTATGTAGAACATAGAAGGTAACATATGGTTTCTTATGTAGAACATAGAAAGCAACATATGATTTCTTATGTGGAACATAGAAGGCGACATATGATTTCTTATGTAGAACATAGAAGGCGACATATGGTTTCTTATGTAGAACATAGAAAGCGACATATGATTTCTTATGTAGAACATAGAAGGCAACATATGATTTCTTATGTAGAACATAGAAGGTAACATATGGTTTCTTATGTAGAACATAGAAAGCGACATATGATTTCTTATGTAGAACATTGGAAGTCTGCAGAGATTTTAGGGGAGAGAGGAGGAGGCAATACAGAAAAGTATTGGTAGGTTTCCTTAAACACAATACTACATGTGTTTATGTTATGAGCTTGAGGGCTATTATATAAGACTATCCTGTAGCTAGAAGTACTGGTCGGGTGAGTTTTTCTTTTATTAAGTTTCTTGATGATTCAGAGAATAGAGTGAAGTTAATATCTGTACCCTCCGGCACATCTGTTGTGCATCTCCATATCATGGTATGGTATTTGTGGCTTTTTTTCTATGGATGAAGCAATAGCATTCATTTGACAGCACTGTTTTATATTTCGCTACAGCCATGATGATGTTTGGAACTGTTGTATAGCCCATATCTTTTGGTGCAGGTTTTCAAAATATGCAGATTCCAACTCTACATTTAAAAAAATGACTGCATTTACAGTGAGTAAATGATAGATCCAGGAAATCTACACGCCTACCTTTGCTTTTACCAACTAATGATTTCTACAGTTTTGTATGATTTCACTTACAGGGTCCATTTAATAATACAGAGATAATATTGATAAGTATTTCACTTATGAAAGCCAGGAACATAGCCAAGGAAATCTTGAAAAATCTGGGATATCCCTATAAAGCAGGAATAGCTGTCAACTAGGGATGAACCCAGTAGCCCCCGGTTTGGTTCGCACCAGAACATGCGAACAGACAAAAAATTTGTGCAAACAGGCAAACACTATGGGGCACGAACGTTAAAAACCAAAAGTGTTCATTTTAAAGGCTTATATGCAAGTTATTGCCATAAAAAGTGTTTGGGGACCTGGGTCCTGTCCCAGGGGACATGTATCAATGCAAAAACAGTTTTTAAAATTGCAGTTTTTTTCAGGAGCAGTGATTTTAATAATGCTTAAAGTGAAACAATAAAAATGAAATATTCCTTTAAATATCATGCCTGGAAGTCCCCTTAGTCTGCCTGTAAAGTATCGCATATTTAACGTGTTTATAACACCGCAGCAAAATAAAATTTCTAAAAGAAAAAGTGACATTTAAAATTGCTTGCGGCTGTAATGTTTTGCTGGATCTCAAGGAGGTGGGATCTGTGGGCCTCCTTGTTAAAGGGGGTTTTCAGATTCCGATCTCGAAGTGCATTATGGGGCGTTTCGCTGAGCTTGAATTTCCCGCGAACGCCCCATATGTTTGGTTCATTTTAGAACAAACACCCGATGTTCGTCTCAAACTTACGTTCGACACGAACCCCGGGCTCATCCCTACTGTCAATTATTACTTGTTATGAAGCAGCAAACATTACATGGAATTTTATAATGTAACCTCTCAACAAAAGTCATAATCAACAATTCATTTTTTTTTACATTTCACAATTCATTTAAATCAATTCATTTATTGATACATATTTCCCAGTATCAAAATATCATAACAAAGTCACTGAATGACAGCATTTTCATTTTCAACCATCCTATTAAGATCAAACCATAACTCACAAATGTCTAAGCGAACATTATATACAGTGTGTGTGTTTGTGTATATATATATATATTTATATATACACAGTGCCTTGCGAAAGTATTCGGCCCCCTTGAACTTTTCAACCTTTTGCCACATTTCAGGCTTCAAACATAAAGATATAAAATTTTTATTTTTTGTGAAGAATCACCAACAAGTGGGACACAATTGTGAAGTGGAACGAAATCTATTGGATTTTTGAAACTTTTTTAACTAATAAAAAAATGAAAAGTGGGGCGTGCAAAATTATTCGCCCCCCTTGCGTTAATACTTTGTAAAGCCACCTTTTGCTGCGATTACAGCTGCAAGTCGCTTGGGGTATGTTTCTATCAGTTTTGCACATCGAGAGACTGAAATTCTTGCCCATTCTTCCTTGCAAAACAGCTCGAGCTCATTGTCAGGTTGGATGGAGAGCGTTTGTGAACAGCAGTTTTCAGCTCTTTCCACAGATTCTCGATTGGATTCAGGTCTGGACTTTGACTTGGCCATTCTAACACCTGGATACGTTTATTTGTGAACCATTCCTTTGTAGATTTTGCTGTATGTTTGGGATCATTGTCTTGTTGGAAGATAAATCTCCGTCCCAGTTTCAGGTCTTTTGCAGACTCCAACAGGTTTTCATCCAGAATGGTCCTGTATTTGGCTGCATCCATCTTCCCCTCAATTTTAACCATCTTCCCTGTCCCTGCTGAAGAAAAGCAGGCCCAAACCATGATGCTGCCACCACCATGTTTGACAGTGGGGATGGTGTGTTGAGGGTGATGAGCTGTGTTGCTTTTACGCCAAACATATCGTTTTGCATTGTGGGCAAAAAGTTTGATTTTGGTTTCATCTGACCAGAGCACCTTCTTCCACATGTTTGGTGTGTCTCCCAGGTGGCTTGTGGCAAACTTTAGACAAGACTTTTTATGGATATCTTTGAGAAATGGCTTTCTTCTTGCCACTCTTCCATAAAGGCCATATTTGTGCAGTGTACGACTGATTGTTGTCCTATGGACAGACTCTCCCACCTCAGCTGTAGTTCTCTGCAGTTCATCCAGAGTGATCATGGGCCTCTTGGCTGCATCTCTGATCAGTCTTCTCCTTGTCTGAGCTGAAAGTTTAGATGGACGGCCAGGTCTTGGTAGATCTGCAGTCGTCTGATATTCCTTCCATTTCAAAATGATCGCTTGCACAGTGCTCCTTGGGATGTTTAAAGTTTGGGAAATCTTTTTGTATCCAAATCTGGCTTTAAACTTCTCCACAACAGTATTACGGACCTGCCTGGTGTGTTCCTTGGTCTTCATGATGCTCTCTGCGCTTTCAACAGAACCCTGAGACTATTACAGAGCAGGTGCATTTATACAGAGACTTGATTACACACAGGTGGATTCTATTTATCACCATCAGTCATTTAGGACAACATTGGATCATTCAGAGATCCTCGCTGAACTTCTGGAGTGAGTTTGCTGCACTGAAAGTAAAGGGGCCGAATAATTTTGCACGCACCACTTTTCAGTTTTTTATTTGCTAAAAAAGTTTAAATTATCCAATAGATTTTGTTCCACTTCCCACTTGTTGGTGATTCTTCACAAAAATTTTAAAGTTTATATCTTTATGTTTGAAGCCTGAAATGTGGCAAAAGGTTGAAAAGTTCAAGGGGGCCGAATACTTTCGCAAGGCACTGTATATACCCTCAGCTTGAGGATAATGAACAAGAAATTATCTCTGACTTTAGCAGTTGGCAGGATGTGGTGCCTGACTCAAAAGTCAGAAAAGATGATTTTTGTATGGAACAACTAAGGCCGCGTACACACGGGCGGACTGTATGGCCTACTTAGTCCGTCGAAACACATTTCAGCGGACAGTCCGCTCGTGTGTGGGCTTCAGCTGACTTTTTCAGCGTGCAGTCTGGTGTACTAAGTATTTCGGAATTTCCGTAATTCTGTCCGTCATACTTTGGTTTCAGCGGACAATCCGCTCATGAGTAGGCTAGTTCGACGGGCTAAGAATGGTGCATGCTCAGAAAGGATTTACACGGCGGAAGGTTGCATTGCTGTGTATTGGACTTCCTATTTCTAGTCCCGTCGTACGTGCTGTACACGTCATCGCGCAAGCTTTCGATGGACTGTTTGTGCATCCGTGTGTGTCGAAAGTATGACGGACTGTCCGTCGGATTGTATGACGGACTAAGTAGGCCATACCGTCCGCCCATGTGTACGCGGCCTAAGAGACACCACACTCAATAGAGCCAGAGAAAATGTTACAATTATGGATGGGGAACCTGTTGAACCTAATGTAGGGGTGCATTTTTCCTACATGGCTCTTAAAAATAACTTGCTGTATCAGGTGGTAAAGCAAATGGAGGAGGAGGTGGAGCAGCTACAGTAGCGGTTCCCAAACCCTATCGCCGGATGGTATTAGATTTAGCCCATGGTCATGTAATCTGTGGACATCTGGATATAGAGAAAACAAAGGAGAGAATAACCCAGGCCTGGTTTACATGCAAATGCCAAAGAATATTGTGATTCATGCCCAGAGTGTCAATATTCTGTGCCATTTCCCCATTTCTGCAGTCCGCTGGTACCGTTAACAACAATTGAAGTGCATTTTGAAAGAATTGGCATGGATCTGGTGGGACCAGTAGTAAAGTCTGCCTGGGGCCATCAGCACCTATTGGTAATTTAGGACTTTGCCACATGATATCCTGAAGCCATTCCCATGCGTTATACCTCAGCTAAGACTATTGCCAAAGAGCTTGTCCAGGTATTTAGTCGAGTGAGTATTCAAAAATAATTATTAACAGAGTAAGGCACACCATTTATGTTCAGAGTCACTAAAGAATTTTGTAAGTTGTTCAAAATCTCCCATCTCCATACCTCTGTCTACCACCCCAAACTGATGGTCTTGTGGAAAGATTTAACAAAATGCTCAAAAACATGTTAAAAAGATGGTGAGGCCATACGAGAGGTACCTCAGGCATCTACGGGGTATTCTCCTTTTGAACTACTGTATGGTAGGCATCCCAGGGGATTTCTAGATGTTGCAAAAGAAACGTGGGAGGGAGAGACCACGCCTTACAGAAGCGTCTTGGAGCATATCTCACTAATGCAAGATAGAATCGCGGCTGTTATGCCGCTTGTACAGGAACATATGGAGCAAGCCCAGAAGGCCCAGAGGAGGATTTATAATCGGGGTACTAAGACCCAAACCTTCAACCCTGGTGATAGAGTGCTGGTACTAGTCCCCACAATTGAGAGTAAATATCTAGACAAATGGCAAGGTCCCTTTGAAATTATGGAAAGAATTGGGGAAGTAAACTACAAAGTTTACCAGCCAGAAAAAAGGAAACCAGAGCAAATATATCACATTAATCTCTTGAAACCTTGGATGGAGAGAGAGACTTTACTAGCAATCCCAACACCCCAAAAGGACATGTCCCCTGGGACACCTATGGTACCCAAAACTAAAACCTTGTCAGTGGCCAAACAGAAGGTCATTAACCACTTTCAGACCGGACCATTTTGCTGGTAAATGACCAGAGGTCTTTTTACACTTTGGCACTGCGCTGCTTTAACTGGTAATTGCGCGGTCATGCAATGTTGTACCCAAACAAAATTTGCGTCCTTTTCTTCCCACAAATAGAGCTTTCTTTTGATGGTATTTGATTGCCTCTGCGATTTTTATTTTTTGCGATATAAACGTAAAAAGACCGCAAATTTTGAAAAAAAATGATATTTTCTACTTTTTGTTATTAGAAAAATCCAATAAACTCAATTTTAGTCATACATTTAGGACAAAATGTATTCAGCCACATGTCTTTGGTAAAAAAAAAGTCAATAATTGTATATTTATTGGTTTGCGCAAAAGTTGTCACATCTACAAACTAAGGTACGTTTTCTGGAATTTACGCAGCTTTTAGTTTACGACTGCCTATCTCATTTCTTGAGGTGCTAAAATGACAGGGCAGTACAAAACCCCCCCAAATGACCCCATTTTGGAAAGTAGACCCCCTAAGGAAATTGATAAGAGGCATGTTGAGCCCATTGAATATTTTATTTTTTTGCCTCAAGCGATTGAATAATGACAAAAAAAAAATTTTTTTTTTTTTTTTACACAAAGTTGTCACTAAATGATATATTGCTCACACATGCTATGGGCGTATGTGAAATGACACCCCAAAATAAATTCTGCTGCTTCTCCTGAGTACGGGGATACCACATATGTGGGACTTTTTGGGAGCCTAGCCGCGTACAGGGCCCCGAAAACCAAGCACCGCCTTCAGGCTTTCTAAGGGCGTCAATTTTTGATTTCACGCCTCACTACCTATTACAGTTTTGAAGGCCATAAAATGCCAAGATGGCACAAAACCCCCACAAATGACCCCATTTTAGAAAGTAGACACCCCAAGCTATTTGCTGAGAGGCATGTTGAGTCCATGGAATATTTTATATTTTGCCACAAGTTGCGGGAAAATTACAAACTTTTTTTTTTTTTTTTTTTTTCACAAAGTTGTCACTAAATGATATATTGCTCATGCATGCCATGGGCATATGTGAAATGACACCCCAAAATAAATTCTGCTGCTTCTCCTGAGTACGGGGATACCACATATGTGGGACTTTTTGGGAGCCTAGCCGCGTACGGGGCCCCAAAAACCAAGCACCGCCTTCAGGCTTTCTAAGGGCGTTACAGTTTTGAAGGCCATAAAATGCCAAGATGGCACAAACCCCCCCCCCCCAAATGACCCCATTTTAGAAAGTAGACACCCCTAAATTTAGGGGTACACTAGTGAGACTAGGTAATAAATGGCGGGTGCCCTGAAACTATAAAAAAATAACTAACCAACCAGCGTCACCTGTAACAGTTATATGGTGATCACTGGTGAAAGGGTTAACTAGGGGGCAATCAGGGGGCTTTATGCGGTAGTATATGGGGGTCCCTGGCGCTATAAAAAGCTGCGGCGAACCTAAATACCTACCTGCCTAACTAGCGTCACCTGTGACACTAATACAGCGATCAGAAAAACGATCGCTTATTAGGCTGGGTTCACACTGGAGCGATGCGGGAACGCCACGAATCCGCGGCGGGTTCCCGCATCGCATGCCTCCCGGCGGCAGTTCACACTGCCCTATGCGAACTGCTGGGAGTGTCAGTGAAATGTTACTGACACCCCCAGATCAGTTCGCATATCGCAGTGCGATCTGCAAACTCGGATCGCATGGTGTGAACACCCATGCGATCCGATTCTGCTGCGGGCCAAAAAAAGGGTCCCGTGCGAATTTGCGGCGGGTGCGGCGGGTGTGGCGGGTGCGGCGGGTGCGGCGAATGGCTGAACTCGAATCGCACAGAGATCTGATGTGATTTGCACTGCAGTGCGGTGCGAATCACATTCGTTCTCATAAACCGCTGCAATGTGAACCCAGCCTTAGTGACACTGGCGACGGGGGGTGATCACGGGGTTAAACCTTTATTGGGGGGGTTAGGGGGGTACATTAGAACTAAAGGGGGCTAACCCTAACTGCCCTAACAGTTATTACAGTCACAAATGACACCAATGCAAAAAAAAAAAAAAAAAAAAAAAAAATGACATTGGTGTCACTGTGACTGGGGGGCAGGGGTAATTGGGGGGGTGATCGGGGGGTAAAGGGGGGGTGTGAGTGTGCCTGGCATGTTCTACTGTGTGTGGGATGTGTTGGTGCAACTCACTGATCCGCTCTCCTCCGTGTCGGAACGAAAAATACCGACACGGAGGAGAGAATACATCACTTCCTCTCCTGTGTTTACATTACAGGAGAGGAAGTGATGTCACCGGGGATTTCCATTCGTCGGGAGCGATCGCGAGGGGGTGGCCATGAATGAATGGCCGTCCCCTCGTCCGGGATCGCTCCCGAACGAAAACCGACCGCCGCAGGCACCGGGCGGGGGCCCGATCGGGCCCCCGACCCGCGGGAGGCAAAGGACGTACATATATGTGCTTATGCCTGCCCGTGCCATTCTGATGACGTACATCGGCGTGAGGCGGTCGGCAAGTGGTTAAAGAGTTTGTGAGTAAAAATAGAGACTTTTTCTCTCACTTGCCCGGACTGAGCACAGTTAATCAGCATGACAATTATGGAACCAGGTAAATGTAAAGCCCTATAGAATACCCAAAGCTAGGCGAGAAGCAGTTGCAAATGAAGTAAAGAAGATGTTAGAGTTGGATGAGATAGAGGAGTCCCACAGTGACTGGTCAAGTCCCATAGTGTTGGTCCCAAAATCAGATGGAACTATAAGGTTTTGTAATGATTTCAGGAAGTTGAACAGCGTGGCCAAATTTGATGCATACCCAATGCCTCGTGTCGATGAGCTTGTTGACAGATTGGGAAGTACCCGATAAATAACTACTTTAGATCTGACTAATGGTTATTGGCAGTTACCCCTAACAGAATCTGTAAAAGAGAAAACATAATTTTCTACCCCCGAGGGGTCTTTCCAGCATAAGCGAATGCCTTTTTGTTTGCATGGTGCTCCTGCATCATTCTAGAGAATGATAGGTAAGACATTAAGACCACATGGCCAATACGTAACCACCTATTTGGACGATGTAGTCATCCACAGCCCAGATTGGGAACCTCATTTGCCTGGGTGCAAGCAGTGGTAGATTCCCTTAAGAAAGCAGGGCTCACTGCGAACCCCAGAAAGTATGCCATAGGCTTGGAGGAGGCCAAATACCTTCACTACATTTCGGTCGAGGGCTGATCAAGCCTCAGATCAATAAAATTGAGGCGGTTAAAAAGTGGCCCTGACCTATAAATAAAAAGCAAGTTTGTGCATTTCTTGGGATCATAGGATAATACAGGCGTTTTATACCCAATATTGCCACCATTGCAGCCCAAGTCATTTTATATCATCATTATTATCATGATAATCACACAGTACAGGATCTGTGGCTCAACGCACCTGTACTGTGTGATTATCATGATGATTGGTAATTGTAATATGGCACATGGAGGCGGTTAATATACTCACTGATGTTTTAGTGACCAGTGGCAATTAATTAAGCCCTTTGTGCTGCATACGTGGCAGTGTTTATAAAGGGGGTTAATTAACACTGATGGTGCCACTGTTATTAACCACCTCAATACAGGGCAGTTACACCCCCTTCCTGCTCAGGCCATTTTTCAGCTTTCAGCACTGTCACACTTTGAATAACAATTGCCCGGTCATGCTACATTATTTTCTTCACACAAATAGAGCTTTATTTTGGCGGTATTTAATCACTCCTGGGTTTTTTGTTTTTTGCTTAAAAAAAAAAAAAAAAAAAAATACCAAAAATTATGAAAAAAAAAAGTTTTTCTTAGTTTCTGTCAGTAAATTTTGTAAATAAGTAATTTTTTCTCCTTTACTGATGGGCACTGATGAGACAGCACTGATGGGCACTGATAGGCTGCACTGATGGGGACTGATGAGGTGGCACTTATGGGCAATGGTGAGGTGGCACCTATGGGCACTGATTAGGTGGCACTGATGAGGAGGCACGAATATGCCGCACTTATGGGAACTGATATGTGGCACTGATGAGCTCTGATAGGCTGCACTGATGGGTGGCACTGGTGAGCACAGGGCACAGATAGGTGGCACAGGTGGGCTCAGATAGACAGCATTGGTGGGTACAGGTAGGCTGCACTGATGGGCAGCACTAATAGCCAGCACTGACTGGCATCACTAATGGCCACTGACTGCTGGCACTTGTAGGCACTGATTGCTGGCACTTGTGGGCACAGATTGTGGGCACTGGGTGGCACTGATTGCTGGCAGTGGTGGGCAATCATTGCTGGCACTGGTAGGCACTTAATTGTAATCAGGGCACTGATGATCAGTGCCCTGATTACATACCTAGCTGTCCCCTTTGAGGAGATGCTGCTGATCGGCTCTCCTCTCCTCACACTCGGGCAGTTTGAGGCGAGGAGCGCAGATTACCAGCATCTCCGTGTTTACATGTGACCAGCTGTGATTGGACACAGCCAATCGCATGGTTAAAGAGCCATAACCACGGCTCTTTACACAGATTGGGGTCATGCCATGTCCTAGCGAGAGCGGTCGTTCTGGGAGGCCTTCATATGACGTCCACCCAAAGCGAGAGCCGCACCACCCAGCCATCATTTGACAGTGGGCGGGCGGCAAGTGGTTAATGCAGCAAAAAGGGGTTAATTGCTACTGGTCACTAATACATCAATGAGTACATTCACTCCCTCCAGTGCCATATTGCAATTGCCATTGTGAATGATTTCCCCTCCCCTCCCCCAAAGCGTTAACCACTTCACACAGCTAAGACAAGGTGTTAGTTAAGGCATTGTTGTGTTAATGAGTTAAGTGATCTCTCACTTGCATTGCACTTGAGCTCTGGCTACAGGTCCTATCGGCAGCATCTTGTCTTCAGTCCTGCGCTCCCGGCCTCTGAATTATGACATCACACCAGCCGGGACTAGGAAGCTCCTGTTGGGTGGAGATAACTCCGCCTGACAGGGAAGTGAAGTGACACTTGCACCACTCTGCTGCAACTCTGCCAGTAATGTTAATGTGTAGCAGCGGCCCAGGTGTCACCACGATCCACACCCCCATAGTGACGCCACACTGGGCCCCTCTAAATGAACTGATGGGGCCCAGGGAATATATTTTAGGCCTCCTGGGAGTCGGGGAAGCAGAAATAGTCCCTGTAGCTGCATTTAGATGATGCCTCGTAACTCAAATCTGGTGAGGTGACGGAGGAAGAAAGCCTTGGAGTCTGTATTATTTTCTGGGGGGTGCCAATTACCCCGTTGCCTCCCCCCTGGGCCCAACCCTGGTATTAAGGCAAAGCAGATAGTACTGTTCAGAAAAAATGCACGTTTTGGGTTTTGATCTACAGAACATACAAATCACTAAAATACATATTGTTTTGGAATGGGAAAACAAAACTGGTTACTGCTTTCGTAAATCTGCTGATGTAAGTGATCTCTAGAATATTTTGTCCCTACAGCTGGTATGATTTCATAACTTTGCCTCACCTCTGCTGACTTATTTAATGTTTGGATATCCACTTAATTGTTGTGATTCCGAGCTGGCTTTTTGCCCAGTGAGACATCCGTGTGAACAAACATGAACTTCCTTCCTGCTCACTTTCATCTATCGGAGAAGCATTATCAGAAAAAGACTGATGGTTTTCACTACTATCATATAAATGTAATTTTAAAGTAAGACTGTTAAAAGACTGAGAATATGATGGAAGAATTAAATACAAAAGGATGTGGCACCAAGGCAATGCACAAAGTATATACCAAAATGGTATTACTAATCTTACAATACTAAGTAAAAAAACACGCAAAATATAATAACAACTGAGTTACAATTTGACAATATGCACATATCATACCACTTCTAAAAATGGCATTGGATTTCTTATGATGGAAAAATTGTATAATGTCTGGCCACCATTAATAAGTGTCTCTTTTGGTCCTTTGATACAGCCAAATGTACAGAGAGGGCAAAGTTAAGGTTAATTTTACAAAAAAAAAGTTGAGATTCACTTAGCATCAGCAACCTATATATCTCTGGATCTAAGGAGCCTTTGGACATTTGGCTGGTTTTGTTTGAGTATTCCTCCAGTGGTGACAGAGAAAGTTGGTTTTGCTGGCCGTACTTTCTGTTTTGACAACCCAAATTCCCTTGCTTCTGGTACTAGTTTTAAAAGATATAAAAAGTGAGTAAAATATCTCAAACAGCATTACAAACCTGACAGAGGTTCTAATCCTTACTAAACTCTATTTAAAACTAAATTGAGGCTTTGACTGGGGCTGGGCTTTGCAAGGAAAACATTATTACACAGTGCACATTCCATTTCCATCAATATAATTTCTTTTTTTGGTATCATTTATAGATTAAAAAAATGTATGTAATTTACAGTGGCTAGCAGTTTTTCACATGTGGATAAGTGCTTTTACAATGAAGCATACTAAAGCTACTAAAAAGTTGATTTTTCTTAAAAGTGTATGTGACAGTTTAAGGCTTTATCAATATTTGTTTTAAGTACAGGAAATCTTTACAGGGAATACTGCAGGAGGAATCAGACATTTTGAACTTTCATAGGGAGATCTTGCTTCAGGAGTTCCAAGAGAATTAGTAGATAAATTCTACAATGGTGCACACATTAGCAATGTATTAGCTTTTGGGGTAAAAGTTATCTTTCTGCAGCAACGTCCCGGGGTCCCTGTAGCCCAATGGTGACTTTCAGAGTTAAGGACAGCTGACATGTTTCAGTGTAGAGTGGGTTACAAGGCATGGTTGGTGTAATGCAAGATGAACAGGTGGGCGCCAGCCAATTTTGGATGCAAAAAGATTTATTGTCTCTTAAACAGAACTGTGGGAGAGAGGATTAGGGCCAAGACACTCTTAGGTAGATGCAATGTTAATTGGCAGATGAAGGCCTCCAGCTGGACACCACTTCTGTATAGGCAGGATCACTGTCTCCTATGGCAACAATCTTGTAGCTGTTACTAACAGTAAAGGTATTCAACTATCTGCAACACGAACAGTTCTCTGTACCCCACACTCACTCACTGTGGGTCTTCACTCAATGAGCTCGCACTCTCCCACTCTCTCTCTAGACTTCAGATCCAATAGCCACTGGATCCCCTGAGCTCTTTCACTGTAGCACTCAGTATCTTCCTCAGGCGTCACCCCCACTTCACTGCTGGGTCCCTGGCTGGGCACTCACAGATACTCCTCAAGCTTCACCCCTGCTGATATATTAGGTCCCTGGCTTGGCACTCCACAAGCATCACCTCTGCTGTCCGGCTGGGTCCCTGACTAGTCACCTACTGATGCTTTGCCACCGTCCCCGGTTGGTGAGAAGTGTGCTCTGGTACTAGCCTCAGCTCATTCACTGTGGTCTCCGGTAGCAAGGTGGATGGTCCCTTTGTGGCGACAGCTTACACTCTACCTCCAACCACCATGGGTTCCTCAGCCTGCGGAACCGTTACTTCCGGTTAGATTGAAAGCCCGCAGTCCCAACCCTGCACTACTTCTGCATATGCTCTCAGATAGCCTAGCAGCCAGATGTCCCTGGGATAGGCCTTAGGTTTCTGGCCTAGCACCTCACGACAATATGACGCATGTCCACCCAGACAGCCATCCAGGTGGCACAGAACCCCAATCACCTGACTCCACCCAAATAAATAGGTTCTCCCAGCAGGCCAAGGGACCCAAGAAAATCTCTGCCCATTGGCTGAGACACCCCATTCATACCTAATCTGTCCTTGTGGTGTTCTTGTCTTATCTAATGTCATCAGATATCCATCTAGTGACAGAAAAGAGGAGTGCAACAATTCCAGAATTAGGGCAAAATCAATTGACCTCCTAACAATTGGCCAAGGCAACTATCACTTGGCAAATAAATATAACAACAACCCTGCCAAAACATCAGGGTGCTACATCTGTAAAGTCTAACGTTACTGTTAGTGTTATTCAAGTCAAAAGTCCAGGGTACAAGACCAAATATCAGCAGGATATTTGTAAAAAATGCAGTTACAGGGGTTGATTTACTAAAACCGAAGAGTGCAAAACCTGGTGCAGCTGTGCATGGTAGCCAATCTGCTTCTAACTTCAGCTTGTTCAATTAGGCTTTGGCAACAAAATCTAAATCTGATTGGTTTCTCTGCAGAACTGAACCAGATTTTGCACTCTCCAGTTTTACTAAATCAACCCCACAATGAATTTTATGGATGACTGCTGTCTGTATATATATATATATATATATATATGTGATCACCTTCCATCATAACCAAATGGCCACTGTGATAAGAGGCTATGCAACTGAGTAGCATAAGGTGTCACCTGACTGGATCTTGTCCAGCTTAGCCAGTATGTACACTATGGGGTTGATTTACTAAAACTGGAGCTTGTAAAATCTGGTGCAGCTCTACATAGAAACCAGCTTCCAGATTTTTTTGTCAAAGATTAATTAAACAAAGTTAGAAGCTGATTGGGTACCATGCACAGCAGCACCAGATTTTGCACTCTTCAGTTTTAGTAAATCCACTCCTATGCCTCCTCATCGATCTTTTCTGAAACCAAAAGGGTGATGATCACGTTGCCATTTATTAACTTTGCTGGGTAACTGACATTGCTATTAGTTCCCTATTACTGTTATTCACACGCTTCTGCTCTTTAGAGTACTCTGCAGCTGTATTGTGAAATACATTCCTGGCAGAAAGATGCTGGTTCCAAGGAGGCAGATGAAGCAAACAGCCAGCCAGCATAAATCTTACCATCATTACAAAGACAGGCAAAGCATGTGAAGGTTTAACCTGTGTAGCAGCTGAACGAGCGAAGACCTTGTCCCTCGTGCAGTAAATTACATTCTAACAGTGATGTTTATCAGGAAAATATGCTGGTTCTTGGCGTATGAACATAAACAATCCACTAAAGACAGGTAGACGTATGAGAGACAATGTTGTGTAGAAGAAACTTAACATAGTCAAGTTATGTGTAGAAGAAACTCAACATCATTATGCTATACAGGCAATACAGACAAGATCACAGATGTTATCATTTGAGTTTTCAGTCAGTAAAATATAGTTGTTCGTGGTTAAGGCTACCAAAACCTGAATTTAAAATTCTCCAAAGTGTGGGCGACTGTAGGGTACTCTTTTTGTACAATTATTGCTCCCCTCACTTGGTAAAGTTTGGTACTATACACATATGTGATCTGTAGCTCTTTATATTCCATCAATGCTTAATAATCCCAGTCTGGCCCTATTTGAAATATACAAGGAAAAGAGAGAGCACGGCTGCCCTAGCCGGATGTTTGAGATAGGTGCAGCACCTAGAGCAAGAGAACTTTTTCTATATAGATTGTGAACATTTCAGAGTTGGTTGTGGGGTCAGCGCTGACTTTGTTTTTTTGTGTTTGGCCCTATTTGAAGCCCCCTTTCAGTGTTTCTGTATTGTCCCTTTCTTTCTTCTTCCAACCCACTATAAATAATTATAAAATGCTATTTTGCCACATTGCCATGTAAATTGTTCATATTTGTTTTACTTTTCACAGTATATCGCTTTGTAATCAATTATCCTTTGTAGAAGAAAGGTAAAAATATGTCTGTGTAAGAATCTTCAGCCAAAGACTGACCAGCATGAAATCAGTGATATTGTCACATTCGTTTTTAGCACTCAGGGCTTGACTCAAACATTTTTAGTACAGGCCTCAAATTTACCAAGATATGCCCCCTTTTATAATGGTCCTTTATAAAAGCCCTATTATAACTTAATACTGACCCTCCCTAATGCAAACGTACCCCTCATGTTTGCATACTGACCTTTCTTGCGCTGGCATCCTCTACACCAAAAGATAACAATGAATATACGGTTTTGAACAATATCCTAGATGCGATTGGGCTTCTGTAAGAGCACTAACCCACAAAACTCCACAACTATCTATAGCCCATGGGACTTTTATTGAGCCACAACACCAAGGTAAAATATAAGAAAATGTATTACATGAAAAAATGTATTTAATATTATAAAACACATATCATTATACATGTATATCAACAGTTAAAAAACATCATCAAATGGCATTCAGAAACCTTCAAGTTTGAAAAGACCTGACATCAACATATGACAACTGAGCTGATACTGTCCATCAATCAAGATGGTCTTTGCTTAGATCCTCTATGCGTTTCGTGAGATAAAAACTTGCTTCCTCAGGAGGAACACACAGGTATATCTGAAGATAAAAGGCATATGAGATGTTAAAAGGCTGACAGCTTAATAGCTGCATACACCAGCTCCTAATAAGTATGTTTCGTTTTGTGTGGCATTAAGTCTTCATAATCAACAGCACTAGTCACTTTGTTTTATTGTCTTAAGAGACACATCTTTGTTGTTTAACCAGTTGCCGACCGCCGCACGCCGATGTACGTCGGTACAATGGCACGGGCAGGCATAAGGACATACATGTACGTCCCTTGCCTCCCGCGGGTCGGGGGCCCGATCGGGCCCCCGCCCGGTGCCTGCGGCGGTCGGTATTCATACGGGAGCGATCCCGGACGAGGGGACGGCCATTCATTCATGGCCACCCCCTCGCGATCGCTCCCGACGAATAGAAATCCCCGGTGACATCACTTCCTCTCCTGTAATGTAAACACAGGAGAGGAAGTGATGTATTCTCTCCTCCGTGTCGGTATTTTTCGTTCCGACACGGAGGAGAGCGGATCAGTAAGTTGCACCAACACTCTACACACACAGTAGAACATGCCAGGCACACTCACACCCCCCCTTTACCCCCCGATCACCCCCCCAATTACCCCTGCCCCCCAGTCACAGTGACACCAATGTCATTTTTTTTTTTTTTTTTTTTTTTTTTGCATTGGTGTCATTTGTGACTGTAATAACTGTTAGGGCAGTTAGAGTTAGCCCCCTTTAGTTCTAATGTACCCCCCTAACCCCCCCAATAAAGGTTTAACCCCGTGATCACCCCCCGTCGCCAGTGTCACTAAGGCTGGGTTCACATTGCAGCGGTTTATGAGAACGAATGTGATTCGCACCGCACTGCAGTGCAAATCACATCCGATCTCTGTGCGATTCGAGTTCAGCCATTCGCCGCACCCGCCACACCCGCCGCACCCGCCGCAAATTCGCACGGGACCCTTTTTTTGGCCCGCAGCAGAATCGGATCGCATGGGTGTTCACACCATGCGATCCGAGTTTGCAGATCGCACTGCGATATGCGAACTGATCTGGGGGTGTCAGTAACATTTCACTGACACTCCCAGCAGTTCGCATAGGGCAGTGTGAACTGCCGCCGGGAGGCATGCGATGCGGGAACCCGCCGCGGATTCGCGGCGTTTCCGCATCGCTCCAGTGTGAACCCAGCCTAATAAGCGATCATTTTTCTGATCGCCGTATTAGTGTCACAGGTGACGCTAGTTAGGCAGGTAGGTATTTAGGTTCGCCGCAGCTTTTTATAGCGCCAGGGACCCCCATATACTACCGCATAAAGCCCCCTGATTGCCCCCTAGTTAACCCTTTCACCAGTGATCACCATATAACTGTTACAGGTGACGCTGGTTGGTTAGTTATTTTTTTATAGTTTCAGGGCACCCGCCATTTATTACCTAATAAAGGTTTAACCCCCTGATCACCCGGCGGGTGTCATTTGTGACTAATAACTGTTAGGGCAGTTAGGGTTAGCCCCCTTTAGTTCTAAGGTACCCCCCTAACCCCCCCAATAAAGGTTTAACCCCGTGATCACCCCCCGTCGCCAGTGTCACTAAGGCTGGGTTCACATTGCAGCGGTTTATGAGAACGGATGTGATTCGCACCGCACTGCAGTGCAAATCACATCCGATCTCTGTGCGATTCGAGTTCAGCCATTCGCCGCACCCGCCGCACCCGCCGCAAATTCGCACGGGACCCTTTTTTTGGCCCGCAGCAGAATCGGATCGCATGGGTGTTCACACCATGCGATCCGAGTTTGCAGATCGCACTGCGATATGCGAACTGATCTGGGGGTGTCAGTAACATTTCACTGACACTCCCAGCAGTTCGCATAGGGCAGTGTGAACTGCCGCCGGGAGGCATGCGATGCGGGAACCCGCCGCGCATTCGTGGCGTTCCCGCATCGCTCCAGTGTGAACCCAGCCTAATAAGCGATCGTTTTTCTGATCGCTGTATTAGTGTCACAGGTGACGCTAGTTAGGCAGGTAGGTATTTAGGTTCGCTGCAGCTTTTTATAGCGCCAGGGACCCCCATATACTACCGCATAAAGCCCCCTAATTGCCCCCTAGTTAACCCTTTCACCAGTTATCACCATATAACTGTTACAGGTGACGCTGGTTGGTTAGTTATTTTTTTATAGTTTCAGGGCACCCGCCATTTATTACCTAGTCTCACTAGTGTACCCCTAAATTTAGGGGTGTCTACTTTCCAAAATGGGGTCATTTGGGGGGGGTTTGTGCCATCTTGGCATTTTATGGCCTTCAAAACTGTAACGCCCTTAGAAAGCCTGAAGGCGGTGCTTGGTTTTCGGGGCCCCGTACGCGGCTAGGCTCCCAAAAAGTCCCACATATGTGGTATCCCCATACTCAGGAGAAGCAGCAGAATTTATTTTTGGGTGTCATTTCACATATGCCCATGGCATGCGTGAGCAATATATCATTTAGTGACAACTTTGTGAAAAAAAAAAAAAAAAAAAAAAAGTTTGTAATTTTCCCGCAACTTGTGGCAAAATATAAAATATTCCATGGACTCAACATGCCTCTCAGCAAATAGCTTGGGGTGTCTACTTTCTAAAATGGGGTCATTTGTGGGGGTTTTGTGCCATCTTGGCATTTTATGGCCTTCAAAACTGTAATAGGTAGTGAGAAGTGAACTCAAAAATTTACGCCCTTAGAAAGCCTGAAGGCGGTGCTTGGTTTTCGGGGTCCCGTACGCGGCTAGGCTCCCAAAAAGTCCCACATATGTGGTATCCCCGTACTCAGGAGAAGCAGCAGAATTTATTTTGGGGTGTCATTTCACATATGCCCATGGCATGCATGAGCAATATATCATTTAGTGACAACTTTGTTAAAAAAAAAAAAAAAAAAAAAAAGTTTGTAATTTTCCCGCAACTTGTGGCAAAATATAAAATATTCCATGAACTCAACATGCCTCTCAGCAAATAGCTTGGGGTGTCTACTTTCTAAAATGGGGTCATTTGTGGGGGTTTTGTGCCATCTTGGCATTTTATGGCCTTCAAAACTGTAATAGGTAGTGAGAAGTGAACTCAAAAATTTACGCCCTTAGAAAGCCTGAAGGCGGTGCTTGGTTTTCGGGGCCCCGTACGCGGCTAGGCTCCCAAAAAGTCCCACATATGTGGTATCCCCATACTCAGGAGAAGCAGCAGAATTTATTTTGGGGTGTCATTTCACATACGCCCATAGCATGTGTGAGCAATATATCATTTAGTGACAACTTTGTGTAAAAAAAAAAAAAAAATTTTTTTTTTGTCATTATTCAATCGCTTGAGGCAAAAAAATAAAATATTCAATGGGCTCAACATGCCTCTTATCAATTTCCTTAGGGGGTCTACTTTCCAAAATGGGGTCATTTGGGGGGGTTTTGTACTGCCCTGCCATTTTAGCACCTCAAGAAATGAGATAGGCAGTCGTAAACTAAAAGCTGCGTAAATTCCAGAAAACGTACCTTAGTTTGTAGATGTGACAACTTTTGCGCAAACCAATAAATATACAATTATTGACTTTTTTTTTACCAAAGACATGTGGCTGAATACATTTTGGCCTAAATGTATGACTAAAATTGAGTTTATTGGATTTTTCTAATAACAAAAAGTAGAAAATATCATTTTTTTTCAAAATTTGCGGTCTTTTTACGTTTATATCGCAAAAAATAAAAATCGCAGAGGCAATCAAATACCATCAAAAGAAAGCTCTATTTGTGGGAAGAAAAGGACGCAAATTTTGTTTGGGTACAACATTGCATGACCGCGCAATTACCAGTTAAAGCAGCGCAGTGCCAAAGTGTAAAAAGACCTCTGGTCATTTACCAGCAAAATGGTCCGGTCTGAAAGTGGTTAAGAATCTAAGCACAGCATATTTGGCTTACTTTAGGGATAATAAATAGGTAATTTTTGTTGTGACGGTTTGGAATTTTTGGTTCTTGTCTTTCATTGTAATCTGTTGGAATGCTTGAAGATCCACATATTGGGCATCTGTCCTTTCCATCTTTCCCACCTCTTTACAACTCCCGGGTAGAGTCTAATGTGCATCTGGGATGGCCCCCTCATGGCCTGTTATACATTTGGAAATTTCATTTATTGGATTTTAATTATAAGTTAATCCCACTACTTTATCTATGTGAAGGTTTTTTGGATAGCTTCCATAACTATGTAAGTTTGTAACTTCAAGCCTAATGGGGATTTTTAAATTATTTATTATTCCTTTTAACCTCTCATATGCCTTCTATATTCAGATATGCCTGTGTGCTCCTCCTGAGGAAGCAAGTTTTTATCTCACAAAATGCATAGAGGATCTTAAGCACAGACCATCTTGATTGATGGACAGTATCAGCTCAGTTGTCATATGTTGATGTCAGGTCTTTTCAAACTTGAGGGTTTCTGAATGCCATTTGATTATGTTTTTTTCACTGTTGATATACATGTATAATGATATGTGTTTTATAATAATATATGTATTTTTTCATGTAATACATTTTCTTATATTTTACCTTGGTGTTGTGGCTCGATAAAAGTCCCATGGGCTATAGATGTGGTGTATGTACTAATCGGGACTGAGACACAACCATCTCATACCAGCATTCTTTTGTATAAAACGAACCCACACAACTATGTTTTGTTGTTTCGTCTATTATGAACTATTAAAATGTGATTCCAATTGTTTACTCTGTCCTAAAAAGCTGCCCTCTACTTTGTTTTCCAATAAAATTTTAACATGCCAGTTGCAATCATTAATAAATTAGATCTATTTTATTATTTTATAACACTTATTGCCAGTTTGTGTTTTTATAGAAACATTAACTTCATAAATACTGCATATTGCACATCACAAACATCATGAAACCGGAAATTTCATATTCAAATACTTTTCTTTACCTATCGTTGTAAAATATAACTAAAGGCAAAACTTGCTTTTAGTTTTGGATTGAGGGGAGAGGGATTAGAACATCTGTCCATTTTATTGGTGTCTGTACCCCATTAGGGAGATTCACCATCTCATTTTGTCCTGTTTAAAATTAGCATTAAAAGTGAAAGTAAAATAAAATCCTGGGGGCCCCAAAAGATTCCTTTAATTTGAAGGGATTTTCTCTCACTTCCTGTTTTGGCTATGCGACAGGAAATGAAGGTAAATCTCCCCAATAGGACACAGATGGCAAAAAATAAATTGTCAGGGGTTGTAACCCTCCCTTAGGCCAGGTTCACACTGGTACGACACGACTGTTGTACGACTGACGATCTGACTTTGCCCTGCGACATCGGTCCTACTTCCATCTGACTTGAATGAACAGGATACGATTTTGCTCTGACTTTGAGATACTCCAACTTGTCCTTTGACCAATCAGATCAATCCCAGTGTGACATAAATTCCTTTTCCTGCTTCTGTAATCACCATGTCGGATGTTACAAGTTGGATGCAAAAGTTGCAAAGTCAGACCAAAGTAGTGCAGAACCAAAGACTACCTAACTGGAGACATTCAAAAAGAAACAAAGCTCTTCTAGGGGGTTTATTAGAGAGAGTTTCTGTGTAAAATTGACTTAAGAACTGGTTGCCCACAACAACTTGGTAAAAGCTTACAAAGCAGACTTCTGCACTTCAAGGGAACTCCGGCTGAGATTCTTCTCCAAGCTGGACTGAAGAAAGGCCAGCACATACTGAACATGTGGCTCTACAGGGTTGAGCAGAGAACAGATGCACAATACTACTGGAGACAACAGAGCTGAAGTTCAAAGCAAATGCGATGGATGTTGAATGGTGAGCTGCCAGAGAGCTAGAAACCTTGGGTGCCTTGACCCAATAGGTAGTAATGCCGCATCTCCTGCTGAACTTAGCTATAAAAGGAATAGGAGGAAGATGGGGTTCAGTTTTCTGTGTCAAAGGGACCCAGATGTCCACAGAGGGAGGAAAGCACACTAGAATTTGCCACTGTGCTTATTTCACTATTGGTATCTTGGCTGCTAATGTTCCAATAACTTTGAAGTGCAGGGCTTCTGGCAGGTGAGGAACTGACCAGACTATGGCTAATCAATTCCTGATGTTAGGAATCTTGATACCAGTGAATTGGAAACCTGTATTGTACCCAAGTATTACATGCGTTCTAACTGATTTTGTTTGTGGTTGATGACCCAGCCGAATCTTTCCAGAGTCTGCAGCACTCTATCTCTTTGACTCTTTGATCACCTGTTAAATAGCCTTAACACATTCTATCTTGAAGTGTAGAACAAATGTGTTTGTTAAGAACCCAAAATAAATTTCCAGTGTAGCGGTACCCCAATAGGGGCTGCTAAGTGATGTGGCCCACCTGTCACCCTGCCCAGCCTGGTATTCACTTCTCAGACACTCCAAGACAATGAACAGTCCATAAGCTTTGTTTGTTTTGTATTTTATTGAGGGGATTGAACTTGGATGGGGTAAGTGAAGTATGGGATGCCCAATGAAATTTGTAGCACTGGCTTGGGGCAAACTATATTCATTCCTGTATATACATGCCAATCTTCCTCCAGCACAACTCTTGCTGCAGACTATTACTCCTCAGCTCCTCCTGCACTTTACTTGCTTGAGCTTCCAGGCACAGCTAGCACCATGTGGTTTGGCCTGATCCTGGCTCAGCCAAGCCTTAGCCTTTTGAAGGCATGCACTGTGGGCCCCTATAGTGTAGAAATAGAAAGTTCCTGGTGCTAACTGTCCTAACTTCAGCTACTGAGCCTAGTAACCCATCTTCAGGCCCTGCCAGCCCCCGTGGCTTCAGCTGCCCTTCTCCACTGCCCATGACACCACAGTCCACGCCACTGGCTCTGCACCCATCCCAGACTACATGCTCCCATTCCTCTCAGGCGTGCCTCCCCAGTCCTCCTGACTGCTTGTGTCACTCAACAGCCATCCTGTCTGTGACCAGTTGTTACTCTCTCTGGAGACTTGCCCGGCAATGCTCTTTCCTGCTGTCCTCTCTTGCTCCTCCTGTGCCTCCTGTCCAGGATGCCTCCACCATTTCTTGAAGGGCCCTGTCTGCACCTGAGCCCAGGCCCAAGGTCACCCCCACCCCTCCCCCCCAGATTGGGGGGGCTCCCTCAAAGGCCCTGACAGCCTAGCATTTCATCTCCAAAGCTCTGAACAACTCCAACTCCCGCCAGCTGGGCTTACCCTGAGTATTTAAGGAGGCCTGCCCCCTGCCACTCCAGGTTGGGGATTGGCCAGGGCTCCTCAGAACACACCAGGTAGCGCCTCCTCTCCTCTCATCCTCTCTGTCTAGAATCTTCTAAAAAGAAGAGGGAGGTCTCAGTGATGCTGCCTGTGAGTCACTAGCTGCCACTCTGAGCCACTCCCAGCCCAGACCAAAACAAACTAAATTTAATCTAAACCAGAAAATCGTCACTCTAGCACCTTCCTATCTAGAGGCTGCTACACCAGTCTCCAGTTTCTAGTCTTCTTTACCAAAAATATCAGAGAGTAAAATCCCCAAGATCTTTAGTCCTGTGGCATGTGAAGAACAGCCTGTTTTTCCAGAAGTTCGAATAGGTATTCCAGAAGTTCTGATAGGTACTTTAGAAAAATGCTTTTCTTGTTTGAATGCCCCCAAACTTTTGTGGGAATTAATTTTTCTTTTGGTGGGTGATGAAACTGGCACTTTGGACTTGCTAAAATTTACAAACTGGCCACCAGGAGACAATATTGGACAGCTACATCCTGCTGCAAATTTAAACCCTCTAGGATTGACTTCTGGTTCTTCAGAGGAGGAACCCACTAATGAATCAGGATTCTCTTCTTCCTGAAATGCAGGAAGAAAAGAAAAGGTGGTGAGGAAGAAGATTGTACTACACCTGCAGTTGTCAGGGCCACTATACTTGTAAAGTATAGTGTGGACAGGCCCGCCCCCTCCTCCTTTCCTCAAGGAAAGCCTATGCCTCCTGAGATATGTGATGTACATATCCTGGGAGGTCAGCAGGCAGTGTGCGCATCATTCGCCTAAGGCGAGTGATGTGCATAGCAAGCCAGGGCAGACTTCATATGGAAAAAAAAAGTTAAGAGAAGAAAAAAACTCTATTCCTGCAGAGGACAGGAGGAGGGGTGGAAAGGCAGAATTGTGCTTGGGAGGCTAAAGGTCCACTTTTACTTTCATGATTTTCTACTCCCCCAACAAACGGCCTTCACCATGCTGGCAGTTGGCTGTCCCTCATGGTCCCTGCATCAGTCTTGATGAAGTCAGAGAACCTTAGACCACCGGAGTGCAGGTCCAACACTACATAAGAATCCGAGAGAGTGGAGGATCAGATAAGTAAAATTGCTCTACCTTGTCCCCTAGGTATAAACGAGCAGTTAACCCCTACAATGCAGGCAGGAGTCCAGCTTTTATGGTGGCACACATAAAAGCGTGTATTAAACAGCTTTGAGATCTGCAAGTAAAAATTCACACTGCCAATTTTTGTTAGAATGTGCCCATTTTTGATGTCAGAAGATGTGTAACCAGTTGTAAATGCTAATACACTGTACCAGTATAGGTTTTCTAAGGACATTATAGTAACAATACCATTCAGAATAATTCTTAACATCCATTTGTTTATAATTTGCAGTAAACATAAGTTGGCTTTCAACCTAACTGATAAAAGCAGGTTTATTGTTGTTAATTTGCTGCCCTTCTTTCTGAACTGTGTTTAAAATAAGCCAAATAGTGGTCATGTTTTTTAGGATTTAAGTCAGCATGATTTAAAATAAACTGCCACCTGTCACCAGTATGTAATGAATGCAGAGACCTTGTCGGATGTACCAGTTTTTCGTTAAGTCTGTTGTCTAGAAGTAGAGGCATTGCAGAGGTACGAAATGAAGCAGCAGGTTATTTGTTTCCAGCAAAACACTTGGAATTTTGGCTGATATCACAACGTGGCTACCTTCCTTTAGTGGCATTTTAAAGAGCACAAGGACATCAGGCAAAAGGAATCTTTACAAATTGGATCTACAAAGAATAATAAGGTCATTTGTTTGAGTCAGAGTTTTGCTTTTTACTTTTGTTTGTTAGATTTTTTGTTTTTGCATGACATGGTGATTTTAGAAGGGTACTACATCATCATTAGTGTTCAGTCATCCCGTTATTCAGAAGTACACTGTTATGACACATAGTATATTATTTTTTAATGCCTGTTTTTTTTTTTTTTTGGCTAAAATGAAATAGCTTTTTATTTGGGCATGCTCACAGCTCTGCCTACTACAAGGCTGCTGCTTAGGAAACCATCCATGCACACAATAGGACCATAGGAAAGCCTTCCTTTGACATGTAAATTATGCAGCAGTGTCCTCTGGCCAGCCTGTATGGGATTAGTGCAGTGAGTCCCACAGATGTCCTGGAGCTGTACCATTTATTTCAAATTCTCCAACTAGAGGATACCTTCTTTTTTTCATGTTTCTGGTTTCCGCAGAATTAGAGAACATATAAGTGTAAGTAGCATTATGTTTCCTTGTCTTTATTTGCCTTGCTCGTGTTGCATTCTATAACAATTAGTCCTGTATGGGTATTGATCTCTTTGTGTGGTGTTGTGGTCTACTAGCCAGAGGCATTGTTCAAGCAGTTACACACCCTTCTATGATACGCAGCACTGTTCACAACCTCACCGCACAGAAGACCTATCTACAAAATGGGAAATGTGCGAAATGTGTTGATGAAGTAGCAAGTAAACTTTTTTTAAGCTGATGGTCACAACCATACATTCCCCTGAGTGTGTAGTTCATGTAGTATGAGTTATGGGTCACTGACAGACTGAGAGGCAAGCTTTTCTCGTTATTCTCCCAAAATGCAAAATAATAACCTTGCTTGGTTTTATGGGCAGCACAGACACTGTGGAGCTTTCTGGTGTTCATTGAGAGGTTTGTGAAAGTCTACGACACATTCCATAAATATTTACCTGGTGCTTGAAGTTTACATTCCTAGAATTCTAATACTATAGTAGAGTAATAGTTGTGGGCGGTTTAAGGAAATACCGTTAACTGCATTTGTTTTTGTTCATTATGTTCAAGTGTGAGCAAATCTTTGGTTTACCCAAAAGTTCTTTTATCTGCTCGTTTTTCATGCATCATCACACTTAACGACACAGCTCTGAAAAAAGAAAATGAAACCGCTACACACCATGCTTACAAAGCCTTCAAGCAACAAGAAACTAATTCTGGTGCACTTGTATTAGTTGCACAAATCAGTGAATAAAATCTCCCTAGTACCAATTGATCATCCATGGTGATAGAGATGCTAATAACGCACTGCCTGTGACCCCATGCTACCAGTGTGTGCCTCTGAAAATGGGCCATTCCCTTTGTGGGGAAGTGATTTCCATTACATTCCCTCTTTATGTCCCAATCAAATTTAGGTAAACAGGTGCCAAGTATAATCAACATCATGCACCAGTAAATGGTCATTTAGCTTGGTAGAATAACAAGATGCAATCTGGGTAATGTGTGTTGGTCTTTTTACAGCCAGTCAGATGTATTTCACTTTTCTTTTTATGCTAGAAACATATGCCATTAAGTGACAGATACAATGCAGTTGGTTACAGTGGGTCAGAACATGTTTGCACTTTTTGCATTGTTTTATAATAATCTGAACTTTCCAGCGTTTTGTGTGTTGAAGGTTAAAGAAATAATATTTCTCCATAAAAAATGCAGTGCTAAACATATAAAAAGGTGAAAATAAGCCATGCATACAATAAATATTAGCTCAAAATGTATTCTATGCATGTTTTTTGTTACACATTTTTATGTTTAGTGATTTATATTATGGAGAAATAGTTTTTAATTTGTGGTCAACATATTGAGCCAGCTGCTTTATACTCTTTTAGTAGATCTAAGCGCAGGTGTAACCACCACTGAAAATGAATAATATTCATTAAATTGTTTAATTCATTCATCCATCATTATTACAATGCAGATGTGATTTGTTTTGATTTCTAAGTATTTTGTACCATGTATGCAGTGTTAAAAGCAAAATGTAGTTAGCCACTATGGACAGTGCCCAGAAACCATAATGATGTACTCTGCTCGACAACCAATAACATGAGATATGGTGAGCAAGTGCGCACAGGACTTTCACACTAGGTCTGACAAGGAATATTGAAGGATATTCTCTCTGGGATCTTTTATACACTTCTAATGCTGCTTAGCAGACTTCTTGTCAGACTGAACTCCGAAGGACTTTTCAACGGAGTTACGCCGAAACGGACTTGCCTACACACAATCACACCAAAGTCTGACCATCTAGAACTCGATGACGTACGACGGGACTAGAAAAAGGAAGTTCAGTAGCCAGTAGCCAGTAGCTGCCCTTGCGTTGTATTTGGTCCGTCGGAATAGCATACAGACGAACGGTTTTCTCGATAGGAACTGGTTCCGGCAGAAAGATTTTAAATATGTTCTATTTATAGGTCCGTCTGAATTTTAGAAAAAAAAAAGTCAGATGAAGCCCACACATGAGCGGAATGTCTGACGGAATCGTTCCGTCTGACCTTTTCTGCCGGAAATGGCATAATGCCTCGTGTGTACACGGCATTATGGTTATTGCTATCAATTACAAACTCAAATGCTTTTGTTTTAAAAATTAGGGAAATCCAACTTCTAGAATATGTTGCAATGTTTCCACCTGACTTTAAGTAAATATAGAAATGTATCTTTAGGGGAAAAAAAACACCAATAAGTGCAGTAATCTTTTTATTAAAAATTTACTTACATTCAATGGTATCTCGTTCCAAGGCGGCTAGCAAAAATTTACCCGGATGTATCGCCCCTTTGTTTCAAGGGGTGCGGCCAGGAGGGTAACAATTTTAGTATTATGAACCAGTAAAGATACTGTGGCTACGTTTCCACTATTGCAACCCCAAAGTTGTGCGATTTAGAGTCTCTCTGGATCAAAGTTGCATCAAAAAACACATGAAAGTAGTGCAGGGACCTTTTCAATGTCGTTGATTTTCATGTGTCCAAAGTCACATGACAATTCACCCTAGTGGAAACGTAGCCTGTAGGTACAAAGTATAAATTTTACCTTATGATTTGTCCCATTTGCAATGATCTATACCAGCCTTTCTCAACCTTTTCAACACAGGGGAACCCTTGAAATAACTTTCCAGTCTCAGGTAACCTCTGCTAAAAATGACTAAGTCTACAACTCATGATATATTAGTGTGATGGTCAGTGGTAAGTATGCCCCTTACACTTATGGTCACTGAGAAGAATTACCCCCTTACAGATAGCAAAAAAGGTCAATGGTGTCAATGGGAACTTATCTGAGAGGATGAAATTCTCATTACTCAAGGAATCCCCAGCAACCTCTGGAGGAACCCTAGGGTTCCACGGAACTCTGCTTGAGAAACCCTGATCTATACGTTTCTAGTACAAAACATGCAAATGTATTGAAAAGTTTGATAAGCACGTCAAAAAGATCTACAAAAACAAAAAAACGTATAAAGTGTTAGCTGGAGTTTTGCTGCAATCTGTTAGTGTATCTAAGTCTGCTAGTACATATACCCCCCCCCCCCCCCCCTCGGCTAACAGTGCTACTCTCCAACAGGTGCCCCCTGTGCTCATTCATCCAGACAGTAGGTGCTCTACTACAGGAGGTGTGTTACTTGCCAGATCACAGGGTGAAAAGCCTAAAGTAATATTTAATTCATAAGCTGCAATATATGCATTCATGTAAAAGCAATCCTAGTACTTAAATAGCTGCTGGATTGCTTTTACACATTCCTAATCACCTCTATGGTCTAAGAAACCGGAAGAGACTAGTATTTTCTCACTTCTGGTTTTACCAGGATATAAACAAGCTATTATTGGCTTGTGAAAGCATCTGATCAAACTAAAATACCTTTAAGGTCAGAGGAGAGATCTGGTGTCTAATAGCCCCCAGATGTTTCAGTAAAGAGGAACTGTCACTGCCCATGCTCTCATAAGGGATGGTGTTCATCCCTTGTTATAGCAATAAAAGGGGGAAAAAAATGTAAATGGCGAACGCATACATCCCGCACGCAATGTCAGAGCGAGAGCAATAATTCTATCACCAGACCTCCTGTGCTACTCTAAACTGGTAACCTGTAAAGGTTTTTAAGGTGTTGCCTATGGAGAGTTTTAGGTACTGTAGTTTGTTGCTGTTTCATGTTCTAAAGCTTGACATGTTAGGTATCTATTTAGCTGGCATAACATCGTCTTTTATATGTTACCAAAAAATAGGTATTAAAGTTCATTTGTTTCCACACAAAAAAAACACAGCACCAATACCATGTGACATAAAAAACAGCAAAACACAACATTTTGTCCCCTCTGCTTAAAAATATATCATGTTTGGATTTCTAAGTAAAATTATGATTTTAGGAGAAAAAAGTCAGAATTGGCCTGGTAGGGACTTTAAAGAAGCAATGCAAATTTGCGCTTATGGAATTAAAACAAATGCCATTTTTTTTCTTTATTATAATATTATAGTATATAGTGTTCTCTCTGGGGAAAGCAACACACTGGATCAGTCAAGGGTAAGTGTGAAATAGTCTTATTAGCTTGATGTAAAGTTTCCCACAGATGACAAAAAATAAACAACCGGTTGATTAATTCTGCCCACAAATGTATAAAAGGACACAATGGGGGTTTTATGAAAGACAAATCCACTTTGCACTGAAAGTGCACTTGGAAGTGCAGTCGCTCTAAATCTAAGCCCCTGTACACACGGTCGGAGATTTCAACAAACAAATCCATCGGATTTTGTGCGTCGGATCTTGTCCGAAACTGTTGCATACACACGGTCGGACAAAGTTGTCGAAAAATCCGATCTTTCAGAACGTGATGACGTAATTTCGTTACGATGGGACTACATTCAGGCTAGTAGCCAATAGCTTTGATGTAGGAATTTGATCTGAGAATGCGTGGCACTTGGTCCGATCAAAATTCTCTACACATGATTGGAGTATGTCCGATCGGCCCAGTTGGTCAGGAAATATTTCCAACAAGTTGGAAAATTGGGTCCGACGGATATTCCGACAGAATCAGTCCGATGCATACCACACACAGTCGGATTATCTGACAACACGGTCCGATAGGACACATTCTGACGGATTCTCCGACCGTGTGTACAAGGGCTTAGAGGTAAATCTGAAATGAGTGGAAGCTCTGCTGATTTTATCATCCAATCATGTGCAAGCTAAAATTCTGTTTTTTATTTTCCTTGCATGTCCCCCTCAGATCTACAGCAACTTTACCTCCAAGTGCACTTGCAGTGCAAAGTAGATTTAGTAAATAACCCCCAATGCATTATCTATAGAATCCGATAAAGCTCACGTTTGTTTGTTGTTCACTAGAAACACGTGGTTGCCATTATGGACAATTTTCTTTCACCTCAATCAGATCCATTGCTTAGCATTATCTTAGCAGGGTAGTAGAAAATGGAAGATGTATTTGCATCATGGTGATTTGATTGATGTGAATCTAACTGGATTGTATAATACTGCACAGAGTGAGTACATAAGACTACCTGGTGTTTGTTAGAGAATGCAAAGATCCTGGGTTTCTTTTTGTCTTTATGAATGTTTTCTCTTTAGTAATTAAAGATGGCGTATTCTGTTAGAAGTAAATCTTGCAGTGATAGTTTCTAGTGCGTATGCTGTTTCTTCCAGATATTTGCACTATGACAAAGTTTTGTCGTCTTTAACACACCACCCACATACAGGTTCACTGTGCTTTTAATGGCCATTTGGTATGGTATGACTAAGAAACCCCTGATGCATGCCACAGCGTCAGCCATTTCTCTTGTCTTCTTGTAACCATGGATACCAAAAGAGAGTTCACTGCTAAGGCTGATTTCATTTCAAAAAACATTAGGTAATGGGAGGTGAAAGTGTGTATGCTCGATTGCTTACACTTATGTAAAGAAGGACGATTATGTAGAATTCATAATAGACAGGAAAACATAGTAAACAAGCAGACAAAAAAGGTGATCAAAAACAGTGAGATAAACAACTTTGCCAGGGCAGTCTTGATGATCCTACTCAATAGTTAAAGGAGAAGTCCAGCCTGAGCTCTTTTGACTGGGCTTCTCCTATGGGTAATAGGAGTGCAATTTGTTTTGCACTCCTGTGACCCGTTTTCAGCAGTCTGAAGTCCACTCTCTGCTGACGTCACAGAAATCAGTCCAGGCCCCGCGTCATCCCGACATTGGGAGTCTGAATCCGCCAGGTACCTGGACTGATGCTGAGAGGCTGAGATGGCCTCTCTCGCCACTCTGCAGCTCAGCGCTCCAATGAGCATGGAGGAGCAGAGAGGAGAGCTGCTGATTGACAGAAAACAGCTCTCCTCTAAGGGAGGTGAGAGAACCGAGCCATCAGCGATGTTCTGTGGCTCGATTCTCAGTGTAGAGGCGGCGGGGGACAGATGCTACATCCACCTAGGTAAGTATAAATCAGAAAAAACACACCTTGTCTCAGAACCCTAAACCAACAGCTGATAGAAACCTTAAAGGGGTTCCAAAGGCTGAAGGTTTTTTTTTTACCTTCATACATAGCAAAGCCTTCACTGTGCAGGTCTCCCCTCAGCCCCCCCCCCCCAATACTTGAGCTTGATCTAGATCCAGCATTGTGCACGTGAGCCTCGGCTCTCCCAGGTCTCTCCCTCCTCATTCGCTCCCCCTGTTGTCAAAGCTAGTGAGGAGAGAGTGAGGCTGAGCCACACTCTGTGTGTGTCTTGTGTCTGTGTGACGGAAGCGAGCACACACGAGTGCCACCAGTGCAATCAGCTTGCTCTGGGAGCACTCAGCAGGAGGGAGGAGCCAGGAGCACCTTCAGGGGACCCGAGAAGAGGAGGGTCAAGGCTGCTCTGTGCAAAACCACTGCACAGAGCAGGTAAGTATAACTTGTTATTTTTAACAATAAAAATCTGTACCTTTAGTATCACTTTAAAAACATAATGTAATTAACTGTAAGAATGAAAAATTGTTCATAATCCTCCCCAATGCAGTCACATACTTCCTTGGATCAACATCATATATTGAAATTTTCTAAAAAAAAATAGTAGCCATTAACAATACATTTAGAAATGCAATTTTCAAACCAAGCTGAATCAGTTAGAACTAGCTTCAAGGGAAGATTATCACACGTCCTCAAAGCTCTTACAGTAAAGAACTGTTTCTGTATGTGAAGTTTTATCTTCCCATCCTATAAAGAAAGCCTACTTGTCTTTTGCAGCGACCTTAACCACTTAAACCCCGGACCAATTTGCAGCCAAAGGACCAGGCCCCTTTTTGCAATTCGGCACTGCATCGCTTTAACTGACAATTGCACGGTCGTGTGACATGGCTGCCAAACAAAATTGGCATCTTTTTTTTCCCCACAAATAGAGCTTTCTTTTTGTGGTCTTTGATTACCTCTGCGGTTTTTATTTTTTGCACTATAAACAAAAATAGAGCGACAATTTTGAAAAAAAATCAATATTTTTTACTTTTTGCTATAATAAATATCCCCAAAAAATATATAAAAAAACATTTTTTTTCCTCAGTTTAGGCCGATACGTATTCTTCTACATATTTTTGGTAAAAAAAAATTGCAATTAGCGATTATTGATTGGTTTGCGCAAAAGATTTAGCGTTTACAAAATAAGGGATCGTTTTATAGCATTTTTATTAATATTTTTTTTTACTAGTAATGTTGGCGATCAGCGATTTTTATTGTGACTGCGACATTATGGCGGACACATCGGACATTTTTGACACATATTTGGGACCATTGTCATTTATACAGCAATCAGTGCTATTTAAATGCACTGATTCCTGTGTAAATGACACTGGCAGTGAAGGAGATAACCACTAGGGGGCAGTGTAGGTGTTATGTATGACGTTATGTGTTTTTTTATTGTAGGGGGGTGTGGCCTGGCATGCGACATCACTGATCGTCTTTCCCTATAAAAGGGAACAGACTTTCGGTGACAGCCACAGTAGGAAGCACGGGGAGAGATTTGTTTACACAGACCTCTCCTTTAGTGATGGACGAACTTCCGACGGGACGTTTCGCGAACGCGAAATGCGAACGGACCCAAACGTTCGCGAAACCGAACGTTCGCCGCGGGCCCCATTGACTTCAATGGGAGGCGAACTTTGCAAACCTTCATGTCGAATTTGCGGCCACGTGGTAATTATTAGGGGGTAAAACGTAGTCCCACCATCTGGACAATGACATAATACATGTATGAGGTGAATTTGGGATCGATAACTACAAGCATTTTTATTTTATTTGGGAAATTGTTCTAACAATTCAGGACTATGGAGCTAATGAAGGCAATGGAGGAGAGGGAAGGTCAGGGACCAGGGTAGGCAAAGAAGAGGGTGCAGGAGATGATCACCAGCAGCGTGACATACCGGAATGACACATGCACCGTGATAGAGGCATCTGACAGCAGCACCGTAATACAGAGCACTGACAGCAGCACCGTGACATACAGCGCTGACAGCAGCACCGTGACATACAGCGCTGACAGCAGCACCGTGACATACAGCGCTGACAGCAGCACCGTGACATACAGCGCTGACAGCAGCACCGTGACATACAGCGCTGACAGCAGCACCGTGACATACAGCGCTGACAGCAGCACCGTGACATACAGCGCTGACAGCAGCACCGTGACATACAGCGCTGACAGCAGCACCGTGACATACAGCGCTGACAGCAGCACCGTGACATACAGCGCTGACAGCAGCACCGTGACATACAGCGCTGACAGCAGCACCGTGACATACAGCACTGACAGCAGCACCGTAAGCAGCCCCAGGAGGAAGTCAGCACAGCACAGGGATGGTGTGATCCCCTCATAATAAGAACCCCCAGGAGGAAGTCAGCACAGCACAGGGATAGTGTGATCCCTTCATAATAAGAACCCCCAGGAGGAAGTCAGCACAGCACAGGGATATCATAAGCAGCCCCAGTAGAAATATGACACCGCTCAACCTCTTCAAAGAGGAGGGTAGGGGCATATAGTACGGTGTGCTTTTTTGGGTCAAGGAAGTGAGCCAAATGAATTAAGAAGGTCTGTGTGCTTGATTAAAAAAATAGTTTATAGACATATACATGGTCTACTGGTCACATGTGTTGAATTCCTCCGAGATCCATGCCTCATTCATTTTTAGAAATGTGAGGTAGTTAACACTGTGGTGAGCTAGGCGAGTACGCTTATCGGTCACAATCCCCCCTGCTGCGCTGAACGTCCTTTCGGACAGGACACTGGATGAGGGGCAAGCCAACAGTTCGATTGCAAATTGGGCAAGCTCTGGCCAGAGGTCAAGCCTGCCCACCCAGTAGTCTAGGGGTTCATCACTCCTCAGAGCGTCCACATCGGCCGTTAACCCAATGTAGTCGGACACCTGACGGTCTAGGCGTTCCCTGATGCTGGATCCGGATGACACCTGTCGATGGGTCGGCTGAAAGAATGACCTCATATCCGAAGTCACCAACACATCTTCAAACCGGCCTCTTCTTGCAGGCGCTGTTGGATTGGTACCCGCAAATCCTTCTCTGGGAGTGGGAATTGCTCCTCTGCCAGCGCACGCAAAAGCAGAATGCAGCATTTCTCGAAGCAAGGCCTGGAAGTGCTGCATTCTGACAGCCCTCTGCGACGGCGGTAACATTTCCGCCATTTTGTGTTTGTACCGGGGGTCTAAGTACGTTGCCACCCAGTACTGGTCCTTGACCCTCATGCTTTTTATACGGGGGTCCCTATTAAAACACTGGAGCATGAAGGCCCCCATTTGCACTAAAGTGGAAGCGGTGTGGTGGCCTGGCTCCTGCTCATCATCCAGGATAATGTCGTCCTCTTCATTCTCCTCTCCCCATCCTCGCACAACAGGGATCCCAGAAAGGTTTAAAGCATGCTCTTCTTGCTCCTGCTCATCCGCCCCGGCACCATCCTCCTCTGACTCCTCATCAGACTCCTGTTGTTGACTTGTCTCAGATAGAGTAGCCCCCCCTGGGAATTCATCCAGCATTGCGACTTCCTCATCTTCCCGCTCCTGCTCCTCCACAGCCTGATCAATGACACGACGCAATGCACGCTCCAGAAAGAAGGCATAAGGTACCATGTCACTGATGGCGCCATGGCTGCGACTGACCAGTTTGGTGATCTCCTCAAATGGCCGCAGAAGTCTGCATGTGTCGCGCATGAGCAGCCACTGGCGCGGTGAAAAAAAACCCAGCTCCCCAGAACCGTTTCTTTCGCAGAGTTCATACAGGTAGACGTTAACTGCACGTTTCTGCTGGAGCAGCCTATCAAGCATATAGAAGGTTGAGTTCCATCGCGTCGGGCAATCGCAAATAAGACGTCTGACCGGCAGATGGTGTCGCCGCTGAATGTCAGCAAGGCGAGCCATGGCCGTGTAAGATCTTCTGAAATGGGCCGAGATTTTCCTTGCCTGCCGCAAGATGTCCTGGACCCCAGGGTATTTGACAAGGAATCGCTGCACGACCAAGTTTAAGACGTGTGCCATGCACGGCACGTGCGTGATTTTGCCCTGTTTCAATGCGCTAAGCAGATTGGCACCGTTGTCACACACCACTTTACCAACTGTCAAATTGAGCGGTGTTAGCCACTCATCTGCCTGTGAACGCAAAGCTGAAAGGAGTGCCGGGCCAGTGTGGCTCTTTGCTTCCAGGCACAACAGACGCAGCACGGCATGGCAACGTCTCACCTGGCATGTGGAATAGGTTCTGGGGAGCTTGGGCGGTGCAGTGGAAGAGACGCTAGCAGCGGAAAAGGAGGAGGCAGCTGAGGAGGAGAGGGAGGAGGATGGAGTAGGAGGAGGAGAAGAAGAGTCAGGCCTGCATGCAATCCGTGGCGGTAAAACCAAATCTACACGGGTGCCACGGGTTACATGCTTGACGGCCGTCAGAAGGTTCACCCAGTGGGCAGTAAAACTGATATACCTTCCCTGCCCGTGTTTGCTAGACCACGTGTCTGTGGTCAGATGTATCTTGGCACCGACACTGTGTGCCAGAGATACATTCACTTGCCGCTGAACATGGCCATATAGCTCTGGGATGCCCTTCTCTGAGAAATACTTCCTTCCTGGGACCTTCCATTGTGGTGTTCCAATGGCCACAAATTTGCGAAAGGCCTCCGAGTCCACCAGTTTATATGGCAGTAGTTGGCGGGCTATGAGTTCTGACAAGCCAGCCGCCAACCGTTGGGCAAGAGGGTTATCCGGCATCATCATTTTTTTACGCTCAAACATTAGGCCCACGGAAGCCTGCCTTTTTGCAGAAAAATGTGAGCTTGGCGTGATGGAAGGTGGAGTGGAGGACAATTGTGAGGAGAGAGGAGAAGGAGAAGTAGAAGACGAGGCTGGACGGTGAGAGCCTGCAGTGTGGCTTTGTGTGTTCCGTTGCTCCCACTGGGCTCGGTGATGGCTGCTCATGTGCCTTCTTAAGGCGGTCGTCCCTAGGTGAGTATTGGGCTTACCGCGACTAACGCGTTGACTGCAAAGATTGCAGATGGCAACGCTATTGTCAGCAGCGGACACGTTAAAAAAAGCCCACACTGCGGAGCCATGTGCCGGTGTCCTGGGAGCGCCAGATGTGACCGTACATGGTCGATGACTCGCTCCTGATACATTTGCAGTCTGCTTTGTCCCTGCTGTGCAATGTAAGTCATTGCTGCTTCTCCTCCCTATCTGCTGGTCCATATCTCCCTCTGAACTCCCCTCCTCTTCCTCTCTTGTGGGCACCCACGTGACATCACTAGACACGTCATCATCAACGTCACCTTCCCCACCGCTATAAGTAGAGATCTCGGAGTAGGCAGCAACACCGGGGACCAACCTCCTCCTTGGGCTGATCTGGGTACTGGCGTCAGACTGCTGAGTAGCGCTTGTTGCTACCTCCTCTTCCTGATCCAATACCAAGAGTGGCTGCGCATCAGAAATGTCCTCTTGATATGGATCGGAAAATAATTCCAGTGACTCAAGCGGAAGGTATGTGGTGGTGGTGGTGGTGGTCGTGTTGTTGGTGGTAGTGTCTTTGGGGGTGCACATAGCAGAGAGTGAAGAAGAGGGTGCAGATCGAGAGGATGAGGAGGGTGCAGAAGAGTAAGGCTGAGCGAGCCACTCAACCAAGTCTGGTGCATCCTTTAAAGTAATTGAACGCACCTTCTGCAACTTCCCACTTTGGCTCAAGCCTGTTGCTCCTGCCCTACCCCTACCACCCCTGCGGAAGGGCCTGCCTCTTCCTCTGCATGTCATTTTTTAAATGACCCTGTGACAAAACTCTTAGTCCCTATACCGCTGAAGGACTGCTGCAGTATAGGTGAGCGGTCAGCAGTGGTGCACGTCAACCCTATCTATTGTGGACCTATAGCGGTCCTTACAGAACAGCAGACTGTACCGCACTCAAGCCTATGTACCGTAGCACCCTATACCAAGTTACCAGTCCTTATAAGAACTTTTGTGGACCAAGCAGGTTGTGTATTAGTGTTTAGCAGACTGTACGTCAGTCCCTATACCGCTGAAGGACTGCTGCAGTATAGGGCAGCGGTCAGCAGTGGTGCACGTCAACCCTATCTATTGTGGACCGATAGCGGTCCTTACAGAACAGCAGACTGTACCGCACTCAAGCCTATGTACCGTAGCACCCTATACCAAGTTACCAGTCCTTATAAGAACTTTTGTGGAACAAGCAGGTTGTGTGTTAGTGATTAGCAGACTGTACGTCAGTCCCTATACCGCTGAAGGACTGCTGCAGTATAGGTGAGCGGTCAGCAGTGGTGCACGTCAACCCTATCTATTGTGGACCGATAGCGGTCCTTACAGAACAGCAGACTGTACCGCACTCAAGCCTATGTACCGTAGCACCCTATACCAAGTTACCAGTCCTTATAAGAACTTTTGTGGAACAAGCAGGTTGTGTATTAGTGTTTAGCAGACTGTACGTCAGTCCCTATACCGCTGAAGGACTGCTGCAGTATAGGGCAGCGGTCAGCAGTGGTGCACGTCAACCCTATCTATTGTGGACCGATAGCGGTCCTTACAGAACAGCAGACTGTACCGCACTCAAGCCTATGTACCGTAGCACCCTATACCAAGTTACCAGTCCTTATAAGAACTTTTGTGGAACAAGCAGGTTGTGTGTTAGTGATTAGCAGACTGTACGTCAGTCCCTATACCGCTGAAGGACTGCTGCAGTATAGGGCAGCGGTCAGCAGTGGTGCACGTCAACCCTATCTATTGTGGACCGATAGCGGTCCTTACAGAACAGCAGACTGTACCGCACTCAAGCCTATGTACCGTAGCACCCTATACCAAGTTACCAGTCCTTATAAGAACTTTTGTGGAACAAGCAGGTTGTGTGTTAGTGATTAGCAGACTGTACGTCAGTCCCTATACCGCTGAAGGACTGCTGCAGTATAGGTGAGCGGTCAGCAGTGGTGCACGTCAACCCTATCTATTGTGGACCTATAGCGGTCCTTACAGAACAGCAGACTGTACCGCACTCAAGCCTATGTACCGTAGCACCCTATACCAAGTTACCAGTCCTTATAAGAACTTTTGTGGACCAAGCAGGTTGTGTATTAGTGTTTAGCAGACTGTACGTCAGTCCCTATACCGCTGAAGGACTGCTGCAGTATAGGGCAGCGGTCAGCAGTGGTGCACGTCAACCCTATCTATTGTGGACCGATAGCGGTCCTTACAGAACAGCAGACTGTACCGCACTCAAGCCTATGTACCGTAGCACCCTATACCAAGTTACCAGTCCTTATAAGAACTTTTGTGGAACAAGCAGGTTGTGTGTTAGTGATTAGCAGACTGTACGTCAGTCCCTATACCGCTGAAGGACTGCTGCAGTATAGGGCAGCGGTCAGCAGTGGTGCACGTCAACCCTATCTATTGTGGACCGATAGCGGTCCTTACAGAACAGCAGACTGTACCGCACTCAAGCCTATGTACCGTAGCACCCTATACCAAGTTACCAGTCCTTATAAGAACTTTTGTGGAACAAGCAGGTTGTGTGTTAGTGATTAGCAGACTGTACGTCAGTCCCTATACCGCTGAAGGACTGCTGCAGTATAGGTGAGCGGTCAGCAGTGGTGCACGTCAACCCTATCTATTGTGGACCGATAGCGGTCCTTACAGAACAGCAGACTGTACCGCACTCAAGCCTATGTACCGTAGCACCCTATACCAAGTTACCAGTCCTTATAAGAACTTTTGTGGACCAAGCAGGTTGTGTATTAGTGTTTAGCAGACTGTACGTCAGTCCCTATACCGCTGAAGGACTGCTGCAGTATAGGGCAGCGGTCAGCAGTGGTGCACGTCAACCCTATCTATTGTGGACCGATAGCGGTCCTTACAGAACAGCAGACTGTACCGCACTCAAGCCTATGTACCGTAGCACCCTATACCAAGTTACCAGTCCTTATAAGAACTTTTGTGGACCAAGCAGGTTGTGTATTAGTGTTTAGCAGACTGTACGTCAGTCCCTATACCGCTGAAGGACTGCTGCAGTATAGGGCAGCGGTCAGCAGTGGTGCACGTCAACCCTATCTATTGTGGACCGATAGCGGTCCTTACAGAACAGCAGACTGTACCGCACTCAAGCCTATGTACCGTAGCACCCTATACCAAGTTACCAGTCCTTATAAGAACTTTTGTGGAACAAGCAGGTTGTGTGTTAGTGATTAGCAGACTGTACGTCAGTCCCTATACCGCTGAAGGACTGCTGCAGTATAGGGCAGCGGTCAGCAGTGGTGCACGTCAACCCTATCTATTGTGGACCGATAGCGGTCCTTACAGAACAGCAGACTGTACCGCACTCAAGCCTATGTACCGTAGCACCCTATACCAAGTTACCAGTCCTTATAAGAACTTTTGTGGAACAAGTGAGTTGTGAATGTTTAGCAGACTGCAGCAGAAGGGCAGCAGTCAAGTATAATATCCTTTCTATATTTGGAAGAAAGAATATTATACATGTACAAGCCTATTACTGTACCACTGATACCAGTCCTGAAAAGAACCTTTGTGGAACTAATAATAACAGCAAGTCTTTAAAATTACCCTCACTGCCTGACAACACTGCTTCCTTCCTGTCCCTATACAAATTGGCAAAAAAAGAGAACGATTAGTGGTTACTGGAACAGCTCTTTTGTGGACCTTGATAGTAACAGCTAATGATGATGATGATGATGATGATGATGAAAGACTAATCTGGCTGTCCCTGTAGCATACACCGTCCTTTCCCTTTCTCTAAACTAACAAAAGACACTCAGGCTGCTGCAAGAATCAGCAGCACAGCAAACCTATCAACACCTAACACCTATACCAGTCCTGAAAAGAACTTTTGTGTACCAAATAGCTAGTGGTTTATCTCTCCCTACTCCACACAGGAACCTGTCCCTATCGTAACAGAAGAAAGAATGTAAAATGGCCACCGGATCGGGTGTATTTATAGGTTAGGGGGAATGTACAAGTGTCCATGTGCTGTCATGTCTCAATTGGCTGTCCTGTATCACATGATAAACGTGTCACCAAAGGTTAAAGTTCTTGTATACATTAAACACGTAAGTCCGCCGCGGCGAACGACGGAAAAAGGCGTTCGAACGTGCGGACCGTGAATGTCGGAAATTCGCCGCGAAACGACCGCCGGGCGAACCGTTCGGCCATCACTACTCTCCTTGTTCTTCAGCTCTGTGACCCGATCGCAGGACACCAGCGGCAATCGGGTCCACTGGTCCCGCGGCCACGGTCACGGAGCTCAGAACCGGGTCGGGAGCGCACCGGCGGCGGCATGCTCCCGATCCACGGCTGGGCACTTAAAGAATCATGTACAGGTACGTGATTGTGCCCAGCCGCGCCATTCTGCCGACGTATATCGGCGTGAGGCGGTCCTTAAGCAGTTAAAGGGTTTGCAAAGAGTAAAGTTTTTTTTTTACCTTAATTAAAGTGGTTGTAAACCCCATTCATGAAATCTGACCTATGCATATATACAGTGCCTTAAAAAAAGTATTCATACCCCTTGAAATGTTCCACATTTTGTCATGTTACAAACAAAATGTATTTTATTGGGATTTTATGTGATAGACCGACACAAAGTGGCACATAATTGTGAAGTGTAAGGAAAATAATAATAATAAGAATAATACAAATCTGAAAATCGTAACACGCATTTGTATTCAGCCCTTTTTACTCTGATACCCCTAACTAAAATCTAGTGGAACCAATTGCCTTCGGAAGTCACCTAATTAGTATATAAAGTCCACATGTGTGTAATTTAACATCAGTATAAATACAGCTGTTTTGCGAATCCCTCAGAGGTCAATGCTGATATGATATTTATTATGTGGACCTTTACCAATCTGCTCAATATTGTCCCTGCAAAAAAAGTAAAACAGGTCTGTAATTGCTAGGTAAAGTTATTGATCCCTATTTTAAAATAAGTAATGTAATGATTTGTCTTGTGTTATTCTATTGATATACAGTCGTGCTCAAAAGTTTGCATACCCTGGCAAAAATTGTGAAATTTTGGCATTAATATTGAAAATATGACTGATCTTGCCAAAAACTGTCTTTTATTTAAGGATAGCAATCACATGAAGCCATTTATCATCACATAGTTGTTGGATCCTTTTTAAATCACAATGATAACAGAAATCACCCGAGTGGCCCTGATAAAAACTTTACATATGGAATGTTTGGCGTTGTTACAGACACAGAAGGTAGCACACACATGCTAAAATGGCAATTAAAGGTTAATTTCACACATTTGTGGCTTTTTAAATCACAATTAGTGTTTGTGTATACATAGACAATGAGTTTGTTAGCTCTCAAATGCAGGCTAGACACTGAGCCATGAGAAGGTAGAAAAGAATAGTCAAAAGACCTGCGTAACAAGGTCATGAAACTTTACAAAGATGGAAAAGGATATAAAAAGATATCCAAATACTTGAATATGCCAGTTAGTACTGTTCAATCACTTAATAAGAAGTGAACAATTCGGGGATCTCTTGACAACTTGACAACTGGCGGAAGAATTGCTCAGAATACAAAGAAAAATCCACAGGTAACCACAGGAAAAATACAGGCTGCTCTCCAAAAAGACAGGGTGGTTGTTTTTAAGGAGCACAATTCAGCAATACTTGAACAAAAAAGAGCTGCATGGTTGAGCTGCCAGAAGGAAGCCTTTACTGCGCCAATGCCACAAAAAAGCCAATGAGGCATGCCAAGGTGTTGTTGGGCATATTGTAACCAGGCTTTTTCGTGGAACTTACACAGTAAAGGCTTCTTTCTGGCAACTTGACCATGCAGCTCCTTTTTGTTCAAGTATCATCGTATTGTGCTCCTTAAAAACAAACACACCATCTTTTTCCAGAGCAGCCTGTATTTCTCCTAAGGTTACCTGTGGGTTTTTCTTTGTATCCAAACAGTTCCTGTGGCAGTTGTTGCTGAAATCCTTCTTGATCTACCTGATCTTGGCTTGGTATTAAGAGATCCCCAAATTTCCCACTTATTAAGTGATTGAACAGTACCAACTGGCATATTCAAGGCTTTGGATATCTTTTTATATAACTTTCCGTCTTTGTAAGGCTTAATTATCTTGTTACGCAGGTCTTTTGACTGTTCTTTTCTACCTCCTCATGGCTCAGTGTCTAACCTGCTTAGTGCATCCAAATGAGAGCTAACAAAATCATTGACTATTTATACACAGACACTAATTGTGATTTAAAAAGCCACAAATGTGTGAAATTAACCTTTAATAACCATTTTAACCTGTGTGTGCCACCTTCTGTGTCTGTACTAAGGCCAAACATTCCAGGGAATGTAAACTTCTTATCAGGGCCATTTTGGGGATTTCTGTTGTCATTATGATTAAGAAAGGATCCAAAAAACTATATGATAATAAATGGTTTCATTTGTTGCTATCCTGGCATGATCAGTCCTATTTCCAATATTAATGCCAAAATCTCATAATTTCTGCCAGAGTATGCAAACTTTTGGGCACAACTGTAAGGCCTGTCATTAAAAATACTTCAAAATAAGAAACAATCGTTTTGAAATAACTGAGTTCAGTTTGTTGAGGGATTGTGGGTGTAAGCCATCTGGACCAGGTGATTTGTTCATATTTATATTGTTGTCATTATTTCTGAACCATGTGAATGTTGAGCCACTGTGGTGCATTTGAAGTTATTTTCGTACCATCCTCATAATGTATGGCAACAATGCCACTCTCCTTTGTATATATAAAGCTAAACATGGTAATTAAAAATCCTGCCTAGTTTTGCTTCTATGTAACGTTAAGGAGAGGACTGGTGTTTGTTTACTTATTAACTTATTATTATTAACTTATTATTTACGTTATTAACCCTTTCTGCACTGTGCTGGCAGATCTCATTATCAGTTGTAAACTATATTTATATTATAACATATCTGTCCTAACAAAGGGTTAAAGATTTTTATATTTATTTATAATTGTATTATATTCGACTTTTTAATTAATATCATTAATTTAAGTTAATATGAATTTATTGTTTACCATTATTGGCACCTTTAGTGCAAGAAAAGCTCAAGAAAAATGCAGTCTGCAGTCTTTAACCATCTCTTGTATCATGTCCTCAGTCTCTAACCATCTCTTGTATCATGTCTTCAATCTCTTACTTAAACTTAAACACATTGCTAATAGTATTATAAAATTTCCATTCAGTGAACCTCCAGCAGACATGATACAGGAGATGGTCAGAGACTGCAGACATGATATAAGAGATCAATGCAGCCTCATTAGTGCCCATCAAATGCAGGCTACCAGTGTCCATCAAATGCAGCCTCACCAATGCCCATAAAATGCAGCCTCACCAGTCCCCTCAGATGCGCAGCCTCACCAGTGCCCATCAAATGCAGCCTCACCAGTGCCTATCAAATGCAGCCTACCAGTGCCCATCAGATGCACCCTTGCCAGTGCGCATCAGATGCAGCCTACCAGTGCCCATCAGATGCAGCCTACAGTGTCCATCAGATGCAGCCTTGCCAGTGCCCATCATATAAAGCCTGCCAGTACCCATCAGATGAAGCCTACCAGTGCCCGGATCACACAGAGCTGCAATCTCCCTCTGTGTCACAGAGCTGGATTTGAATTGCCTGGGACAGATGGCAACAGTAGAAAAATCCCGCCTCCTATGAGAGACGTCACACTGATTCAATTTCCTGGCATTGGATCAGTGTGCCTCCTATCACAGGAGGCGGGACTTTGTTACAGCGGCTTGTGATACAGGGAGATCGCCACGCTGTGTGACAAGGAGAGGAGGAGAGTGTGGAGGACTGTGGCGCGCCAAGATGACACCCCTGCAATGTGTGCCAACCAGGGTGGACCGACCCCCTTTTCAGGGCCATTATCTGCACCTTTTTTTCTTTCAGCTGAATGATAAAAACACCAGTTTCAGCCAATATGTTTGAATTTCGATGCACCTATAGTTTTGGTCTTTCTAGTATATTCTATGTGAATAATTTTTACAGTTTAGATTAAATGAATGAGGGTTACCAAACAAACACACGCAGTATCGTATTAAAAAGTAAAATTGTACAAAAAAATATGGCGAACCTAAGCGGTTTGTTTCCCATTTTAGAATAACAATGGCCAGCTAACCTCAAAGTAGCTTCATGCAGCTTGGAATAATTGAGTCTATAATATTAGGCTGTAAGTGTACCATTAAACAGAGATTATTTATGTACATTTGGCCACAGGGGCATAAAGCAATGATTTTCATGGCTCCACCCACTATCCTAAAAGCAATAAATCCCTTTTTTTTGGATATTTGATGGAAGTGAGACTTTTAATAAGATTTTTCCTGTGTTTGTATGTTAACTCCCTTTATTATAAGACATAGAGGGAGAGAGAGAGCCGGCAGGTCATTTAATTGCGGGGAGCCACTCTGAAATTCGGTAAAGGAGGCTTTTTTTTTTTTATAAAACACAAAGACAGGAGCACTTGTCATTAGGAAAGAAGAAGGATTGTGTAAGATTTTAAGTGTTATGAGAGAAGCACAAGTTGTGGGGGCGGGCACTGTCACAGGATCTGACAGATAGGGAGGGAGGGGGCAGAGAGCACAGAGGAGGACGGGAGAGCTGCTGATGACGGAGACACGTAAACTGACCACGGTGTCAGGGCTCAGCAGCCATGATACACTGTGGTCCGTTTGACAAAGGGGAGGGCAGAAACTGGCAGGATCAGCCAGGTATTACAGTTGTTACAGGGGGCCAAATGACACAGCACAACCACTGGGCTGTATAAAATGCTTTAAAGGAGTAGGATCCTTTTATTTTATTTTTTGGGGTTAACAAACACTTTAAGAAAAGTCTTAGGAACATTCGTATGAAAATTCTCATTTATTTGTTGTTCAAAAGATTGTGTTTGCTTTTAACATTTGATTTTGGAATGAATGGACTTCATTCTACTTATCTATGGCCTGCTTTAGGCTCGGCTCACATTGGTGGGATGCGGGAACCCTGCAAATCCACTGCGGGTTCCCACATCGCACCTGACTCGCAGGCAGTTCACACTGCCCTATGCAAACCACTGGGAGTGTCAGTACAAAGTTAAGGACACCCCCAGATCGGTTTGCATATTGCAGTGTGAACTGTCAATTCGGACAGGAATCAGATCACATGGGTGTGAACACCCATGCGATCCAATTCTGCTGGGGACCAAAAAAAGGGTCCTGCATGAGTTTGATCCGAATGCGATGCAAATTCAGCAATACAATCTGTATGGAGTTTGCATTGCACAGATATTGCATGTGATTTGTACAGCAGTGTGGTGCGAATCACATGCACTGTCTGACATCACACCAATGTGAACCCAGCCCTAAAAGCAATGGTTTTCATACACTGCACTGATGACAGCCAGCTAGCCTGAAACAGCTGCATGCAGTTTGGAATAAATGGTTCTATAAGATTATATAATATAATATGTACTATAAAGTAGCAGCTCTGGATGTACATTTGACCACAGGCAAATAAACTTCTCTGTGATGGAAGTGAAACAAGCAGATTCCTTCTATTTTAGGAAGGCTTCTCACTAATTAAGTTGAAAGCTTTTTGGTTCCTTTTAACTGTCCTCACCATAAGATGTCAATTTGTTTTTTTCATTTTTTTTTTACTAAAGAAAAAGACTGATCAAGGCCTCTGAACAGGATTAACTCTTTTTTTCAGATGCTCTATCTAGTGCAGTTTCCTTCTGTTAGTAATATATCTGTGGCAGGAAACACAAGTCCAAATATCTTATAAGATAGGAGTATTAGGAGACAAGGATCATGAAGGATTTTTATAGAAACTAAATGAATTTTATTAAAATTATGCCATACCTGGCTGGGGGTTTCCCTCCTTTCTTCTCTGCGCTACTTATACAGAGTTATGTACGAAAAGAAGTTACATATTATAACTTCCTCCCAAGGATGCCACAGAGGTGGGTAGGTGGAGAATTAGGCTGCAGTGCTAGAGCCACACACTGTATTGGTAACGGCTGCCAGAACAGTTAAGAGTGGCTGGCGGCCGCCGATCTGTCTGAACGTCCTCACCTAGCCGGTATTATAATACCGGCAGGCAGCAGTACCCATAAGACTGGCGCTACAGCTGGCAGGGACTCTTTTTCGGACGGGAGCCAGGGGGAGGTTGTTTTTTTCATGCGGGGGGCCAGCTTTCCTACCACCCTCCTGCAAAGTGCCACCCTAGGCCTGGGGGTGTGCCCCCTAAGTCTTTGTCTAGGCCCGGGCCTTGTCGGCCTAGGCCAAGATACAGCACTGCCTATAGGTAAAAATCATACAAGGGAGTTTACTCCCACTTTAACAGCTTACAATAAAGTTACAATAGTTAGGAACTGCTCTAGTGTACCCCACCATTTGTCAGGCTTGTATTTTTACATATAATGAATCTGGAAAGTATTCACAGCGCTTTACTTTTTCCACATTTTGTTATGCTACAACCATAGTCCAAAATGTATTAAATTCATTATTTTCCTCAAAATTCTACAAACAATACTCCATAATAACAACGTGAAAGAAGTTTATTTGAAATTTTGCTAATTTATTAAAAGTAAAAAATGAAAAAAAAATCACATGTAAATAAGTATTCACAGCCTTTGCTCAATACTTTGTTGACGTGCCTTTGGCACCAATTTCAGCCTCAAGTCTTGAGTATAATTGAGTATAATGCTACTAGCTTGGCACACCTATTTTTTTGGACAGTTTCTCTCATTCTTCTTTTTCGGACCTCTCAAGCTCCATCAGGTTGGATGGGGATCGTCAGTGCACATCCATTTTCAGATATTTCCAGAGATGTTGAATCGGGTTAAAGTCTGGGCTCTGGCTAGGCCACTCAAGGACATTCACAGAGTTGTTCCGTAGCCACTCCTTTGTTATCTTGGCTTTGTGCTTAGAGTTATCACCCCAGTCTGAGGTCCATAACGCTCTGGAGCAAGTTTTCATCAAGGGTGTCTCTGTACATTGCTGCATTCATCTTTCGCTCAATCCTGACTAGTCTCCCAGTTCCTGCCGCTGAAAAACATCCCCACAGCATGATGTTGCCACCACCATGCTTCACTGTAGGGATGGTATTGGCCAGGTGATGAGCGATGCCTGGTTTCCTCCAAACATGACGTTTAAGATTTGTTTCATCAGACCAGATCATTTTGTTTCTCATGGTCTGAGAGTCCTTCAGGTGCCTTTTGGCAAACTCCAGGCGGGCTGTCATGTGCCTTTTATGGAGGAGTGGCTTCCGTCAGGCCTCTCTACCATACAGGCCTGATTGGTGGAGTGCTGCAGAGATGGTTGTTCTTCTGAAAGGTTCTCCTTTTTCCACAGTGAAATGCTGAAGCTCTGTCAAAGTGACCATAGGGTTCTTGGTAACATCCCTGACTAAGGCCCTTCTCTCCCGGTTGCTCAGTTTGGCCAGGCGGCCCACTCTAGGAAGAGTCCTGGTGGTTCCAAACTTCTTCCATTAAAGGATGATGGAGGCCACTGTTCTCATTGGGACTTTCAAAGCTGCAGAAATTTTTCTGTACCCTTCCCCAGATCTGTGCCTCAATACAATCCTGTCTTGGAGGTCTACAAACAATTCCTTAGACTTCGTGGCTTGGTTTGTGCTCTGACATGCACTGTTGACTGTGGGACCTTATATAGACAAGTGTGTGCCTTTCCAAATCATGTCCAATCAACTGAATTTACAACAGGTGGACTCCAATCAAGTTGTAGAAACATCTCAAGGATGATCAGTGGAAACAGGATGCACCTAAGCTCAATTTTGAGTGTCATGGCAAAGGCTGTGATACTTATGTATATGTGATTTTTTTGTTTTTTATTTTTAATAAATTTGCAAAGATTTCAAGCAAACTTTTTTCATGTTGTCATTATGGGGTATTGTTTGTAGAGTTTTCAGGAAAACAATGAATTGAATCCATTTTGGAAAAAGGCTGTAACATAACAAAATGTGAAAACAGTAAAGCGATGTGAATACTCTCCAGATGCACTATACAGCTGATACCGGTACTATACTTTATAGCAATGTTTCTCAAGGCACCCTTTAAAATTCTGCACAATATTGAGGCACCCCATTATAAAATGTAAAAAATCACAGCAACATCAACAAACACTGGATACCTAATGTTGGAGGTGATTTATTCTTCCAAAGCAAACACACCTTTGCACGCTGGTACTGACTAGTCTTCTAGTGTTTCTCTTCTCCCTCAGTTTCAAACCCTCATTCAGGCAATGTGTCTCCAGTGCCGATGGAGAGGGACAAATAAGGATGCTGTGTAGGCGCCCAACATCCTCCATGTCAATCAATGACATCATTGGTTGTTAGGACGCTGGCAGCTATAAGGTTGTAATGGTGCACAATGATAACCTGTGGCTTTGTGTAACTAAAAGGCAGGTTTCATGCACCCACTGGCTTATATACAATTTTTAGGCAGTTTTTCATAATTTTGCCAAGTCACCCCTGAAGAAACCTGAAGGCACCCCAGACTGCCTGGGCACCCTAGTTGAAAAAGGCTGTTGTATAGGATGGTTTATATGTGTGTTTTTGATGTTTTGTTATTATTGTGTAGCAAGGTATCCGACCTCCTTCAGTCTAATGAGGACCTTCAGGGCTAGAGATAGCTGGCATCCTTCTGTATATGGTGGGTTGTGAGGCATAGCGGGTGCAAGGTGAAAGTTATTGGGTGTCAGACACTTCTTGAATGCAAAAGAGATATATATTTCTCTTACAATCTTTTATGGGGAGACAGAGGGTTAGGGCCAGGACACCCTTAAGTAGTGGCAAGTTCAATTTGTAGACTCCGAGACTTCAATAGAAGGACAGCCATGCAGGGAAAGGCCTCCAGCAAGAAGCCATCTGCACGTGCAGGAATGCTGTCTCCAATGGCAACAGTCTTTAACCGTTCCTAACACAAAGTGCAACAGTTCTTTCACCTTCACTACAACTTCTCCTTGTAGTTCTTCTGCACACAGAGCTCACTGATCCTCTGATTCACTGACTCTGAATCCCTTGAGCCCCTCTAATCTTCACGGTGGTATTTACCTCAAGCGTCACCACCGCTTCCCTGCTGGGTCCCTAGATTGGCACTCCAGATACTTCTCAAGCTTCACCTCACTGGCCTGCTCAGTCCCTGGCTTGACACACAAGGCTGCAAGCATCACCTCCGCTGGTTGGCTCCCTGACTTGATCACCGCCTGAAATTTCCAGATTCTCCCCCGTGCCCGTTCGGTAAGAATGCTGCTCCGGTACTTGTTCAGTTACTCACTGTGGTCCCTGGTAAAAAGGTGGTTGGTCCCTTAGTGGTGACATCTTCCCTTCTACCTCCAACCACTGACAGGTTCTCCGGCCAGAAGAAGCATCACTTTTGGTTGGACTGCAAGCTGCAATCCCAACCCTGCGCTGCTCTCTTGCTTCTGGATAGGCCCTCAGACAGTTTAGCAGCCAGATGCCCCCAAGATAGGCTCAATCTCTGGCCAACAGCTCAAGCTAATATGTAATATGTCCCTTTGGTGTGTCTCTGTGCCTTTGTTTTGAATCAAATACTATATTACATACATGGTAACAAAAGCAAAGAGTAACATAGAATAGCAGGGTTTCTTATCCTTTTCTCAGTCAGGACACCCTTTAACCACTTGCCGCCCGCCCTATAGCAAATAGACGGCGGCAAAGTGGTTTCATAATCCTGACCAGACGTCATATGACGTGATCAGGATTATGAGCCGCTGCGCGCCCCCGGGGGCGCGCATCGCGGCGATCGTTGTTGCGGGGTGTCAGTCTGACACCCGGCAACTACGATCTCGGTAAAGAGTCTCCGACGGAGACTCTTTACCACGTGATCAGCCGTGTCCAATCATGGCTGATCACAGTGTAAATAGGAAAAGCCGGTGATCGGCTTTTCCTCACTCGCGTCTGTCAGACGCGAGTAGAGGAGAGCCGATCGGCTGCTCCTCTGACAGGGGGGTCTGTGCTGATCGATTATCAGCACAGCCCCCCCGAGGATGCCCACACTGGACCACCAGGGACGCCACCAGACCACCAGGGATGCCAAGGACAAGGTATGCCACCCTAGACCACCAGGGATTCCAGTCAGTGCCACAATGGATGCCAATCAGTGCCCATAATGGATGCCAATCAGTGCCCACAATGGGCATCACTGATTGGCATGCATTATTGATTGGCACTGATTGACATCCATTAGTACAATATATTATAATACAATGCCGCCTATCAGTTCCCATCTGTGCCGCCTATCAGTGCCTACCCATGCCCACCTGTGCCGCCTACCCATGCCCACCTGTGCCGCCTAACCCATGCCCACCTGTGCCACCTATCCATGCCCATCCATGCCAATCCGTGCCAATTTGTGCCACCTATCAGTGCCCATCCGTGTCGCCCATCAGTGCCACCCATCAGTGCCGCCTATCAGTGCCACATATCGGTGTCCATCAATGCCACCTCATCAGTGCCACTTCATTGGTGCCACCTCATCGGTGCCCATCAGTGCCGCATTATCATTGCCCATCAGTGTAACCCCATCAGTGCCCATCAGTGAAGGAGAAAACTTACTTATTTGCAAAGTTTTGAAACTGAAACAAAAAAAAACATATTTTTTTTCAAAATTTTCGGTATTTTTTTTATTTGTTTAGCAAAACATAAAAACCGTAGAGGTGATCAAATACCACCAAAAGAAAGCTCTATTTGTGGGAAAAAAATGATAAAAATTTCATTTGGGTACAGTGTAGCATGACCGCGCAATTGTCATTCAAAGTGCGACAGCGCTGAAAGTTCAAAATTAGTCTGGGCAGGAAGGTGTTTAAGTGTCCGGTATTGAAGTGGTTAAAATTATGTCTCGAGGCACCCCATTGTAAAGTTTAAAAAACGAAACTAATATTTTTACATATTGGAGCAAGCACATAGGACACCCAACATTCGAGGTGATTTATTCTTACAAAGCAAATACACCTTTGCACACTGGTACTGAGTAGTATTTAGTGTTTCTCTCCCTCACTTAGCTAAATTGACCCCAGAGCTGAAAGAGAGGAGCAGTGAAGGGGCAAACTAGGGTGTCCACAGGCTCGCGATGTCCACCTTATCAACCTATGATGTCACTGATTCTTAGACGCTGGCATCTGGCCCATACGGTGCCCCAGGTACTTTAACAAAAAGGTAGACCTGATCGACCCACTTGTTGACAATTTATGGTTAGTTTGGGGCAATTTTTTAGGCATTTTACCAAGGCAACCATGAAGAACCCAGAAGGCACCCCAGGTGGAAAAAGTCTGGCCTATAGAGCAGAAAGCTGCATACTCTATTTAAGTGGGTGTTTACTGCAATTGGTTTGTTTTATCCCTGTAGTTGTAGTTTAATGAAATGCCAGATTTATTGAAAAATAACAGAAATCAACAGACTGCATTTAGAATAAATAGACCTGAAGTAAGTCTGCATTGGCAGTCTAACAGTGAAAATTTGACTAGTGAGACTTAACAAGTTTATTTTATGTTGATCTTAAACAAACACATTTTTGCCAGTAATGTGCCAACCATTCTTTTTTATTTATTTTATCTAAACAACATAATCTGATAAAATGCATATGGCACGTTTCTGCTTGTTTGAAGCCTCCATGAGAAATCCTTAGAAATATATAACCAACTAATACATAAAGTTTAATAATATTTTCGTGAATTAGTATAGGCAGGCTGCTTCCGCCTGAGGAGTTTTTCAAGTGCTTGTGCATTAAAAAAAAGCTTCTGAAAAGCTCAAGAAATATACTTTCCTTTAAAATCAATGATTATGTTCACACTGGGGCAGTGAGCTTCCATTGTGGTGAACAAAAATCCTGCTTGCAGCATTTTTGGAGCATGATCAGGTAGTTAAAAAAAAACGCACCAAAAACGCACATTCCCATTGCAGGCAATGAAAAGCTTGGCAGTGTAGTTGTCAGATGAGGGAAGACAGTGGCGGGAGGTCACGTGAGTGCCGAGAAGCACTCTGAAATAAGGTATACAGTTACTTTTTTTTATAAAGAACATACATTGCTGCACATAATGTAATCTAACACAGGGGGGTTATAGCAAGAAAAAAAAAGTGTCTTTACAACCACTCTAAGATCTCCAACTAAAACATCTGTTTGTTTTTTATAGAATGTAGAAGGGTTAGAACCTCTGTAAAGTAAGATTTGTCTGGAATTGTGCTTTAAAGTGTTACTAAACCCACAACAGTAAAATCAGTCTGTATATGCAGTAAAGCATGCTTGTTATATTCACTGTGAAACCTAAGGGGTTAATCTGGCACATTGTGTACAAAGGCTGTTTGATCCTGTCTTCTATGATCCTCATTCCACTGACTCCTAATCATTTCCTGATAACACACAGTCTATGGAGTCAAGCTGCACATGTTCAGCTGGGGGTGTATTGCTAGAGAGGTTTTTTTTTTTGTTCTTGGGAGGATGCATGTGATCAGCACAGGGCCAATCAGCATTCTCCAGACAGAGGGTCAGGGGTCCTACAGTCTCATAAGACAGTGAGAAAACTCCTACAAGCTTTAACCAGTGCTTGGCCGGATACTGATAGATGTCACAAGATTGCTCTAACTGCTGATGAGAAAAGGTAATTAGTTTATATTTACTTACATTTCCATGTTCTGTGTTCTGTGGGAGACCGGATATAGTGTAACAGATGGGAACATTTAAAGAGAAAGTAAACGCCCATGGATTATTTGTACCTATTGGTAAGCCTATAATAAGGCTTACCTATATTTCCTGTAAATATCTCCTAAACATTCACCGTCTAGGAGATATTTACTGTATATGCTGCCGATGAAGTCATTGACGCATCTGCTCTGAAGGAACGGCCACCCATGCCATTTCTTCAGAGCCCTGTGCCATGACCGGCGGCTCCTGCACGAATGTGTGGGAGTGGCATTACATGGCTCCGGCCAGTCGGAGTCCGTGGAACCGGAAGGAAGATGGGCACAGATGGATGTGGACTCCAGCGGTGACAGCGAGGGCTTCGTTTGCAGGTAAGTTTCACATAATGTGCTAGTATGTGATACATACTAGCAGATTATGCCTTTGCTTTACAGATCAGGGACAACAACAAAAAAGTCAGCAATTTACTTCCTCTTTGATTCCATTTTAATAATGAGAATGACTTACTTTCTTACTTTTCAAGAGATACTGTATATGGCACTGTATTAAGGTGTTTCTAAATCCATAGGCTAGGTACACAGTAGTCTATGCTCTAAAAAGACATCCTCAATCCTGCTGCCTCCTGAATGCCTGTTTTTTTTTTTTGGCCCCATTTACTTGAATGGCTGAGTTTGACAGGTGGTGACAAGTGGTGCCACCTGTCAACTTGGCATGCCGTGTTAAATTTGCTGCGGCTTCAACACAAAGTATCATGGCCACTTCATGTGAACAGTTTTGTCTGGCTGTATTTTACACTTTAGGTGGGCGTACGAGGGTGGTCCACCAATGCCTCCCCAGTGATCGATATAAGATCAGAATCCATAAAGTCTAAACCATGTGTTTCAAATGCATTAATATCACTACCAAATAAACCACCACTTTTACAAACTATAAAACCAAAAAGGAAAGAAAATATGTGATGACACCACTGCAGTATGTGTCTGTTACCCGAACCACCAACTCCTGCACTGGTGTCAACAAATAAATAAATATAATTACATATAATTTATCTTGATCAGACCACAAACAACTAAAGTGCTCAAGCCCCCAAACTTATATAGGGTTGCTGTGAAAAAAAATCATCCACAATAAGTGATTTCAACAATGTGACAAAAAATTACTTTCTGTATACCACATACAGTATAAGCCACGATATACCCTAATATAACATTAATATTACAAGTGCTTTAGTTTCTCCTGTAAGAAAAAGTGCTACGTGCATAAATATAGTGCATACATGTAAACAGTCTCTTTAGTGTTTGAAATTCTCTTGACAGTGCTTCTATCTCAACCCAAAGTGCTTAATATAAACACCAACCGAGTGCTTCACCATCACCGAAAAAAATGGCCACTCACCAGACCTAGTCTGTGTTTTCGCCTTTGGTTCATTTAAGGATAACCATTCCTTCACTGGTCACATCAATAGTTTCTCCTCATGGAAAGTAAAACCTCTTGCACTAATGTGGCTCAAAGAGACATACAGAGGACCATCATGGTGTAGCAAGTAAATGCAAATTTATTAAAAATCGTTTAAAATCAATCAGGTGTGCAATGGACCAGTGCCCCAGCCGGCACTAAGCTTGTCCAGCTATGTACATGGATGTGGGAAACTAATCTACCTCACCCTCCATTCACAGCCTTTCGTGGTGGCCCATGGATATACAGGAATACATCCCAGCCTCTCTTTCAACTCACGGGGTTCAGACAGCCGCTACGCGTTTTCGCAAATCGGTAATTGCGCTACGCGTTTTCGCAAATCGGTAATTGCGCTACGCGTTTTCGCAAATCGGTAATTGCGTCTTCAGGTGGCCTGTGATTCGCCGGAGTCGTGTGACATCACTCCCGCGCATGTGCACGGGAGCCACAATTAACAGTACAGGCTAGGGAGGAAGCGGCACGTTAGTTTAGTTTCTTTCCTGAACATGCGCAGTTGTAATTTTCGGTGCATGTTTAGGCGATATTTCCACTACCTGTAGGTAAGCCTTATTCTAGGCTTACCTATAGGTAGAAGTCCAAAAAGTGGGTTTACGACCACTTTAAAGCAGTTGTATACCCTCTGACACTTTTTTTTTTTTTTAATACCCCTGTAAGGCAAAAGGCATAATGAGCTAGTATGCACCGCTGCAGTCAGTGGCTCATTGCAAAGGGAATATTAATAATAATTAATAACTTGTACAGTTTAGGAGATATTTTTTTTTACCTACAAATAAGCCTTATTATAGGCTTACCTATAAGTAAAAGTAAAAAAAATAGACTGTACAACCAGGGCACAGACAGCAATAAAAACTGACAGGTGTTGTCATCCCTCGCCACGCTATCCAAAACGTATTTGTATTGTATTTTAAGCTTTGTGCTTATGGGTCCTTTTTTTGTTTTCAGTACTCTTCAAGATTGGATTAAAACAATGATGTCACCTTCTGCCAAGGAGAATTCCACTTGCCAGGCATGAATGTGAATTCTTTTCTATTTAGGTGGCATAGGAACACAGAGGAAGAACAATCGCACTAGTTTATACAACACGGACAGCATGTTTTTCCTTTATGCTAATGGCCTAAAATTCGCTGCATCTTCCAAATACTGAGGAATGAAAGGCTTTTCATATTTTTAGTCTCATTATCTTGTTTGGATAATGTTGTAAATCCGTCTTTAGTAATGTTGCTAGGAGCAAACGTGTCAAGTGGATTTTAGTTAACACATATATGGAAAGGGTTTATCCGATTTGAACCACTTCTGCTTCGAAAGATTTACCCCCCTTCATGACCAGGCCATTTTTGTGATACGGAACTGCGTTATTTTAACTGACAATTGAGTGGACATGCAACACTGTACCCAAATACAAATTATATCCTTTTTTTCCCACAAATAGAGATTTCTTTTGGTGGTATTAGATCATCTCTGTGTTTTTTTGGCTCTATAAAAATAAAAATGACCGACAGTTTTGAAAAAAAACAACAATATTTTCTACTTTCTACTATGAAACACATCCAATAAAAAAAAAAATCTAATTTCTTCATCAGTTTAGGCCAATATGTATTCTGCTACATTTTTGGGGGTAAAAAATAAAATAAAATCTTAATAAGCATATATTGATTGATTTGCACAAAAGTTATAGCCTCTACAAACTATGGTATATATTTATGGAATTTTTATTTATTTTTTACTAGTAATAGTGGCAATCAGCGACTTGGTGGGACTACAATATTGTGGCGGAAAATTAAACACCAACTGACACTTATTTTAGGAACCATTGACACTAATACAGTGATCAGTGCTAAAAATATACACTGTCACTGTACTGACACTGGCTAGGAAGGGGTTAACATCAAAGGGTTAACTGTGTGCCTAGCCTGTGTTTTATTACAGTGTGGGAGGTGCTTTTACTAGGGGAAGATGTGGATCCTTATCTCTGCTTTGCAAAGACACAGGATCCATGCCTTCCCTTCTGTCAGAACGGCAATCTGCCTTGTTTATATAGGAGACTGCCGTTCTGCCTCTCTGCAGGATGGTCGGCATGTGCCGGCAGACATCGAGTCCACCGTACCCACTGTTTATATTCACAGCGGAAGCAGGCTGGCTTGAATTTGCGCCCCCTACCCAGAATTGCAGGATCATGAATAATTCATGTGACAACACTGAAGAAATTACACTTTGCTACTGTGTAAAGTAGTGAGTGTACAGCTTGTATAACAGTGTAAATTTGCTGTCCCCTCAAAATAACTCAACACACAGCCATTAATGCCTAAACCGCTGGCAAAAAAAGAGTACACCCCTAAGTGAAAATGTCCAAATTGGGCCCAAAGTATGAATATTTTGTGTGGCCACATCACGGAGCTGGTGGATGTTAGAGACCTTACGCTCCTCCACCTTCCATTTGAGAATGTCCCACAGATGCTCAATAGGGTTTAAGTCTGGAGACATGTTTGGCCAGTCCATCACTTTTACCTTCAGCTTCTTTAGCAAGGCAGTGGTCATCTTGGAGGTGTGTTTGGAGTCGTTATCATGTTGGAATACTGCCCTGCGGCCCAGTCTCTGAAGGGAGGGGATCATGCTCTGCTTCAGTATGTCATAGTACATGTTGGGATTCATGGTTCCCTCAATGAACTGTAGCTCCCCAGTGCCGGCAGCACTCATGCAGCCCCAGACCATGACACTCCCACCACCATACATGACTGTAGGCAAGAGGCACTTTTCTTTGTACTCCTCACCTGGTTGCCACACACGCTTGACACCATCTGAACCAAATAAGTTTATCTTGGTCTCATCAGACCACAGGACATGGTTCCAGTAATCCATGTCCTTAATCTGCTTGTCTTCAGCAAACTTTTTGCGGGATTTCTTGTGCATCATCCTTAGAAGAATCTTCCGTCTGTGACGACATCCATGCAGACCAATTTGATGCAGTGTGAGGCGTATGGTCTGAGCACTGACAGGCTGACCCCGCACCCCTTCAACCTCTGCAGGAATGCTGGCAGCACTCATACATCTATTTCCCAAAGACAACCTCTGGATCTGATGCTGAGCACCTGCGCTCAACTGGTCGACCATGGCGAGGCCTGTTCTGGGTGGAACCTGTCCTGTTAAACCATGGGTCTTCAAACTACGGCCCTCCAGTTGTTCAGGAACTACAATTCCCATCATGCCCAGTCATGTCTGTGAATGTCAGAGTTTTACAAGGCCTCATGGGATGTGTAGTTTCGCAACAGCTGGAGGGCCGTAGTTTGAGGATCCCTGTGTTAAACCATTGTATGGTCTTGGCCATCGTGCAGCAGCTCAGTTTCAGGGTCTTGGCAATCTTCTTATAGCCTAGGCCATCTTTATGTAGAGCAACAATTCATTTTTTGAGATCCTCAGAGAGTTCTTTGCCATGAGGTTGAACTTCCAGTGACCAGTATGAGGGAGTGAGAGTGACAACACCAAATTTAACACACCCGCTCCCCATTCACACCTGAATTCTTGTAACACTAATGAGTCACATGACACTGAGGAGGGAAAATGGCTAATTGGGCCCAATTTGGACATTTTCACTCAGGGGTGCAATCACTTTTTTTGTCAGCATTTTAGACATTATTGGCTGTGTATTGAGTTATTTTGAGGGGACAGCACATTGACACTGTTATACAAGCTGTACACTCACTATTGTAGCAAAGTGTCATTTTTTTCTGTGTTGTCACATGAAAAGATAGAATAAAATATTTACAAAAATGTGAGGGGTGTACTCACTTTTGTGAGATACTGTATACTGTAAAACTGCTATAGGGCAGTCAGCAAGTAGTTAAGATACATGCAAAAAAAAAAATTGGCAAAAAAGGGTATGCTAGAAGATACATTTTGAGAGAATGCATTGTCAATATGATAGACAGTGTCGTAGTATTGGGGTCATAGGGGCTGACCAGACCTGTGTTCCTGAAGGGCTTGCAGGAAAGGTAAGTAATCACTGTAAGTAATGACTATGGAATGATTCAATGCTCATTTCGCCTGTGGGTGATGGAGATACTTTACATTGATGGATGGAGCCATTTCTGCTCTTCACGTTGGTATTACTGTATCACTCTAAGCTCTTGCTGCAGTTGCAGTGACCAGCCTTCAAAAGATTTTGGTATAGCAAAATATTTCTGTAAGTATAAATGTGCATTTTTACATACCTTAAAACTATGACAGTACTGGCAGGGGCGTTCCTAGGTGGCAAAAAAAACAGGGGCTTCAACCCAAAGTCCGAGCCCAGCACCGGGGGGGAGGGGGGTTGTGTTACCTACCTGATGCGACTGACCTACCTGACACACATTGACCTACTTGACACTGACCCACACTAACCTACCTGACACAGACTGACCTACCTGACATACACTAACCTACCTGACATACACTGACCTTCCTGACATACACTGACCTGCACTGAGCTACCTGACATAACCTGGACCTACTGACCTACCTGACACACACTGACCTACCTGACCAAACTTCAGGTGATGTGACCTCCTCCAGCAACTCAGCCGTAGTGTGTGGCGCGCCCAACACACACAGCAGGCACTCCAGGCAGCCAGAGCCATGATGACGGGAGAAGAGAAGAGCAGAGCCACCTGCTCGAGCGCTGAGTGGGGATCTTCTGACAGTGGCGCGGTGGCCACATTTTAATTCCTGCTTCTGAAACCTGCAGCGCCTATGATGAACATCACACGTCCCATGGTCCTCACATTGGACCAGTGGGCACTGCAGGCTCCATAAGGTAGGACCTGCTATGTCACTTGGCCATGCTCGGGGTCAGATCAGTCCCCACTCGGCGGTGCTTGGGGCTAATAATAGAACAGTGCATGCCCAAGACCCGGGGGTTTTTGGGGACCCACTCAGGGCTCCAGCCACCGGCAGCCCAACCCCCCCCCCCCCTGCCGATCCCACTGAGTACTTGTCCTTATCCCACATCAATTACAAGCTGTTTTACGGCCAATTCCCCAATGCAGCTATGCAGGATGCATCTACAAGGGCGTGGGTATCCCATAAATAATGTGAGTGCTTATATGGTGAAGTGACGGAAGGTGGTTGATGATAAACTCATTTGGTGGAATAAAACAGTAAGTATAATTAGTCAGTTATAGGAATTTGTAGATATGAGCAATTGGTAGGAGAAATGAGGCAATACCTGTCATTTAGAAATGTGTAGTGCTTCTCTGGGCATCCATGTGGAGAGTGTTAGTAATTACATTGTAAATACTAGTAATTAACTCCAATGAGTACCAGTGCTGTCGCATCAACATGTTTCCAGACCAATAGAGTTTGAAAAGTAAAATGCTGTATATTATATCCTATTGTCACAGTCTGACCTGCTTCTAGGCGTTTGTCTTCTTAGAGATTCAAATCTTAGTTACCTTTCCAATATACAGTAGTTATATATAGGCAGTCACAGCACCTGTTTTAAAATATTAAAAAAAAACTGTTGTCATAGTAACTGTATTCCAGTTCTGAGAAAAGCTTGGCCTCGTGTATCTTTTCAGTGTTTATATATGGGATTACATACACTCACCGGCCACTTTATTAGGTATATCTGTTCCATTGCTTGGTAACACATATTGCTAATCAGCCAATCACATGGCAGCAACTTGATGCATTTAGGCATCCAGACGTGGTGAAGACGACTTGCTGAAGTTCCATACGAGCATTCAAATGGGGAACAAAGGGGATTTAGGTGACTTCGAACATGACATGGTTGTTGGTGCCAGGTGGGCTGGTCTGAGACTGTGTTTCAAAAACTGCTGAACTACTGAGATTTTCTCGCAAAACCATCTCTAGGGTTTACAGAGAATGGTCCAAAAAAGAAAAAATATCCAGTTGTGTGGACAAAAATGCCTTGTTGTAAGAGGTCAGAGGAGAATGTGCAGACTGCTGGTTCCAGGTGACAGAAAGGCAACAGGAACTCAAATAACCACTTGTTACAACTAAGGTATGCAGAATACCATCTCTGAAAGCAAAAGACATCAAACATTGAAGCAGATGGGCTACAGCAGCAGAAGACCACACCGTGTGCCACTCCTGTCAGCTAAGAACAGAAAACTGAGGCTACAATTCACACAGACTTACCATAATTGGACAATAGACGGACAAACACATTGCCTGGCCTGATGAGTCTCGATTCCAGCTGTGACATTCAGATGGTAGGGTCAGATTTTGGCGTAAACAACGTGAAAACATGGATCCATCCTGCATTGTCAGTGGCGTATCCAGGGTATGGCAGATATGGCAAGTCCCATGGGTGCCATATGAAGGGGGCGCTCGTGAGTGGCTGGGCAGCAAGGCACTTACAGGGGTCTCTTTTTAAAATGGCCCTGGTATCGCCACTGTTACTCTCTGTCAACCTGGGGTGGGATCCTGGCCGTAGGAGACTGCTTTAGGTCGTTCACCACTGGCCCCTGGCTCACTGCCCAAACTGGTTGCTAGCCGCGGCCCGCCTGACATCTAGCAACCAGTGACATCATGAGGAGGAGAGAGGCAGAGACCCAGCATTCACAGCGGGGAGGATATAACTTCCTCCTCCTCCGCGCCCACTGCTTAGCTCCACCCACCTCCCTGCATCTTCTCTGATGTGCACAAGAAACATTATGCTCTGCTTCAGTATGTCATAGTACATGTTGGCATTCATGGTTCCCTCAATGAACTGTAGCTCCCCAGTGCCGGCAGCACTCTTGCAGCCCGAGACCATGACACTACCACCACCGTGCTTGACTGTCGGCAAGACACACTTGTCTTTGTACTCCACCACACATGCTTGACACCATCTGAACCAAATAAGTTTATCTTGGTCTCATCAGACCACGTGACATGGTTCCAGTAATCCATGTCCTTAGTCTGCTTGTCTTCAGCAAACAGTTTTTGGGCTTTCTTGTGCATCATCTTTAGAAGAGGCTTCCTTCTGGGATGACAGCCATGCAGACCAATTTGATGCAGTGTGCGGCATATGGTCTTAGCACTGACAGGCTGACACCCCACCCCTACAACCTCTGCAGCAATGCTGGCAGCACTCATATGTCTATTTCCTAAAGACAACCTCTGGATATGATGCTGAGCACGTGCACTCAAGTTCTTTGGCCGACCATGGCGAGGCCTGTTCTGAGTGGAACCTGTCCTGTTAAACCACTGTATGGTCTTGGCCACCATGCTGCAGTTCAGTTTCAGGGTCTTGGCAATCTTCTTATAGCCTAGACCATCTTTATGTAGAGCAACAATTCTTTTTTCAGATCCTCAGAGAGTTCTTTGCCATGAGGTGCCATGTTGAACTTCGAGTGACTAGTATGAGAGAGCAAGATCGATAACACCAAATTTAACACACCTGCTCCCCATTCTCAACTGAGACCTTGTAACAGTAATGAGTCATATGACACGGGGGGAGGGAAAAGGGTTAATTGGGCCCAATTTGGACATTTTTACTTAGGGGTGTACTGATTTTTGTTGCCAGAGGTTTAGACATTAATGGCTGTGTGTGGAGTTATTTTGAGGGGACAGCAAATTTACACTGTTATACAAGCTGTACACGCACTACTTTACATTGTAGCAAAGTGTCATTTCTTCAGTGTTGTCACATGAAAAGATATCATAAAATATTTATAAAAATGTGATGGGTGTACTCACTTTTGTGAGATACTGTATGTGGTTGTCCTGTAAACCAAATATACAACTTTATATCTTTCAAACAAATAATATAAAAATAATATAAAATTGCAGCATATTAGTGATAGCGAGATAGTTAGTGATAGCAAAAAGTAAAGCTTGTTGATAAGTTGCAATATATAAGTGATGAACCCCCCCTCAAATAAAGAAATAAAATAACTCCACTTAAAATAGGGGGTGTGACCATCTAATATACTACAATTTTATATTTAGAAATTTTGACTTGTAGTTTTGTTAGCTGTTTTTTTTGTTATGGTTATCTGAAAGATGGGTTTCAAATGTTTTAAGTATAAGTATATTACTGTTCCACAATGCACAAAGGGATCCTCACAGAACCCACTGGACCTTCAGAGGGCTTCACAAAGATGAGGCGAGATCCCATGTACAGGTGAGGGGAAGTCCCATGTAGCGAGGACAAAAAGAGAATAGGGTCAGCTGGATGGGGCTTCAATTTTTGAGTATGGGGTCCTATGGGATTCTGAGGGTGGAGAGTTACCCTTTATGTAGCAATGAATGTGGTGACCAGGAGAGCTTTCATTTCTTATTGTCGAGCACTTTACCCATCTATGGCTGACCTTAGAGTTACTTTTTATAGAATATAAATATATCACTTTAATATTTTGATATTTGCAGCAACTGTTAATTTTTGAGAATCCTTCATGATTGATGTCTCATTTTCTTTTCCTGTGACCACTGAACATTCATAAATATGAAAACACAATGTGCATACTGACATGTGACCGCCCCAGATTCTGGAATGTGTTCCTTAGCAATAGCATTAAGTGGATTAAATTACTTCTGAAGGAAACAGAATAAGGTGCTACCATTTGTTCCCACACAGTACTGCATTACAATAAATGAACACAGTAAGGGGCAAAAACTTCACATATTTGAAATTACTGCTAAAATTTGTCATATTTTAAAGTTGAAAAATCTCAAGTATGTGTTGACTTGTAAGCTTTATCACTTAATTATGTTTCTATGTCAAAGTGCTCCAAGCAGTTTTAATGAAAATGTAAACATCTTTTCTTTTAAGGTTAATGTTACATATTTTTTTGTGTTTTTAACAGCTTTAATAATGGGCACTTTCACCCCCTTCCTGCCAAGGCCTATTTTCAGCTTTCAGCGCTATCGTACTTTGAAGGACTATTGCATGGTCATGCAATGCTGTACCCAAATTCAATTTATAACATTTTTTGAGACAGATAGAGCTATCTTTTGGTGGTATTTAATCACCACTGGGTTTTTTATCTTTTGCTTAACCAGTTGCCGACCGCCGCACGCCGATGTACGTCGGTACAATGGCACGGGCAGGCATAAGGACATACATGTACGTCCCTTGCCTCCCGCGGGTCGGGGGCCCGATCGGGCCCCCGCCCGGTGCCTGCGGCGGTCGGAATTCGTACGGGAGCGATCCCGGACGAGGGGACGGCCATTCATTCATGGCCACCCCCTCGCGATCGCTCCCGACGAATAGAAATCCCCGGTGACATCACTTCCTCTCCTGTAATGTAAACACAGGAGAGGAAGTGATGTATTCTCTCCTCCGTGTCGGTATTTTTCGTTCCGACACGGAGGAGAACGGATCAGTAAGTTGCACCAACACTCACACACACAGTAGAACATGCCAGGCACACTCACACCCCCCCTTTACCCCCCGATCACCCCCCCAATTACCCCTGCCCCCCAGTCACAGTGACACCAATGTCATTTTTTTTTTTTTTTTTTTTTTTTTTGCATTGGTGTCATTTGTGACTGTAATAACTGTTAGGGCAGTTAGAGTTAGCCCCCTTTAGTTCTAATGTACCCCCCTAACCCCCCCAATAAAGGTTTAACCCCGTGATCACCCCCCGTCGCCAGTGTCACTAAGGCTGGGTTCACATTGCAGCGGTTTATGAGAACGAATGTGATTCGCACCGCACTGCAGTGCAAATCACATCCGATCTCTGTGCGATTCGAGTTCAGCCATTCGCCGCACCCGCCGCACCCGCCACACCCGCCGCACCCGCCGCAAATTCGCACGGGACCCTTTTTTTGGCCCGCAGCAGAATCGGATCGCATGGGTGTTCACACCATGCGATCCGAGTTTGCAGATCGCACTGCGATATGCGAACTGATCTGGGGGTGTCAGTAACATTTCACTGACACTCCCAGCAGTTCGCATAGGGCAGTGTGAACTGCCGCCGGGAGGCATGCGATGCGGGAACCCGCCGCGGATTCGCGGCGTTTCCGCATCGCTCCAGTGTGAACCCAGCCTAATAAGCGATCATTTTTCTGATCGCCGTATTAGTGTCACAGGTGACGCTAGTTAGGCAGGTAGGTATTTAGGTTCGCCGCAGCTTTTTATAGCGCCAGGGACCCCCATATACTACCGCATAAAGCCCCCTGATTGCCCCCTAGTTAACCCTTTCACCAGTGATCACCATATAACTGTTACAGGTGACGCTGGTTGGTTAGTTATTTTTTTATAGTTTCAGGGCACCCGCCATTTATTACCTAATAAAGGTTTAACCCCCTGATCACCCGGCGGGTGTCATTTGTGACTAATAACCGTTAGGGCAGTTAGGGTTAGCCCCCTTTAGTTATAAGGTACCCCCCTAACCCCCCCAATAAAGGTTTAACCCCGTGATCACCCCCCGTCGCCAGTGTCACTAAGGCTGGGTTCACATTGCAGCGGTTTATGAGAACGGATGTGATTCGCACCGCACTGCAGTGCAAATCACATCCGATCTCTGTGCGATTCGAGTTCAGCCATTCGCCGCACCCGCCGCACCCGCCGCAAATTCGCACGGGACCCTTTTTTTGGCCCGCAGCAGAATCGGATCGCATGGGTGTTCACACCATGCGATCCGAGTTTGCAGATCGCACTGCGATATGCGAACTGATCTGGGGGTGTCAGTAACATTTCACTGACACTCCCAGCAGTTCGCATAGGGCAGTGTGAACTGCCGCCGGGAGGCATGCGATGCGGGAACCCGCCGCGCATTCGTGGCGTTCCCGCATCGCTCCAGTGTGAACCCAGCCTAATAAGCGATCGTTTTTCTGATCGCTGTATTAGTGTCACAGGTGACGCTAGTTAGGCAGGTAGGTATTTAGGTTCGCTGCAGCTTTTTATAGCGCCAGGGACCCCCATATACTACCGCATAAAGCCCCCTGATTGCCCCCTAGTTAACCCTTTCACCAGTGATCACCATATAACTGTTACAGGTGACGCTGGTTGGTTAGTTATTTTTTTATAGTTTCAGGGCACCCGCCATTTATTACCTAGTATCACTAGTGTACCCCTAAATTTAGGGGTGTCTACTTTCCAAAATGGGGTCATTTGGGGGGGGTTTGTGCCATCTTGGCATTTTATGGCCTTCAAAACTGTAACGCCCTTAGAAAGCCTGAAGGCGGTGCTTGGTTTTCGGGGCCCCGTACGCGGCTAGGCTCCCAAAAAGTCCCACATATGTGGTATCCCCATACTCAGGAGAAGCAGCAGAATTTATTTTGGGGTGTCATTTCACATATGCCCATGGCATGCGTGAGCAATATATCATTTAGTGACAACTTTGTGAAAAAAAAAAAAAAAAAAAAAAGTTTGTAATTTTCCCGCAACTTGTGGCAAAATATAAAATATTCCATGGACTCAACATGCCTCTCAGCAAATAGCTTGGGGTGTCTACTTTCTAAAATGGGGTCATTTGTGGGGGTTTTGTGCCATCTTGGCATTTTATGGCCTTCAAAACTGTAATAGGTAGTGAGGAGTGAAATCAAAAAATTACGCCCTTAGAAAGCCTGAAGGCGGTGCTTGGTTTTCGGGGCCCCGTACGCGGCTAGGCTCCCAAAAAGTCCCACATATGTGGTATCCCCGTACTCAGGAGAAGCAGCAGAATTTATTTTGGGGTGTCATTTCACATATGCCCATGGCATGCATGAGCAATATATCATTTAGTGACAACTTTGTTAAAAAAAAAAAAAAAAAAAAAAAGTTTGTAATTTTCCCGCAACTTGTGGCAAAATATAAAATATTCCATGAACTCAACATGCCTCTCAGCAAATAGCTTGGGGTGTCTACTTTCTAAAATGGGGTCATTTGTGGGGGTTTTGTGCCATCTTGGCATTTTATGGCCTTCAAAACTGTAATAGGTAGTGAGAAGTGAACTCAAAAATTTACGCCCTTAGAAAGCCTGAAGGCGGTGCTTGGTTTTCGGGGCCCCGTACGCGGCTAGGCTCCCAAAAAGTCCCACATATGTGGTATCCCCATACTCAGGAGAAGCAGCAGAATTTATTTTGGGGTGTCATTTCACATACGCCCATAGCATGTGTGAGCAATATATCATTTAGTGACAACTTTGTGTAAAAAAAAAAAAAAATTTTTTTTTTTGTCATTATTCAATCGCTTGAGGCAAAAAAATAAAATATTCAATGGGCTCAACATGCCTCTTATCAATTTCCTTAGGGGGTCTACTTTCCAAAATGGGGTCATTTGGGGGGGTTTTGTACTGCCCTGCCATTTTAGCACCTCAAGAAATGAGATAGGCAGTCGTAAACTAAAAGCTGCGTAAATTCCAGAAAACGTACCTTAGTTTGTAGATGTGACAACTTTTGCGCAAACCAATAAATATACAATTATTGACTTTTTTTTTACCAAAGACATGTGGCTGAATACATTTTGGCCTAAATGTATGACTAAAATTGAGTTTATTGGATTTTTCTAATAACAAAAAGTAGAAAATATCATTTTTTTTCAAAATTTGCGGTCTTTTTACGTTTATATCGCAAAAAATAAAAATCGCAGAGGCAATCAAATACCATCAAAAGAAAGCTCTATTTGTGGGAAGAAAAGGACGCAAATTTTGTTTGGGTACAACATTGCATGACCGCGCAATTACCAGTTAAAGCAGCGCAGTGCCAAAGTGTAAAAAGACCTCTGGTCATTTACCAGCAAAATGGTCCGGTCTGAAAGTGGTTAAAAAAGCGAAAAAGACCAAAAATGAAAAAAAAAATGGACACTTATGAGGCGCCACTGATGGGGCACTGATGAGACTGATGATCAGTGCCCCGATGATCTGTGCAGATATCCCTGTGAGAAAATGCCGTTCTGATCAACTCTCCTCTCCTCACATGCTGTCAGTGTGAGGAGAGGAAAGCCGATAACTGGCATTTCCTTGTTTACATGTGATCAGCTGTGATTGGACACAGCTGATAACATGAGTAAACAGCCTTGTCATCGGCTCTTTACTGTGATCGGGGATACACTGTGTCTCAGGGACACATCACACCGCCAGTTGTTGCATGCGCGGTGAGACTGGGACAACGTCATAGGACATCATCATAGAACAAGAGAACCACCCTGCTGCCATCATTATACAATATGGCGGGCGGGAGGTGATTAAATAATCTTTTTTTTTATTATTACTTTATCAATAAAGCTGATATCCAGGATAAGCAAGCATTGTCTAAATACAACAGCCATGTGCATTCTTACTTGAATCTTAATGTACTTTGTGTATTTCTTCCAGATTTGTGCTGTAATACAGTGTGAGAGTTTACCTCTTTGAAGGAGTTTCCTGTAATGCAGACCAGTTGTTGCTGCTTTCCCTCCTTGTGCAAGGTGACTGGTCTTGTCCCTGACCCTCCTGCAGAGCCAGATTAACGTAGGGGCTATTGGAGCTGCAGCTCCAGGCCCCTACTTTAATATAGGCCCAGCAGGGTTGCACTGACCATTTGGGCACTGCCATTGCCCTACTGATGCCACCCACTGCCAAACTCAGCCCCAAATGCATTTTGAAAAAAAAACATTTAATAAAAATGAAATTGTAAAAAATAATAAAAAAAATGAAATAAAAATATTTTTAAAAATGCTGACACCGTCCACTACTCTACTGACTCCATCCACTTGTCAGAGTCTCTTTACTGGACCTTTAAACGTTTTATCTTCCCAAAGAAAAATCTCCCACACTTCACAATCAGGTCTTATTCAAGTCATCAATTTTCGACAGCAACCAATTTTTCTGAGCAACTATGTTCAAAGATAAAGCACACATTGGTCAAAATTAGAACCAAAATGTCTAATGAGCACCTTGAGAATTCATTGAGAATTTCTACTACATCCATCAAACCAGATACTGATGTGTTGGTTTATCAAAAACGGCTTCAAACATCACGCTAGTATTGTGTTTACCTGTTTTACTTTTATAATAAAAAATATATAAAAAAGAATTATTTTTATTTTCATTACTCAAATAGGTACATTATCTATATCAGTTGTCAACTTGTGATCTGTCCAACTTTTTCTGCTCATCGGCTATCCTTATTGTTAGCCCTTGTACACACGGTCGGAGAATCCGTCGGAATGTGTCCTATCGGACCGTGTCGTCGGATAATCCGACTGTGTGTGGTATGCATCGGACTGATTCCGTCCGAATATCCGTCGGACCCAATTTTCCAACATGTTGGTAATATTTCCCGACCAACTGGTTCGATCGGACATACTCCGATCATGTGTAGCGAATTTTGATCGGACCAAGTGCCACGCATGCTCAGATCAAATTCCTACATCAAAGCTATTGGCTACTAGCCTGAATGTAGTCCCATCATAACGAAATTACGTCATCACGTTCTGAAAGATCGGATTTTTCGACAACTTAGTCCGACCGTGTGTATGCAACAGTTTCGGGCACAATCCGTCGGACTAAATCTGACGGACAAAATCCGACGGATTTGGTTGGCAGAATCTCCGACCGTGTGTACAGGGGCTTAGTGTATTTTATGTGTGTCTCGAGGCAATTCCTCTTCTTCCAATGTGGCACAGGAAGGTCAAAAGGTTGGACACCCCTGGGGTCAAGGATTTACTTTTTTATAAATCATTTTATTTAGATATCACCAATCATAATAACCATTTAGCAGGTGCATAGAACAATAGTGTTAAAATTACAGTAGAACAATTATTATGCAAGATTGTTTGGCAAGACTGTCGGCCTTTCATAAAAAGACAAAAATGAACAGCTAACGATCATTCCAGTAGTAGCTAAATAATAATGGCATATCTATCCAAGGAGGTCGACTGGTTATAACTGGTTAACTATTAAGGTGGGGGGCGATAATCCTGAGTTGGTTTATAGGTGTTATGAGGTTTCTTAGGTTTGTTCTCTGCATACTGTAGCATTTGAAACCTTTACAATACAGTTCTCTGTCCAGAGCACTAAAGTTCAGGAGGATTCCTACAAGCATAGTTATCTGAGAGGTAGAGATAATGACAATAAGTATAGTAAAGAAAGTTAAAAAGGGAAAGGAAGGAAAAGAGGGAAAATGGGGGGAAAAATTAGGAAAGGGACTCTTCACAATTGAGATATCTAAAGGAGGGTACTGGGTTGGCTTGTCATGGGTTGCTCATAAGGTGATGATTAGTTTGTGTGTCTGGCTTGGAATTTGGTTCCACTTCTGGTCGGATCGCCAAGGTGATCCATCGGAAGTCCCCCCCCCCGCAACCTTTTGAGACATGTCATAGGTCCCAGAGGAACGTGGGATCATTCACAAAGCGCAGTGTGGCTTGTGCATGTGCAGAGGGCAGCAAGAATCATAGCAAGCTGCCCATAGTAAACATGTCAGCACTGTAGACCTGAAGACCGTCGAAGAACCTGTTCAGGTGAGCATGGCTCTGGACTTCTGGACAGGTGAGCGTCCTTTTATTAAAAGTCAACAGCTACAGTATTTGTAGCTAGAGGTCGACCGATATGGGTTTTTCTCTGGCCGATGCCGATATTTAGAAATCATGGCGGCCGAAAGCCGATATATGATGCCGATTTTTTTGGCCCAATATGTTAGGCCGATTTTTTTTATTTTTTATTTTTTTTCCTTTTTTATTATTTTTTTTTTAATCCCCCTTGATCTAACACACCTTTCCCACTGGGGCATTTTTCAGGCGCTTTTGGGCTAAAAATGGCTCCCCTGCAGTCTGTGTGAAAGACAGAGTGCTTTCACACTGAGGCGATGCTCTGGCAGGATCTTAAAAAAAAAAGTCCTGCAAGCAGCACGTTTGGAGTGGTGTATACCGCTCCTCCACCACTCCTGCCCATTGATATGAATGGGCACCACTGCCGAAGCGCATGCAATGCGATTTGGCAGCAGTGCTTCATGGGCGCATTTAACCTCTTCCTTGGCGGCTAGCTGGGTTATATGTGCCCCACTAGCAGCCAAATAGCACCGCTAAAATTATGGTAAAGAGCTGCTTAAACTTGCGTTTTACCATCAACGTCTGCCCGCTCCAGTGTGAAAGCAGTCTTCATAAGTGATACAGAAAATTTCTTACATTTAAACATTTATTAAACAAAACAAACCTCCAATCAGTTTACTTGTATGTATGATTTAGATTAAAAAAAAATAAAAAAACCTATATATTAAATAAAAACAGGTAGTCAAAACTTTTGGACGAAAAAAAAAATGGGCTAACTTTACTGTTTTTATTTTATTTTTATTTTTTAAATAGTGTATTTTTTTCCCAAAAAAATGCATTTGAAAGACCTCTGTGCAAATGCCGTGTGACATAAAATATTGCAACAACCGCTATTTTATTCCCTAGGATCTCTGCTAAAAAAATATATATAATTTTTGGGGGGTCTAAGTGATTTTCTGGCAGAAAATACAGGATTTTTACTTGTAAGCAACAAGTGTCAGAAAAGATTTAGTCTTTAAATGGTTAAACTGAGAACTTCTACACACAGAAATGACTTCATTCATTCAAGTGTAAACATTGTATCTTTCTGTTCTTTTCTTGGCAGCCTGCCCAGAGAGGAGGAAGACGTTTCTATGGCAACTTACACTGACTTCTATTACAGAAGTCATTTCAAAGTCCCGCTGTAGTTCTAAATCGGCTTTTTATCAGCACAATCGGCCGATGCCGATTATTTAAAAAACGGCAAATATCGGCCGGCCGATATATCGGTCGACCTCTATTTGTAGCTGCTGACTTCTAATTTTTTTTTAACATGTCAGTGGCAAGGGTTCTGGTTTAGTTTGATGAAGTGTAATGAATCCAAGATGTGTTGCGTTTCCCTCTATTCATGTGTGGTAACCAGGACCGGAAGGCAAATAGATGTCCCACATTAAACATACTTTCCTCACATCTCCATGGAATCATACACCAGTTGTTGAACTATAAATTTGAATACCAACCTAACAGGGGCAGTCCTTTTGTATTTCTCTATCTCCAGAATGAAGACACCCTACCCACTTTAGTAAATACTGTATTTATTGGTGTATAACACGTGACAACGTTTAACACGCACCCTAATTTAGGGGGAAGTTTCAGGAACAAAATTTTTTTTTAAATAAACCATTTTGAAGCCAAATTATGGTCAGTGAGAATCAATGCAGCCTAATCTGTGCCCATCAGCAGCTTCAGTGCAGCCTGTTCTGTGCCCATCTGCAGCCTGTTCTGTCCCCATCTGCAGCTTGTTCTGTGCCCATCTGCAGCCTGTTCTGTGCCCATCTCCCCCATTAATGCAGCTCACCATCTCATATGAAATCACGAACTGTCATCTGTTTCCTCGGCTCTCAGTCAGCAGTGACACCCACAGTCCTGCCTCCGCCATCAGCATTGGACCAGCTCCTGTGACACAACACCGGTCCAATGCCGGTGGCAGAGGCGGGACTGTGTGTGTGACGTGCGAGCTGAGTTAGAGACGAGTGAGAGTCGAGCAGAGAGCCAAGTAGAGAGGAGATGACAGTTCAGTGATTTCCGGGCGGCACTCGTCCCCCTCCTTCCCCTCCAAGGTACGCTGTCGGCGATTTTCCCCCTATTTTCAGGTGAAAAAAGTGCATGTTATATGCCGATAAATATGGTAATATAAAAAATTGGATGCTGTGACTCTAAATGGGGTCTTCTGCATGTTGACATTTTTAACAGGCTTCTGGGCATGCCTGTACACTGCTCTGGGTGTATAAAGAAATTCCTCTTCATGGGTGTACAGACCTATGGGCTAGTGTGAATGAAGCCTTTATTACATAGAATCTGCTGGGATTTGTATCTGTCAGCGCTTCTCTGTGATGGGGCACTAAAAATAATTATTTAATCTAGCTACCAAACAGTGGATTTTTAGTGCCAGGGACCCAGCTCCACTACTACTTATACACACTCCCTCTAATAAATTTAATAGATTAAAATTTTTTTGTATCTGAGCCCTTACCTAAATTTATAGTCACATGATGTGCCAGGTTCAGAGATTTCTGTATCTGGACTGTAAAGTGGAAGGGTCATTCTTTGACACCCATGTCTGGTGACAGGGATATTCCCTTTGGCCTGTCCATGAGTGGTGGCCCTGGAGGTTCTAAAATCTCTAGTGGTAGAGCCAGAGGATGCTTCAAGGGGCACAAATAAGGCTGTCTCAGGGCATCGCTGGTATTTCACTTCTGGAAGAGGCACTGTGAAGGGTCATGTGACAGGAATATATGTTGAGTAAAAATATAATTTTTTTTGGGATGTCGATGAGCAAGAAAAATGCCAGCCTGGAAATGGGTTTTAATGTTAACATCTGTGCAGACAGATTCAGCAGAAACATGTTTCTCATAAATGAATTGCTCATCCAACTCCTTCATTTTCAACCCTAATTGTTGCTGCCTCTCGGAATTCTGTAAGTCTCATATGACCTATATTCAAACGCCTTTGATTTAAGACAAGCAGCAACAGTTGAATCAATGTTCTGTGCACCATACGGGTTACAATCCTTTTCTCATGATCCTACCGCCCGGAGGTAAGTTTGACAGCTGGCAGTTCAGAACACGTGTGTGCTGTGTTCCTCTGAGCATAGATGGAGAACTGTATGGTGAAGGAGGAAAACTGCTTTCAGTATCACTTTGGGGAAATAAAACAGAAATTGAACCAGGTTTTCATACTTCTGAGTGCAATTGGCTAGAATCAAGCAAGTATCCTTGTAATATCTATGGCCAGCTTGTGACTTGTATAGTATACACAGAAAAATCCCATCTGTATAATTGTGCTGATTGTCACAGCAAGGACCAGATGTACAGCTAAACCGTGTACTGATATAAAACTTGATGTTGTTATTGTGCAGTTATATAGTCATTAAAAAAAATGCCAGCTTCTGTGATTCTCTGCAAAGCAAAACTTTGACCGGAAGGAAGTGAAGTAGTTTTAGCAGGAAACATCCAGACACGCATGCTCATGTGCTTGGGGGGAACACTATAACAGGAGAACAGTGATCACCTTCATTTATTTTCTGCTCTTTCAAGTCGTTATAAAGCCTAAACTTTTTTTACCTTAACCTCCCTGGCGGTATGATTATTTCAGATTGTTGATGCTGAAAGCAGTACATTGTTTTGCATAGAAATTTGGCGTTTTATATTGTAGGCCTGTAATTCTTATGCCACGTACACACAATCGTATTTTCTGACGGGAAATGTTGAATGTGAGCTTGTTGGTGGAAAGTCCGACCGTTTGTATGCTCCATCGGACAATTGTTGTCGGACTTTCCGCCAAAAAATGTTGGCTAGCATGTTCTCAAATTTTCCAAACAATGTGTGTTGTCGGACTTTCCGATCGTGTGTACACAAGTCCGTCGGACAAAAGTCCAAAGTACAAACACGCATGCTCGGAATCAAGGACGAGCAGGAAGCGCTCAGTCTGGTCAAACTAGCATTCGTAATGAAGATATCACATGACTATTGAACTTCCTTTTTATCGACTCACCGTACATCTTGTACTTCACTATGGGGGTTATTTATCAAAAGGCATATCCACTTTGCACTACAAGTACACTTGAAAGTGCACTTGGAAGTGCAGTCGCTCTAAATATAAGGGGTAGATCTGAAATGAGTGGAAGCTCTGCTGATTTTATCATCCAATCATGTGAAAGCTAAAATTCTGTTTTTTATTTTCCTTGCATGTCCCCCTGGGATCTGCAGCGACTTTGCTTCCAAGTGCACTTTCAGTGCAAATTGTATTTTCCTTTAGTAAATAACCCCCAATGTGTATGCAAGACAAGTTGGAGCCAACACTCTTCGAGCAAAATTCTACTGTTTTGTTGTCAGAAAGTCAGATCATGTGTACAGGGCATTAGGAATAACTCACTTAAATCTGTCCAAACAAGAGTCTAGTAGACATCCCGGGTATGATAAAGTTTGAAACATGAAATCATAATTTATAATAAAAAACTATAAATAATTATAAAAAATAATAATAATATTTATTCAATAATGTAATCAAATCAAAAATACTGAAATTGTCTTAGTTGCAGAATTATAGCTGTCATTACTTTCAGTGTTGGATGACGAATTTCCCCACGAATCGCTATCGCTCAATTCTGCAAGTGATTCCAATTTACTATCGCTTTTTTCTAGCTGTCTAAAACTGCTTTGACGTGAAGGCACACTTTTTGGTTGCTATGGAAAATCTCAAGGTTCCAGGCAGAAAGAACAGTATGTATAATATAAAACTGCATGTGACAAAAGGGATGTAAAATTATTTGATACAGTAATGTATGTATGTATGTAGGGAGGTTAAAGTGATTTTAAACGATCACCCTGTAAAACAGCCCATTTAAACCTGGTTCACACCAGTGCAATTTGTCATGTGACTTCACAGTTCAAGTTGCACCCAATTGCTGGCAATGGAACCGATCAAATCATTGCGACTCTGAAAAAGGTTCCTGCACTACTTTTTGGCAATTTCATTGCAAACTTGCATTGACTTCTGTTAAATTAAGTCACAACCTGCAATAAAATGGCACATTAAAATCTCACAGATTGGGCATCTTTGAAATCGCGTTGAAGTAGCACGATTTCAAAGCCACACTGGTGTGAACCAGGGCTTTACTTTAAAATAGAAATGAAAGGAAAACATTTGTTTTGAAATATAAAAACATTTTAAATACCTTCTTTTCCTTTTTTTTTTTATATTTGATCACATTCCCTCTGTTCTCAGCTACATAGAGAGCTGGGGGAAGAGAAGCAGCAGTGCACTGATTGTCCCAGTGTAAGGCTGTGCAGGGTTGGTGGCTGGAGGGGGTATCAGGACAAATCTGATCAATGAAGGAGAGCACGCTGATTTCCCAGCATAGCTAGAGAACTAACCACGCTGGGTTCTTCTGTTTAGTGTTGTCAGTTTTTAATAGGAAAGCAGAGGAACTGACAGGAACACCAGAGATTTCACACAAAGGAAGCAATACAAAGAGAACAGGATACTTTTTCATAAGTGCACGGTACAGCAGGCACACATCAAGAATATAAAATTTTGGGTTTACATACTCCTTACTGCATTCCTTAAGGTAAAAATGTTTAGATATGAGTATTCCCCACCCCCCCCCCCCCCTTACCAAAGCCTTTATTCGATCCAGCACTGTTCATGTCTTCAGCTCTTCTCTCCCCTCACTTCCAGGTCTCACTGGCTTTGGCCAGGCAACATGAGCTATTGACTAGCAGTGAACCTGAAAAAAGGAGGTTCAGAGCAAGCGAATATAAGCCTGTTTGTTATTTTTTTTTAAGACAAGTCATTTGTAATTAATTTCAATATCCAAATAAATATATAAATTAGAAATAGATGCATAACCAAAATAAAAGGGGTACCAATATGTGCAAACACAGACAAATACAAAGTATACACAAAGTATACAAAGCCTGTGCTGAATAAAACATGCAAACTCATGAAAGATTGAAAGATTTTATGTCGCGAGAATCGTGATCTTTTTATTCTAAGCAAAAAAAAAAATCATAATTCTTATTTTTGCCAGAATCGTGCAGCTCTAAACACAAGCTAAATTAAAATTTTTGTATGCTGATGAATATTTATTTTGTTTCCTTTTGCTGTCCCTTGAACACCACTGTTTGAGTTTGCATGTTTTATTCAGCACAGGCGTTGTATACATATTTGTTTGTGTTTGCACATATTGGTACCCCTTTTACTTTGACTGCGCATCTATTTCTAATTTATACATATTTCCAAGCTGAATATTCCAGTTTTTCTTTAGATTGCAGCACCCTCATATATATATCACTTAGTATTCACTATATATATTTTTATATATTTTTTTATTTTTACGAATATTCACTGGGGGTAGCGCGGATTATCCACATTAAATATCCAGATAAAGGCTGAGGGGAGGAGACTGAGCAGACTATATTGCTTGTCTGCTGTAGAGAATTGTGAGCCGCCAAACTAGCTATGCTGTCTGTTAGGGCCCATCCACATAATTGCTTTGTGGAAGGTTACATGCATTGGTGTGATGCAGTGCCATTCATTCTGTATGGCATCCCAACACACTTTGCCAATGGTGGTTCAGTGCATTTCCAGAAGTGCTACATGCACCTTTTTAGTGCATTTTTCTGAGGAAGGTGTCCCACAAGGGTCTCTTTGAGGCTAGAAAGCTCAGGAACAGTTGAACAATATTACAAAATCAATGAAAGGTAAAACAGCTACCTAAATGTATTTCAAGTGTGTATAGCTCAGGGGTCCTGAATTAAAATTTACAGAGGTCCTGTCAGCAAAATGTCTTTCTGGCTGAGGTCTGAATCTAGTTAGTGCTATAACATAATGGTCCCTCCTGTACATCATTCTCTTCAGCGTGCCTTTCACATCATAGTCAGCTTCACATCACAGCCCTCCTTTACGTGTCCCTTTACATCGCAGTGCCCCTTTACACATCACAGTGCCCCTTTACAACTTATCACTGTGCCTCTTTATAGCACATCGCAGTGCCCCTTTATACGTAATAGTGACCCTTTACAGTACTCCCATAACACACCACAGTGCCCCTTTACACATTACAATACACCAATAACACATTACAGTGTCCCTTAATAACACAGAGCCCCTTCACAACACAGTGCCTCTTAATAATACAGTGCCTCTTCACAACATAGTGCCCCTTCACAACACAGTGCCCCTTAACAGTGCTACTTCACAAGACAGTGCCCCTTAACAGTGCCTTGTCAGAACACAGTGCCCCATCACAACATGGTGGACCTTAAGCTTCTTCACAACACAGTGCCCCTTAACAGTGCCTCTTCACAACATAGTGCCCCTTAACAGTGCCTTTTAACAACACAGTGTGCCTTAACAGTGCCTCTTCACAACACAGTGCCCCTTAACAGTGCCTCTTCCTAACACAGTGTCCCTTAACAGTGCCTCTTCACAACACAGTGCCCCTTAACAGTGCCTCTTCCTAACACAGTGTCCCTTAACAGTGCCTCTTCACAACACAGTGCCCCTTAACAGTGCCTCTCCCTTAACAGTGCCTCTTCACAACACAGTGCCCCTTAACACAGTGTCCCTGCTCTGTGCAAAACTATTGCACAGAGCAGGTAAGCATAACATGTTAGTTATTTAAAAGAAAAGAAACATTTCCTTTAACATTGGGCTGCTGCACATGTGTGTGGCTGCTGCTGCGTTAGGTAACTACTATTAGTTACGTTTTTTACATTTTAGAATGTACCTCAAAGTTGTACATCGTTTTAAAGGGTTTCTCGACTGAAAAAAGGCGCACTACAGCTTGGTCATGATGAGTGAGAGGACCCCATCCCCCACACACCATTACATACCCCCTCCATCTCCCCCTGGGGACAGGGACCCCTTCTCACCTGGGGGCAGTAACTTCATATGCCCTGGAGAACAGGGACCCCATCCTGCCTAGGGACAGTCCCCCAATGGGGCACCTAAAAATGAAAAAAATAATAATTAAAAAAAAATACTGATACCAGTGGTGGAACTACAGGGCTCACAAAGGTCATACCTGTGACCACGCCCTGGAGTTCCACCACCAGACTCGGAGGGAAGGGCCCTGGCTGGGGTTCAGGGGGGCCCTTCATGGTTTCTTGCATCGGGGCCCTGAAGGTTCTAGTTACGCCACTGATTGCAAGTAAATTTTTAAAATCATTCAAGTAAAAATTCCGCAAGTAAGCATAAAATACTTAATTTTTCTGTACTTTCATTTGCAATTCCTTAAAGCGGTGACAGGGTGTGTTAAAGGTTGGCAGTTGATAAAAGGCTGCTATTATCACAATGTATACGTTTTATACTTTGTCTTTCAGTGAGAAGAACAAATATAGTAATGGTAAAAGAAAATATCTGCCTCTAGTAGCAAATATACAAGACAAATCAAGTTTTCTTTTTCAGAAGCCTGTTCTCAAAAAGCTCTCACCACAGCTCCCAAGATCGGTCTCCTAAACTCTTGGATTACTCCCCCACAACCTCCCCGCGTGTCCAAATTTACGTGTATCCTCTCTCTCATTCGGACAGGACTCCAGCAACCTCAGGCTGTTTTCCTAATAGACATCATATCATCTATCTCTGTCTTGGGCCTCCTAAACCCTAATGCTCCTTTTGTTGTCCTGCCAATCTCACATCCTTGACATTTTTATTGCCAGTGCCAACCCACTTTCTCTTAATTGCTGATTGGCTGCCATGCAAAGCTGCACCAGATTTTACACTCTCCAGTTTTAGTAAATTAACTCCCTATTACTATTTCAAAGGTTTTACGTAATTGTCCACATCAAGATGATCACCGTTTTACAACATCACTTTCTCAAAGGCTGGCCTGAAGAACGAAGGGCTTTCTTTTTCCTTACCTTGTCTTCATAAAAGAGCCATGCCATGATTCCTAGGGGTAGCAGAGCCAACAATGCAACTCACCCCCATGCTGGTGAAATTTATAGACCAACTACGCAGTGGCTTCTTATTCTTTAGGTCATCAGAAAGACCAAATACATGACCTCTTATCAGGTCTCCTATCCTCCATGGACACGCATACAGCTGCTTCTGTTCCTCCTCTGACTCTCAAAACACATTTAATTGTGTTCTATTATACCACTACATACTTATTCTTAAACTGAAAGAGTCCCCACCATTGATTCATTATGGAAAGCTACATCAATCACTATCAATTACCTTCACAAACCGTAATTGGATGGTGCAAATTTCTGCTGAACACTTTGACAAGAAGCAGCACTTGGTATGCCCTCAAAGAAAATCTGTAGGACATGTGAGCTATAATAGGACATGTCCAACATGTCAGAATGGGTGGTATTTACCCAAAGTAGAGATCTGCACCTACTATACTATTCTTCTGACAAAATTGGAAAAATATGTATTTTTTTTATGAGTCTTACAAGCCTAGAAAGACCATAGAATTTTCTGTGTAACAAGATTTTTAGAAAAGTATGCAGACATTAAAGGCCCTTGAGAACCCATACACACACAGCCCTACTAAAACACAAAAAGAGACAGAATCAGGTATTTATAGAGGTAGTGATAGAAAAAGGAACAGAAACTTAACGTGATATAAAAGTCTAATTTTGTATCATTTAAACATAACAAACATGTTATACTTACCTTCTCTGTGCGGTGGTTTTGCACAGAGCAGCCCAGATCCTCCTCTTCTTGGGTCCCTCGACCACACTCCTGATCCCTCCCTCCTGCTTGCTGTGGGGGCATCCGAACCGAGTCGTTGCTCTGTGTGTCCATTCAGACATGGAGCTACGGCTCGGCCCCACCCCCTCTCTCTCCTCATTAGTTCACTGACTTTGATTGACAGCCGTGAGAGCCGATGTCTAAGCCAGTGAGGAGGATGAGCAGAGAGCAGCCAAGACTCTCGTGCAACATCACTGAATCGTGATGGGCTCAGGTAAGTAATAGGGGGGCTGTGGGGGGCTGCTACACAACAAATATGTTTTATATTAAGGCATAGAATGCATTAAGATTTAAAAAAAAATTGACTTTAGAACCACTTTAAATGTGTGAACTGAACGTCACATCAATTTCATGACCAAATTTGAAAAAAAAAAAAAACTTCACCCAGGCCCTGGAAGTGCAAAAGTAAATTGTCAGTCATTTGGTAGAGGTTGGGATTAGACATGTGTCCATCAATAGACCCAAAGGTTAGGTTCCTTCAAGGTTTTGTAAATTTGGATAACCCAATTGTCTCTGATTTACTTGTGGCCTGTTTCCCCTAAACAGCAATTAATAAAACAGTCATTTTCTTGAAGTTCATAAAAGACACAGGCCCACACCTCTGTGGTTGTGATTTTCACCTAATACTGCTTTTCATAATACTGAAGTATCATGTGAGTGGGAAGGGTCCTATGTGGCTGGCTAACAGCATGTTGTTTGCAAGTGTCTAGTTCCTACTAAAGTTGTTTCAGATTTACTTCTGGTCCTGTGCTCCTTCATAAACCCCAAGAAAGTTCCTGTTATATGTTGTATTATTGCATTTTTTTAATTTTCTGTTTACATTAACCAATATTAACCAAATGCTTACAAGGTGCAATAAACCACAGCAACCAATCAGAAATCATTTCTTGACTTACTATTATAGGTAATTTATTATTATTATTTTTTTATTTTTTTTACCAGTGAGCTTTTAATCCATTTATGTAATTATAAAAACCATGTTACTTCATCACTAAAGTATGTTGACAAATTATTTGACTACCCACTGAATCCTAAAAGACTGGTGTGGGCTCTGGAATTCCTGTTTGGCACTGAAAAGTCAGATAGCTGCCAAAATACTGTAGTACAAATGCCGAGATTTGGCTGGATACAGCTTCATCTGCTGTAGCTTCCTTTGCATAGAGTAGACAAATTAGGAAAAAAATAAATACTTTGTAAATTATGAGGTCCACAATATACTCACCATTAAGATTCCACCATGAATTTAATCATAGACATAAAGTTGTACGTTAGGTAGAAGCCCAACTGCTGAATTTCTTCTTTTTGACCCCCAAATACACAAGTTTCAGCAGTAGTTTAGGAAGAATTTTCATAAACAAAATCTTAGGTATGGGATTGCAAGTTTATCATGGGCCTCCATTTACCATGTGAAGCATTCAATCATCCTTTGATTCAAAATTGTGAACATGCTGAATTGAGTTTTACCCATTCTCTGAAAGGTTTGATTTAATTGAGTGATCATATCCATAGAACAAAAATGTTCATTACTGCTAGAATTGTTTCAGATAGTTTTCATTGAAGAAGATTGATCTTCAAGTATGAAAAGTATGAAAGCTAGGTCATAAATATACTAAATAAATATACTAACCAGCTAGCTGTCAACTTTATGGTCAAAATAGAAATCATTCAGTTGATGCCTATGGCAGCACTTCTGCTCTTCTTTGACTGATCTTCAATAATGGTTATGGGTCAGAGAAGACCCATAAGGGGTCTGTTTGATATTGTGATAACTAAAATGGCAATAAATTAGTACTTTTATGTATACCTAATTTAGTCTTCTGGGTCCAAGCAGGAAGTAAGCCGTCTCAACTTAGTCTAAAGCCCCATACACACTATCAGTTTTTCTGCTGAGTTTTTCCTTCAGATTTACCAAAACCATGTAATATGAGGTCAGACCTTAGGAGTTTCAATTTGTATGCAATCAGACAGGCCCTTGCACTACATGGTTTTGGTAATCCTGAAGGAAAAACTCAGCAGAAAAACTGATAGTGTGTATGGGACATGTGAACTCATCAGTGCCTAGTAAATGTCTTACTAGAAATCCGATTCTCCTGAGACCATGTAGATGCCAAGATGTTTTAATATGTGGATTGTGCTTGTAGAGCAATAGTGAACACTGGAACTGGTCATGCGAAGAGATGGTACCATGTTTAAAGTTTTTGTGTTTTACTTTTCCTGGAGTTTTAATAATGTCTTCTAGGCTTTGTCAGATATGTTTAGGTAGAAGGATCTGTGTGTTTTTGGGTAGAGCACTTCTCAACACTCTCTCTCTGAGTAGCTGAGCAAGGGTAACAGTTGAAAATGCAACCTACCTATTATCTATTCTACACTATACTAGACCCACAAAGGTGGCTGAACTTTTTAACCCATACTTTCATGTATAACTCAAATAACAGTCTATTTGATATTCCTAAAAGGAATCTAATGTCCCTGCTTCACATTTCTTTTGATAGCTACAGTTAAGCCACACTTTTAATTCTCAGTTGGTTTCCAGCCAATCACACTTGAGTGTGTTTTCTTTAAAATCTTGCCTCAGGTCTGACAAACTAGCTTTAACAATTTCAGAGCTATATAATAAGTTAATACACAAATCAAACATCAGGGACTGTCTATGTCTTGAACTAAATCTAAACTCTGACACAATCAGAATTAGGTAGGCATCAGTTAGGTAGGCATCAGGTGGAGTAAAAATAGTCAGTAATAATATTAGAAGTATCATTAGGCCATCTATTAGAGATACTTTAAGAAGCAGAATTCTATTGCTCCACAGTTCTAAATCACAAGACTAAAACCCAATGTTTAACTGATTTCAACGATCTCTACAATCTAAAGTTGGATACACACTTTGAAAAAATAGGGTAAAAAATTGCCCAGTTTTGCTTGACCTTTCACAGCAAGTCGAAACCATGGATGATATTAATTGTATAAAAATGTTCAAATTACAAAAAAATTTTTTTGTATGTTGTAGTGTAGATTGTTTTTTATTGTTTCTGTTCATGTGTGGTCTTTTGTATCTGATTTTACTTGTTAAAAACAGTACACATTAAATGAAAGTTGTTAATACGTTTTGTTTTGGTCCGAGAAAAAAATTGGAGTTTGTCCCTTTGGAAGTATTTGTATGGAAAGTCTAATTCGGCTGTTGAAAGTTGTGTACAAACTATACGAAAATCAAACAATTGTGCCTCGTACAGAGTTTTCCTTCTGATTTTTCTCATAGTGTTTGCCCCCCTTTAGCACTAGTATCAGCTGCCACGTAATAATTTTAACAGAAGGTTCTGCTGACATCAGTAACCTAGAGCATAGTTGTTCGAACAAGAGTGCTTTAGGATATGTTTTTTTTGGGGGGCTTTTAATAATGTCTCTTCTTTTGTCATTTACAGTGTTTCGTGCTGTTCAACCAGGATCTTCCTCTTCTGCAGATAGGTACGTTTGTATTGATTTGATCACCCCTATTCTCTAAGCTCTGTAATTGTTTAAAGTCAAAGTAGGCTGTAATGTCCATTTAAAGTAAGGTAACTTTTAATTTGTGTTCTAAAGTTAAATTCCAGGCAATACATTACTATAAACAAATCACTGAATCACCATTGCTATTCAGCAAATACTGCAACTAGGCTAAAGTCAGAATGTCCAAAGTTTGCCTTAAAAACAATATTTTTTGTTTAATTTACTATAACCAAATTGCAAAGAGCACCTCATAGAGTCACTGGAAGTTTAAGCCTATGTTGTCTGTCTCCATCTCTCTCTGGTCCCTCTCTGGGTGTGAGGGACAGCAAGGAGCCTGCAGTGTATGTGTTTAAGAATAGTTATCCTTCATTACAAACAGGGTTTTTCAGATCACCACATTACTAACAAAAAGGAATAGAGTGGACTGGTACCCTACAGTAATACTCCTACACAGTATGTCTGGACTTTGTCTTCAATTTTCCTCCCTCACTCCTCCCTCATAGGACCCCTCTCCTGTAAATTTTGAGGCGGATCCAGTCCATGTGTTCATTTTTTTTACCTTGAAATTTCTTGTTAGCTGTGATTAAAAGATTTTCTGCATTCCACCCATGTTGGTGGCTAGTCTGCGCTGTGCTCTTGCAGTCATCTTTACAGGACGCCCACTCCTAGGGAGAGTAACAGCAGTGCTGAACTTTCTCCATTTATAAATTATTTGTCTTGCTGTGGACTGATGAACAGCAAGGCTTTTGGAGATATTTTTATAACCCTTTCCAGCTTTATGCAAGTCAACAATTCTTAATCGTAATACTTCTTGTGAAAAGCATACCCAGAACTGGTGTGTGTTTTTTATAGGGCAGGGCAGCTGTAACCAACACCTCCAATCTCATCTCATTGATTGGACTCCAGTTGGCTGACACCTCACTCCAATTAGCTCTTGCAGATCTCATTAGTCGAGGGGTTCCCATACTTTTTCCACCTGCACTGTCAATAAAAACATGGTAACATTTAATTCTTTGTGTGTTATTAGTTTAAGCAGTGATTGTCTATTGTTGTGACTTATATGAAGATCAGATCACATTTTAAGACCAATTTGTGCAGAAATCCATATCATTCCAAACGGGTTTGCATACTTTTTTTTGCAACTGTATTTCATTTCTTGTATGCTATCATGGTCAGGAAAAAAGAAAATTGTTATCAAACATTTACCATAATTTTTCTTTGCTATATTAACTCCATGAAAACATAGGATCCCTCCCAGTTGTTGAGTAGGTTAGTTATGGAACATGTGGACTGTACCAGCCCTAGAATTTATGGGACAGGGGTTCTTAGGGGGAGGTGCGATGCGGAGTCTACTCAAATGTATGTTTCCATGGAGTTAATCAGGAAATGAAAATTATAGTAGGTATTCGATCACAATTTTCTGATAAATGTTTGATGGACTAAATATGAGTTAATAAAGTAGGCTGAACGTGTATGATGCTTATACATGTGTGTCCGATGTTTATGGTTCTACATATGTTTGATGTTTAGTCTGTTGAGGTGACACAACATATGAATATTGGGTCTTAGTGCTATTGAGCATATGTAATCACTTAATTGCTTATTGATGCCTTTAGAAAACTGGTGTACAGCATTTCCCCAAACTTAAATAGCTATGTACTTATGTAGAAGCAAAACACTGTTGTAATTCCTGTAACAGAATCTGTCATGTCATTTTCAAAGCTGGTTTATTTTTTACAAATCAAACAATGTTCATCAATCAAAGCTGCATGGGGCTGCATTTGTTGAAACATGTTTCATTATGCGGGAGTTAAAGGACATGCTTTCTGTAAATAATAGTCATTGTATATGTCTACAGGGCTGGCGCAGGTGCACCTATAACAGACAGGCTTCTTGTTCCTAATTAATAGGTACTGGAGTTAGGTTCTTATTCCAGCTTCTTATTTGCTTCTCTTCTTCTAACATATTAAGGGAAAATAATTCTGGGCCGCAACTTTTTGTAAATCCAATTAGATGATCCTCATAACAATATCTTTAGCCTGGCTACTCAATATTTTGAGCATCAAGCAAAGTGAGCACAAATGAGAATTTCAGCATTTTTGTATTCAATCATTTTTATATATGCAGATGTGACCATCTTGAATATGTAGCCGGGGAGTCATTTGTGGAAATCCCATCAATTTATCTCTAGAGGGAAGTCCCCATGGTCTTTTTTTCAGCCTGAGAGGTTTGGATGCCATGAATACTATCAAAATGTACTCCTGCATGCAAATGACTGGGAATAGACAATATTTTGGATACCAATTATCTTTGCAATACGGCACTGCGGTACTTTAACTGACAATTGCTTGGGTATGCGACACTGTGTCCAAATAAAATTGATGTGCTTTTTTTCCACAACAAGAGCTTTTGTTTTGGTGGTATTTTATCACCGCTGCGGTTTTTATTTTTTGCGCTATAAACAAAAAAAGGCTTACAATTTTGAAAAAATAAACAATATTTTTTACTTTATGCTTTAAAACATATCCAAATAAAAAATGTAGAAAATCTAATTTCTTCATCAATTTAGGGCAATATGTGTTCTGCTACATATTTTTGGTAAAAAAAAAAAAAAATCCCAATGAGCGTATATTGATTGGTTTGCGCAAAAGTTATAGCGTCTACAAACTATGGGACATATTTATGGAATTTTTATTTATTTTATTCTTTTACCAGTAATGCTGGCAATAAGCGACTTACAGTGGTGTGAAAAAGTGTTTGCCCCCTTCCTCATTTCCTGTTCCTTTGCATGTTTGTCACACTTAAGTGTTTCGGAACATCAAACCAATTTAAACAATAGTCAAGGACAACACAAGTAAACACAAAATGCAATTTGTAAATGAAGGTGTTTATTATTAAAGGTGAAAAAAAATCCAAACCATCATGGCCCTGTGTGAAAAAGTGATTGCCCCCTTGTTAAAACATACTATAAGGCTGGGTTCACACCGCTGCGGGGGGAGAACCGGATGTGATTCGCACAGCAAATCACATCCGATCTCCGTAGCGCTGCGAGTTCAGCCATACAGATAGTATGGCTGAACTCGCAGCAGTCCCGCAGCAAACTCGCACAGGACCCTTTTTTGGGTCCGCAACGGAATCGGATCGCATGGGGGTTCACACCATGCGATCCGATTCCTGTGCGAGTCGGCAGATCGCACTGCGATATGCCGACGGATCTGGGGGTGTCATTAACATAACATTGACACCCCCAGCCGTCCGCATAGGGCAGTGTGAACTGCCTGCGGGAGGTGAGCGATGCGGGAAAACGCCGCGGATTCGCGGCGTTCCCGCATCGCAATAGTGTGAACCTAGCCTAACTGTGGTTGTCCACACCTGAGTTCAATTTCTCCCGCTAATTGGCTCCCTCTGTGTATAATCACAGTTGGAGCTGCAAGTGGTTATTGCAGGCAAAGCATTTTTTGTCTGTTTGATTTGGCAGCTTAGGGTTTTTAAGGCTTAAACCAAATAGGGAAATTTGCATGTGGGCCCATCTTGCTAGCTCTAATCTGGCCAAACTATAAAGTTGGTGATACACACATCAAATTTCATCTGACTCATGCTAAATTGGCCAAAATTTGCTTCATTTGTCAAAGGTGTTATGTTTGGGTTTGGGTATGCTGATAGCCGGTGGTGCATCTAATCAGATGAAGGCACTGTTAAGGTATTGTGGCAGCTGGTCACTGATACAATAGTCCACAGAGCAAGATTTGTCCATTGCCACTGTTACTGTGGATGAATGAATCTGTTAGATTTCTTTTGTTCAGCCCAGGCAGAATGAAAGGAATCTAAATGTGTATGGCAAGCTTCACAAGTGTTTTTATTTAAAATACTTCCATCTGTAGTTTCTTATACATTGTAATATATTTGTACTTAAATAATCATTAAAGTGTTAGTAAACCCACAACAGTAAAATCAGTCTGTATATGCAGCATACTTGTTATACTCACTGTGGAACTTAAGGGGTTAATCCTCTGCATTGTGTAAAAAAGCTGTTTATCCTGTATGCATAGATCCTTGCCTCCTGTATTGTCTATCTGGGGAAAGCCAGCTAACACAGGCAGGATAGTCAACCTGCACATGCTCAGTTGTGTCTTTTATGCTGGAAAGAACAATTACTTGTTGATCAGAGTTAGCCAGGTCACATGATATTGACATCACACATGTGGGTGTGTATACAGCCTGCAGGGGAAATCTCCTCCTACCTGAACTCTCAGCAATGAAGTAACTGTGCAATTTATATATGTATATAGTTGCAATATTTTAATGTAAAAAGAAGATTTATAAGCTGTGGGCACTGTGGGGAGGCAGATGAACTATTTTCATATTACTCGGTTTAGTAACACTTTAAACCATGTAGTAGGTATTTCCTCTTATAATTCTGCAGTCAGTACCAATTTTGTAGTGATTATGTGGGTATGGTTCTGACCCTCAGTGTCCAGAATTTTTATAGTAAATGTCCAAAAAAAAAACATAAAATTGACTGTATATCCAAAAAAAAACATAAAATCTACTGTATATCTGAATGCAGTCATCGTGCGCATTACACTTGTTTGGACTTATTTAAAAACCCTGTGCAAAAAGCAATTAAGAAGTACAAGGAGTAGTAATGCCTAACAATCCGTAAGCTTTTACTAATTGCAGAATGTAAGCTGTTTTTTTCATTGGTATAGTTACATACTCCATTGTCCATTGAAGAAGTCCAGGTGTGTGTATGTGTTCTTTAGTGGTTACTGTTGCATAAATCTGCATAAAGTTACCATCATCAAGGCAGATTTGAATTTGCATAGTAAATTATGTAAACTAATTCTGGTGACTTTTAAGGGATTTCCTCTCACTTCCTGTTTTGGTTTATACTGTATTGTGTGGTCACTCTGCTCAAATGTAGCACCTTTCATTAAAGAGGACGTAAACCCTGGCGAGGAGGGTCTGAAGAGCAGGGGGGTATATGTGTGGGAGTCATCTGCGTCTGCTGACAGACATCTCCCAAGGTGGCACACATAACTATATAAGTGTCTCCCCATCACTATGCATGTCCACATAATGTGAAATTCATTTATAACCATTTCATTTAACCCTTTGCTGGCCCAAATCACCTGTACAATGAAAAGTGTAAACTCACCACGTAAACTAAACACTCTATATACAAAATAACAGTCCTTGATAAACACAGCAGAGCATGGTGTTCATGGCGATTTGCATGGTAGCACAATTGTTTTTTTAGAGAACAATTTATGATTATTGAGGATTGTTATTTTGTATCTACTCACAGTTAAGCTCCACACACGCTATTAGATTTTCTGCAGATTTTTGTCCTCAGATTTACCAAAACCATATAATATGAGGTCAAACCTTAAGAATTTCAATTTGTATACAATCAGGCAGGCCCTTGCACTACATGGTTTTGGTAAATCTGAAGAATAAAATCTTCAGAAAATCGAATAGTGTGTATGGGGCCTAAGGCTTGGTTCACACATACAGGTGCGAACAAACGCAGACGTGTTTTTCACGCTTCACATGTAGGGCAGCCCATTCATTTCAATGGCTTTTCCTACACACAAGTAACATAGAAAAGAAGTGAATCTTTTCCAAAAGCATGCCATGCTGAACTATAGGGTGCTGCGGCGCCATGTAGTTTGTTCCACGATTTTGCAGATGCGTGGGGGTGCTGTTGACAATTAAGGGTGCTGCTACGCTTCTGCTAAAGGGCAGCGCGTTTCTGTGCATGTTGGGAAAGCATGCAATTTTTGCGCAATTTCACCACACACATAGGTGTGAACATAACCTTTGTATATAGTTTATTTATTATTTATATTAATTTTTGATTGAGTGTCCAGCATCACAGGGTTTAATGGAATGGTCATAAATTGACTTCACATTATCTTGACATACACAGAGTGTTTGGGGGTTGTTTATATAATAAAATGTGGACTCAGAGTTAGAGGCTTCATCCCTCCCAAGTCTCTACAAAGTCTCTGGGCTCCAGAACCCAATCCTGCAGTTACCAGTCCTGGAGAAAACCACAAAATCATTTTTCTTCACTCAGAACAGACATCCTGGAGCCCCCCAACCTGCATAATGAGAACCCTGGGTGACATCTAACCCTTCTGACACTGTGACAAGGCACAGCACTGTCTATATGTCAAAACAATAACATTTCTGGATATAATAGCCCGCAATTTCTACAGTATTTCTAGTTTCCCTTTTTGTAAGGCTCTTCCTAACCTACTATGTACTCTATGTACTTCTAATGAATGATTAAAGTTAAAGGTTATTTTTTAACACTGTCTTTCCTCCACAAAAAGAAAACATTTGTCAAAGCATGCTGTGTTGACTTCTTGCCAAGGAAAAGGGAAATTGGTGAACCTCCAAGATATATCACTCACACAACACCTCTTGTAGAAAAAAAATGAAAGGAATACTCTGTCAGTACAGGTTTTCTCACAACTTCTGCTTACTGCTGGGTTTTACATGAAAAAAAAAAAAAACAGGATATATGCATATATACAGTACCTAGCATATTTGGCACCCCGGTCAAATTTTTACCCCCTCCCATTCACCTCTAGACTTCAAAATAGTTTTGAGTAATCACCACAAAATGAAATGGACAATAGAAATGGACAGATTAAAAAAACATAGCCAGTGAATATTTTCTTGCATATACGTATAATAATGTTGCTAATACCTGTAAAGCGGAGTTCCACCAATTTTTTTTATTTTATTTTTTTAAGTCAGCAGCTACAAATACTGCAGCTGCTGACTTTTAAAATATGGACACTTACCTGTCCACGGCACCCGCGATGTCCTCACCCGAAGATGACCTGTCCCTTGGCGCCGGCATCTTCGGTAAGGGAATCAGGCAGTGAAGCCTTGCGACTTCACAGCCTGGTTCCCTACTGCGCATGCCCGAGTCACGATGTGCATCCTCACTGGTCCCTGCTGTCTTCTGGGACAGAGGAGGGGCCAGACATGGCGTAGAGCCTGCTGTGATCTATGCCCGGAAGTAGGAGAAAATACCCAGATTAGACAGGTATCTGCTCCCCCCTGAAAGGTGCCAAATGTGACACCGGAGGGGGGGAGGAATCCGAAAAGCGGATTTTTGGGTGGAACTCCACTTTAAGCTTACCTGAGTCCGATCTCAATCCCGCAAATAGGCAGCAGTCAGTTGTTATAATATGCAGGCAGCAATTGGGCAATTGTTACAATACACTAAGAGGAAATGGCCAATTGTGACAATAAGCAAGCAACAACCAGAAACATGTCCACAGAGACAGAATCAATACTACACTGATACAATGAGAGGTATGTCTGCAGAGACAAACTAGTACTGTGCTGACCCATAAACATGTTTGCAGATACACAATCGGTACCATCAGGGCTTCTTTTTTTTTTTTGCGGGAACGCATTTTTTTTGTGTGGGAGTCTATTGTTGCTGGGTAGGTCTGTTGTTGCTGGTGGGGGTCAATTGTTGCTGGGAGGGATGTACTGTTGAGGGAGAAGTCTATTGTTGCTGGCTCCTGGAGGGTCTATTGATGCTCTCTGCTGGGGGTCTGTTGTTGCTGGAGGGGTCTACTGTTGCTTGGATGAGGTCTATTGTTGCTTACTGCAGATCTATTTTACTGTCTTTCTTGTTATCATTAACAAACAAATTACTTAACAGCACAAAATGGAACTTGGTTCCATATTCTCTTAGGCCCCTTTCACACTGGGGTGCTTTGCAGGCGCTAGAGCGCTAAAAATAGCGCCTGCAAAGTGCCCTGAAACAGCCGCTGCTGTGTCTCCAGTGTGAAAGCCCCGAGGGCTTTCACACTGGAGTGGTGCGCTTGTAGGACGTTAAAATAAAACTCCTGCAAGCAGCATCTTTGGAGCGGTGAAGGAGGGGTGTATACACCGCTCCTGCCCATTGAAATCAATGGGGCAGCACGGCTATACCGCCGGACAAAGCGCGGCTGCAACTGCGCTTTGCAGGTGGTTTTAACCCTTTTTCGGCCACTAACAGGGGCCTTAATGGGGCGGTACTGGGAGTCGGATAGGGGGTGGAACCAAGGTTGGTAGAGGGCAGAGACGATCTCTGAGAAAAAAAGCCCTGAGTACCACACAGACAGTCAAAACATGTCTGCAGACACAGTCAGTAAGTCACAGTCACTTCCAGGCAATGCATATGTTTTTTATTGTATATTTCAATTTATTATTATTGTTATTATTTAAGGTACTGATATAGCGCTGTCAATTTCCGCAGAGCTTTGCATATACATTGTGCATTCACATCAGTCCCTACCCTCAAGGAGCTTACAATCTAAGGTCCCTAACTCACATTCATATACTAGGACCAATTAAGACAGCAGCCAATTACCCTACCAGCATGTCTTTGGAGTGTGGGAGGAAACCAGTGTACCCGGAGGAAACCCATGCCGTGCAAACCCCAGGCAGGTAGTGTCGTGGTTGCGATTCGAACCAGCGACTCTTTTTACTGCCAGGCAAGAGTTACTTATATTTACATTACATATACACATACAAGTACAGAACCAGTTTAATAGCCATTATTTTTACTACAGACCTCAAATGACCTGAAGTAAGTAGGTAGTGGCTGAGGAACTGGAGTAATCAGGCAGCTAGCTTTTACTGATAATCTGCCATTGGCTGCCTATACAGTAGACACAGTTGGCTTCCTGATTGCCCCATGCCTCCACGACTCACCATGTTGTGTTCTGCATGCTGAGGTTGAGAAAAGCTTACGGGAAAGACCTAGGCTGGGCAGCAAGGATCATTAATGGCCATTCCTTGCTAATAATGCTTTTAAAGGCAAGATCAAGGCAGTACAGGAATTAGGCTCTAAGAGCCTATAAGCAAAGGATTTAATGGGTTGGATGGCAGCACCCTTTAAATGGTGGTACCTGATGCAGAGCCCTTGATCCTCTATTATAACATTTTATAACTAGAGGTTTTGCATGACTTGATATGGCAATTACTATCATTGTGGTGGCATATATACATATAGTAACCCAGTGTGCCTGACCTGACCCCTGGCCTAATTCACACAGGTGTGCTTACAGTGATTGTAAAGTCTGTTTTTTTTCTCTTAAAATAACAACCATGTTATACTTACCTGCTCTGTGCAGTGGATTTGCACAGAGCAGCCCCGATCCTCCTCTTCTCAGGCCCCTCTTTGGCTCTCCAGCTTGCTGTGGGGGCACCCAAGCTGAGTCACAGCTCCCTGTGTCCATTTGTTTCTGCCCTGCCCCCTCTCTCTTCTGATTGGCTAACTGACAGCAGTGGGAGCCAGTGGCACCACTGCTGTGTCTCAGCCAATCGAAAGGAGAGTCCCAGGCGGCCGAGGAACTCATGGACATTGCTGGAGAGAGATGGGGCTCAGGTAAGTATTAGGGGGTGCTGGGGGGGACAGCTGCTGCACACAGAAGGTTTTTTATCTTAACGCATAAAACCTTGTCCCCTTCAACATGCCCCCCTGCCCCAAAGCGTCCCCCCTATGTTGAGGGCTTGTGGCCTGGTATGATTGGGAGGGGGCAGTCGCTCATCCCCTCCTTTTCCTGGCCTACCAGGCTTCATGCTCGAATAAGGGTCTGGTATGGATTTTAGGGGGACCCCACGCCAGTTTTTTTTTTTTTAATTTAGGTGTGGGGGTTCTCCTCAAAATACATACTAGACCTAAGGGTCTGGTATGGATGTAAGGGGGACCCCACGCCATTTCTCTTTTTTCATTTTGGCGTTCACGCAGATTTTTTTTTTCAGATTGAATTTGTGTTAAAAATTGATCCGATGTGCAATTAAAATGCGTTCCCATAGAAGGCAGTAGCCAGGAATTCACATCTGAATCGCACTGCAGTGCTCAAAAAACGCAGAGGACTCTTTAAATTCGTTGTGAATTTGCACTGCCGCTGTAGCGCACACATGTGAACCATAGAAAGCCAGTTTAATTTGCCTGTCCTGCCAATCAGATGCGGTTCAAATCGCATTTAATTCACATATGTGAACAGAACCTTAGTTCCAGTAGAAGATAAGCGCAGATGGAAAAAGTCACTTGAGTTTTCTGTCTCGTCACTTGCTTTAGCACTCTATACTTTGGAGTAGGCTCAAGTTCACTGCTACCTTGGATGAGGTGAAGATTGCAGGTTCAAAAGCCTTTAAAACTGTAATGCGCTGCATTCCATTTAAACTATAACCTGCGGGCTTAGAAGGGCCAGTAAGGGGGCTTTTGGATAAGCCAGACCTCATACTATTAAAGGGGTGGAGGGACACAGAGCTTTCACAAGGAACCCATTATAGTCTCATATAATACTGGATGCAAACTCCTACAAAGACTTAAATGCAGCTACCACAGGTTAAGCGACGTCTCTACCTGTATCGCAGTGTATTGTTGTGTTTGATAATACAACCACTTATGCCCCGTACACACGAGCGGACTTTTCGACATCCAAACTCCGACGGACTGAGTCCGGCGGACTATCCGATCGTGTGTGGGCTGCAACGGACTTTAGCGAAGCTAAAGTCTGACGGACTTTAGAAATGAAGCATGCTTTAAATTTTCCCGACGGAACTCCGCCGGACCCGGTCCCCTTTGAAAAATCCGCTCGTGTGTGTGCTACTCCGACGGACTAAAACCGACGCTAGGGCAGCTATTGGCTACTGTCTATGAACTTCCTACGTCGAATCCAGTCGTACGTCATCACGTTCGACTCCGTCGGAGTTTGGTGTGATGGTGTGTGGTCAAGTCCGTTCGGTCGAAAAGTCCGCCAGAACTCCGTCGGAACTCCAGCGGAACTCCGGCGGAACTCCTTTGGAGGTCTGTCAGACTTAATTCCTCTCGTGTGTACGGGGCATTAGACCCAATTGCGGCCCACAAAGTATACCCCAGTGGAATCTTTAGGCTAATAGGTTACTTGATCAGGATGAAAGTCAGTTTGAAAACAAATATGAAGAGAATAAGGAACAACAGGGCCTGCTCCGACATTGACTTCACAACGAGTTTCATGCGTGAGGAGTGCTTTCATCAGGGGTGGCTGACTCCACCTCATTACATTGTAGGTAGGAGGAAAAGCACAATGCCTTTAATTAACAAAAACTATTGCCATGATAAAGGACAAAATATGTTGTTTGCGAACATGTGACAAGTGACTAGGATATCTTGTGATATCTATGTGAAATTCTAATATATTTTCTACCCACTGTGAAATAGTGGGTCATTTTATGTAGGGCTACTGTTTTCCCACTCAGCAGGTGGGCTCTGAGGAGTAGCTCAACTTTGTAGGGCAACGCCAATTCCAATCTTATTAGCAGATTGGCAAACAATAGAACATTTGTTATGTTTGGTCTTATTGTTATTTTAGGGTCATTTTACACTATGAATTACTAAGGGGTCCTTATTAGGCAAGGGAACAATCACACATTTATTGTAGAATCGGTTTATTATGTAGGTTGGTATAAAAAAACATGTTTATAAAGTGTTCCGTAAATATGCCATAACTTGAATAATTTCAATTTTTCAGCAGCATATGCATACCCTTGTGTAGGAAAGTGTTTCTTTTTTTGAGGAAAAATAAATGTAGAAATCTAGAGCAAAGCTTTTAGTGATGGTTTGTGTTCTAGCAAGGTCATAATATAGATTAAATTATATCAATGTACATACAGTAAGGGACTTCTGACTCTGGGGAGTCACTGGAAGTACATCATACGCTATGGGGGTTATTTACTAAAGGAAAATCCACTTTGCACTGCAAGTGCACTTGGAAGTAAAGTCGATGTAGATCTGAGGGGGACATGCAAGGAAAATAAAAAAACAGCATTTTAGCTTGCACATGATTGGATGATAAAATCAGCAGAGCTTCCCCTCATTTCACATCTTCCCCTTAGATTAAGAGTAGTGATGGACGAACTTCCGACGGGACGTTTCGCGAACGCGAAATGCGAACGGACCCAAACGTTCGCGAAACCGACCGTTCGCCGCGGGCCCCATTGACTTCAATGGGAGGCGAACTTTGCAAACCTTCATGTCGAATTTGCGGCCACGTGGTAATTATTAGGGGGTAAAACGTAGTCCCACCATCTGGACAATGACATAATACATGTATGAGGTGAATTTGGGATCGATAACTACAAGCATTTTTATTTTATTTGGGAAATTGTTCTAACAATTCAGGACTATGGAGTTAATGAAGGCAATGGAGGAGAGGGAAGGTCAGGGACCAGGGTAGGCAAAGAAGAGGGTGCAGGAGATGATCACCAGCAGCGTGACATACCGGAATGACACATGCACCGTGATAGAGGCATCTGACAGCAGCACCGTAATACAGAGCACTGACAGCAGCACCGTGACATACAGCGCTGACAGCAGCACCGTGACATACAGCGCTGACAGCAGCACCGTGACATACAGCGCTGACAGCAGCACCGTGACATACAGCGCTGACAGCAGCACCGTGACATACAGCGCTGACAGCAGCACCGTGACATACAGCGCTGACAGCAGCACCGTGACATACAGCGCTGACAGCAGCACCGTGACATACAGCGCTGACAGCAGCACCGTGACATACAGCGCTGACAGCAGCACCGTGACATACAGCGCTGACAGCAGCACCGTGACATACAGCACTGACAGCAGCACCGTAAGCAGCCCCAGGAGGAAGTCAGCACAGCACAGGGATGGTGTGATCCCCTCATAATAAGAACCCCCAGGAGGAAGTCAGCACAGCACAGGGATAGTGTGATCCCTTCATAATAAGAACCCCCAGGAGGAAGTCAGCACAGCACAGGGATATCATAAGCAGCCCCAGTAGAAATATGACACCGCTCAACCTCTTCAAAGAGGAGGGTAGGGGCATATAGTACGGTGTGCTTTTTTGGGTCAAGGAAGTGAGCCAAATGAATTAAGAAGGTCTGTGTGCTTGATTAAAAAAATAGTTTATAGACATATACATGGTCTACTGGTCACATGTGTTGAATTCCTCCGAGATCCATGCCTCATTCATTTTTAGAAATGTGAGGTAGTTAACACTGTGGTGAGCTAGGCGAGTACGCTTATCGGTCACAATCCCCCCTGCTGCGCTGAACGTCCTTTCGGACAGGACACTGGATGAGGGGCAAGCCAACAGTTCGATTGCAAATTGGGCAAGCTCTGGCCAGAGGTCAAGCCTGCCCACCCAGTAGTCTAGGGGTTCATCACTCCTCAGAGCGTCCACATCGGCCGTTAACCCAATGTAGTCGGACACCTGACGGTCTAGGCGTTCCCTGATGCTGGATCCGGATGACACCTGTCGATGGGTCGGCTGAAAGAATGACCTCATATCCGAAGTCACCAACACATCTTCAAACCGGCCTCTTCTTGCAGGCGCTGTTGGATTGGTACCCGCAAATCCTTCTCTGGGAGTGGGAATTGCTCCTCTGCCAGCGCACGCAAAAGCAGAATGCAGCATTTCTCGAAGCAAGGCCTGGAAGTGCTGCATTCTGACAGCCCTCTGCGACGGCGGTAACATTTCCGCCATTTTGTGTTTGTACCGGGGGTCTAAGTACGTTGCCACCCAGTACTGGTCCTTGACCCTCATGCTTTTTATACGGGGGTCCCTATTAAAACACTGGAGCATGAAGGCCCCCATTTGCACTAAAGTGGAAGCGGTGTGGTGGCCTGGCTCCTGCTCATCATCCAGGATAATGTCGTCCTCTTCATTCTCCTCTCCCCATCCTCGCACAACAGGGATCCCAGAAAGGTTTAAAGCATGCTCTTCTTGCTCCTGCTCATCCGCCCCGGCACCATCCTCCTCTGACTCCTCATCAGACTCCTGTTGTTGACTTGTCTCAGATAGAGTAGCCCCCCCTGGGAATTCATCCAGCATTGCGACTTCCTCATCTTCCCGCTCCTGCTCCTCCACAGCCTGATCAATGACACGACGCAATGCACGCTCCAGAAAGAAGGCATAAGGTACCATGTCACTGATGGCGCCATGGCTGCGACTGACCAGTTTGGTGATCTCCTCAAATGGCCGCAGAAGTCTGCATGTGTCGCGCATGAGCAGCCACTGGCGCGGTGAAAAAAAACCCAGCTCCCCAGAACCGTTTCTTTCGCAGAGTTCATACAGGTAGACGTTAACTGCACGTTTCTGCTGGAGCAGCCTATCAAGCATATAGAAGGTTGAGTTCCATCGCGTCGGGCAATCGCAAATAAGACGTCTGACCGGCAGATGGTGTCGCCGCTGAATGTCAGCAAGGCGAGCCATGGCCGTGTAAGATCTTCTGAAATGGGCCGAGATTTTCCTTGCCTGCCGCAAGATGTCCTGGACCCCAGGGTATTTGACAAGGAATCGCTGCACGACCAAGTTTAAGACGTGTGCCATGCACGGCACGTGCGTGATTTTGCCCTGTTTCAATGCGCTAAGCAGATTGGCACCGTTGTCACACACCACTTTACCAACTGTCAAATTGAGCGGTGTTAGCCACTCATCTGCCTGTGAACGCAAAGCTGAAAGGAGTGCCGGGCCAGTGTGGCTCTTTGCTTCCAGGCACAACAGACGCAGCACGGCATGGCAACGTCTCACCTGGCATGTGGAATAGGTTCTGGGGAGCTTGGGCGGTGCAGTGGAAGAGACGCTAGCAGCGGAAAAGGAGGAGGCAGCTGAGGAGGAGAGGGAGGAGGATGGAGTAGGAGGAGGAGAAGAAGAGTCAGGCCTGCATGCAATCCGTGGCGGTAAAACCAAATCTACACGGGTGCCACGGGTTACATGCTTGACGGCCGTCAGAAGGTTCACCCAGTGGGCAGTAAAACTGATATACCTTCCCTGCCCGTGTTTGCTAGACCACGTGTCTGTGGTCAGATGTATCTTGGCACCGACACTGTGTGCCAGAGATACATTCACTTGCCGCTGAACATGGCCATATAGCTCTGGGATGCCCTTCTCTGAGAAATACTTCCTTCCTGGGACCTTCCATTGTGGTGTTCCAATGGCCACAAATTTGCGAAAGGCCTCCGAGTCCACCAGTTTATATGGCAGTAGTTGGCGGGCTATGAGTTCTGACAAGCCAGCCGCCAACCGTTGGGCAAGAGGGTTATCCGGCATCATCATTTTTTTACGCTCAAACATTAGGCCCACGGAAGCCTGCCTTTTTGCAGAAAAATGTGAGCTTGGCGTGATGGAAGGTGGAGTGGAGGACAATTGTGAGGAGAGAGGAGAAGGAGAAGTAGAAGACGAGGCTGGACGGTGAGAGCCTGCAGTGTGGCTTTGTGTGTTCCGTTGCTCCCACTGGGCTCGGTGATGGCTGCTCATGTGCCTTCTTAAGGCGGTCGTCCCTAGGTGAGTATTGGGCTTACCGCGACTAACGCGTTGACTGCAAAGATTGCAGATGGCAACGCTATTGTCAGCAGCGGACACGTTAAAAAAAGCCCACACTGCGGAGCCATGTGCCGGTGTCCTGGGAGCGCCAGATGTGACCGTACATGGTCGATGACTCGCTCCTGATACATTTGCAGTCTGCTTTGTCCCTGCTGTGCAATGTAAGTCATTGCTGCTTCTCCTCCCTATCTGCTGGTCCATATCTCCCTCTGAACTCCCCTCCTCTTCCTCTCTTGTGGGCACCCACGTGACATCACTAGACACGTCATCATCAACGTCACCTTCCCCACCGCTATAAGTAGAGATCTCGGAGTAGGCAGCAACACCGGGGACCAACCTCCTCCTTGGGCTGATCTGGGTACTGGCGTCAGACTGCTGAGTAGCGCTTGTTGCTACCTCCTCTTCCTGATCCAATACCAAGAGTGGCTGCGCATCAGAAATGTCCTCTTGATATGGATCGGAATATAATTCCAGTGACTCAAGCGGAAGGTATGTGGTGGTGGTGGTGGTGGTCGTGTTGTTGGTGGTAGTGTCTTTGGGGGTGCACATAGCAGAGAGTGAAGAAGAGGGTGCAGATCGAGAGGATGAGGAGGGTGCAGAAGAGTAAGGCTGAGCGAGCCACTCAACCAAGTCTGGTGCATCCTTTAAAGTAATTGAACGCACCTTCTGCAACTTCCCACTTTGGCTCAAGCCTGTTGCTCCTGCCCTACCCCTACCACCCCTGCGGAAGGGCCTGCCTCTTCCTCTGCATGTCATTTTTTAAATGACCCTGTGACAAAACTCTTAGTCCCTATACCGCTGAAGGACTGCTGCAGTATAGGTGAGCGGTCAGCAGTGGTGCACGTCAACCCTATCTATTGTGGACCTATAGCGGTCCTTACAGAACAGCAGACTGTACCGCACTCAAGCCTATGTACCGTAGCACCCTATACCAAGTTACCAGTCCTTATAAGAACTTTTGTGGACCAAGCAGGTTGTGTATTAGTGTTTAGCAGACTGTACGTCAGTCCCTATACCGCTGAAGGACTGCTGCAGTATAGGTGAGCGGTCAGCAGTGGTGCACGTCAACCCTATCTATTGTGGACCGATAGCGGTCCTTACAGAACAGCAGACTGTATCGCACTCAAGCCTATGTACCGTAGCACCCTATACCAAGTTACCAGTCCTTATAAGAACTTTTGTGGACCAAGCAGGTTGTGTATTAGTGTTTAGCAGACTGTACGTCAGTCCCTATACCGCTGAAGGACTGCTGCAGTATAGGGCAGCGGTCAGCAGTGGTGCACGTCAACCCTATCTATTGTGGACCGATAGCGGTCCTTACAGAACAGCAGACTGTACCGCACTCAAGCCTATGTACCGTAGCACCCTATACCAAGTTACCAGTCCTTATAAGAACTTTTGTGGACCAAGCAGGTTGTGTATTAGTGTTTAGCAGACTGTACGTCAGTCCCTATACCGCTGAAGGACTGCTGCAGTATAGGGCAGCGGTCAGCAGTGGTGCACGTCAACCCTATCTATTGTGGACCGATAGCGGTCCTTACAGAACAGCAGACTGTACCGCACTCAAGCCTATGTACCGTAGCACCCTATACCAAGTTACCAGTCCTTATAAGAACTTTTGTGGAACAAGCAGGTTGTGTGTTAGTGATTAGCAGACTGTACGTCAGTCCCTATACCGCTGAAGGACTGCTGCAGTATAGGTGAGCGGTCAGCAGTGGTGCACGTCAACCCTATCTATTGTGGACCGATAGCGGTCCTTACAGAACAGCAGACTGTACCGCACTCAAGCCTATGTACCGTAGCACCCTATACCAAGTTACTAGTCCTTATAAGAACTTTTGTGGACCAAGCAGGTTGTGTATTAGTGTTTAGCAGACTGTACGTCAGTCCCTATACCGCTGAAGGACTGCTGCAGTATAGGGCAGCGGTCAGCAGTGGTGCACGTCAACCCTATCTATTGTGGACCGATAGCGGTCCTTACAGAACAGCAGACTGTACCGCACTCAAGCCTATGTACCGTAGCACCCTATACCAAGTTACCAGTCCTTATAAGAACTTTTGTGGACCAAGCAGGTTGTGTATTAGTGTTTAGCAGACTGTACGTCAGTCCCTATACCGCTGAAGGACTGCTGCAGTATAGGGCAGCGGTCAGCAGTGGTGCACGTCAACCCTATCTATTGTGGACCGATAGCGGTCCTTACAGAACAGCAGACTGTACCGCACTCAAGCCTATGTACCGTAGCACCCTATACCAAGTTACCAGTCCTTATAAGAACTTTTGTGGAACAAGCAGGTTGTGTGTTAGTGATTAGCAGACTGTACGTCAGTCCCTATACCGCTGAAGGACTGCTGCAGTATAGGGCAGCGGTCAGCAGTGGTGCACGTCAACCCTATCTATTGTGGACCGATAGCGGTCCTTACAGAACAGCAGACTGTACCGCACTCAAGCCTATGTACCGTAGCACCCTATACCAAGTTACCAGTCCTTATAAGAACTTTTGTGGAACAAGTGAGTTGTGAATGTTTAGCAGACTGCAGCAGAAGGGCAGCAGTCAAGTATAATATCCTTTCTATATTTGGAAGAAAGAATATTATACATGTACAAGCCTATTACTGTACCACTGATACCAGTCCTGAAAAGAACCTTTGTGGAACTAATAATAACAGCAAGTCTTTAAAATTACCCTCACTGCCTGACAACACTGCTTCCTTCCTGTCCCTATACAAATTGGCAAAAAAAGAGAACGATTAGTGGTTACTGGAACAGCTCTTTTGTGGACCTTGATAGTAACAGCTAATGATGATGATGATGATGATGATGATGAAAGACTAATCTGGCTGTCCCTGTAGCATACACCGTCCTTTCCCTTTCTCTAAACTAACAAAAGACACTCAGGCTGCTGCAAGAATCAGCAGCACAGCAAACCTATCAACACCTAACACCTATACCAGTCCTGAAAAGAACTTTTGTGTACCAAATAGCTAGTGGTTTATCTCTCCCTACTCCACACAGGAACCTGTCCCTATCTTAACAGAAGAAAGAATGTAAAATGGCCACCGGATCGGGTGTATTTATAGGTTAGGGGGAATGTACAAGTGTCCATGTGCTGTCATGTCTCAATTGGCTGTCCTGTATCACATGATAAACGTGTCACCAAAGGTTAAAGCTCTTGTATACATTAAACACGTAAGTCCGCCGCGGCGAACGACGGAAAAAGGCGTTCGAACGTGCGGACCGCGAATGTCGGAAATTCGCCGCGAAACGACCGCCGGGCGAACCGTTCGGCCATCACTAATTAAGAGCGACTGAACTTCCAAGTGCACTTGCAGTGCAAAGTGGATTTTCCTTTTGTAAATAACCCCCTATATTACCAAAAGTATTGGGACACCTGCCTTTACACACCCATCAACTTTAATGACATCCCAGTCTTCGTCCGTTGGGTTCAATATTAGGTTGGCCACCCTTTGCAGCTACAACAGCTTCAACTTTTCTGGGAAGGCTGTCCACAATGTTTAGGAGTGTGTCTATGGGAATGTTTGACCATTCTTCCAGAAGTGCATTTGGGAGGTCAGGCACTGATGTGGACGAGAAGGCCTGGCTCCCAGTCTACTCTCTAATTCATCCCAAAGGTGTTCTATCAGGTTCAGGTCAGCCAAGTTCCTCCACCCCAAACTCACTCATCGATTTGTACACTGGTGCGCAGTCATGTTAGAACAGGAAGGGGCCATCCCCAAACTATTCCCACAAAGTTAGGAGCATGAAATTATCCAAAATGGCTTGGTGTGTTGACACCTTAATGCCCTGTACACACGGTCGGAATTTCCGACGCAAAATGTGCGATCGGATCGTGTTGTCAGAAAATCCAATGGTGTGTGGGCTCCAGCGGACTTTTTCCATCTGAATTTCCGACACACAACGTTTGAGAGCAGGATCTTAAATTTTCCGACAACAAAATCCGATCGTTTAAATTCCGATCGTGTGTAGCCAATTCCGATGGACAAAGTGCCACGCATGCTCAAAATAAATTAAGAGACCACCGCTATTGGCTACTGGCCCGTTTATAGTCCCGACTTACGTGTTGTATGTCACTTTGATAGGAACGATCGGATTTTCTGAAAACTTTGTCCAACCGTGTGTATGCAAGACAAGTTTGGCACAAAATCCGTCAGAAAAAATCTGATGGATTTTGTTGTCAGAATGTCTGACCAGGGCACAGGGCATTAGAGTTCCCTTCACTGGAACTAAGGGGCCAAGCCCAACCCCTGAAAAACAACCCCAGACCATAATCCCCCCTCCACCAAATTATTTGGACCAGTGCACAAAGCAAGGTCCATAAAGACATGGATGAGCGGGTTTAGGGTGGAGGAACTTGACTGGCCTGCACAGAGTCCAGACCTCAACCCGATAGAACACCTTTGGGATGAATTAGAGTGGAGACTGTGAGCCAGGCCTTCTCATCCAACATTAGTGCCTGACCTCACAAACAAGCTTCTGGAAGAATGGTCAAACATTCCCATAGACACATTCCTAAACCTTGTGGACAGCCTTCCCAGAAGAGTTGAAGTTGTTATAGCTGCAAAGGGTGGGCCAACTCAATATTGAACCCTGTGGAGTAAGACTGGGGTGCCATTAAAATATATGTGCATGTAAAGGTGTCCCAATGCTTTTGTTAATATATTGTATGTAGCACATCCCTTTGATCCCATCCCATTCCAGGTTCTTGGGCCCAGATTTGTTTGAAAACCTTGTTCAACCTGTGTTAACCTTGATTGGGCTACTGTGTAGTCCAGTCATGTATACATAAAAATCATTAAATATAAATTTGTAAACATAACTAGCAGCACGATTATGGATTACATGAGAATGACAATTTTTTCGCTTAGAATAAAGATCAAGATTCCCACGGCGTATCATCATCTTTCACATTATACATGAAAATTTGAAAGACCGCTGCACAAATACCGTGTGACATAAAATATTGCAACAACCGCCATTTTATTCTCTAGGGTCTCTGCTAAAAAAAATTATTTTATAATGTTTGGGGGTTCTATAAAATTTTCTAGCAAAAAAAACTGATTTTAACTTGTAAGCAACAAATGGTTTAGCCTTTGAACTTCCATAATTTTTTCAACTTTCCATCTATTAAATCTTCTGCCCTTGTTGTTTTAACTTTGGATAGTAAAACATTTTTTTCTGCCAGTAAATAACTTATACAGCTCACTTCCTATTTCTTGTCTGGTAAAAAGCCTAGGCTTATGACATCATGCACAGCTCTCTCCCTCACTCCCCTGAGAGTTTGCCAGGATGGGGGGGGAGTCATAAGAGGGACAATGAGAGCTGCAGAGCTGGAGATGTGCCTCTGTGTGCCAGGCAGCAGCTTCAGTTGCCCAAAGTTAAAATGTCTGCAGCCAAACTTAGTGGAGGGAGATTTCTGCAGAATATTTGGCAAGTACAGAATCACAGTAAATATAAAATAAATATGCAAAGTGGTTGGAGGGAAGCTTCAAGCAAAACTCTGGGCAAAATTTTCTTTTTCCAAGTCCTTGTTGCTGATCTCCTACCTTCACCAAGTATGTCACCCATGTTCTTTTGAGCTCTGTAGTTCCTCTGCAATAGGCTGCTGAACTTGCTGAAAGACCGTTATTGCCTGGTGACTTCCTGTTTGTAAGATCGCTGGTTCCTATCCCTCCGATAACCTCAGCAAGCGGTCTGACAGGCCCCTTTGTAGTTCTCTGACAGTGATCTCCCGCTGTGGCAGGTATTGGAATTCTGCCAGCAAAAGTCTGATGGAGCATACACATGGTCGGAATTTCCGACCAAAAGCTCACATCTGACTTTTGCTGGCAGAATTTCTGATCGTGTGTATGGGGCATAACAGTTGGTCAGATGCAGTGGCGTCCGGGTGCGGGCTCACTGGGGTGCTGTGGTGCCTAGCAGTTATTTAGCATTTTACACTATGCTGCCCCACAGTGCTGCGTAACATGTGTAACACAAAAAGAAAACTCAAGTGTCCGCAGCACCCCCAGTGATCCCGCACCTTCTGTTTCTGTGAGTCAGAGTCAGTCTCTTCCCCTGCTCAGCCCCTGCAGACTTCTCACTCTGAGCCCCTGCTGTATATGTCATCTGGTGGGTGAGTGTAACGGGGAGGTCGTTGTCTGTTCTTCCAGTTCTGTATGCTGTGAGGTGGGGATGAGGAAGGTTTTATGTACATCTATACTGGGGAGAGAGGGGATCTGTACTGGGTAGGATGGGGGAGTGTTTCTGTACTGAAAGGTTTGTACACCATAAGTGTGACTGCGCTGGGGGGGAGGGGGGGTCTGTGCTGGGGGTGTCGGTCTTTGTTGGGGGTGGCATGGTCGGTCTTTGCTAGGGGGTCTCTGCTAGGGGTGGAGAAGGGGAGTCTGTGCTGAGGGGTCTGTGTTGCAGCAAAGTTAATCTGTGTTGAACAGGGAGTCTGTACTGAAGTGTTTTTGCTTGGGGGTCTGTACTGAAGGGATAGGCTGGAAGTGGGCATTAAGCATGTAAGGGGAGATCTGTACTGTGGAGAATATGGGTTTGGAGGGGGGTGATTTGAACTGGGCATAGGGGATGATGCCCTGGCCTATGTATGTGGCTTGTTCACACTAGAATTTGGGGGAGGTAAAGCTCTGCACCTCCTTAACCACCTGTCAACCTTTGCTTATGTGAACCAACCCATACACTCTTGCTTGTGGCACAGTCATGATTAAAGTATATTTTGTAGATAAAAGGAATGTGGCATGTGTGTTCTGAGTAAGAGTAGGTTTAGATTTTATTTAACTATGCCCATTTAAGCTACTTTCACTGTTAACACAATTCGACCACACCCACAATTCAGTTCATTATTTTTCCACCTTTTTTAGGGGGGGCAGGGAGGAAATGTCCCTAGGTGCCAAATATGCTAGATATACTACTTGTTCTGCTTCCGCAATCTAAGCTCTAAAAGTGTGATCTCTATAACTGATCCAGTTGTAGTGAGATAGCTTAACTTACAGTCTCAGAAGCTTGCAGACAGTGACTAAATCCAAATGACATTTTGCAGATTGTAAAAATCTTTAATCCAAAAACTTTTGCAGATAAACAGATAAAACTCAGATAGATCAAAAAATCATAGTGTCTAGTGCCAGCAGAATACAGTACATGTGAATGATGAAGGCTAGAGCATGAAGAGGAAGAGTGGGTCTAGAGCAGTGATGGTGAACCTTGGCACCCCAGATGTTTTGGAACTACATTTCCCATGATGCTCTGGCACTCTGCAGTGTAGTGGAGCATCATGGGAAATGTAGTTCCAAAACATCTGGGGTGCCAAGTTTCACCATCACTGGTCTAGAGCATCCCCTAGCTAAGAATTGAGGCATGGACAAAATTAATAAATGCAAACAAATAACATTGCAAGTGTAGCTTGATACCACTGGTCAGATGAACTCTTTAAATACTGTACATTTTATCAGGCTTTCAAGCTCACATTTAGAAGGCCAGGGTATTCTATCTGGAATTAAAGAGGTTGTAAAGTCAGAAGGTTTTTTTATCTTAATGCATTTTATGCATTAAGATAAAAAAGCATTCTGTGTGCAGCAGCTCCCCTCAGCCAACCGCCCCCCCCCCCCAATACTTACCTGAGCCCCATCTTTGTCCTGCGATGTCCATGAGTGTCTCGGCCGTCCGAGACTCAACCTCCTGTTTGGCCGAGACACAGCAGCGGCACCATAGGCTCCCACTGCTGTCAATCAAAGTCAGTTAGCCAATCAGAAAAAAAAGTGGACAGAGTCGGGACGCAGCTCCATGTCTGAATGGACACAGGGATCTTTGACACGGCTTAGCAAGCTGCTTGTTGTGGGGGCACTCGATAGGAGGAGAGGGGCCAGGAGCACGGAAGAGGGACCTGAGAGGAAGAGAATATGGGCTGCTCTGTGCAAATCCACTGCATAGAGCAGGTAAGTATAACATGTTTGTTATTTTTTATAGGGAAAAAAAAAAAACAAGCCTTTACAGTCACTTAAAGGGCCGGTTCACACAGCGGGCGAGGCGACACGACTCGCCTCGCCTCGCTCCCGCAAGTCGCCCCCGTTCTGTACAATGGAACCGTTCTGAAAGGAGCGACTCGAGTCGCTCCGACTCAGAAAAAAGGTTCCTGTACTACTTCTGGGCGACTTCGGGGGCGACTTGCATTGACTTCTATACAGAAGTCCTCTGCAAGTCGCCGCTGAGGTCGCCGCAGGTCGCGGCGAGGCAAGTCGGAGACGCCTCGCCGCGCCTGCAGTGTGAACCGGCCCTAAAAGTAAGGGCATATTCACACCATAGGTTCTAGACTTGACTTTAAGAGGGAATATTCTCCTCCTGTACATAAATTTCTCATAAGAGAAAATCTGTTTTATTCATAGTTCCCGCTGCGACAAGCTAGGAGGGTGGGTTAATCCATCAAAAAGCAATTAACAGGCCACAAACAATGCAGGCTGTGAACAGTGCTTCCTCTAGTAATACACTTGTACTAGTAATGCCAATGCTCCACATCTAATAGACAGAAAAAGCAGATTTCAGGTGTATACAAGATAGTGAGACATGAAAGATTAGTACAAAAATGTTTCACTTGCTTCCAAAAGTCAGGTATGTACCTGGGCAACCCCAGATAAGGTGCATACAATTAGCTTGGGGTTGGGTAAATTGTATACAGTTAGGGGTGGTCATGCATCACATTTTGTCTAAATGGACCTGGGATAGATAGGTCTGGTTAATAATGTACAGTACAAATGAATCAACCATTTATTGATCACTGGTGAGACATACAGTATCTCACAAAAGTGATTAAACCCCTCACATTTTTGTAAATATTTTATTATATCTTTTCATGTGACAACACTGAAGAAATGACACTTTGCTACAATGTAAAGTAGTGAGTGTACAGCTTGTATAACAGTGTAAATTTGCTGTCCCCTCAAAATAACTCAACACACAGCCATTAATGTCTAAAATGCTGGCAACAAAAGTGAGTACACCCCTAAGTGAAAATGTCCAAATTGGGCCCAAAGTGTCAATATCTTGTGTGGGCACCATTGTTTTCCAGCACTGCCTTAACCCTCTTGGGCATGGAGTTTACCAGAGCTTCACAGGTTGCCACTGAAGTCCTCTTCCACTCCTCCATGACGACATCACGGAGCTGGTGGATGTTAAAGACCTTGCTCTCCTCCACCTTCCATTTGAGGATGCCACACAGATGCTCAATAGGGTTTAGGTCTGGAGACATGCTTGGTCAGTCCATCACCTTTACCCTCAGCTTCTTTAGTAAGGCAGTGGTCGTCTTGGAGGTGTGTTTGATGTTGTTATGTTGGAATACTGCCCTGCAGCCCAGTCTCCAAAGGGAGGGGATCATGCTCTGCTTCAGTATGTCACAGTACATGTTGGCATCCATGGTTCCCTCAGTGAACTGTAGCTTCCCAGTGCCGGCAGCAATCATGCAGCCCCAGACCATGACATGCCCACCACCATGTTTGACTGTAGGCAAGACACACTTGTCTTTGTACTCCTCACCTGGTTGCCACCACACATGCTTGACAGCATCTGAACCAAATAAGTTTATCTTGGTCTCATCAAACCACTTGTCATGGTTCCAGTAACCCATGTCCTTAGTCTGTTTGTCTTCAGCAAACTGTTTGTTGGCTTTCTTGTGCATCATCTTTAGAAGAGGCTTTCTCCTGGAATGACAGCCATGCAGACCAATTTGATGCAGCGTGCGGCGTATGGTCTGAGCACTGACAGGCTGGCCCTGTACCCCTTCAACCTCTGCAGCAATGCTGGCTGCACTCATACATCTATTTCCCAAAGACAAACTCTGGATATGATGCTGAGCATGTGCACTCAACTTCTTTGGTCGAACATGGCGAGGCCTATTCTGAGTGGAACCTGTCCTGGTAAATCACTGTATGGTTTTGGCCAATATGCTGCATCTCAGTTTCAGGGTCTTGGCAATCTTCTTATAGCCTAGACCATCTTTATGTACAGTAACAATTCTTTTTATAACTCTTCCTTAGAGAGTTCTTGGCCATGAGGTGCCATGTTGAACTTCAAGTGGCCAGTATGAGAGAGTGAGAGCGATAACACCAAATTTACCACACCAGCTCCCCGTCCACACCTGAGACCTTGTAATACTAACGAGTCACATGACATTGGGGAGGGAAAATGGCTAGTTGGGCCCAATTCAGACATTTTCACTTAGAGATGTAATCACTTTTGTTGAGTAATGGGAGAGCAAAGGCGAAGGGATTTTCACTGTGCAAAAATTTAAATTATAACATTTTTGTGGGTGTTTGCTATGCTTTGTTGAACCAATGTTTTTCTTTATGTACTCACTTTTGTTGGTAGCAGTTTATACATTAATGGCTGTGTTGAGTTATTTTGAGGGGACAACAAATGTACAAGCTGTACACTCACTACTTTACATTGCAGCAAAGTGTAATTTCTTCAGTGTTTTCACGTGAAGATATATAATAAAATATTTACTAAAATGTGAGGGGTGTACTCACTTTTGTGAGATACTGTACAAATGTAAGGAACACATATCATCCCATTCTGTCATACTGGACATAAGACCTTGCCATTTTGTTCTGCCTCTGAGGGGAGGCTTGCCCAATTTGGTATGTAAATGCTCGAAGTATAAATTAGAGACCAACCCTTTAGAGCTCTTTCAAACTTGTTGCAGAAATCTGTTTCGTGGCCCTAGGGGAAAAAAAGGAAAGTAAGTTGGTGATTAACTGGGGTAAGCATAGAGTAGATTAATCAATTTTCTTAAAATTTTGGCCAAGACTAGAATGGCCATTCTATAGACTCAAAAGTGTTTGCTATTTTCAGAGAGGCAAGGCACATGCTGATCCATCACTTGAGTTCTATGGATATTATTTCTAGTTGATTTACCAGGCATAAAACCAATTTGATCATCATGTATAAGAGACAGTATAGTATAATTTAACCTGGTAGGCAACATTTTGGTGAATATTTTATGATCTGTGTTTAATAAGGCCTGTATGAAGCACAGTCAACTGGTTCCTTATTAGGTTTAAGTAGGAGTAAAATAGTGGCATACTACATGCTCTGTGGGAGCTTCTGGTTATCAAAAGCCACTTTTTTGTACTGTCTTCAAATTGGGCACAATAGACTCTAGGTATTGATTGTGGACCCCTAAGTGTAGACTATCAGGGCCTTAGGCGTTATCTGTGCCAAGGGACACTATGGCTTGGGGTTTTTCCACCTTAGTAATTTCTTTATCCAATGAGCAAGAGATAATTGTAGCATCAGTGATGTTGGGGTGGGGTGGGGGGGGGGCAAAAATGCTACAGCGTCTGTGGTGTCAGAGGCAGCAAAGAAATGCTGCAGTATTGATGGCATCACTGAAAGTAAAGAAGCGTTACAGTGTCGCTGTTGTGATTTGAAGTACAGAAATGCCACAAAAAAGTGTCTGCTGGGCTGGCTGGCAGCTTCAAAACCTGAGTGGGAATGAATGCCGCGATGTCACATGATACCCAATCAGCAGAGTTTAGTGGAGGGGAGCAAACTGTCGAGGACGATTCTGTATCATAGTCTTAGCTACACAAGGCACATTGAGGCCCTGATTGCCAAGGTATTTGGAATGTAAACATTTCTCATCAGTACAGTTAAATTGTAACAGGCCTTCAGAAATAGCAAGTCTTCCTGAGTCCCCCAATTTCAATTGTGATTTAGAGTATTTTAGGGAAGCAGGCTTTTCCTTACTGCACTGAATGCAGCAAGTATGAAAGGCCTTGTTCTTCTATTCGGAATCACTCTTAACCCTGTACTTTTTTCATGCATGTAGGTCCCTTTCATTCAGCAGGTTGTGGGTGTGTTACCAGCAGCGAATCAGAATACTGAATTGCAAAGTAATGCTTTACTACATACCACCAAAACATAACACATGAGAGCTTCCTTGTATGTTCTTTTTCGGGTAGCAGTGTCAACACAAGTTCCTGACCACTGATGAAAAATTCATCGTTACTAAAAATAAGTATACAAGGAACGCTTTAAAAATTTTAATTTGCTTGGTATGATCACTGCTCGTTATAGACTGAGCGTATAAATGCATACAACACATCACATAATGCATAAAATGTAGTTGACAAGGTTTTTTTTTTTAGTTGTGACATTGGAAGTATAATTGTATTGTTTTTATACATTAATTACTGTGCACCATGCAATATTTATAATGTTACACTAGCAAAAGTATGCTTGTTCCAGAATGGTAAAAGTTGTGCATATAACAGGCAAAAATGTCTTTGCGAGCAGAATGAACAGTAGGGGAGCGCTGAGGGTACAGTGACAGTGACATTGACAGTGACCGTGATAGTGACATATACTGACAGTGGTCAGTATATGTAGGAGATTAGAGGTCGACCGATATATTGGCCGGCCGATATATCGGCCGATATTTGCCGTTTTTTAAATAATCGGCATCGGCCGATTGTGTTAATAAAAAGCCGATTCTACAGCGGGACTTTGAAATGACTTCTGTAAGAAGTCAGTGTGAGTTGTCTGAGTCTTCATAGAAACACTTTCCTCCACTCTGGGCAGACTGCCAAGAAAAGAACTAAATGATACAATGTTTACACTTCTGAATGAATGAAGTCATCTCTGTGTAGAAGTTCTCAGTTTAACCATTTAAAGACTAAATCTTTTCTGACACTTGTTGCTTACAAGTAAAAATCCTGTATTTTCTGCCAGAAAATCACTTAGACCCCCCAAAAAATATATATATTTTTTTAGCAGAGATCCTAGGGAATAAAATAGCGGTTGTTGCAATATTTTATGTCACACGGCATTTGCACAGAGGTCTTTCAAATGCATTTTTTTGGGAAAAAAATACACCATTTAAAAAATAAAAATAAAATAAAAACAGTAAAGTTAGCCCATTTTTTTTTTTTTTTTGTCCAAAAGTTTTGACTACCTGTTTTTATTTAATATATAGGTTTTTTGTTTTTTTTTAATCTAGATCATACATACAAGTAAACTGATTGGAGGTTTGTTTTGTTTAATAAATGTTTAAAGCGGGAGTCCGCGTTTTTTTTTTTTTTTTTTTTTTAAAGCCAGCAGCTACAAATACTGCAGCTGCTGACTTTTAAAGTAATGACACTTACCTGTCCAGCGCGCCCGCGATGTCGGCACCCGAAGCCGATCTCTAGATCGACACTCGAGTGCTGCCGCCGCCGCCATCTTGGGTATGGGAATCAGGAAATGGAGCCTTTCGGCTTAATTTCCCGGTTCCCTACTGCGCATGCGTGAGCCGCGCTGCGCAATGAGGACGGTCCCCGCTGCCTCTGGGATCTGTGTGTTTCCCAGCAGGCAGCGGGGCACTTGCGGAAGGGGGCAGGCACTTGCGGAAAGGGGCGTAATGTACGCCCCTTTCCGCAGAGAGCTAGCCCGGAAGTGGGTGCAGTTACCTGGATTATCCAGGTAACTGCACCCCCCTCCCCCCTGAAAGGTGCCAATTGTGGCGCCGGAGGGGGGGAGGGTTCCGATGAGTGGAAGGTCCATTTTAGGGTGGACCTCCGCTTTAAGTGTAAGAAATTTTCTGTATCACTTATGAAGACTGCTTTCACACTGGAGTGGGCAGACGTTGATGGTAAAACGCAAGTTTTAGCGGCTCTTTACCATCATTTTAGCGGTGCTATTTGGCTGCTAGTGGGGCACATATAACTCAGCTAGCGGCCAAGGAAGAGGTTAAATGCGCCCATGAAGCACCGCTGCCAAATCGCATTGCATGCGCTTCGGCAGTGGTGCCCATTCATATCAATGGGCAGGAGTGGTGGAGGAGCGGTATACACCACTCCAAACGTGCTGCTTGCAGGACTTTTTTTTTTAAGATCCTGCCAGCGCATCGCCTCAGTGTGAAAGCACTCTGTCTTTCACACAGACTGCAGGGGAGCCATTTTGCAGGCACTTTACAGGCGCTATTTTTAGCCCAAAAGCGCCTTAAAAAACGCCCCAGTGGGAAAGGTGTGTTAGATCAAGGGGGATTAAAAATAAATAAATAAAATAAAATCGGCCTAACATATCGGCCCAAAAAAATCGGCATCATATATCGGCTATCGGCCGCCATGATTTCTAAATATCGGCATCGGCATCGGCCAGAGAAAAACCCATATCGGTCGACCTCTATAGGAGATTAGTGCGAATGATAAGACAGCAGGCAGCATATCCTGTTGGAACCCACCCTATTGTTTCTAAACAGAGTGGTGGTACAGTTCTATATGTATTTGGTACCCTTGGCATTAAAAAATTAAAAAAATGTAATAACATTCTTATTTAAGAGAAACCGAGTCAGTAGAGCAGTGATTCTCAACCAGGGTTCCTCCAGAGGTTGCTAGGGGTTCCTTCAGCATTGGGTAATTCCTACCTCTCAGATATGTTCCCACTGACACCACTGATCTTTTTAGCTATCTATAAGGAGGTAATTCTTCCCAATGACCACAAATGTAAGGACCTTTCTTCCCACTGACCATCACACTAATGTATCATGAGTTGTAGATTTCTAATTTTTAGCAGGGGTTTCCCAAGACCAAAGAACTATTTCAAGGGTTCCTCTGTGTTAAAAAGGTTGAGAAAGGCTGCACTAGAGATTCAGAGACACTGGATTATGCTGCCATCTACAGGAGAATTGGGCACTGACAACAAATAAAAGTGTTGAACAGGCAGTAAAACCCATCCTACTCCATCATGCTTCAGTTTTATGCTAGTGTCCTAGGAGAATAGATCTATTCCCCTGGCACTTTCAATGCACTGTGATACACCTGCTGGTGCAAGCCAGTCCCTGAAAACTCCTTTGGAATGTGCCCACCAGAAGGCCAAAGACTATCTGGACTGTGGCAAGTGTGGGGGTTTTCCCCCTTTTTATGGGAGCCTGGTATGTGTGTTCTGCCTCCTGCATTTTCACCTTCTGTGTTACTGCTTTTTTGTTTGTGCTGCAACATTCCAGAGTCGCAAGCACTTCATGGACTGGTGCTACAACAGTTTTTGCTGTGTCCCAAAGCCGCAGTGAGTGTACTACTTAGTCTCCTTCAATATACTCTGTGGGTTGACAGCTGAAAGTACAGTGCTTGCCATGTGCCACACATGCCACATAATGCGCCCGCACTATTTTGCCTGTCCATACACTTTTTCCTCTGCCCACAACCCCCCCACTCGGAAAAATATTTTTTAAATCACTTTTTCAATATTTTTTCACAGTGCTTCTGGAGAAGGGGTGGGAGTGGGCGATATGTGGTAGTGGATGCTGTCAGTGATTTTTTTTTATAATAATTTTTTTTTTTTACAATTTAACCTATCTAATGGTGTATAACACGCACTTTTTTCCCCTGAAAACAGGGGGCAAATCAGGGGTGCATGTTAAACACCAATAGTGTACCTCATAGGGGGGAGAGCGCCACTGAAATTCACTGAGCCGTCATCTTGTCTCCACTCGGCTCTCACGTCACACACACACTCAGTCCTGCCTCCACCACCGGGATTGGACCAGTGTTATGTCTATAACAGGAGCTGGTCCAATGCCGATGGCGGAGGCGGGACTGTGTGTGTGTGACGTGAGAGCCGCGTGGAGAGGAGATGCTGGCTCTGTGATTTCCTGATGTTCAGGCTGCTTTGATGAGAGATGGTGAGTCTAAAAATTAGGATTTGCATTAATAGGCTGCAGATGGACATTGATCAGGCTGCATTGAGGATATTGATCAGGCTGCATTGAGGACATTGATCAGGCTGCATTGAGGACATTGATCAGGCTGCAGATGGGAATTGATCAGGCTGCAGATGGACATTGATGGGCAGTGACCCTTAATTTGCTTCAAAGTTGTATATTTAAAAAAATAGTTTTTTTCCTGAAACTTCCCTCTTAAAATTAGGGCGTGTGTTATACGCCTGTATTATATGCCGATAAATACGGTAATTTTTTAATTCACAATGCTTTTTGGGGAGAGGGGATTAGGGCAGTGGACAGTGTTGGTAGGACAGGGGAGAGTGGTGTCAGTAGTTTTTATTTTTTTACACTTTTTCATTTTTTTGAATTTTTTAAATATTTTTTGGAGGGCTTTGGTGAGATGTCAGGGGTCTAAATAGAACCCTGACATCTCCCCTTTGAGACAGACAAGGGGACTGAGGACACAGATTCCCCAGTCCCTTTCTCTGCTCAGTTATCACAGGACACAGGAGCGATCTCGCTCACTGTGTTCTGTTCCTGACAGTCATTTCTCCCACCCCCCCAGGCAGCCAGAGGAAGAGGAAGGGAGGGGAGCTGGCCGCAGGGGATGAAGGGAGGCTGAGGAGGAGGACAAGAGGGGCGGAAGAGAACACGGGGCCGGAGGAGAACACGGGGGCAAGAGGAGAACAGGGGGGCGGAAAAGGACGTGGAGGGGGCCGAGGGAGGAGCACAGAGAACAGCTGGGAATGATCAGTGTGAACACCGATCCCCCTGTATAGCTTTTTATCTGACGGCCGCAAGAGAGAAGGATAAGCGGCTGTCAGCTAAAAATTGATACGAAGGAGAACAGTGTTCAAAGCTATTCCCCGCCACACCAATCATTCCTGGGAGTTTGCGAGGCACTTGCAGGTGTGCGGGAGCCGCCGCAGACTCCCGCACCTCATGGGAAACTTGAGCTGTCTTAATACCACAGATCATAAGCACAAGGGTACAGGCAGCAGCCTGTCTAGCTTTCATCCCACTAACAACTTTCTTTAGCTTTGGCTCTAGCTTTTTGGCATTCCTTCTTTTGGACCCATTACTGACAGCCTGGATCTCTCTTCCCTGCTTGAGTTCACATGTTCCTTGAAGTCTTAGCTCTGTCCAGCTTGTTAAACAAAAAAGAAAATTACTCAATTCCCCCATCCATACACTTGATGTAAATAGGGGAATCCCTCCTGCTGTGATATTGTATTATGACAGCAGGGAGACTTGCTCACCGTCAGAATACACTGATCAGCACCGCTGGATCACAATTTATCTGTTCTCTGTTGAACTACAACTCTGTCAAGCTGAATTACATGTATGGTATGGCCAACATAAAGGATAAGTTCACCTTTTGGAGCATGTTACATGTTCCATCTGTATTTAGACTGGAACATGGAACATGTTCCAGCTTCTGCCTCCATATGCAATGGACTCTTTGGCCCAAATTTGGCTGCTGAACAGTAGTGAAAAAACATTTACCACATATGCAATTTGAGGAAAATACCTTTTTGGTACTTCCCTGGATGAGTTTATTAAAGTGGTCACTGCAAGCAAGAGTACTCTTGCTTCAGAAAAATTTACATCAGGATCAAGCTGGATAAGCTCTTGTTTTTTCCATGCCTCTCCAAGTCCAAGTCCAGAAGTTAGTTCCCAAACCTTGGACACTAAAACCTTCCAAAACTGCGAGCAAGTCCTCTTCACATTGAAAGGACACCCCCACTTTCCAAAGTGGAGGGACATCATTTAGCCTTTGTAAACAACGGGACCAAAAGCAAACACCTGAACCAAAAATACATCAGATGAATGAGTGAATAACGTGGTGTTCAGGATGCCACAAGCTAGAATCTGCATCCACCCTGCTTTATGTTATCTCAACTGCCAATGTCCCTGCAATGATTAGGAAGCCTCTGTGCTGCCCTAGCACAACTCCTTTCCCAAGAAATGATTGAACTATATCAAGGTTTCTACTCTAATTTTTCCACGGTCCTGACCTAAAAGTGCTCAGCACTTTTCTTCTTGTAAAAATTAGATGTATAGAATCTACCAATCAACCTGTCATTGTCCTTCATATTGTTTAGAATCTCCAGAGGTTCAGTTGGATCATGAAGTTAGTACTGGAACCAGCCCATCACTTGGGGTACCATGATCTCCTTCTAGATACTGCTCAGTTAAAAGTTGTCCAGTGTGGAAGCCACACTGCCTGGACAAGTGAAGTCTGGTTCCTAACACTAATCTATGGGAGCTTCCATCTTGGAGAATATACAGCAATATGATTACATTGAGGGCTGGTATGCCTGGAAGTTTCCCACCAGTACACATCAGATGCCCAGCACAGCACAGCACAAAGGCAGCTGAAGATGTTTATCTAGGCTTTCCCTGTGACCTTATTCACAGTTTTAAAATGTTGGAGTGGTTGCCATTTTTGTTTTCTTTCCAGACCTGGCATGGGAAACGCTGGAGATCTTCAGCTGGCATCGTACTGTCATAGGTATCTGGTGTAATCTTGCACCTTTAAAGAGGTAAGAGCTACCCTAGTATATACCAACCCTTAATTTATTCACTGCTATGTATGTTCCAAGATGGAGGCTGTCATAGGTTAAAGTTAAGGACCAAACTTCAAAGAAGGGCATTGAAGAGGCAATGTTAATGTGTGCTACTAACATCTCTTTTGTTAATGCAAGTTGTTGAAACAGTGTAAAGTATTTATTTTTTATTTTGCTGACTAGGTGACAAATGTGCTGAGAATTTTTTGTGCTGTTTTTTTTCTATGAAAAGTCCTTTCTATGTAAACCTTTTTAAAGCAAGTTTTAAATTGATTGGAGTGAGCATGGATAATGTGCTTGACCACGTGTTGCCCATCACCACAGTAAGTTAAAAGGCTTACCAGAAAGCCAGGCCTGATTCACACTTATGCATTTTCAGTGCTTTTTGCATTTTGCAGATTTGCACTACAGGACCTGTTCCATAGGAAACCATGGTAAATGGGCTGTAGTGCAAATCTGCAAAATGCAAAAAGCACTAAAAATGCATAAGTGTGAATCAGGCCTTATTCAGGAAGGTCACAAAGCGCTTATTGGATCAGAGATCCGCATTGAGGAAGTTCAGGTGTCCTGAGCGTCTCCCTCCAGAAGCCTCCACACACAGCAGGCATTGATCAGATCAGATCAGATGACCCCAATATCAGGGAGTGCAAATATGCAAACTAACAAAGACTCCAATAGTACAACATTGTCTCTTTTGGTAATTTAATGATGAGTATTTACAATGCAGCATACAACATTTTTGGTTCAATAGCGAGTATCCAGTGCAAAAATAGAAAAAAACGGAATTCCTTACAAATTAAAAATTCACAATTGTGTATATGCGATTGCACATGCGCAGAGCATGTGAGCATAGCTTCTCGACAATCGTTTTCTCAGAATTGACGTAATCAGGTGTCCTTTTTTATTGTAGAACAGAATAAATGTTCTGTCACTGTTGTTATGTACATGTGACTCTTGTACGGGGAACATCACTGTAAATAACTTAAATACCTGCAGCTTCGGCTTCCCTTTCTGTAAAAATGATTGTGTAAATCCTAAATTGTTATAAAAAAAAGTATAAGAACGCAGTGATGCAGAACTATAATGCATTTTCTGATAGAAAACAGATATGTATGTTTTGACAGGTGTACAAAAATATAAGGCAAAGAAAACAGGAAAAGTTTGTTAGGAATACAAGTAATTGCAGAAAAGCATAGCCACAGATTGCCTATAAATTGTCAATGCTTCCCTTCAATGCCTTTACTGAGTCTATTCAGTCATTTTATTTCAGCTATGCAGCCACAGGAGAAGAGTAATTGCGGGAAGAATTAAGGCATTGAAGTGGTCCCTCTTTACCAGTAGTTTATGTGGAGCTCAAAGGCCATATGGCTATTTGGAAAAATGGGGAGGGAGCAGTTTATGAGCGTGTGTGCTGGTTTATTAGGAAGCCTTACTTTTAATTCTATACAAAGTCCCCAATTCTGCAGAAAGCTGCTTCATGTGTTAGCATCCTGTTAAAAGATCTTCATATATGTGTTGACTTAACCACATTTCACTGCAGGCCTTAAGAAAAAAGTTTTCTCCATAACAGAGGTCTAGTCAGGCCAAAGAAAAAGTGATTAATTACACGTAAATTGTATTGCTTAGCCCCTGGCATTGTCTTAAATCCTCATTACTTTTTTATTTTGTGTTGCGATGGCTGTCTAGTCACTTTACATGCTTTGGAAGATACAAGCATAATTTATGTGTATAGCATTTCACAATCGTAAGATCACATTTTATAATAATTGCTGTGTTTCCAGCCCTGTCATTAGAAAATAAAACTTCCGTTTTTTTTAATGCCTAATATCAGTTATAAAAAGCATTTACATGTCCATAGCTTCCAAAGCTGTTTTGCCTAATGCTGCGTACACACAATCGGAATTTTGGTCAACAAAAGACCAATGAGAGCTTTTCAGCGGAAAATGCGACTGTGTGTATGCTCCATCAGAATTTAGCTGGCCAAATTCCCGCCAGCAAAAAATTAAGAGCATGTTCTCAATTTTTGCAACGGAAAAACTTCCGATCCGAAAATTCCGATCGTGTGTATGCAATTCCGAAGCGCAAAAATTCACGCATGCTCAGATTCAACTAGGAGATGGAAGCTATTGGCTACTGGATATTGAACTTCCTTTTTTTAGTCCCGTCATACGTGCTGTATGTCACCGCGTTCTTGGCGGTTGGAATTTGGTGTGACTGTGTATATGCAAGACAGCTTGAGCGAAATCCCATCAGAATTCCATTGGGAAAACCATCAGAGCTTTTTCCAACCAAAATTCAGATTGTGTGTACCCGGCATAAGATGCTACAGTACCAGCTTTCAAAAGACAGTTTTTCCATTGCCTTCAAATTGGCATGAATGCCAACTTTCCTGCTATATTTTTAGACCTGTATTTACAAGTTGCTGCTGTCCTGTGGCATCTCTTTGAATTTTGTAGAGTTTACATGGTGGAGGATTATGTCCACTCTTGTTTGCATAACCTATGGCTGCCGATATCATCACTCCTACTGTTATTAGCATGTAGTTTCATTTGAAAGTCCGGCTATCTTGTGTTACTTCACACCAGTAAGCTTTGTTTGCAATTGGAAGGGCTGCTTCGCTTAGAAGTCTAAAACTGTACCAACTGGGAATCTCACTGTGGTCAACCAAACTTGACGTTTTCAGATCAAAAGCAAAGCATATTGAAAGCAGATCTGAAAGAGCCCTAAGATTATTGATCATTCTACAAAAATCAAGGCAGACTGCTGTGAATGGCATTGATTATGCAGAATGTTGACATTGCTGAGATCCATGATTGAAATGTGTGTAATAAGAATAGTGCTAAAGTTTTGCGAAATTTTAAGTAACTAAAAGTAATGGAGAGATGGTTTCTACATCTGCCTAGAAGTGTTATAAACAAATTGAAGCAAGCTTTTTTGCCATGCTGAGCCACACTGTTTAGTAGATGTAAGTAGGATCATATACAGTATAACAAACTAGTACTTGGTACAGTATAACAAACTAGTACTAGTACTGGTGTAGATATGTGGCTCTTTTCAAACAACACAATCTCCCTGAAAATATATTCAAAATCACTCTGAACACATTGAAAATAACAAAGTTAAAATCAATTTTAAGACCCTCAAAACATCAGGAAGATGAAGGAAAATTCTTTGGTCGTAACTTACTTGATATATAGGATAGTTTGCAATGTTGTTATCCATTTTTATGTCTGTCTGTGCATCTCTTCTGTGGGTATCATTTGTCAATATAGCTCTTACATTCTGTACACATTATAACTTTGGTTAGCAACATATGCACCAGCGTAGATGGTAACTATCTCCTAAACCGTGCAGGTTTAGAATATATTTACAGTACTTACAGGTAAGCCTTATTATAGGCTTACCTGTAGGTACATGTGGTGTAACAGGGTTTACAACCACTTTAAGATAAAATCAACAAAATGTCAAAAAATGTGGTAGGCAGGCTGTTTTATAAATGTTAGGATGTCACCTTTCCGTTTCTGCAATGATTTTTAGACAGATTTATTCTAATGCTTAGACCATCAATTTTTTTCCTAATTAGTAAGTGGAAGCAAATAACTTTACAGATGAAATGCCAACTGAGTAATCTGCCAGCTGAAATTATAAGTATTTTAATGCAACTCAATCTATAGGACATTCATTAAATATGGATCTTGAAATCACTCTAAATAATGACATGGAATAAAAACAGCATGAAACTCAAACTTTGAGTAGATTGATGTTATGGTGAGGTAAGTTGTAGACATTTTTTCTTTTAGGATCAATTGCATTTTCAGACACTGGGTGTGAACTTGACATATAATTTCACAACATCTTCATTTGCTATTTGGCTGGGTGTAGCCTGTTGTTTTATGCAACAGTTTGAGACATTTCTTGATAGGATTGAGCTGACGGCATGTATTATTTATAACAATTACTGCATAAGAAGTATAAGCAAAAAAAAAAAATGTGTTACTACTGAAGACTTGATTAGCAGTTGTAGTCCTATTCGTTGTTTGTATAGATTGGAGCTCCAAGTTCTTAATTGGTGTGTGAGTTACAGTCCTCCCAGGCCTGGACACTGGTCTCCCTATTGTATTCCCTGTTCCAATGTCATTTGATCAGTTAAAAAGAAAAAAAACTATCATCTTGCACTACACAAGTTTAAAGACTCACATTTTTATGCAAATAGCATCTGGCTCCCCTGTAGGTTAAAACATATTATGCAGTTTATTGTGTCATACATGTAAGGCCATTTGGGCCCCACATAAGCCAGCAGAAAAACTCCCATTATGTGTCTTTCCTTATCCCCATCCCATGTTGAGGGCATGTTGTCTGGTATGGTTGGGGGGAGAAGGGGGGACGCATGCTCTGATAAGGGTCGGTGTCGATTTTTGGGGAGACATGTGTCTTTTTTTTCTTGATTTTTTTTGCACAGGGTTCCTCCTTAAAAGCCATACCAGTTCTAGATAGAATTTTGAAGGGAGAAACCTCATGTTTTTTTTTTGTTTTGTTTTGTTTTTGTTTTGATTTTTTTTTTTGCATGGGGTCTCCCTTAAAAATTCTTACCTGATCTGAAAGGCCACCTATATAGCATATACATAACATGCAAAAGACATATATAATAATAATATACACCAATTAGCCATAAAAATATCACCACTGAAAGGTAAAGCAAAAAACATTCATAATCTTTGGACAATTGTATCTGAAAGTGGGTGGTATATATTAGAAAACAAGTGAATATGTCAGCAGAAAAAATGGGCAAGCATACAGATTTGAGCAACTTCTGACAAGGGCCAAATTGTAATGGGTAGATGACTGAGTCACAGCAAGTCCAAAACTGCAGCTGTCGTGGGATGTTCCTGGTCTGCAGTGGTCAGGACATACCATAAGTAGACCAAACAAGGAAAACTGGCAAACTGGTGACAGGGTCATGGGCAGCCAAAGCTCATTGATACATGTGGGGATAGAAGGCTGGGCCATGTAGTCTTATCCAATAGAAGAGCTGCGGTTAGTCAAATTGCTGAAAAAAGGTAAATCTGATTCCGCCAGAAACATGTCAGAACACAGTGCATCACAGTTTGTTGTGTATGGGGCTACATAGATGTAGACCAGTCAAGGTGCCCATGGTGATCTGTATCCATAACCAAAAGCAGTTACAATGGACCAATAAGCATCAGAACTGGACCATGGAGCAATGGCTGAAAGTGTTTTGAGGTGACTTAACCACTTGCCCACTGGGCACTTAAACTCCCTTCCTAACCAGACCAATTTTCAACTTTTGTTGCTCTCACATTTTGAATGAGAATTACTCAGTCATGCAACACTGTACCCTTATGACATTTTTGTCCTTTTTTCACACAAATAGAGCTTTCTTTTGGTGGTATTTGATCACCTCTGGGTTTCTTATATTTTTTTTTGCACTATTAATGATAAAAAAAGACCGAAACTTTTGAAAAAAAAATGCATTTTCTTTGTTTCTGTTATAAAATTTTGCAAATAACTCATTTTTTTCATACATTTTGGCCAAAATGTATACTGCTACATATCTTTGGTAAAAAATAATCCAAATCAGTGTAAATGATTTGGTCTTTGTGAAAGTTATAGAGTCTGTATAAGCTGTGGTGTCAATCATTGAAAATTGTTTACACCTGATGTACTGATCTCTCATTTCTTCAGACCCTAACAAGCCAGGAAAGTACAAATACCCCCCAAATGACAAATTTTTTTGAAATTAGACAGCTCAAGGTATTTAGTAAGAGGCATGGTGAGTTTTTTGAAGTTGTAATTTTTTCTCGCAATTCTTTGCAAAATTAAGACTATTTCTTTTTTTTTTATTTCACAAAATTGTCATATTAATGGGTTATTTCTCTCACACAACATAAACATACCACAAATTACACCCCAAAACACATTCTGCTACTCCTCCTGTGTATGGCAATACCACATGCATGAGACTTTTACACAACCTGGCCACACACAGAGGTCCAACATGCAGGGAGCACCATCAGGCGTTCTAGGAGCATAAATTGCATATTTAATTTCTTGACCACCTCTTTCACTTTTGAAGGTCCTGGAGCACCAGGACAATGGAAACACCCCAAAAATTATGCCATTTTGGAAAGAAAACACCCCAACGTATAATCTATTAGGCATTACAAGTCTTTTGAACATGTCATTTTTTTCCCACACATTTTTGGAAAATGTGGACAGAAAATAAAAACGCATCTTTTGTTTTTGATTATTCCAACACATAGCAAGTATATAGAAAAAAAAATACACCCTAAAATACATTCTGCTTCTTGTCCTGAGTATGGCATTATTACATATGTGAGACTTTTCCACAGCCTGGCCACATACAGAGGGCCAACATGCTGGGAGCACCAGCAGGTGTTCTAAGGGCATACATTTCAAATCTAATTTGACTACCTATTACACTTTTGTAAGGCACTGATGGGCACTGCAGTGGCACTAATGGGCACTGTAGTGGCATGGATGTAAACTGATGTGGCATGGATAAAAACTGATGTGGCATGGATGAGTATTGATGTGGCATGGATCTGGCATGGATGAGCACTGATGTGGCATGCCTCGATGGATCAGGGCTATTTTGGTGGCAAGAGGGACCTGCTCAATACTAGGTAGGTGTTATCATGTTATGGTGAGTGGTCATAATGTTATTCCTAATCAGTGTATATTAAGCATACTATTCATTATAATGCATATGAATAAGAAGAGAAATCAGAAAGTGAAGACAATTAAGACTCTAAAATGTTATATCAGGAAAAGTTGGCCTGACAGAAAGAGTTTGGAAACAGTGACTTAAGTGGGAGGGAAGAAAACAAGCTTAGGGAAAGCTATACATAGCTAAGAATAATTGCAGGGAAAAGCTTGGCTATAGAAAATGCACACAGCTCTATAGCTTCCTTTTGGTAGTCAGGTAAGCAGTCAGGACAATTTCCTCCAGTACATGAGGTGAAGATGGCAAACTGCATAGAAAAATACATAAATAAATGATCAGAAGATTACAGAGGAAAGGAATCATAGAGGACTGATTCACACTAGATGTGTTGCCATGGATTTTGCCGCATGTTTCTGGAAAAATGTACGAATATAAGAAATATATATAAAACCTGTTTACCAATGCTGCTCTTTGGGTGCATTGACCTGCATTTTGCCATTTAGGTCAATTAATATTAAGTCTTTAAAATACAATGCCACACATCTAAAAATGTATATTTACAATTGGTTCACCTTCTATTTATTTCCACTGTTACACCTTTTTTATAGCACTTATGCCATGAATTACAAGAATTGATGATTCAAAAGAAATACAACTTTCGATTGATATTCCTTGCTTATATGCAATGCTATTATCCAGCAATATTATAGGCACTAGCAAATTTTACACAAAATATGCTTTACGATTGATTAATAGGTACTTTTTCCATCATTTACAGGCACAAAATGGGACATCCCTACATGTGTTATAGCACATATCACTGTACATAGCACATGGCAGTTAAATATTTCTGAATGTCCCCTCAGTGTGCATTGTCTCTTGGCCTTTGTCTTTTCCCTCCAGCTCTGCTGCAGATAGTAGTACATGTGCAGTTGCGTGATATTTTTTTTGCATTCGGGAGCTAAATTACAGCAAAGGGAGACTAATGCCGTGTACACACGATCAGTATTTTCATCGGAAAAAGCTCTGATGGTTTTCCCAACGGAATTCCGGTGGGATTTTGCTCAAGCTGTCTTACATACACACGGTCACACCAAATTCCGACCGTCAAGAACGCGGTGACGTACGACAGGACTAGAAAAAGGAAATTCAATACGCAGTAGCCAATAGCTTCCATCTCGTAGTTGAATCTGAGCATGCATGAGTTTTTACACGTCGGAATTGCATACGCACAATCGGAATTTCCGATTTCCGTCTGAAAAAATGAGAACCTACACACCAATGGATGCATTTTCCAACGAAAAGCTCTCATCGGTCTTTTGCCAATGACAGCTGATCATGTGACGTAAGCAGAGCCGGTAATCGGCTATTTTTTCTCCCCGTGTTGACAGTGTGAGGAGAAAAAAAAGGCAGATCATGTAATAGGGACATAAGTCCTGATCAAGGAGATTGCTGAAGCTCATCTGTGCCCACCTGTGCCACCTGCCAGTGCCACCTAGCAGTACTCCGCCTACCAGTGCCCACCAGTGACACCCATCAGTGCCCAGAGTGCCACCTATCAGTGCCCACAATCAGTGCCTCATCAACAGTGCTGCCCATCAGTGTCACCTACCAGTGCTCACCAGTGTCACCTACAAGTGCCCATCAGTGCCACCTATCAGTTCCATCTATCAGTGGTACCTATCAGTGCCCATCGTTGCCACCCATCAGTGCCACCCATCAGGGCCCATCAGTGACATCCCATCAGTGACATCTTATCAGTGCCGCCTAAAGTTCATGGTCATCCTCATACATGCTGTTAGGTTAATGTTATTTTATTGGCTTACAGTAGCCCTGAATACAGGCTCTAAAATGTGAGCATCAAAATAAAAAAATAGCAGCCAACAGCTGGTTGTCAAAAACTTATTGGTGGAAAAAATCTGCTAGCAAACATGTTCAGTCTGCAAGATGTTAGTTAAAGCCATCCTGAAATATTTTCATAGCAGCTCGGTGCTCATCATCCTGAAAATTCCAGAGATTGTTGAAAGTGTAAAATCCTTCCGAAATGTCTACAACAGTAAAAAAAAAAAAAAGAGTGATGTAAATGAGTAGCACATCCAAGTAATTAGTTAGCCTTTTATGAAGCAGGGTCACAAATGCCAGAAGGGAAATTCTTTGAAGCAGCATGGTAATGCTCTATATCAATCACCAAATGTGACAGACTGATACTATATAAATTATGCATAGCCCACGGATCAATGCATTATGCTCAGTCTCTTTGCTTTTAAATTTTTTCGTATTAGTAAATTTTATCAGACTTTATATACTTGAATCTTATTTCAGGGTTGGTGTGCGTATATATTATACCATCACATTTAGAATCAGCTTTTAGAAGACAAACTGTATCCCCTTTTTATTTATGTATTTTTATCAATACACAGTACATGTGTAGGAAATTAGCTTAATGAAAATACATTTCTTTCTCATCCACTGATCTTTAATCTTCAGGTTATACTGCCGCCTACAAGATGATTGGACACTGAAATACAAAATTACTGTAGGCTAGCTCAGTTCCTAGTGACCTAGAAGGATGGATGTCTTTTCTGCAGCTCTGCTATGTTAAGACTAACTGACTTTTGCTAGCACATTTTTTTGACATTTTGTTTTCAGTCAAGACTCTTGTCTGCATCACTGCTGGATCTTTGTCTCTTTGATTGCAGCTTTCCAGTGTGGTCAACCTCAATTAGGTTTTTGGAGTACCGCATCCAGACCCAGCTGGACTGGATGTACAGGTATAGTCTAGGAGTGACTTTTGGGCACTCGGTTCCATGTAGGACACTTTACAGAATACATTCTGGTAAAAACTAGATGTGGAGTTTTTTTTTCCATTGCCTTTGTCTCTAAAGACTCATTTAGAGAGTAAGCTGGTCGGGCCATGTATCATTATTTCTCTGTTCCCACTAATCTAGCTATAGAAGGGGTTAACACTATGGCACTAAGTGCTGGTGCCATGCTCGAGGTGGAGTGTCATGCGCATGTGCTCCTCACCTTTTTCCTGCTATACAGAATTAAAGGAGACTCTCCCTACTGCTGCTCTTGCTTTAAAGGAACCATATAAGACTTTGATCTTTGATCTGTTCCTGCTGCCCACTTGCAGTGACTTTGACCATCTCTAGCCTTTTGATCCTCTCCTGATTCCAGTTGTCTGGGTTTCCTGGGTACCTGAAGCCTTTCTTCTTTTGTTTTAGGGATTATAATAGACAGTATCCACCACTTTGCTACTTTTCTAATGCACATTATCCATTGCTTTGATGCTTCCTCTAAACTGGGTATCTTTGTACAATACTATAGAACAAACAACGCACAAGCATCATGTGACACCTTCATATAACCTTTAGAAAAAATGCCATTTTATGTGATATAGCAGGTCTATAAAGAACGTTTGTGAGTACCATATTTTACTACTGTATTTTTTTAATAAGGCTGGTACACTGTAGCTGTGGCAGCGGCTTACAGCACGGGGTCCGTTGTGTGTCTGTTCACCATTTTACGTGTGAATCAGGTCCGCATTTATGGCTGAACTCGCACCTGAAATGACCAGAAGACACACAGGACCCTTCTGCAATTCTGGCCATGGCCTCCCCGGAGGTGTGTGAACCGGCTCCATTGAGAGACGGTCACACTCTCCTGTCATGCAAATTCACATCAGTGTGAACCCAGCCTAAAGTTATATGAAGGTGTCACATGATGCTTGTGAGATTTCTGTTTGTTTTATAGCATTTTACAAGGATGGGGAGCCAAGCCTGGGGGATCTCCATGTGGAGACTGAGGGAATGGAAATGGAACATTTCCTAGCACATTGAGAGGGAGAATACTTTGTAGTGTGTTCCTTAGGCATATATACACAGATACCTCACTGAACAATAATATAAGTAGAAAAAAGAAATGGTTCCCAAAGTATTAACAAAAATGCAAATATTTTTATTACAGTCAAGCCCGAAATTGTTGGCACCCCAGAAATTTTTCCAGAAAATCAAGTATTTCTCACAGAAAAGTATTGCAGTAACACGTTTTGCTATACACATGTTTATTCCCTTTGTGTGTATTGGAACAAAACAAAAAAAAGGGAGGAAAAAAAGCAAATTGGACATAATGTCACACAAAATTCCAAAAATGGGCTGGTCAAAATTCTTGGCACCCTTTCAAAATTGTGGATAAATAAGATTGTTTCAAGCATGTGATGCTCCTTTAAAATCACCTGGGGCAAGTAACTGGTGTGGGTAATATAAAAATCACACCTGAAAGCAGATAAAAAGGAGAGAAGTTCACTTAGTCTTTGCATTGTGTGTCTGTGTGTGCCACACTAAGCATGGACAACAGAAAGAGGAGAAGAAGAACTGTCTGAGGACTTGAGAACCAAAATTGTGGAAAAATATCAACAATCTCAAGGTTACAAGTCCATCTTCAGAGATCTAGATTTGCCTTTGTCCACAGTGCGCAAATTTATCAAGAAATTAGCAACCCATGGCACTGTAGTTAATCTCTCTGGGTGTGGACGGAAGAGAAAAATTGATGAAAGGTTGCAACACAGGATAGTCCGGATGGTGGATAATCAGTCCCAAACAATTTCCAAACAAATTCAAGCTGCCCTGCAGGCTCAGGGAACATCAGTGTCAGCGTGAACTATCCGTCAACATTTAAATTAAATGAAACGCTATGGCAGGAGACCCAGGAAAACCCCACTGCTGACATGAAAAGCAAGACTACAGTTTGCCAAAATGTACTTGAGTAAGCCAAAATCCTTCTGGGAAAACGTCTTGTGGACAGATGAGACCAAGATAGAGCTTTTTGGTAAAGTACATCATTCTACTGTTTACCGAAAATGGAATGAGGCCTACAAAGAAAAGAACACAGTACCTACAGTGAAATATGGTGGAGGTTCAATGATGTTTTGGGGTTGTTTTGCTGCCTCTGGCACTGGGTGCCGTGAATGTGTGCAAGGCATCATGAAATCTGAGGATTACCAAAGGATTTTGGGTCGCACTGTAGAGCCAAGTGTCAGAAAGCTGGGTTTGCGTCCGAGATCTTGGGTCTTCCAACAGGACAATGACCTCAAACATACGTCAAAAAGCACCCAGAAATGGATGGCAACAAAGCGCTGGAGAGTTCTAAAGTGGCCAGCAATGAGTCCAGATCTAAATCCCATTGAACACCTGTGGAGAGATCTTAAAATTGCTGTTGGGAAAAGGCGCCCTTCTAATAAGAGAGACCTGGTGCAGTTTGCAAAGGAAGAGTGGTCCAAAATTCCGGGTGAGAGGTGTAAGAAGCTTATTGATGGTTATAGGAAGCAACTGATTTCAGTTATTTTTTCCAAAGGGTGTGCAAACAAATATTAAGTTAAGGGTGCTAAGAATTTTGACCAGCCCATTTTTGGAGTTTTGTGTGACATTACGTCCAATTTGCTTTTTTTACTCCCTTTTTTTGTTTTGTTCCAATACACACAAAGGGAATAAACATGTGTATAGCAAAACATGTGTTACAACAATTTTAGCCATGACTGTATGTAAAAAGAATGTACAATGATATTGTAAACAATATGGTACCAATGATACCAAGGAGAATAAAGTGTGGTGAGAAGTTTGGAGGACTGGGAGATATTACAAACCCTTCCCCAAAAAGGGGAAGGTGCAGATAGACCTATTTCTCAAAATAGGTCCACAGTCCCAGATGAGAGCATACAGTAAAAGGTGGTGAAACTCATGCAGGTCATTTGATTGGATTACTTCACTTGGTTTGTTCACTGGCACGTTTGGGATTGATTAAACACTTTGGACATGAAGCTACTCCTATCCATTGCCATGATATTCCAGGGGATCTAAATCTGGTATTTCTGTGCTTAAGAAAGCACCATTTGAACCCATAATAAACATACCGCTCTTTACTCTCACCTACATGGACTTTCTTGTAGCCATCACCTTTGCAAGGTGACTGACTGAACTGATGCGTTATTCTGCAAGGACCCCTTTTTGGTTTTGCATAGGGGCAGCACCTCTGTCCAACTCGATATACCAAAATGAAAATTACCCTCCATTGGCTGGATGTCCTTTGGTCTTTGAGTCAATCTCTCCTCCACTCTCTTTCTGGAAGACTGATTCCTTTTTGCAATCCCAGATGAACCCATAAGAGTGCGCCAGCTCTTTGCTTCAACATCTCTAGGTTGCTTAGGTAGACCATCCAAGGTTCCACCCTTTCCTGTTAAGGTGCAATCTATTAAATCTGTGAGTGCTGGAAAAGATGCTCTGTGTAATGGGGATATTTTTGTATCATGGATTCATGTAAAGTGTTAATGTTAATGTTAGGTTTGGGGCTGTTAAGCCCATGGGATAGAAGGCAGCAGGCATTTTACATTGTATGGGCATTGTATATATAATAAAATCAAAACCAGACAAGCAGTTCATTTTAATTAAAATATTTTATTGCATAAATATTTTGGCCGTGGCTGTTTTTATTGATTTAATAAATTGTTTAAAATATTTACAAATAATTTTATTATCACATCACTTAAAAGTATAGATAAATAAATAAACCCAGCCACTACAGCTCAGACTTAATAATATTCTCTCTACTTAGTAATCAAAACAAATTTACCCAAAAGACAAAGATCTGAACCACTTAAAAAAGGAGGGTGGGGAGTTGTCCTTTTCACTTTCTTCTGGCAACTGGCAACTGTCAACGGTCAATGACCAGTAGCCCATATTCATAGGGGTATTTTGCAGTATACATGCATTCATTGGTGGGTTAACTGATTTAACTATCCTAGCCTATATTAAATTTAAAATGTATATAACTTTATTGGATAACTCATGCTATGAATTTATCCCATTTTCAAAACTATTGGGATATATATTTAAGACAATTACCGCTGCCTCAGATCTCATAAGGAAAGGGGGGCTATAAATAGGCTTTTTTCCCCTATTTTTCCTTAACATTCCTGTTTAACCACTTGCCCGCCATATAGCAAAATGACAGCGGCAAAGTGGTTTCAATATCCTGACTGGGCATCATATGATGTTCAGCAGGATAACAACCGCCGCACGCCTGCGGGGGCGCACATTGTGGCGATCGGTGGTGTGGTGTGGTGTGTCAGTCTGACACACTGCTATACCGATCTTGATAAAGAGTCTCTGATGGAGACTCTTTACCACATGATCGGCTGTGTCCAATCACGGCTGATCACAGTGTAAACAGGAAGAGCTGGTGATTGGCTTTTCCTCAGATGCGAGTAGAGGAGAGTCGATCGGCTGCTCCTCTCACAGGGGGGTCTGTGCTGATTGATTATCAGTGCAGCCCCCCCCCCCCCCCCCAGGATGCCCACACTGGAACACCAGGGATGTCACCACTAGGTATGCCACCCTAGACCACAGTGGATGCCAATCAGTGCCAATCAGTGCCCACAATGGATGCTAATCAGTGCTCACAATAGGCATCACTGATTGGCAGGCATTATTGTTTGGCACTGATTGGCATCTATCCATACCATCAATACTGTACATCAGTGCCACCTATCAGTGCCCATCCATGCCCATCCCTGCCACCTATAAGTGCCCATCTGTGCCGCTTGTCAGTGCCCATCCGTGCCGCCTATCAGTGCCCATCCGTGCCACCTATGTGTATCAGTGCCGTCTATCAGTGCCCCATCAGTGCTGCATATTAGTGCCCATCATCAGTGCCAACCTCATCGGTGCCGCCTTATCAGTGTCCATCAATGCAGCCCATCAGTGCCATTCAGTGAAGGAGAAAACTTACTTATTTACAAAGTTTTGTAACAGACACAAAAAAAAACTTTAAAAAAAAAAATGTTCGGTCGTTTTTTATTTGTGTAGCAGAAAATAAAAATCCCAGAGGTGATTAAATACCACCAAAAGAAAGCTCTATTTGTGGGAACAAAATGATAAAAATTTAGTTTGGGTACAGTGTAGCATGACCGTGCCATTGTCATTCAAAGTGCAACAGTGCTGAAAGCCGAAAATTGGTCTGGGCAGGAAGGTGTATAAGTGCTCGGTATTGAAGTGGTTAAAGACATTAAAATAGGCAAAGTGACAAGTTGTCTTGAAAGAACAACCTCCCACTAAAACCAATACTTGCCTTCCCTTAATTTTCTTCCCACTCTCTTCTTAAGTTGGAGATAAAAACCCTGTGTAATACTCCTCTACCATATGACAGTGTTTGTATCTGGTGTCTGGCTGCTCATAACTGATTCTGGGACATAACGTAGAAGTTTCAATACTTCTTCATACTTGGAAACACTTGGTTTTTCCCAATTAATGCAACAGAGTAACAGAGAGCTGGGGGCTGCAGCAAAGGCAGTTTGCAGTGGTAGGTTTATTCTTTCAAAAGAAGTTGTCACCTTGCCTGAATGGACAATGTGGAAGAATTGTTTAAACTATTTAGTAAAACACTTCCAAATAAGTATCAAATAAGATGATAAGCGATCACTTACAAAATAATGAATGGAGCACTGTCCATGGTCTATGAGGACTAAGTGTTTCTAAGGTTTTGCTCAAGTATGTTTTTTCTTTTTTTTTCCCTCAGATCCAAGATGCCAAAGCTGAAGCACATGATTCATTAGGCATTCCTCTCTCAAGCATGTAGTACTCACACTGCTCAGAAAAGATTGCCCTTAAATGAGCACATCGTTATCCTGAACTCGTCTTGAGGACTTCCCTCTTCCAATTCATGAGCCAGCAGGATGTGGTCGCTGCACTGTCAGAACGCCTGCTTGTAGCTGCATACAAAGGCCAAGTGGATAATGTTGTGCAGCTTATCAACAAGGGTGCCAAGGTAGCAGTTACCAAGGTAACCAGAAACTGTTTTCCTTTGTAAACGTTTTTTCTCCTTATGAATAGAGATTTCACTTTATATATTAAAATAATTTAAAATAAAAATTGTAATGTGTAAAATGTGAAAAAATGACTGAGGGCAAAAGACTTGTCACCGGTATGGCCTCTGGTTTCTCAACAGCTGATCCTTTCCTTAATACTTGCATGACATGTAAAGAGAACAGTGAACAGCACAGTAGTCTTCAACAAATCTCACTCCAAATCTTCTAAGTAGGGATGGGCCAAACACCCCCCGGCAACAGAACATGCGAACAGGCAAAAAATTAGTTTGAACACGCAAACACAGTTAAAGTCTATGGGACACGAACATGAAAAATCAAAAGTGCTAATTTTAAAGGCTTATATTCATGGTATTGTCATAAAAAGTGTTTGGGGACCTGGGTCCTGCCCCATGGGACATGTATCAATGCAAAAAAAAGTTTTAAAAATGTCAGTTTTTTCGGTAGCAGTGATTTTAATAATGCTTAAAGTGAAACAATAAAAGTATAATATTCCTTTAAATTTCGTACCTGGGAGGTGTCTATAATATGTGTGTAAAGGGGTGCACGTTTCCCGTGTTTAGAACAGTCCGACAGCAAAATGACATTTCTAAAGGAAAAAAAGTAATTTAAAACTACTCACAGCTATAATGAATTGTTGGTCCCGGTAATACACATAGTTCATTGATAAAATGGCATGGGACTTCCCCACAGGGGAACTCCAAACCAAAATGTAAAAAAAAAAATGGCATGGGGGTCCCCCTCAAAATCCGGGTCTGGTATGGATTTTAAGGGGAACCCCACACAAAAATTTAAAAAAAAGTGTGGGGGTGCCCCTCAAAATCCCTACCAGACCATTTAGGTCTGGTATGGATTTTAAGGGGAACCCCGTGCCAAAATTTAAAACAAATGGCGTGGGGTCCCCTCAAAAATCCATACCAGACCCTTATCCGAGCATGCAACCTGGCAGGCCGCAGGAAAAGAGGGGGGAATGAGAGAGCGACCCCCGAACCGTACCAGGCCACATACCCTCAACATTGGGAAGGTGGCCCGCAGCTACCCGCCCACAGACCCCCACAACCACCGGGCAAGGGTTGTGGGGATGAGGCCCTTCTCCCCATCAATATGGGGACAAGGTGCTTTGACTACCCCAAAGCACCCTCCCAATGTTGAGGGCATGTGGCCTGGTACGGTTCAGGGAGGGCGCTCTCTCGTCCCCCCCCTTCTTTTTTTGCGGCCTGCCAGGTTGCGTGCTTGGGTAATGGTCCGGGATGGATTATTATCGCTTTATCTCTTGAGTTAATCCCCTTTTTTAATGCATGCCAATATTCTGTTTGCTTTGTTAGCAGCAGCTTGGCATTGCATGCCATTGCTGAGCATATCATCTACTAGGACCTCCAGATCCTTTTCCATCCTTGCTTACCCCAGAGGTTCTCCCCCTAGTGTATAGACTGCATTCATATTTTTGCCACCCAAATGCATTATTTTACATTTTTGCCATGTAGTTGCCCACCCTATTAATTTGTTAAGATCTACTTGCAAGGTTTCCACATCCTGCTGAGAAGTTATTGACCTGCTTAGCTTAGTATCTCCCGCAAATACAGAGATTGAACTGTTTACCCCATCCTCCAGGTTGTTTATGTACAAATTAAATAGTATTGGTCCCAGGACAGAACCCTGGGGGACCTTTCCATCCCTGATCATTCCGAGTACTCCCCATTTATCACTACCCTCTAGCCAGTTTTAAATCCATCTACCCACCCTATGGTCAATGCCAACGGACCTTACTTTGTACAGTAAATGTTTATGGGGAACTGTGTCAAATGCTTTTTGCAAAATCCAGATACACCACGTCTATGGGCCTCCCCTTTTCTAGATGGCAGCTCATCTCCTCATAGAAACTTAATAGATCGGTTTGGCAAGAACGATTCTTCATGAATCCATGATTACTGCTAATGATACCGTTTTCATTACTAAAATCTTGTATATAGTCCCTTATCATCCTCTCCAAGAGCTGACATACTATTGATGTTAGGCTAACTGGTCTGTAATTCCCAAGGATGTATTTTGGTCCTTTTTTTAAATATTGGAGCTACAATGGATTTTCTCCAATCAACTGGTACCATTCCAGTCAGTAGACTGTCAGTAAAAATTAAGAACAATAGTCTGGCAATTACTTGACTGAGTTCCCTATGGACCCTAGGGTGCAAGCCATCTGTTCCCGGTGACTTATTAATGTTAAGTTTTCCACGTCTATTTCTAATTCTGTCCTCTTTTAGCAATGAGGGTGCTTCCTGTGATGTGTCATGAGGATACACACTGCAGTTTTGGTTACTGAAGCCCCCTGATTCCCTCATGAAGACTGAGGAAAAAATAAATCAATACCTTCGCCATCTCACCATCCATTTGTAACCAGATTCCCTTCCTCATTTTTTATGGAGCCAATATGGTCTGTCCTCCCTCTTTTACTGTTTATGTACTTAAAGAATTTCTTGGGATTTTTTTGCTCTCCCTCGCTATGTCTTTCGTGTTCTATCTTAACCACCCTAATTGCACCCTTAGATTTCTTGTTGCATTCTTTGTACAGTCCAAATGCTGATGACGATCCCTCTAGCCTTGTATTTTTTGAAGGTCTTCTCCTTTGCTTTTATATACATTTTTACATTGGAGATAAGTCATCCAGGACTTTTGTTCACTCTTTTAAATGTATTTCTCAATGGAATGCACTGGCTAATGCCCTTATTTAATATGCTCCTAAAGCAAACCCATCTTTCCTCTATGTTCTTTGTTCCTAAGATTTTATCCCAATTTCTATCTTCTAGCAAGGTTCATAGTTTAGGAAAGTTGGCTCTTTTGAAATTCAGTGTCTTTGTATTCCCCTTATGTTTTCTATTTGTGTGATTTATACTGAAGCTAATTGACCTGTAATCTCTGTTCCCTAAATTGCCCCTTATTTCCACGTCAGTGATTAGGTCTGTATTGTTGGTAATCAGTAGATCTAGTAATGCCCTGTTTCTAGTTGGTACGTCTAACATCTGACTTATGAAGTTGTCCTGCAAGACATTTAGGAAATGGCGAGCCTTAGATGGATGTGCACTTCCTTCCACCCAGTCTATTGTATGCTAATAAAAATCCCCCATTATGATGACACCACCCATCCTTGCCGCTAATTCACATTGTGATATGAGATATGTCTCCCCCCTCCTCCCCCAGGTTAGGGGGCCTATAGCATACTCCCAGTATTACTTTCCTCTTAGTTTCCTCCCTCTCTTTATTGCTCTTCTCTTGCCTGGAGGACAGTTTTTCCCAGTCTAAGCATAAATACCCACTTGGTGATTTCTTACGAGATCTTTTTTTTTTTTTTTGTATGCTTTACAATAGCGTGGGATACTTGGGTTGTATAGTTCCAGGTGCTGTTCCACCATTTCTATGAGCACTGGTACATTTATATTATCCCTCATGACACTTTCCGATATTTTCTCTTCCATATGGCACTTGCTGACACAAAAAGCTTTGCCACTGACAATAATGCTCAATGCCACATGCCTCTGCTCCTACCTGGCACTGGTCGTATTGCCGGCTGGCTTGATGCTTTTGCCCGCACACAGAAGTAAATGGTGTTACCACACAGCTGCTCTGTACAACCAGGAAGTGACTTGGGCTGCCCTGTCGTAGTTCTCTTTTATTTCTCAGTGCATTCTGGGATATAGGAGCCTCCACTGTCACTTCTCCAATGCTCACCTAACACTTCATAAATGCTTCACTAACACACCATAAAAGCTCTAGGTGCTGTTAAAGAGGAAGTAAACCCTGATGGATTTACTTCCTCTTTGTCTCCCTGCAAAGGTAAAGCATAATGGGCTACTATGCATCGCATAGTAGCCCATTATGTGTCACTTACCTGACACAAGAGCCAAAGATGTCACCGGTGTCTCCTGTAGTATGGAGCGTCCATCTTCTTCCGGGTATCGCTGCTCCAGCCACTCCTTTAGCAGCGGCATGCTCAGTGCGCTTGCGCGCCGCTGTCTACGGCGCATGCCTGTCTTTTTGTAAATATCTCCTAAACTGTATAGGTTTAGGAGATATTTCTTGGACCTACAGGTAAGCCTTAATCTAGGCTTACCTGTAGGTCAAAGTGGTTTGTAAGAGTTTACAACCACTTTAAGGTGTTGTTATAGAGCATTAAAATTGAAGTCAATGGAGGTGGCTATTGAACATTTATGCCTCATAAAAGTGACATGCTCCTTAATTTTTAACATGACACAACACATCGCTACCGCTCTTATGTGAACAGCACTGTGTGGTACCATTGTAATATATATGGTAGGCATTGACATGTGATTATGAGGCTTTAGAAATGCCAAATAAATGCTGCATAGATGCATGGTATTAACATACGTGTGAACAAGCCCTAAGACTAGTAGTCAGAGGCTGCACTTCTTTAGATTTCAGACTGCTACATACAGTTTTGTCTAGGCATCCGCAAATACCAGGAAGTACACTGCAGTTTTTGGAGGAATTCAAGACAAATGTATTTTTATGGCACTGTTTAGGCACAGTAACATTTCTAAATGCTGTTTGTAACATAGCAGATCTTAACTGTTTGAGTTTAGGTCCACTATAACCACCTGAGTACCAGCCTGTAAAACCCCTTCATTACCAGGCCCTTTTTCAGTTTTCAGTGCTGTGATATTTGACTGACAATTACTTGATAATGCAACACTTTATCCAAATGTTTTTAGACAATTGTTTTGAGACATATAGAAAATTTTTTGGTTGTATTTAATAACCACTGTTTTTTCTACTATGTAAAGGAACACACAAAATTACATACAAAAAAAAAAAGAAAAGAAAAACTCTTTCCCTTACTTTCTTTTAAAATCAAAATTCCAGGACAGTATGAACACCCCCCAAAAATGACCACTTTTGAGGAAAAAAAGGTGATCTCGTTTTTTATTTTTTTGCATCAACATTTTTTGTACATTTTTTTTAAAATACAGGTCACATACATACACAGATTGGAGAAGAGAGTAATCTACAGATCACATACAGAGGGAGGATGAGGAGGTTAATGTACAGATGTGCAGGATAAGGGAGGTAAAGGGGTTAATATAATGGAGATCAGCGGTATAGGAGAGGAGAAAGGGTAAAAGAGTTAAACTTTATTTTTAGCTTATCCTGTCCTTACTTGTACAGTACTCAGGAACTAATGAATGAATTCTCTAGTTCCTGTTTCTTGTAAGAAGGAGGAGTAGACACACAGACGTAAACACTATATTGTTTATATTTGTGATCACTGTGATTGGTCTCTCTATGACCAATCATAGCAATCTAAAGGTAAATAGCCACTGAAGCCGGTACAGTATTTGTGAGGATGGCTCGGTTCACAGACATTAACCTGTGTAATGGGCGCTAATAGTGCTTTATCCAGTGTCATTTAGTAATGGCGCTCAGTTAAAAATCCTCCATTTGAGCATTTTTAGACATTATTAAACATTTTTTGACATTATTAAAGCATTTAAACAGTTCTATTCAGCCCTAATCTGACTTGTCAATGCAATGCATAGGTACTAATTTAGCTGTTTGGAGGTACACCTTGCCGTGGGTGAGATGATAGGTGCCAGCAACACTAAATTTTGTAGGACAGATTTACCAATGTGTTAGAAAATCTCTGAATATCCTGGCTGATTATCTTTTTGGTTATTTACCTTAAGCTGGGTGTACATGTTCGTTTTTTGGTTTTTTTTCGGCTCAACTGGCAGGTTGAATGGAAAAAAACCTGACAGACCCCCATATCAATACAACAATGTGTGCTGTGGATATCTCTCGTATAGTATTGTGACAGGGAGACTCCCCACCTTCCCTCTCCAAAATACACTGATCAGCGCTGATTGAATATTGGTTTTCTAGTATGACTGTTAGGCCCCATATACACTATTAGATTTTCTGCAGATTTTTGTCTTCAGTCTATATCTAATGGTGTATATGGGGTCTTAGACAGAAGCGGGCAGTTAAGCCTAGTACACAATGAGAAAGACATAAAAAAAAATGTTTTTAGAGTGATTGTCCGATAATCTGATCGTTAGTACACAGCTTTCAAGAGCTGATGATGACAATTCATGCAAAATTATCCTAAGGAACAAGCACAAACATTTTCACCTAAGATAACAGAACAAATGATTTTCATTTAATCAGTACAGTATTGGTCCATAAAAAAATTGAGTGACCAAAACTGTGCATGCTCGGAAACAAAAGAATACATTATAGTACAATACATCACACAGTGCATCATCACAGGCAGTTGTATTCTGTCTTATGAGAATATTTGTAACTCTAGTAACTTATTCGTTTTCGATGAGACTAGCATACATAAAAAAATGGAGGATCATTTGTCCGATATTCTCATCGTGTGTACCAGGCTTTAGACTGGCTTCTATTAGAAAGTCAGCGGTACACATGTTTTATAATTGGCCCGGCTCTGCTGACTGACGTCTGAGAATTGGAGATTGTGAAAGACCAGAGGTAGCCTGTATGTGAACAAAATGGTCTGTCTGAGCGACATAGACAGGTTTCCATCCAGTTGGAGATTGTGAAACACCAGAGGTACGCTTCGTACACACGGTTTGATTGTCGTACGACCAAGCGTCTGATTTTTGTAAAAAGCACGTGGAATGCATTTAGGTCCTTTGTTGGGACGGGTGCATTGAATTATATGCCCACGTAAATGAGCCTTTCTGCTGAACAACCCTTGCAAGGGCAGAAAACTGTCTTTAGTTTGCTGTTTGGACGAATAAAAGTGTCAAAAAGCCCTAAAATGTATTCTGGGGAATGGACTGAATCTTTGGAAAACTCTCCATTTTAAGCAAAATCTCAAAATTGGTAATGCTGTCACAGTTTAAAAATAAAGAGATTTACAAAATAACACATTTTAACTGTAAAGGAATTGAACCTAAAGTAAAAGCACAGCTGTCAAGGTGACTCATGTTAGGTAGATTGTCAATTAACAGTGCGTCAAGAAATGTGACAGTTAGCAGTCTGTCATGTGCCTTATGTTGCTTTGAAAACTCACACATTCTTTACAGAGTTCTAAAAAAAAGTTGGATCTTGAAATGCACATGCATTATTTAAGGGGTTAGATCATCTTTAGCTAAAAATTGCCTATGCGGATAAATGGTGCCTATAGATAAAAACAAACTGTGCAGCTCTGATTAAAGTTGAATAATAATAATAATTATTATTAATATTCTTATACAGGATTTATATAGCGCCAACACTTTACAACGTGAGGGCAGACAGTACAGTTACAATACAATACAATGCAGGAGGAATCAGAGAGCCCTGCTTGTTAGAGCTTACAATCTAAAAGGGAGGGTCAAGTGATACCAAAAGTAACAACTGTGGGGGATTGTCTGATGGAGAGGATAAAAGTACTATTGTAAGGTGGAGGCAGGATATGCTTCTCTGAAGAAAAGTTTTTTAGGGATTGCCTAAAAGTGGACAGAGTAGGTCAAAATTAAGAAAAATGGGGGGTAGAGAGGTCCAGGGGTTTCATTCTGAATAGAACCCCAACGCACCGTGCTGACAGACTTCTGTGCACTGTGGTGTGATCACACAAAAATGCTACATGCACCTTTTTAGTATGCTGAGCAGCCTATTCAAATGATTGGCCAACTTAACGCAACACATGATAATGCACAGCATAGTGTGAATGGGCCTTCACAATACTATATTCTCGCTAACAAAGCTTAAGATGGATTGTTAGCTAATGTTGGTTAGTATCAAAAGGGGATAATGTTTATTTTATTTCAGCTTACCAATTCGTAGATGTGAGGACTGCATTCATTTTATGTTTTAAGCTTTCATTCTTCTATTTTCATCTGATGATCCTGCCAGTAAGTTTTTTTTATTCAACAGAACACGCTGTCTGTGGATGCAGCAAAAAGGGGGAAAAAAAATGTTGCTGTAGCTGCTTAACAAAGTGTAATTCCGCGTACACACGACCAGACTTTCCGGCAGACTAGGTCCGACGGGATCATTCCATCGGACAATCCAATCATGTGTGGGCTAGTCCGACCACTTTTTATAAAAAAAAATCAGATGGACCTAGAAATAGAACATGTTTCAAAGCTATCCGACGGACTAAAAATCAGGACAACCGGTCGTCTGTATGCTGGTCCAATGGACCAAATATGATGCAAGGGCAGCTATTGGCTACTGGCTATTGAACTTACTTGTTTAGTCCCGTTTACGCCATCACGTTCAAAACTAACGGACTTTCAAATGGACTTAGTCCGGTCGTGTGTGGCCAAGTCCGTTTGTTCAGAAAGTCCGTCGGGAATACCTAGTCCGTCAAACTCCAGGCGTGTGTATGCGGCATAAACTGGAGTTTGGCCTTAAAGTGGAACTCCACCCAAAAGGGGAAGCTCCACTTGTTTACTTCCTCCCCCCCCATTTTTGACAGGTACTCGCTCCCACAGGAATGGGTACCTCCTCCTCCCTAGCCCCCCTCCTCCTTCCCCCGCCACTGGGCCATTCACAAAGCACAGGACGCAGTGGGGAGCCAGCTATGAAGCTGCAAGACTTCACTGTTGGTTTCCCTTACAAGAAATGGCTGCAGCACCGGAGAGCCAATCTCTGCTGGATTCCAGGACCCGTAAGTATCCGAATATTAAAAGTCAGCAGCTACAGTATTTGTAGCTGCTGACTTTTAATTTTTTCTGAAGGAGCCTGGAGCTCCAATTAATGTGTTAGTGTATCTATATCTGCTAGTACATTTAACATTCCCCTTCCCCAGACTGACAATGCGGCTGTCCAAAGGTGCCCTCCCGATTCATTCAGGTGATGTATTACTGGCCAGATCACCAGGTGAAAACAGAGAGAAAATAAAACTAAAAAAGGAAAAATAATGCAGCCGCCCCATCTAAGGATTGGTAAGCTGCAATTTATTATATTATTACTTTTGGGTTGAAGACTGCTTTAAATAAAAATTCTGAGCATAGTGGGTTTTTTTTAATAGTTAGGAGCCATTAAAATAACTAGACGCAGCCAGCCAACCTCTTTATAATGAACTCTCTTTGTAGATGTTAAAAAGATTATATATACTTATACTGTTCATTGTTTGAGCCCCCCCCAAAAAAGTATAGGTCTTTTGTGCACCCCTTAACTATGTATAGAGTGAATCAGCGAAAGCTGATATTTCATCATGGGATTTAACATTTTGCCCTGTTTCAGAGGTGCGGTACTGGCACAGAGCTTTGTATGGTAACTTTGGAGGAAGCGTGCAGGAAAGCAGTAGGTTTGTTAAATGCAGAGGCAATGTCAAAAGAGACTCCATATCTATGTTTAAAATAAAATATATATATATTTTCAGTATAAAACAGTAAGTTATGTCTGTATTGCTTGTAACAGGTCCTGAATGGACAGCATTTGTTTTGTGTTAACATAAAGTTTGCATTGAAATGAACATACCTAACAGAGAGGACTTTATGGCAGGTCACTGTGACTGCATTCAGCTGTGCAGAGATTTGTGCTACTGGTAATGTGAGCCATGAAATGCCTCTCCAAGGTGTCATAAATGTCAGCATCCAGCATTTCTTCAACACTCACCTTGGAGGGACTCCATTAACAACTATAGAATCATGCTGCTTACATTACTGTACTGAATGTAGGAATTGTAGAAGCTATATGAAAGTATATTTTTTTTCCTACAGCCCTATATAGGCTCATTTCAGTTACAGTGCTACATAAAAGCTGTGTATTTTTGTGCACTGCAGGTAAGCCCCTCCACATTAGGTTGCTCAGTAATGTATAAGTCACATGCGCTTTTCTAGTAAAATTATCGGTATTGAACAGTTGCATTACATAGTTAGGTTGAAAAAAAAGACACAAATCCATTTAGTTCAACCATAAAAAAAAAAGCAGGATCTAATTTGCTACAGCAGGGAAGAAAAATCCTTCCTGATCCCAGAGAGGTAATCTGATTTCCCCTGGATCAACTTTACCTATAAATGTTAGTACCCAGTTATATTATGTACATTTAGGAAAGAATCCAGGCCTTTCTTAAAGCAACTAACTGAGCTGGCCAGAACCACCTCTACAGGGAGTCTATTCCACATTTTCACAGCTCTTACTGTGAAGAAACCTGTCAGGTCACCTGAGACCAGGTGACAGATGCACTCCGTAGGATTCGGAAGTGCACCGCTAGGTAGTGGACCTTAGGACTGACTGCTGCGGATTGTACCCAGGGAGATTCAGGACACAGGTCTACAGGATCACTAACACAGATCCCAATGGGAGCTGGAGCATAGATTCCCCAGGGCGCGGAGTCTAAGAGCCAGCGGGTGTTCGCCAGAGCCTCCAGTGGTGAGGATGGAGTTCACTGCAGTCTGGCTCCAGGTCGCGGCCTCTAGGGTCTCACAGCTCACGCTGACAGTAGACTATAGGAGAAGGAAGCAGCAGGCTGGAACGACAAGGATAGTAAGGGGATACGGCAGAGGTCATGGCAACTAGCAGACAGGAATAACAGAGTACACGCCAAAGGTTCCGAGTCACAGGAAGACAGGGATGGTCGGGGACATGCCAAAAGGTCAATGTCACAAGCAGACAGGAATCGCTGAGAACACGCCAAGGTCGGTAACAGAGTCAAACGTAGAGCACACGGCAAGCAGGAAACAGGAAGCCAAACACACAATGATACACAATGGTTAATCAGCACTGCTAGCTTGCGGTGCACAGGTTAATATAGGGTTCCCTGATAGGGCTTGGGTGGAGCCATGCTTAGAGGAGAGGTTATAAAACCCACCAGGTGGAAGTGGCTGGCCTCTTAGTCAGAACACATGAGGGGAGGTAAGCAAACAGAGGAAGATTACTGCATAATCATGACAAAACCTTTCCGTATTTGGAGATAAAATCTCTTTTCCTCTAGAAGTAAAGAGTGCCCCCTTGTCTTCAGTGTTGATCGTAAAGGGAATAACTCAACACCAAGTTCACTATATGGACCCCTTATATATTTATGCATTACAATGCCATTATTGCTTTCATCACTTTCTATGTGTACACAAAGAAACTTTATCCTGTCATGGAAGTAACAATACGCTACCTGCTTTTCAAAATCGTAAGATAACTGGATTTAGTGCCGTTATTCTGTTTTTACTATATTTGAAATAATAAAACAACCAGGGAAGCTGTAATTTCTATACTTTTCCAAAGTAGTGAAACTGTAAAATAATAATAAAAGGCAGGTTTTAGCACTTTACAAAGAGTAGTTCTTTCATGACAAGTTCACTTTAAAGGGTATGTAACCCTTAAAGGATAAGTTCACCTTTTTTCACATGTTACACACCCATATTTGGGGTGTAACATGTTTAGCAACCTCCCCCCGCACCTCCAGTACTGCCCCCCCCCACATTGTGACAGTGGGTGGGGTTTTTCTCCCTGCAACCGCTATCACAATTTGAAAACATTGCAGAAGTGCAGGGCTCCGCACACAGAAGTTTGTCATTCATTCACAGTTTCCTTGTGAATGAATGTACCATTGTGGCAGAATTGGTTTAAAGTAAAATAGCTTTTAAGCTGGCCATAGGTGATTCATTTATCTTATTGGTTCTGCCAGCGGGCTAAATGAAAAAAAATAATGAACAAGTTCCTTCATCCAGACAAATGAGGTGGATGAAGGATCCCTCCATCACTGCCAGGATACTGTATTCTGACAGTGGGGCACCGTCTGTGAACTACAGAACAATCTCCCACCATTGTTAGGTTAATGAAGGGGGGTGTTCTATAGTCATCAGCTAGGGGGGGCAATGGTAATCCTCCATAGATACAGTATAATGAGCTACCGTTATCACTCTAGGAGAGACAATTGTGTTATTGGCAGGATCGACAGGTAAAAATAAAGGAAACAAGCTTAAAAAAAAAAGAAAGAAGAATGCAGCCATCACATTTAACTGTTAAGTTGCAATATAGCTACATTTTGTTCTAGGGTTTAGATAAGCTTTAAGCTGTTTCATTATTTAATTGAGGAAAAATTAGCTCAAGGGTCTTTCTAAATTTGAGACCCTAAATGCTCTCTACATTCCTGTCCAGCAAGCAGATTTGAAGCCACTGCCACAGTGGCAATCCTCGGGTGAGAAAGGGTCTCCCTTATTCCTTCTCCAGAGGATCCCTCTGTGATTATAGACCAGCCTTTCTCAAACTTTTGAACACAGAGGAACCCTTGAAATAGTTCTCCAGTCTCAACGAACCCCTGCTAAAAATTTAAAGTCTACAACTTATGATATATTAGTGTGATGGTCAGTGGGAAGAATGGTCCTTACACTTGTTATCATTGGGAAGAAATACCTCTTTACAGATAGGTAAAAAGATCAATGGTGTCAGTGGGAACTTATCTGAGAGGCAGAAATTGCCCAAAGCTGAAGGAACCCCTAGCAACCTCTGGAGGAAGCCTAGGGTTCCATGGAACCCTGGTTGAGAATCACTGTTATAGAGAGACGGTAAAAGTAGCAGTTTGATTAATGGTAATAAGAAATGTGTTAATCGCTGAAGCATGTACAATCCACTGCTCGTCTGTTACAGATTTTAAAAATATTAAACAATTGTTTATAACAAATTGTATGTGAAAAGCAGTGCTGATTACAATGGAAAACTACTATCATTAGAAATATTTTAGGAAAAAAACAACATTTGCAGAGTATGTTTAAAACGCGCTAGAAGCTTTCATTAAAAGGGAACACCTGGTTTGACCACTTCATAAGGGGAAAAACTACAGCTTTGCCAGCTACGCCTTGAAGTGTAGTTTGGTGGACATGGTCAATTCTAACTACTTGAAAACTTTTTCTTTTCTGACTGGAGTGTCTCTAACGATAATAAAGAACTTTGAGGCAGATACTTTTCTTGCATTCCAGGAACTTGATTTAGGTAGTCATTTGTGACCACAACGTATACACAGAAATTCAATTTCAATAGAATTCTTGGCTCCCTCATGGCTCAGTAAATATAAACAGTCACAAGCAATTTGTGCAGCATGAGAATGAGCAAGTGCAGGTCTGCCGTGGTCATGTAGTGAGGCCTATAAAGAAATCCTCTCCATACTGTTTACTTACATTATTTTGACAACTTCTCTCAACAAAAGATTGTTATATAGTGTTTAGAAGAATCTCCAGTTATCTGACACTTACAAATGATATTGCTTATATACTGTATGTAGTTAGGGATTAGCTTGATGTTCGGGTCGAACATAAGTTTGACTCGAACATCGGGTGTTTACCGAGCAGCGAACATTATGGGGCGTTCGTGGAAAATTTGAGCGCCGCAGAATGCCCCATAATGCACTGCGAGATCGCAGTGCATTGCTGTATGATGATTGGCCAAAGCATGCACCTGACATGCATGCTTTGGCCAATCACAGCACGCTCTGCTAAGAGAGCCATAATTGGCCAAAGGCAGGGTGCCTTTGGCCAATCATGACTCAGGGGGACTAAGTCCACACCCCACACTATATAGGGCTGCTTACAGGGTGGCTGTGTGTAGTGTTGTTGGTGTGGATGGAGAGATAGCGTGATTTAGATTAAAGAGGACGTAAAGGCAAATTTTTTTTTTTTTAAAAGCACACCCTGTAAGGCAAAGGCATAATGAACTAGTATGCATAGCATACTAGCTCATTATGAATAACTTACCTGAGAACGAAGCCCCGAAGCGGTCCTCCGTCTTCCTCTTTGCCACTCCCATGGATCCCAGAGCGACTTCCGGGTCTCGCGGCTCCGGCGATATATATATATATATATATATATATATATATATATATATATATATATATATATATATATATAAACACAATGCTATGGGCAAGATGCACAGACGGTCACTCAAAAAAGTGTGCCAGCAATCTAGTCCTTCCCAGTGACTAAATATAAAAAAGCAAACAGGGATTGCTGCACAATCAATGAATATTATATATATATATATATATACACACACACACACACATACATACTCTGCATCCAGTGTAACCTATATCTGCAGTGCATTCCATGGTGTACTGTTTCTAATGTTTCTAATACACTTCAGGTGGTGTACACAGTAATACAGTGTGTACAGTTTCTACTACACATCTGGTGGTGTACACAGTATAAAATACAGTGTAGCCATTGTACAGTTTCTAATTCAGTGAGGAGGTGTACACAGTATCTAATACAGTATGTACAGCTTCTACTACTTTTCATTTGGTGTACACGGTCTCAAATACAATGTGTACAGTTTCTACTACACTTCTGGTGGTGTACACAGTACACAATACAGTGCAGCCATAATACAGTTTCTACTACTTTTCTGGTGGTGAACACAGTATCTAATACAGTGTATACCATTTCTACTACACTTCTGGTGGTGTACACAATACAGTGCAGCTGTAGTGCAGTTTCTAATAAAGTGCAGGCAGTGTACACACTATCTAATACAGTGTGTACAGATTCTACTACACTTCTGGTGGTGTACACAGTATACAATACAGTGCAGGCGGTGTACACAGTATACAATACAGTGTGTACAGTTTCTAATACACTTCAGGAGAAGCAGACGCTCACAGGCCACTAAAAGAGGGCAAGCAGCCTGTGTCTACAGTCAGTGGTGGTCGTGGACATTGTGCATCCTCTGCAGGTGGCCGTGGGGCACACCTGTCCTTTTTTTCTGCTGCTGGCCATGTCATTGAGCCAGAACATGCAGAAGAGTTGGTGGAGTGGATAACAAAGCTGTCCTCATCCTCTGTCATCCAGGCTCAGAGTAGTCTGCCTTCCAACGCAGCTGCCAAAGCAGCCTATTCCACTGGCTCCTTGTCCACAGTCACTCCTTCCATAGCCCCACCATCATGCACAGAGGAGTCCTCTGAACCAGCGGTGCTCCGTAAGTGTTCAAGGGGCTACGCAAGCAGTCAGGCTAAAAGATGCCTAGCAGTTCTTGAGTTGGTCTGCCTAGGGAACAGGAGCCACACTGGGGCCGAGATTCTGTCAGCTCTGCAGGGGCAGGCTCAGAGGTTGTTAACGCTATGCCAGCTTCAGCCAGGAATAGTCGTATGTGACAATGGCACCAACCTTCTCTCCGCCTTCCGACGGGGACACTTGGCCCATGTTCCATGTTTGGCACACATCCTGAATTTGGTGCAGCGGTTGTTGAGCAGGTACCCAGGCTTACAGGATCATACAATGCCAGTGCTCGGCTGGCTGACATTCAAAGGGATTGCAGCCTGCCCACCAACCGACTCATTTGTGACATGCCCACCAGGTGGATCTCAATGTTGGCAATGCTGCAGCGGCTGCACACACAGCAGAGGGCCATCAATGAGTACCTGTGTGAGTATAGAACCAGGACAGGGTCAGGGGAACTTGGCTTCTTTTTGCCACGCCAGTGGCTACTGATTAAGGATGCATGCACTGTCCTGTCACCATTTGAGGAGGCCACAAGAATGGTGAGCAGCGACAATGCATGCATCAGTGACACTGTCCCTCTAGTCTTCTTGCTGGAGCACACGCTTCATGGAATCATGGACAGGGCACTTGAGGCATAACAGTGGAAGAGGAGGATTTCCTTTCCTCTCAAGGCCCCCTTTATTACTTACCAGTTGAATCAAGAAAATGTGCTTGTATCAATCAATTCCTTATACAAATACTGCATCCTTCCATCTCGTACTGAGTCACTGCTAGGTGTGTGTCGCTTCCTCTCTGCGGGGACATTCAGGAAAGCCCAGGGATGACTGTATTCCTGTATAAGGAATTGATTGATACGAGCAAATTTTCTTGATTCCTCTGGTAAGTTCAGTACCACAGGGGAGTTTTTCACACGCGGTGTGGTGACGGGATTCAATTTGGACTCATACCCCATATGAACTTTATCGATGGACTTATGATTTGTTCATTTAAATTTGGACACCATTTTTCTAGTTTTAAGTTTTAGCACTGCTAATGTTCTAGCTTCACTGTAGCATATTTGAGATTATTTGTTTATATTTATAGCGGCTGCTTATGTATCTGTGTTAGGTAACATTAGTATTATTCTATTCGAGTGCTAGGAGAGAGGGACCATTTACTTTTGTTTTTAAATACTTCTCACATTTTTGAGCTTTTAATAACTTGCATATAAGCCTTTAAAATTAGCACTTTTGATTTTATACATTTGTGTCCCATAGACTTTAACAGTGTTCAAACACATTTTTTGCCTGTTCGCATGTTCTACTGCGAACCGAACTGGGGGTGTTAGGCTCATCCCTATATATAGATTAGTAGTTAGGGCTGCAACTAACAGTTATTTCCATAATCGATTAGTTGGCCGATTATTGTTTTGATTAATCGATTAATTGGTTATTTACCTTAAAAAAAAGTGTATTGTATAATTTAATTAACATGCAAAGTTTAAAAAAAAGGCAATTTATACTTAAATATCTCTATGCTGTGGTACATATAAATAACCAATTATATTGTTAGGGAGCAAAATCTCTAACCCACTCTGAGAATAACAGACAAAAGTATACTGTATATACTATTAGAAGGTGAATCTGGTAAATATCATCAGATATCATAAAATAATAGAAAACCTCTTGATCAAAGGAATTTTCAGACAGTGTATGTGGTTTTCGTTCAGAAATTACATTCTTTTTAAAACAGAATGTTTAAAAGCAAGTGAAAATTTCAAACAACATTCTTTCATTCAGCGAATGTACAATGATTTTTCGTATTAATATTCTCGTCTGAAAATTGATCTGGGTGGCCAGCATAAGGCGCACCTACGCAGTTTGCTTTTGGTCTGTTTCTGCATTGTGTTTTGCTGTGCGTTTTGAGTTTTGCGCACGTGATTTTGCTGCGATTTGTGCTTTTGCATTCTTTTGATGCATTTTTTTGGCCAATTTGTTGTGGGGCAGATTAAAAAACACAAATTGCTGCAAAAACACATTACATGCTTTTCTGCAGCTTCTCCATTGAAGTATATTGAACCAAAAAAAGCATTGTTTTGCATTGAAAAAAATCTTTGACGCTTTCCAAATACGCAGCAGCTGAAAAAAGCATAGATGTTAACCCATAGGAAACCGTGTTAGACGAATTGTAGTGCATTCCTGCAAAAAGCACCAAAAAACACAGGTGTGAAAAAGGGCCTAAGACGTTTAGTAACATAATGGGGTTAAAAAAAATAAAATTAGCCCTTTAAAGTACAAAAATAGTAAATAATCGCTAGTGTAAGGGGTTCATTTTTTTTTACTGTGGAACAGTGAATGTAATATTTACAGCAGCGATTACTAGTACTTTTTGTACTATAAAGGGCTAATTTTAGTTTTTTTAACCCCATTATGTTACTGGCCGATTAATCGTTTATGAAAATAGTAATTGATTAATTTCATAATCGATTAGTTGTTGATTAATCGATTAGCTATTTCTGCCCTATTAGTAGTAGTTAGCCACAATAACCTGGACTTGTTCTGTAATACTAAGCCCTTGTACACACGGTCGGACATTCCGACAACAAAATCCGTCAGATTTTTTCCGTCGGATTTTGTCCGAAACTGGTGTTGCATACACACAGTCGGACAAAGTTGTCGGAAAATCCAATCGTTCGGAACGTGATGACGTTAGTTCGTTACGATGGGACTACGTTGCGGCTAGTAGCCAATAGCTTTGGTCTCGTAATTTGATCTGAGCATGCGTGGCACTTTGTCCGATCGGAATTCTCTACAAATCATGTTGTCGGAAAATTTCATATCCAGCTCTCAAACTTTGTTGGTCGGACATTCCGACAGAAAAAGTTCGATGGAGCCCACACACGGTCGGATTATCCGACAACACGGTCCGATCGGACATTTTTCGTCGGAATGTCTGACCGTGTGTACAAGGGCTTAGACATTAAGCTTCTTGGATAAGCAGAAAAAAGGTTTTCAACATTACAGAACAAGTCTAGTTTAATGTGACTAACTACTACTAGCTATACCATGGCCTGGATAAGTAAGAACCTTTACAGATATATTACTTATAAGCACTATGTGTGATATATACAAACACTGTATATATACTGGGGGATGTTTAGCTCAGTGGTAGGTGCATTTTTCAGTGAGTCTGTGGTAGTCGGCATTTAGGTGGCAGCTCTTTTTTATTAAAAGGAACAAAATGAAAGTTCATACACACATGGATTGCCTGTGCACTGGCTCTGCCTTGACATGCACATCGTCTGTTCAATGTTGAGGGATAGTCATTGCCCTTAATCGCATGTGACTGTTCAATGTTTTCAGTATCAGTTATCTAAAGTGTCAGCACAAAAATAGCTTTCTGTCTTGAAAAGTTTATTTTATTGAAACCTGGAGAGGAGCCATCCAATAAAGGATGAGTCACTTTGCTTAATTATGGTGGCCAAACAGTGCTCGAATATCAACCAGTTCATGTTGAATGGCCTAAAATTCGAGCTGAGTGGTTCTGTTGGCTCTACCTGGCTCAACAAACTTAGGCCGCGTACACACGGGCGGACTGTTCGCCCAACTTTGTCCGCTGAACAGTGTTTCAGCGGACAGTCCGCTCGTGTGTGGGCTTCAGCGGACAGTTTCAGCGGACAGTCTGACGAACAAAGTTTTTCGGAATTTCCGTAAAACTGTCCGCTGAAACTTGGTTTGAGCGGACAGTCCGCTCGTGTGTAGGCTTGTTCGTCAAACTAAGTTCCGCGCATACTCAGAAAGGATTTACACGCCGAAGGTTGCATTGCAGTGTATAGGACGTCGTTTTCTAGTCCCGTCGTACGTGCCGTTCACGTCATCGCGCACGGTTTCAACGGACTGTTCGTTCATCGTGTGTGGTCAAGTCCGTTCATGCTAATTTTGAGCGGACTGTTTGTCAAACTGTTTGACGAACAAGGTTGGGCGAACAGTCCGCGCGTGTGTACGCGGCCTTACTCTTAAAATCAAAGGAGCTGGGCAGAAGATTTTCGGCTATGGTGGGGTATTCTGACGGCTGACCAGTAGCTGTAAGAATACAATAACTGACAAGGGAGACACCCTCACCCATGCTGTTTAGTGTGGTTGAGTGAATATTATTACAGTTAATATATGTGTGTTATGGCAGCTCATTTGAATCAATGCACCTGAATGGACATGCAGCATTTTTTCCTGTTGCTGCACACCAAAACGCAGAAAAATGTGTTGCCCTGCATTGTGATGCACTAGGAAATCCATTTGATTAGTACATTGAGTTGCAATTGAAAATTAATAGTGCCACAAAACTCTTAAGACCTGTTACCTCAATTCTAAATGTAACTGTGCTCTAAAACTCCACCTGTTTGCTTTAAAGGAGAATACAAAATATTACTGTGCTAGCTTTAATATTTACCAGAAGAAATTTTTTTTTTATCTTTTTATTATTTAGTCCTTACCAGTGCTTTTTTTTCAGCGGGAACGCGGGGGAACGCTGTTCCAGCACCTCCAGTACTGACTGTATGTAATGGCATGAAAAGTTGGGGTGTTCTGCTGGGTCTATTAATTGGGGGATCTATTCTAATTGGAGGGGGTCTATTTTTTCAGGGGGGTCTATTGTTGCTGAGGAGGTCTAATGTTGCTGGTGGGAGACCTATTGTTGCTGAGGGTGGGTGTTATGTTGCTCGGGGGGGTCAGATGTTTCTGGGAGAGATCTACTGTTGAGGGAGGGATCTATTGTTGTTGGCTGACAGAGGGTCTATTGATGCTGGCTGTGGGGAGATCTGTTGTTGCTGATGATAGTCTATTCTTAGTAGAGGGGCATTTTGTTGTGTATAATCCATTGTTGGTAGGGGGATCTATTGTTGCTGGCATGGGTCCTATTGTTACTGGCTGCAGGGTATCTATTTTACTGCTTTTCTTGTTATCGTTACCAAATTCCATACAAATTACTGAGCACCACAAAATTCTATGTGGTTCTGTATTCTTTAAAAGGAGCATTACTTAGAGGTGGGTAGGGGGTGGAACCAAGGAATAGGACTCGGAGGTGGGATGGGGCGGAGACAAGGGGTGACTCGGAAAGGGGGAGTTCCTGCACCTATTCTCTGAGAAAAAAAGCCCTGGTCCTTACCATACTGAAGAGGAAAAATGTACAAAATTGCTACACCCAGACTAATAACCATGCTCCCTCCCTGGCCATTGTGCCCTGTCATACTCCTGTCCTCTCATATTTGGCTAATCTCCACTATTCATGGCCTATTTGTTTACATTTATTTTTTGTCCAGGAATCTCCCAGCTGACAGCTGAATGGGGCCAGGGACAGAGCCCTGTTCAAGAAGCTGTCATAATAAAGTGGAACGTTTCTCAGAAAATTAAGTCCTGATAGATCACTTCATTCTGGCCCCTTGTGCAGGTATAGCTATGTAAAACATTAAACAAATATGCGCCTATACTGTTTAAAATGCAGTAATGCATTGTCACGCCCTACTCTGCACATGCTTAGTTGTGCTCTAATTTCAGCAGTGTACCTCTTGACAGCTTTAAGATTTACTGTTGCTAAAGCAGAAGAAAACAATAGCAATTACACAGACTGTGCAGAGGGAACAAAATTTAGGGATGGAAAAAAGACAAGCAAGAGAGGTGCAGGAGGAACTGTACTGCCAGTGAGACACAAAAGAATTAAACTTGCAAGTGTAGCCCTCTGTTCCTAAAATTGGGGCTATAATGTAAATTTAGTTTTTGGCTGAGCTGTAAATTGATTGGTTCTGTTCTAAACTTGGCTGTGTTGTGCATTTCCCACTGTTGCCAGTAGGTGTCACTGATACCACAGGACAGTGTGAGAATAACAACTTGAATATTCTTCTTCCAGAAACAGCCCAGTAGGAGGTACCTGGCCGCTGTGCATTCTGGGAAGGGGTATTTATTGGACAGAGGCCATTTGCTCTAGTCAGTTCTTACCTTGGGGCCCTTCTGGCCTGAGGATGTATCGCTGCATCTTCTGCAGTAGGCCCCTGCTTGGGGCCTTCTACTCCTGAAGTGGTCCTTAGGCTGTCTTGCCTAAGTGAAAGAAGCTGAGCCAAGCTGAGGAGATCCAGGGGAGGACCCTTGCTGGAGAGAGCCAGGATGAAGGCTGGTCTCTCAGAAGGGCCTGGTAACTCACTTGGAGGATGCATCTACATTAAACTACCCTTACAGTACCACCGGGTCGGCTTAAAGGTTCTGGTACTGTCAAGTGCTCTACAATCCAATCAAGGTAATATGCTCCTGGCTGCTAAGTTTGTGAGAGAGACTTATCCAGGCATCTACTGGCTGCTACGTCTGTGAGAGAGGCTTAACCAGGTATTCAAGATCTGCTGAAAGAAATTTGTTTGTCCTTTGATTCAAGGAGTCTTTAAGTGATCTGCTAAAAAGGGTATCTGAAACCTCCCCTTAACCTCCTTCCTACAACCTTTCTAAAGTTTTAATTAAAGCATTGAAAAATACCTAAAGTAACTGGCGCCCATATTCTGTTCAAACTTCCCATTATAGCCATGGACTCAGCCCTGGGGTGAATGTAAGTTGAATGTAAATCCCAGTAGACCCAGGGGGGTGCTACACAAGGATAGTGTGTTATCTTATCTCCCTGATATTCTCTCCTTTTCCCCTTATGGCAGTCTGTGGACTTCAGCTTCTGCCAGCCTTCTGTATACCTCCTGTAAAGCTTCTGTGAGCCTTCTTGTGTAACTGAGCAAAGACATACAGTACAAACAAGGCTGAAAATGTACACATTTTAATAGAATGGAGAGTTTCCAATAAGAGGTGACTGCTCTGGGCTTTAAAAAAAAATCAATACTTTTTACTTTCTGCTATAAAACACATTTCTTCATCAATTTAGGCCAATATGTATTCTGCTACATATTTTTGGTAAAACAATCCCAATAGGTATATATTGATTGGTTTGCACAAAATGTATATCTGTAAACAATGGGATATTTGTATTTATAAATTTTTTACTAGTAATGGTGATTAGTGGCTTATAGCAGGACTGCGAATTTGCAGTGGACAGTTGGACATTAACTGACACTTTTGACACTTTTTGGGGACCAGTGACACTGATACAGTGATCAGTGCTAAAACATATGCACTGTCACTGTACTAATGACACTGGCTGTGAAAAGGTTAACATCAGGGGACATCAAAAGGTTAACTTCTGTGCCTAGCTAGTGACTTTGTGTACGGTGGGAGATGCTTTTACTAGGGGAAGGCATGGATCTGTGTCCCTCCTTTGCAGGAACACAGGTTCTGTGCCTTCCCTATTGACAGAACATCAATCTGCCTTGTTTACATAGGCAGACTGCCATTTTCCCTCAGTACTGAAAGGATTGGTGGGTACAGGCAGATATCGAGTCCACAGAACCCACTGAGCATCATGAGTGGGCTGCCCCCCTTCCCAGAAAGTGCAGGATCACGTACTAGGTACATGATCCTGCGCAGCAGTGTCACTTTGCTGCTGTATATGTAAGTTATATGGTCGGCAAGTGGTTAAAGAACATTAATTGTTATTAAACTGACATGGGTAAAATTCCGCTTTAATGACACATTGCCAGCCTTAAATGTGCTCTTCTGCTCGAATGTCAGTTGCACACTTTAAAGTGGCGGCTGTCAAATTTGCAGAAGTTTTGACTGTTGCTGGAATCTACCTTCCACAGCCATACACAATTTCTTGAACATCTAACAGCTTTAAAGGAGAAGTACATCCAAAGAATGTTTAGCTGTTCTTCTCCTTTGGATCATAGGGGAGCAGTTTGTTCTGCACTCTTGTGACCCATTTTCAGCAGACAGCAAGCTGAAGCCCTCTGTCAGCTGGTGTCACAGAGCCGATCTAGGCTGGGAAAAGATTGCGACCATATGGTCAGGATCCACCCAGATGCAACCTGCTGAGAGCCTGAGCCAGCCGCTCCCTTTACAACCCAGCCCTCCAGTGAGCATTGGGGGTCAGAGCAGAGAGCCGGTGACTGATATTCACCAGCTCTCTGCTCACGGACCACTGAGAACTGAGCGATCAGTGGTGTTTAATCACCTACTTTTCAGTCTTAGAGCTGGCAGGGGACAGATAGGTAAGTAATATAAAAAAAATAAAAAAAAACTTCTGTTTTAATACAATCATTACTGTTCAGTGCTTTATATTTCCAGATTTCTTCTCCAGCTCCACTGTCTCTGAATCAAACCACAATATGCAAAGCCTAGACGAGGGGGACATAGATGGGAATGAAGAGGACCCAGAAGCAGTTTTAGAGTAGGATACAGAAAATTTCTCACCCCCAGACTTCTATACACCTGAGGTTGCAGCTCTAAACAATATCCTTCCCAATTTGGATATGCCTCACTTCTGCTTAGCGCAAAACCCTTGGCATCGTCGCACTTGAATATCCTTCAACTCTCAATACTGTTTTGGATACTAAGACCTGCTAAATAGACATTCCCCATCAATGAACAAATAGAATGAGCAAATTATGAAGATCAGGTCAATCCAGAAAATATTTCACTCCTCCTTTAATAAGGGGGCCCCCAGATCCCGGCCCCCCACCCTATGTGAATGAGTATGGGGTATATCGTACCCCTACTCATTCACCTGAGGGAAAAAGTGTCAATAAAAATAACACACTACACAGGTTTTTAAAGTTGTTTATTAGGCAGCTCCAGGGGTCTTCTTCTGACTTCGGGGGTCTTCTTCTGACTTCTCTGGTTCTTCTTGCCGGGCTCCTCCTCTATCTTCTGCACTTTTGCTGCTCTTTTACTAGCGGAGGAGCCTGGCTTTCTCCTTCATTGTCGTCGCTGTCTTCTTCTTCTTCTTCCTTCTTCTGTTCTTCCGATGTTGACACGATGCGCTCTCCCACTGTAATGCCATGGACACGAGGCACGGTGAGTTATATAGGCATAAGGGGCGGGGTCACCGGGTGATGTCGCATGGTGACCCTGCCCCTTATGATGTCACAGTCCTGAGCCATCAGTAAAAGTGCCAGTACCCCTAAAAAGCAGGTTCAAAGGTTTTTATTCAGACCTGTTCATGGTACTAAAGCCTAAACTTGTCCTATCCTGAACCTAAAATAACTCAACAGATACCTTCAAATTCCAAAATTTTGCATGGAATCCACAGGGTTAGTTATTGCCTCTCTGAGACTAGAGGAATACTTGGCATCTGTAGACATCCAAGATGCAAATTTGCATTATTAATCTCATCAGTGTTTTCTACACTTTTCAGTAGGAGATAAATACTTCCATTTTGTTGTGCTGCCATTTGGCTTGTCCTCTGCTCCCAGAGTATTCACAAAGGTACTTGCAACTTTTCTGACCTTTCTCAGAACTCTGGGCTTCCAGGTTACAGGTTATTATGATGACCTTCTCCTGAAGGACTCCTCTCCCTTCCAGCTATCGGCAAACATGCACAGGACAATTCAGATGCTTTAGACTTTCAGTTGGGTGATCACCTTCCAGGAAACTGCTCTTTAACCTTCTCTTTGCTTGGAATACTTGCACCTGATCCTAGACATATCCCAAGCAATGGCATTCTTTCCCGAGAAGAAACTGCTTTCTCTCAGAACCCATGCTAGGGACTTGAGGTGAAAAAGACATTCCTCAGTGAAATTCTTTATGAAAGCTCTAGGTCTCATGGTAGTTTTTTTTTTTGGGCTGTCTCACTTGCCCGATTTTCTACCTCTCCAACACATTTTGTTGACCTGGTACAAGCATGCTCCTTCTCTCAACCTAGGCATGCTCCTGTCAAACAAAGCACTACATTTCCTAGCTTGGTGGATCTCTAGCAAAGCCCTGGCAATGGAGAAGTCTTTCCATCCTTATAACTGGAGAGTGATGATAATGAAGGAGTGTTTCAATCCCTCACAGTTAAAGAAACATGGTCGGTGAAGCCAAGCTCCCCATGAGCATCCTGGATCTCGGAGCAATAATGCAGCACTGGACCTCCCTTTTGCAAGCACACCCAGTCATGGTGCAATCAGATAATGCCACAGCTGGGGCTTACGTCAGCCCCCAAGGGGGCACCAGGAGTCATGCAGCCTTGAAGGAAGCAAGCCAGATAATTTATTGGATGGAGACGCACTCTCTAGTGATATCTGCTGTCCACCTCCCAGATGTGGAAAACTGATAGGCAGATTACCTCCGTCACCACTGCCTACACCAAGGGGAATGGAACCTTTACCTCAGTATCTTCAAACTGATATAATAGATGGGGGACCCTGGACTTGGATATCCTGACATCCAGATTCAGCAACAAGTTACCTCTGTTAGTGGCTAGTACCAAGGATCCTCTAACACTGGCATCAGATTGATAAATCACCTTGTCTCAGTTCAGGCTTATCTTTGTCTTCCCTCCAGTGTGAATTCTACCTTGCCTTTTCCACAAGATGAAGAAACTGGTGATACTCAATGCGCCAAAAGAGCCTAGTACATGGATATACTCTTGACTACTCAGAGACATCCCCTGGCCTCTTCCCAACATACCAGACCCCAGGGCCCTCTATACCATCCTGCTTCTCAGTTACAAGATTTAACGGCATGGCTGTTGAAGCCCAGGACAGAGGGTTCTGTGAGTCTGTCATTTCTACCTTACTGATAGCAAGAAAAGACACTTCCAGAAAAATCTATTATTTTACCTGGAAATCATTATTTGCCTGGTGTGAACACAGACACTTAAATCCCAGAAATGACTCTGTGCCTCGCATTCTGGAGTTCCTACAGTAAGGACTCAATCAGATCTTGGTCTGCAGCACTCTGAAAGGACAGGTTTGTGCCTTGTTAATTCTCTTTCAACAATCTCTGGCTTTGGCTTCTTTTGTCAAAACCTTTTTTTAAGGTATATCTTGGATCAGATCCCCTTTGCAGCACCTTGTACTTCTTTGGAACCTCAAATTGGTTCTCTCTGTCCTGCACAAACCACCCTTTGAACTCATAAGGGATTTCCCCTTAGATGACTGCAAAGTGGCCTTCTTGGTTGCTTTAATGTTCTAAGGTGGTATTAGTCTTCCACTTCAGTGGAGGCATAGTCCTTACATCTTTGTACCCTACTCCAGAACACCCAAAGGACATTGCTGTTCATTGCCTTGCATAGTCATAACCATCAGAGTCTACCTCAAAGTAACAGCATCTATCAGGAAGATGGTCTTCCTGTTAATCCTACTCTCAGGACCTTACAAGGGACATCCTACTTCAAAGTCCACCATTGCTAGAGGGCTAAGACTCTAAATGCAAAAACTCCTGCTTTGCTTTTGTATGTCCACTTCACCGGGTTGATTGGTGTTTCTTGGACATTCCAGCCAGTCTCTATAGTCCAGCTTTGCAAAGCTGACACCTGGTCCTCTGTTTACAGTATACCTTCTCACAATTCTACCAGGTGGACAACCAATCTTCTACAGATGGAGGTTTTGGCCACAGGGTTCTTGCAGCGACAGTCTGAAGTTGGGTCTGTCTGTTGTTGTTGGTCCTGTTGGCACAGTTCTGTTTGCCTAGTTGTTTTCAACCTTTCTCATTCATTGCTTGGGGATATCCCAGGATCTGTGAATATTCAACCTGTGCGGTACAATTAGGTGAAGAGAAAAATGACTTGCCTATGAATTCCATATTTTGGGGTTCAGAACACAGTCCTACCTCTTTTCTCTTCTTGGGTTACTCTACATTGCTTACTACAAAACTGAGGACTCACATGGGGTAGAGTTATAGAGGGTGCCCAGGTGGCATCCTCAAAAGCTTTGTCAGTGTCCAGTCACCTGAAGGGTCATGGATAACCTAGGGTCGTGGATATTCTGCCTGTGTCCTGTACTGTAGTTGAAGATATATAATTAGCAGGTAAGTCAAAATTCCATTTTTATTATGCTCGGATAGAATTAATGATATGGACTCCTCTTTTTTTGTACATACAGCAAAACCCACATGCTTGTATTGTAGAAGCTGCTCAGAACCCTACTGATAGAAAAAAAACAAAAAATAAATAAATGGATACAATCTATAATTTCCACAGTACATTTTTACAGCTGAATTGAGTAGCATGGCTTACATACACCTGTGTGATCTCTTTGCTATCCTCACATGCACATGACTAGTTTTAGAGTTTCTTTTGTGTCATTTTCTATTTGATAGCAAACTGTGACTTTTATCTTAAATCAAGCTATTTTCATCCTGATGAGTGTTAAGTCTCCCATTGAGAAACCTGTCTGAGCACATATCTACATGATAAACTGCTCATGGCCTAGAGTCATTTAATTGTCTACCTTTCTTCTGTTGCCTGGAGACAGTACAGCCTTCGTTGTAAATGTGTTACCTGAAACCCTGGCCTGGATCCTTTCCAGGTGTTGTGAACAGGAAATGCACCTTGCTGCGGTTATGTGAACTATCTCACTGCTACTCAATGAAAGGTCATCTTTAGATCACTTTGATAATAATCTTTAAAAGAAAGAAACGGCGTTCCCTTGTTGTAAAATGCTTTAAAAACTGTATTTGTTGTGGCTGAACAATGATATAGGTCAGACTGCAGTAACACATTGAAGTCAGGCACATGTCTTGTGCCATGGGTGATGTGTTTTATATATATATCTATATGTATAGATATATATATATATATATATATATATATATATATATATATATATATATATATATATATATATACAGTGGTGTGAAAAAGTGTTTGCCCCCTTCCTCATTTCCTGTTCCTTTGCATGTTTGTCACACTTAAGTGTTTCGGAACATCAAACCAATTTAAACAATAGTCAAGGACAACACAAGTAAACACAAAATGCAATTTGTAAATGAAGGTGTTTATTATTAAAGGTGAAAAAAAATCCAAACCATCATGGCCCTGTGTGAAAAAGTTAAAACATACTATAACTGTGGTTGTCCACACCTGAGTTCAATTTCTATAGCCACACCCAGGCCTGATTATTGCCACACCTGTTCACAATCAAGGTATCACTTAAATAGGAGCTGCTTGACACAGTAAGGTCCACCAGAAGATCCTTAAAAGCTACACATCATGCCGAGACCCAAAGAAATTCAGGAACAATTGAGAAAGAAAGTAATTGAGATCTATCAGTCTGGAAAGGGTTATAAAGCCATTTCCAAAGCTTTGGGAATCCAGCGAACCACAGTGAGAGCCATTATCCACAAATGGCGAAGACATGGAACAGTGGTGAACCTTCCCAGGAGTGGCCGGCCGCCCAAAATTACCCCAAGAGCGCAGCGACGACTCATCCAAGAGGTCACAAAAGACCCCACAACAACGTCCAAGGAACTGCAGGCCTCACTTGCCTCAGTTAAGGTCAGCGTTCATGCCTCCACCATCAGGAAAAGACTGGGCAAAAATGGCCTGCATGGCAGAGGTCCAAGGAGAAAACCACTGCTGAGCAAAAAGAACATCAAAGCTAGTCTCAATTTCTCCACAACACATCTTGATGATCCCCAAGACTTTTGGGACAACATTCTGTGGACCGATGAGACAAAAGTGGAACTCTTTGGAAGGTGTGTGTCCAAGTATATCTGGCGTAGAAGGAACACTGCACTTCATAAAAAGAACATTATACCAACAGTAAAATATGGTGGTGGTAGTGTGATGGTCTGGGGCTGTTTTGCTGCTTCAGGACCTGGAAGACTTGCCGTGATAAAAGGAACTATGAATTCTGCTGTCTACCAAGAGATCCTGAAGGAGAATGTCCGACCATCTGTTCGTGTACTCAAGCTGTAAAAGCCTCATTGCACGTTATCGCAAACGCTTGGTTGCAGTTGTTGCTGCTAAGGGTGGCCCAACCAGTTATTAGGTTTAGGGGGCAATCACTTTTTCACACAGGGCCATGATGGTTTGGATTTTTTTTCACCTTTAATAATAAACACCTTCATTTACAAATTACATTTTGTGTTTACTTGTGTTGTCCTTGACTATTGTTTAAATTGGTTTGATGTTCCGAAACACTTAAGTGTGACAAACATGCAAAGGAACAGGAAATGAGGAAGGGGGCAAACACTTTTTCACACCACTGTATATATACACTCAGTATTTCAGAAAAGTAAATACACACCTCACATTGTTGTAAATATTTTATTATATCCTGTCATGTGACAACACTGAAGAAATTACACTTTGCTACAATGTAAAATAGTGCGTGTACAGCTTAAATAACAGTGTAAATTTGCTGTTCCCCCAAAATAACTCAACACACAGCCATTAATGTCTAAACTGCTGGCAACAAAAGTGAAAATGTCCAAATTGGGCCCAAAATGTCAACATTTTGTGTGGCCACCATTATTTTCCAGCACTGCCTCAACCCTCTTGGGCATGGAGTTCACCAGAGCTTCACAGGCCGCCACTGGAGTCCTCTTCCACTTCTCCATGAAGATATCACGGAGCTGGTGGATGTTACAGACCTTGCACTTCTCCACCTTCTGTTTGAGTATACCCAACAGATGCTTTATAGGGTTTAGGTCAGGACACATGCTTGGCCAGTCAATCACCTTTACCCTCAGCTTCTTTAGCAAGGCAATGGTCATCTTGGAGGTGTGTTTGGGGTCATTATCATTTTGGAATACTGCCCTGCGGCCCAGTCTCTGAAGGGAGGGGATCATGCTCTGTTTCAGTATGTCACAGTACACGTTGGCATTCATGGTTCCCTCAATGAACTGTAGCTTCCCAGTGCCAGCAGCACTCATGCAGCCCCAGACCATGACACTTCCATCACCATGTTTGACTGTAGGCAAGACACATTTGTCTTTGTACTCCTCACCTGGTTGCCACCACACACAGATTTTCAAATCATTGCATTCTGTTTTTATGTAGATTTTACACTGCTTCCCAACTTTTTTGGAATTGGGGTTGTTCATAAACATTATATAATTATATGTAGGGGTTATTTTAATTTAATTTGAGCAATTTAATTTGATGCCTATGACACGGTGACTAAGCCCCAGTGGGTGGCACAAAATGCATCAGGGTGTGGTGGTGTGGTGGAAACATGTAGGCTGAGGCCACTTCTTATTGTTTATTCACCTGGGCTGAAATAGCGGTTATCCTTTCCTCTTTACATTTACTAGCCCTCTGGGTTGGTATCAGGATAACAAAGACCAAGAAAAATAACAAACAGAATAATTTATAATATATAATAATATATATAATAATATAATTGATTCCATTTTTGGATAATTATTTGTACTATTATTAGTTTACCCTATTTAGGGTTTTTACTAGGGATTTAGGGAATTTAGTATTGGTGTTATTTGTATTTTGCTTATTTTCAGTGAATAAATATTTGTAGTATAACTAGGGTGTGTGTTTATATCATTCTATTTGTTATTTTTCTTGGTCTTTGCTAGTTATTTTGATAACTATTAGAAATGGAAATGAGCTGATGAATTAACTTTACAAATTAAATCTCAATTTAATCAAATATATATAGGTTTAAATGTAATGGTATATATAACAGTATTGAGTAAAAAATAAAAATAAAACAGTTTCTAAAAAAGAAGTCTGTAAGGGCTTGTGTACAGTATGTGGATAATTGTGCCCGAGTCTGGCCTGCTCCACACTGCTTCTGCAAAGGACACGGTGTCGTAGTCCTCAAAAATCTGAATGCTGAAAGGTGTTCTTCTTTCCTTTAGCAGAATTTCAGAAGAAGTGATTGACACCATTTTTAAATCATTTGAGTATTGGCTATACAGTGAAGAGTGCATGCAAGTATTGCTGTTTTTTTTTTTTTGTTTTTTTTAAGCAAAGCAGATTGAAGTTGACCAAAGGAACGCTCGCCATTCTACCAATATTCTCAAGGCTCTCAGATGTTATACAAAATTCAAGATTGATAATCTAGTCCAGACCCTGGGTTTACCACTTTCTAGACAGGTTATTGATTGCATAGGTGTTTATAAGCAAATCCACTTTGCACTACAAGTGCACTGCGTGTGCACTTGGAAGTGCAGTCGCTGTAGATCTTACGGGGACATGGAAGGAAAATAAAAAAACAGCATCTTTGCTTGTACATGATTGGATGATAGAAATCAGCAGAGCGTCCCCTCATTTCGATCTTCCCCTCAGATCTACAGCGACTGCACTTCCAAGTGCACTTGTAGTGCAAAGTGGATTTGCCTTTAGTAAATCAACCCCTTTGTGTATTTGATTGTAGGATCATAGGGCTAAAAAACTGACAGGCGGACCTGAACAGTCCGTCCATGTGAAAGAGGCCTTACAGTACATGTCCCCATACACCTAGCAGAACTGAAAGACTTTTAATTTGCTGAATATAGTGTATCGAAGCATTTGCCTTTTTCAAATACAACGCTGTTTTCAAAATGAGATCAGTGGCAATATACCACATAAAAAATATGTTTAATAGTTCAGAATGAAAAAAACATAAATAAAGCCAAAAATGCACTTTCTCTGTAATGATACAAAACAACATTATATACACAAATATTCAAGACTTCTCAAATCCCACAAAATATCATAAAAAGTTAGATTAGTATCCATCCATCCTTTTTTACGGCAGGAGTTCCTTAAACAAGTTTTTATCTTAAATGCATTCTATGCTGATATATTATATTCTATGCATTAAGATAAAAAAAACTTCTGTGTGCAGCAGCTGCCCCAGTCCCCCCAAAACTTACCTGAGCCCCATCTCTCTCCAGTGATTTCCACGAGTGTCTCAGCCCACAGAGACTCTCCCTCCTGATTTGCTGAGACAAAGCAGTGGTGCTATTGGCTACCGCTGCAGTCATATTCAGTTAGCCAATCAGGAGATAGAGGGCGTGGGGCCGAATTGGGGCTCTGTGCCTGAATGGACACAAGGAGCTGTGACTCGGCTCAGGTACCCCCATAGGAAGCTGCTTTCTGTGGGGACACTCGACAGGAGGGAGGGGCCTAGAGAGCCGAAGCGAGACCCTAGAAGAGGTGGATCGAGGCTGCTCTGTGTAAATCCACCGCACAAAGCAGGTAAGTATAGCATGTTGGTTATTTTTAGAAAAAAAAAAACACTTTACAATTACTTTAACCTAGAATATCTATATGCCTTGCGAGTATGGAAACCAAATGATGGGGTATGGACCTAGATCTGAATATTTCAAGAAACCAATCAACAATCATATCACTTAACTCAGATGTCTTCCTGGTTTTGCTACTTAATATGTTGAAGTGCTTAATAAATGTACCTATATTCTGCATTTTGAGTGTGCATGAACAATTACAAAAACCAAATCTATTTTCTATAAATATGTCAAAATACTTTTTTTTTTACTTTTTTTTCAGTTCTTCTGTTCCTAACTGTCCATATGTAAAGTAAAATCAAGCTATTGACATCTTTTGACATCTACTTAATAGGACTAGTGATACTGATGATTTCAACAGTCTGATGACGGGGGTGTGGGTACAAGAACCCACTTGCTAAAAAGTAGTGTAATAAAGTAAAGTAATGTACCTACCTGTAAGATCAGGAAAGCTGCGATCTATGGCTGGGAGCGAGAGGCAGGTAATGGAGGAGTTTTGTAAGTGTTTGGGCACACTGGGCAATTTACATGTATCAGCATGTTACACTGCTTACTAGCAGTGGATTAAGTTAAAATAAAAACTGAGCCTGCGTATCACTTTAAATTTTGAAGTTAATGGCTGTGCATGAGGGCTTGGGAACCATGAGGAAAAAAAGGTCTGTATACAGAAGAGTGGAAGCATTTTTCAACATAATTACACTACATGTTAATACCTCTGGTTACCCTCGACAAGTACAAATTAACAGAAGCCATTAAGAGCCTAAACGTTTACAGTAGTTAAGCACTGAGAACAACATTTAACATAAATAATTCTAACATCCTAAAACTGGGCTCCTGTAGACCAGGAGTCTCCAAACTTTCTGAACCAAAGGGTCAGTTTACTGTCCTCCAGACTTTGAGAGGGCCGGGGTAGAAAATGCCCCCCGCATCAATGGGTGAAAAGAATGCCCCATCATTGGTGTCATTGAGAGGAATAGTGCCTCAATGTTGGTGTCAGGAGTGCACCATCATTGTTATTAGTGGGAAGACTAGTGCCCCTTCATTGGTGTCAGTGGAAGTAATAGGACCCTACCATTGGTGGCAGTGGGAAGAATGGTGTTGGTATCAGTGACAGAAATGATGCCCCATTGTTGGTGTAAAAAGAATAGTGCCTTGTTTCAATGGGAGGAATAGTGCCAAGGGCCTAATAAAGGTGGGTAAAGGGCCAAATACGGCCCCTGGGTCACAGTTTGGAGACCACTGCTATAGACTTATGCCCCATATACATGGTCGGACATTCCGACCACAAAATCCGTCGGGTTTTTTCTGATGAATTTTGGCCGAAACATAGTTGTCGGAAAATCCGAACAAGGTAAAGTACAAAACGTACGACGGGACTATGTAGAGGCCAGTAGCCAATAGCTTTCGTCTCCTATTTTTTTTCTGAGCATGCGTGGCACTTTGTGCGTCGTAATTCTCTACACACGATCGGAAAAATTCAGATCGGATTTTTTTGTCGGAAAATTTTAGATCCAGCTCTCAAACTTTTTCCCTCGGAAATTCCGACAGAAAAAGTCTGATAGAGCCCACACACGATCGGATTTTCCGACAACATATTCCGATCGGACTTTTGCCGTCGGAATTTCCGACCGTGTGTATGGGGCATAACAATATACTTAAGTCTAGTCCTGCTGGATGTAAAATATCTAACAATATTAATCAGTGTGATGTAAATTTTACTCTATTGAATACCCACTCATCTTGCATACTTGTCAATGTTTAGCAAATCTTTAACAATAATATTTTACATATATCTTCATCTTTATCTATTTTTTTTTTTTTTGCAGCATGGACGAACCCCTTTACATCTTGCAGCCCACAAAGGACATCTTAATGTGGTCCAGATCCTGTTAAAAGCTGGGTGTGAGCTGAACATACAGGATGATGTAAGTAAAATCTCTGTTTCCATGTACTATTCCAGTGACAACAGTTTCACCAAATAGGAAGTGGCGGGAGCTCTACAGCGTCAACACAGACAGAAATATAATTCACATTTTTAAAAGAGTAGGGTACAGCTTGCACCACTATCTGAGTTTCATTGCTGTTAATGGTTTTGTTCCAGATTTCCCCTGACTTCCTGCCTGGGGAGGAGAAATCTCTCCAACCTAGCACCGGGTAGCAGAAAAAACCTGAGAGGGGTTTCAGTCCTTCACCATTCTATCCGGAAGTAAACCACTACATTTTTAATAGATCTACAGTACTATGCAAAAGTTTTAGGCAGCTGTGGAAAAAATGCTGTAAAATAAGAATGCTTTCAAATATATATATATATATATATATATATATACATTTCTAATTTTCATTAATTTACAAAATGCTAAGTGAAAGAAGAAACATCTAAATCAAATCAATATTTGTTGTAACTATCCTTTTGCTTCAAACCAGCATCTATTCTTACACTTGCACACTTTTTAAACGTGCATAAAGTCAGGGATTTTGTAGGATAGACAGGTGTAGGATTAACCAATTATACCAAGCAGGTTCTGATGCTCATGAATTTTATATGTAGGTTAAAACGCGGTCATTAACTGAAACAGAAAGAGCTGTGTAGGAGGCCTCAAAGTGGGTGAGGAACAGCCAAACTCTGCTACTAAGGTGAAGTTGTAGAAGACAGTTTCATGTCACAGGTCATACACCAAGGCAAGACTGAGCAGAGCAATACAACACAAGGTAGTTATACTGCATCAGCAAGGTCTCTCCCAGACAAAGATTTCAATGCAAGCTGTGGTTTTAAAATGAGCTGTTCAAGCTCTTTTGAAGAAGCACAAAGAAACGGGCAACGTTGAGGACTTTAGACGCAGTGGTTGGCCAAGGAAACTTAATGCAGCAGATGAAAGACACATCATGCTTACCTCGCTTTGACATCCGGAAGATGTCCAGCAGTGCCATCAGCACAGAACTGGTGGAAACCAGTGGGACCCAGGTATACCGATCTACTGTCCAGAGAAGTCTGTCCAGAAGTGGTCTTTATGGAAGCCATAAAAAGCCATACCTCCAAAGTGGAAATAAGGCTAAGAGACTCAATTATGCATGAAAAACATAGAAACTGGGGTGCAGAAAAAATGGCAGCAGGTGCTCTGGACTGATGAATCAAAATGTTTAATATTTGGCTGTAGCAGTTTGGAGTCAGCTTGTGAACTGAAGGTCTGGAAAGCAGTACAGTAATGAGTGTCTGCAGGTAACAGTGAAGCATAGGTTCCTTGCAAGTCTGGGGCTCAAATGGAGTTGGAGATTTGTTCAAGATCAGTAGTGTCAGGCAGATACTTATCCATCATGCCATACTATCAGTGGGGCATATGATTGGCCCCAAATGTATTCTGCAGCAGAACAACGTACTGCTAGTGTTATTAAAGGATATGTAAAGGCTTGTTTAAAAAAAACAAAAAACAAACATGTTATACTTACTAGTGATGGCCGAACGGTTCGCCCGGCGGTCGTTTCGCGGCGAATTTCCGACTTTCGCCGTCCGCGGGTTCGAACGCCTTTTTCCGTCGTTCGCCCCGGCGGACTTACGTGTTTAATGTATACAAGAACTTTAACCTTTCGTGACACGTTTATCATGTGTTACAGGACAACCAATTGAGACATGACAGCTCATGGACACTTGGACATTCCCCCTAACCTATAAATACACCCGATCCGGTGGCCATTTTACATTCTTTCTTCTGTCACTGTAGGGAAAGGATCCTGTGTGGAGTAGGGACAGAGAAAACGCTAGCTATTTGGTACACAAAAGTTCTTTTCAGGACTGGTATAGGTGTTAGGTCAGCAGCCTGAGTTTCTTTTGTCAGTTTAGATAAAGGGACAGAGCGCTGTATGCTGCTATTTTAGGGACAGCTCAGCCAGATTAGTCTTTCTTCATCATCATCATCATCATCATCATTAGCTGTTACTATCAGGTCCACAAAAGAGCTGTTCCAGCTAATCGTTCCAGCCTACTCTTTTTTGCCAATTTGTATAGGGACAGGCAGGAAGCAGTGTGTCAGGCAGTGAGGATAATTTTAAAGACTTGCTGTTACTATTAGTTCCACAAAGGTTCTTTTCAGGACTGGTATCAGTGGTACGGTAATAGGCTTGTACACGTATAATATTCTTTCTTCCAAATATAGAAAGAATATTATACTTGACTGCTGCCCTTCTGCTGCAGTCTGCTAATCATTCACAACTCACTTGTTCCACAAAGCTCTTTATCAGGACTGGTAACTTGGTCTGTCTAGGGTGCTACGGTACATAGGCTTGGGTGCGGTACAGTCTGCTGTTCTGTAAGGACCGCTATCGGTCCACAATACATAGGGTTGCCGTGCACTACTGCTGACCGCTGCCCTATACTGCAGCAGTCCTTCATTGGTATAGGGACTGACGTACAGTCTGCTAATCACTAACACACAACCTGCTTGGTCCACAAAAGTTCTTATAAGGACTGGTAACTTGGTATAGGGTGCTACGGTACATAGGCCTGAGTGCGTTACAGTCTGCTGTTCTGTAAGGACCGCTATCGGTCCACAATACATAGGGTTGCCGTGCACTACTGCTGACCGCTGCCCTATACTGCAGCAGTCCTTCAGCGGTATAGGGACTGACGCACAGTCTGCTAAACACTAACACACAACCTGCTTGGTCCACAAAAGTTTTTATAAGGACTGGTAACTTGGTATAGGGTGCTACGGTACATAGGCCTGAGTGCAGTACAGTCTGCTGTTCTGTAAGGACCGCTATCGGTCCACAATACATAGGGTTGCCGTGCACTACTGCTGACCGCTGCCCTATACTGCAGCAGTCCTTCATTGGTATAGGGACTGACGTACAGTCTGCTAATCACTAACACACAACCTGCTTGGTCCACAAAAGTTCTTATAAGGACTGGTAACTTGGTATAGGGTGCTACGGTACATAGGCCTGAGTGCGTTACAGTCTGCTGTTCTGTAAGGACCGCTATCGGTCCACAATACATAGGGTTGCCGTGCACTACTGCTGACCGCTGCCCTATACTGCAGCAGTCCTTCATTGGTATAGGGACTGACGTACAGTCTGCTAATCACTAACACACAACCTGCTTGTTCCACAAAAGTTCTTATAAGGACTGGTAACTTGGTATAGGGTGCTACGGTACATAGGCTTGAGTGCGGTACAGTCTGCTGTTCTGTAAGGACCGCTATCGGTCCACAATAGATAGGGTTGACGTGCACCACTGCTGACCGCTGCCCTATACTGCAGCAGTCCTTCAGCGGTATAGGGACTGACGTACAGTCTGCTAAACACTAATACACAACCTGCTTGGTCCACAAAAGTTCTTATAAGGACTGGTAACTTGGTATAGGGTGCTACGGTACATAGGCTTGAGTGCGGTACAGTCTGCTGTTCTGTAAGGACCGCTATCGGTCCACAATAGATAGGGTTGACGTGCACCACTGCTGACCGCTGCCCTATACTGCAGCAGTCCTTCAGCGGTATAGGGACTGACGCACAGTCTGCTAAACACTAACACACAACCTGCTTGGTCCACAAAAGTTTTTATAAGGACTGGTAACTTGGTATAGGGTGCTACGGTACATAGGCTTGAGTGCGGTACAGTCTGCTGTTCTGTAAGGACCGCTATCGGTCCACAATAGATAGGGTTGACGTGCACCACTGCTGACCGCTGCCCTATACTGCAGCAGTCCTTCAGCGGTATAGGGACTGACGCACAGTCTGCTAAACACTAACACACAACCTGCTTGGTCCACAAAAGTTTTTATAAGGACTGGTAACTTGGTATAGGGTGCTACGGTACATAGGCCTGAGTGCGTTACAGTCTGCTGTTCTGTAAGGACCGCTATCGGTCCACAATACATAGGGTTGCCGTGCACTACTGCTGACCGCTGCCCTATACTGCAGCAGTCCTTCATTGGTATAGGGACTGACGTACAGTCTGCTAATCACTAACACACAACCTGCTTGGTCCACAAAAGTTCTTATAAGGACTGGTAACTTGGTATAGGGTGCTACGGTACATAGGCCTGAGTGCGTTACAGTCTGCTGTTCTGTAAGGACCGCTATCGGTCCACAATACATAGGGTTGCCGTGCACTACTGCTGACCGCTGCCCTATACTGCAGCAGTCCTTCAGCGGTATAGGGACTGACGCACAGTCTGCTAAACACTAACACACAACCTGCTTGGTCCACAAAAGTTCTTATAAGGACTGGTAACTTGGTATAGGGTGCTACGGTACATAGGCCTGAGTGCAGTACAGTCTGCTGTTCTGTAAGGACCGCTATCGGTCCACAATACATAGGGTTGCCGTGCACTACTGCTGACCGCTGCCCTATACTGCAGCAGTCCTTCATTGGTATAGGGACTGACGTACAGTCTGCTAATCACTAACACACAACCTGCTTGTTCCACAAAAGTTCTTATAAGGACTGGTAACTTGGTATAGGGTGCTACGGTACATAGGCTTGAGTGCGGTACAGTCTGCTGTTCTGTAAGGACCGCTATCGGTCCACAATAGATAGGGTTGACGTGCACCACTGCTGACCGCTGCCCTATACTGCAGCAGTCCTTCAGCGGTATAGGGACTGACGTACAGTCTGCTAAACACTAATACACAACCTGCTTGGTCCACAAAAGTTCTTATAAGGACTGGTAACTTGGTATAGGGTGCTACGGTACATAGGCTTGAGTGCGGTACAGTCTGCTGTTCTGTAAGGACCGCTATCGGTCCACAATAGATAGGGTTGACGTGCACCACTGCTGACCGCTGCCCTATACTGCAGCAGTCCTTCAGCGGTATAGGGACTGACGCACAGTCTGCTAAACACTAACACACAACCTGCTTGGTCCACAAAAGTTTTTATAAGGACTGGTAACTTGGTATAGGGTGCTACGGTACATAGGCCTGAGTGCGTTACAGTCTGCTGTTCTGTAAGGACCGCTATCGGTCCACAATACATAGGGTTGCCGTGCACTACTGCTGACCGCTGCCCTATACTGCAGCAGTCCTTCATTGGTATAGGGACTGACGTACAGTCTGCTAATCACTAACACACAACCTGCTTGGTCCACAAAAGTTCTTATAAGGACTGGTAACTTGGTATAGGGTGCTACGGTACATAGGCCTGAGTGCGTTACAGTCTGCTGTTCTGTAAGGACCGCTATCGGTCCACAATACATAGGGTTGCCGTGCACTACTGCTGACCGCTGCCCTATACTGCAGCAGTCCTTCAGCGGTATAGGGACTGACGCACAGTCTGCTAAACACTAACACACAACCTGCTTGGTCCACAAAAGTTCTTATAAGGACTGGTAACTTGGTATAGGGTGCTACGGTACATAGGCTTGAGTGCGGTACAGTCTGCTGTTCTGTAAGGACCGCTATCGGTCCACAATAGATAGGGTTGACGTGCACCACTGCTGACCGCTGCCCTATACTGCAGCAGTCCTTCAGCGGTATAGGGACTGACGTACAGTCTGCTAAACACTAATACACAACCTGCTTGGTCCACAAAAGTTCTTATAAGGACTGGTAACTTGGTATAGGGTGCTACGGTACATAGGCTTGAGTGCGGTACAGTCTGCTGTTCTGTAAGGACCGCTATAGGTCCACAATAGATAGGGTTGACGTGCACCACTGCTGACCGCTGCCCTATACTGCAGCAGTCCTTCAGCGGTATAGGGACTGACGCACAGTCTGCTAAACACTAACACACAACCTGCTTGGTCCACAAAAGTTTTTATAAGGACTGGTAACTTGGTATAGGGTGCTACGGTACATAGGCCTGAGTGCGTTACAGTCTGCTGTTCTGTAAGGACCGCTATCGGTCCACAATAGATAGGGTTGACGTGCACCACTGCTGACCGCTGCCCTATACTGCAGCAGTCCTTCAGCGGTATAGGGACTGACGTACAGTCTGCTAAACACTAATACACAACCTGCTTGGTCCACAAAAGTTCTTATAAGGACTGGTAACTTGGTATAGGGTGCTACGGTACATAGGCTTGAGTGCGGTACAGTCTGCTGTTCTGTAAGGACCGCTATCGGTCCACAATAGATAGGGTTGACGTGCACCACTGCTGACCGCTGCCCTATACTGCAGCAGTCCTTCAGCGGTATAGGGACTGACGCACAGTCTGCTAAACACTAACACACAACCTGCTTGGTCCACAAAAGTTTTTATAAGGACTGGTAACTTGGTATAGGGTGCTACGGTACATAGGCCTGAGTGCGTTACAGTCTGCTGTTCTGTAAGGACCGCTATCGGTCCACAATACATAGGGTTGCCGTGCACTACTGCTGACCGCTGCCCTATACTGCAGCAGTCCTTCATTGGTATAGGGACTGACGTACAGTCTGCTAATCACTAACACACAACCTGCTTGGTCCACAAAAGTTCTTATAAGGACTGGTAACTTGGTATAGGGTGCTACGGTACATAGGCCTGAGTGCGTTACAGTCTGCTGTTCTGTAAGGACCGCTATCGGTCCACAATACATAGGGTTGCCGTGCACTACTGCTGACCGCTGCCCTATACTGCAGCAGTCCTTCAGCGGTATAGGGACTGACGCACAGTCTGCTAAACACTAACACACAACCTGCTTGGTCCACAAAAGTTCTTATAAGGACTGGTAACTTGGTATAGGGTGCTACGGTACATAGGCTTGAGTGCGGTACAGTCTGCTGTTCTGTAAGGACCGCTATCGGTCCACAATAGATAGGGTTGACGTGCACCACTGCTGACCGCTGCCCTATACTGCAGCAGTCCTTCAGCGGTATAGGGACTGACGTACAGTCTGCTAAACACTAATACACAACCTGCTTGGTCCACAAAAGTTCTTATAAGGACTGGTAACTTGGTATAGGGTGCTACGGTACATAGGCTTGAGTGCGGTACAGTCTGCTGTTCTGTAAGGACCGCTATAGGTCCACAATAGATAGGGTTGACGTGCACCACTGCTGACCGCTCACCTATACTGCAGCAGTCCTTCAGCGGTATAGGGACTAAGAGTTTTGTCACAGGGTCATTTAAAAAATGACATGCAGAGGAAGAGGCAGGCCCTTCCGCAGGGGTGGTAGGGGTAGGGCAGGAGCAACAGGCTTGAGCCAAAGTGGGAAGTTGCAGAAGGTGCGTTCAATTACTTTAAAGGATGCACCAGACTTGGTTGAGTGGCTCGCTCAGCCTTACTCTTCTGCACCCTCCTCATCCTCTCGATCTGCACCCTCTTCTTCACTCTCTGCTATGTGCACCCCCAAAGACACTACCACCAACAACACGACCACCACCACCACCACCACATACCTTCCGCTTGAGTCACTGGAATTATTTTCCGATCCATATCAAGAGGACATTTCTGATGCGCAGCCACTCTTGGTATTGGATCAGGAAGAGGAGGTAGCAACAAGCGCTACTCAGCAGTCTGACGCCAGTACCCAGATCAGCCCAAGGAGGAGGTTGGTCCCCGGTGTTGCTGCCTACTCTACTTATAGCGGTGGGGAAGGTGACGTTGATGATGACGTGTCTAGTGATGTCACGTGGGTGCCCACAAGAGAGGAAGAGGAGGGGAGTTCAGAGGGAGATATGGACCAGCAGATAGGGAGGAGAAGCAGCAATGACTTACATTGCACAGCAGGGACAAAGCAGACTGCAAATGTATCAGGAGCGAGTCATCGACCATGTACGGTCACATCTGGCGCTCCCAGGACACCGGCACATGGCTCCGCAGTGTGGGCTTTTTTTAACGTGTCCGCTGCTGACAATAGCGTTGCCATCTGCAATCTTTGCAGTCAACGCGTTAGTCGCGGTAAGCCCAATACTCACCTAGGGACGACCGCCTTAAGAAGGCACATGAGCAGCCATCACCGAGCCCAGTGGGAGCAACGGAACACACAAAGCCACACTGCAGGCTCTCACCGTCCAGCCTCGTCTTCTACTTCTCCTTCTCCTCTCTCCTCACAATTGTCCTCCACTCCACCTTCCATCACGCCAAGCTCACATTTTTCTGCAAAAAGGCAGGCTTCCGTGGGCCTAATGTTTGAGCGTAAAAAAATGATGACGCCGGATAACCCTCTTGCCCAACGGTTGGCGGCTGGCTTGTCAGAACTCATAGCCCGCCAACTACTGCCATATAAACTGGTGGACTCGGAGGCCTTTCGCAAATTTGTGGCCATTGGAACACCACAATGGAAGGTCCCAGGAAGGAAGTATTTCTCAGAGAAGGGCATCCCAGAGCTATATGGCCATGTTCAGCGGCAAGTGAATGTATCTCTGGCACACAGTGTCGGTGCCAAGATACATCTGACCACAGACACGTGGTCTAGCAAACACGGGCAGGGAAGGTATATCAGTTTTACTGCCCACTGGGTGAACCTTCTGACGGCCGTCAAGCATGTAACCCGTGGCACCCGTGTAGATTTGGTTTTACCGCCACGGATTGCATGCAGGCCTGACTCTTCTTCTCCTCCTCCTACTCCATCCTCCTCCCTCTCCTCCTCAGCTGCCTCCTCCTTTTCCGCTGCTAGCGTCTCTTCCACTGCACCGCCCAAGCTCCCCAGAACCTATTCCACATGCCAGGTGAGACGTTGCCATGCCGTGCTGCGTCTGTTGTGCCTGGAAGCAAAGAGCCACACTGGCCCGGCACTCCTTTCAGCTTTGCGTTCACAGGCAGATGAGTGGCTAACACCGCTCAATTTGACAGTTGGTAAAGTGGTGTGTGACAACGGTGCCAATCTGCTTAGCGCATTGAAACAGGGCAAAATCACGCACGTGCCGTGCATGGCACACGTCTTAAACTTGGTCGTGCAGCGATTCCTTGTCAAATACCCTGGGGTCCAGGACATCTTGCGGCAGGCAAGGAAAATCTCGGCCCATTTCAGAAGATCTTACACGGCCATGGCTCGCCTTGCTGACATTCAGCGGCGACACCATCTGCCGGTCAGACGTCTTATTTGCGATTGCCCGACGCGATGGAACTCAACCTTCTATATGCTTGATAGGCTGCTCCAGCAGAAACGTGCAGTTAACGTCTACCTGTATGAACTCTGCGAAAGAAACGGTTCTGGGGAGCTGGGTTTTTTTTCACCGCGCCAGTGGCTGCTCATGCGCGACACATGCAGACTTCTGCGGCCATTTGAGGAGATCACCAAACTGGTCAGTCGCAGCCATGGCGCCATCAGTGACATGGTACCTTATGCCTTCTTTCTGGAGCGTGCATTGCGTCGTGTCATTGATCAGGCTGTGGAGGAGCAGGAGCGGGAAGATGAGGAAGTCGCAATGCTGGATGAATTCCCAGGGGGGGCTACTCTATCTGAGACAAGTCAACAACAGGAGTCTGATGAGGAGTCAGAGGAGGATGGTGCCGGGGCGGATGAGCAGGAGCAAGAAGAGCATGCTTTAAACCTTTCTGGGATCCCTGTTGTGCGAGGATGGGGAGAGGAGAATGAAGAGGACGACATTATCCTGGATGATGAGCAGGAGCCAGGCCACCACACCGCTTCCACTTTAGTGCAAATGGGGGCCTTCATGCTCCAGTGTTTTAATAGGGACCCCCGTATAAAAAGCATGAGGGTCAAGGACCAGTACTGGGTGGCAACGTACTTAGACCCCCGGTACAAACACAAAATGGCGGAAATGTTACCGCCGTCGCAGAGGGCTGTCAGAATGCAGCACTTCCAGGCCTTGCTTCGAGAAATGCTGCATTCTGCTTTTGCGTGCGCTGGCAGAGGAGCAATTCCCACTCCCAGAGAAGGATTTGCGGGTACCAATCCAACAGCGCCTGCAAGAAGAGGCCGGTTTGAAGATGTGTTGGTGACTTCGGATATGAGGTCATTCTTTCAGCCGACCCATCGACAGGTGTCATCCGGATCCAGCATCAGGGAACGCCTAGACCGTCAGGTGTCCGACTACATTGGGTTAACGGCCGATGTGGACGCTCTGAGGAGTGATGAACCCCTAGACTACTGGGTGGGCAGGCTTGACCTCTGGCCAGAGCTTGCCCAATTTGCAATCGAACTGTTGGCTTGCCCCTCATCCAGTGTCCTGTCCGAAAGGACGTTCAGCGCAGCAGGGGGGATTGTGACCGATAAGCGTACTCGCCTAGCTCACCACAGTGTTAACTACCTCACATTTCTAAAAATGAATGAGGCATGGATCTCGGAGGAATTCAACACATGTGATCAGTAGACCATGTATATGTCTATAAACAATTTTTGGAATCAAGCACACAGACCTTCTTAATTCATTTGGCTCACTTCCCTGACCCAAAAAAGCACACCGTACTATATGCCCCTACCCTCCTCTTTGAAGAGGTTGAGCGGTGTCATATTTCTACTGGGGCTGCTTATTATGAGGGGTTCCCACCATCCCTGTGCTGTGCTGACTTCCTCCTGGGTGTTCTTATTATGAGGGGCTCCCACCATCCCTGTGCTGTGCTGACTTCCTCCTGGGGGTTCTTATTATGAGGGGATCACACCATCCCTGTGCTGTGCTGACTTCCTCCTGGGGCTGCTTACGGTGCTGCTGTCAGCGCTGTATGTCACGGAGCTGCTGTCAGCGCTGTATGTCACGGAGCTGCTGTCAGCGCTGTATGTCACGGAGCTGCTGTCAGCGCTGTATGTCACGGAGCTGCTGTCAGCGCTGTATGTCACGGAGCTGCTGTCAGCGCTGTATGTCACGGAGCTGCTGTCAGCGCTGTATGTCACGGAGCTGCTGTCAGCGCTGTATGTCACGGAGCTGCTGTCAGCGCTGTATGTCACGGAGCTGCTGTCAGCGCTGTATGTCACGGAGCTGCTGTCAGCGCTGTATGTCACGGTGCTGCTGTCAGCGCTGTATGTCACGGAGCTGCTGTCAGCGCTGTATGTCACGGAGCTGCTGTCAGTGCTGTATGTCACGGAGCTGCTGTCAGCGCTGTATGTCACGGAGCTGCTGTCAGCGCTGTATGTCACGGAGCTGCTGTCAGCGCTGTATGTCACGGTGCTGCTGTCAGCGCTGTATGTCACGGAGCTGCTGTCAGCGCTGTATGTCACGGAGCTGCTGTCAGCGCTGTATGTCACGGAGCTGCTGTCAGCGCTGTATGTCACGGAGCTGCTGTCAGCGCTGTATGTCACGGAGCTGCTGTCAGCGCTGTATGTCACGGTGCTGATGTCAGTGCTCTGTATTACGGTGCTGCTGTCAGTGCTCTGTATCTCCTGCACCCTCTTGTTTGCCTACCCTGGTCCCTGACCTTCCCTCTCCTCCATTGCCTTCATTAGCTCCATAGTCCTGAATTGTCAGAACAATTTCCCAAATAAAAAAAAAATGCTTGTAGTTATCGATCCCAAATTCACCTCATACATGTATTATGCTATTGTCCAGGTGGTGGGACTACGTGCTACCCCCTAATAATTACCCCGTGGCCGCAAATTCGACCTAAAGGTTTGCGAAATTCGCCTCCCATTGAAGTCAATGGAGCCCGCGGCGAACGGTCGTTTTCGCGAACGTTTGTGTCCGTTCGCGTTTCGCGTTCGCGAAACGTCCCGTCGGAAGTTCGTCCATCACTAATACTTACCATCATACTTATCATCCTATAAACATGCGGTAGAGTTTGGATGAGTTTTTGTCTACATGTCATACTTACCTCCTCTGTGCAGTTGCTTTTGCACAGTGTGGCCCTGGTCTCCTCCCCTGGGGTCCCTCAGCGGCGCTCCTGGCTCCTACTCTTTTCGAGTGCCCTGTTGGAGAGCCATTCTCCCTCGGGGTACTCATGCAGGTACGCTCCCGTGTCCTGCTGCTGCTCCCATTGACACAGACAGCAGGACTCCGCCCCCCAGCTACCACGTCATTGGATTTTATTGACAGTAGAATGCATTAAGGTTAAAAAAAATTAAGGTGAAAAACCTTGAGGGTTTACAATCCCTTTAAAAACTAGCCTCAAGGTAAAGAAGAACAATGAGTCTTGAAGTAATATGCAGCCAATTATTATGGGTTGATCCCCACTGAGTCCTGATCTCAACATCATCAAGTCTGTCTGGAATTACATGAAGAGACAGAAGAGGTAGCCTACATCCACTTGAAGATCTGTGGTTGGTTCTCTGAGATGTTTGGAACAATATACCTGCTGGATGTGTAAAAGTGTACCTAGAAGAATTGATGCTGTTGTTAATGCAAAGGGTAGTCACACCAAATATTGATTTGATTTGGATTTCTCTCCTGGTCATTTACTTTTCATTTTATTCATGAATCAGCCACAAAATGCACATGGCCTTTATGTGCTTAGCACATGCTAATTTACAAGCACATATAGTTACATAGTTACATAGTTAGCCAGGTTGAAAAAAGACACAAGTCCATCCAGTTCAACCTTAAAAACAAATAAATAAAATGAAAAATAATCGTACAATCCAGATACCCAATTTTATGCCCACAATTGATCCAGAGGAAGGCGAAAAAAAAACCCAGCAGAGCATGCTCCAATTTACTACAGCAGGGGAAAAAAAATTCCTTCCTGATCCCCCAATAGGCGATCGGATTTTCCCTGGATCAACTTTACCTATGTTAGTACCTAGTTATATTATGTACCATCAGGAAAGTATCCAAGCCTTTCTTAAAGCAATCTACTGAACTGGCCAGAACCACCTCTGGTGGGAGTCTATTCCACATTTTCACTGCTCTAACTGTGAAGAAACCTTTCCGTACTTGAAGCTGAAATCTCTTTTCCTCTAGACGTAAAGAGTGCCCCCGTGTCCTCTGGGTTGACCGTACAGAGAACAACTCAACACCAAGTTCACTATATGGACCCCTAATATATTTGAACATGTTAATCATATCCCCCCTTAATCTCCTCTTCTCAAGAGTGAATAAATTTAGTTCCTCTAATCTCTCCTCATAGCTGAGTTCCTCCATGCCTCTTATCAGTTTGGTTGCCCTTCTCTGCACTTTCTCCAGTTCCCCGACATCCTTTTTGAGAACTGGTGCCCAAAACTGAACGGCATATTCCAGGTGAGGTCTTACTAATGATTTGAACAGGGGCAAAATGATATCTCTTTCTCTGGAGTCCATACCTCTCTTAATACAAGAAAGGACTTTGCTCGCTTTGCAAACAGCAGCTTGGCATTGCATGTTGTTATTGAGCTTATGGTCTACCAAAACCCCCAGATCCTTCTCCACTATGGATTCCCCCAGTTGTACTCCCCCTAGCATGTATGATGCATGCATATTCTTAGGCCCCAAGTGCATAACTTTACATTTATCAACATTAAACCTCATCTGCCACATAGTCGCCCAATTAGACAGTGTATTGAGGTCGGCTTGTAAATTGGAGACATCCTGTAAAGACGTTATTCCACTGCATATCTTGGTGTCATCTGCAAAGACAGAAATATTACTTTTGATGCCAGACCCAATGTCATTTATAAAGATGTTAAAAAGTAAGGGTCCCAACACTGAACCTTGGGGTACACCACTGATAACCTTAGACCATTCAGAGTAAGAGTCATTAACCACGACTCTTTGAATTCTGTCTTCTAGCCAATTTTCTATCCATTTACAAACTGATATTTCCAAACCTGTAGACTTTACCTTACACATGAGCCATGTGTGCGGAACTGTATCGAATGCTTTTGCAAAATCCAAGTATACCACGTCCACCGCCACCCCTCTGTCCAAGGTTTTACTTACCTCCTCGTAAAAAGAAATCAGATTTGTCTGACAACTTCTGTCTTTCATGAATCCATGCTGTCTGTTGCTTAAAGTGTTATTGTTCAGCAAGAACTCGTCGATGTGGTCTTTTATTAAACGCTCCAGTATCTTCCCAGCTATAGAAGTTAAGCTAACAGGTCTATAGTTACTTGGTAAAGACTTTGATCCCTTTTTAAATATAGGCACCACGTTCGCCCTGCGCCAATCCAGTGGGACTATTCCCGTCATTAATGAGTCCCTAAAAATTAGATACAATGGCTCTGAAATTACAGAGCTCAATTCTTTTAGGATCCGTGGGTGGATGCCATCAGGTCCAGGTGCTTTATCCACCTTTATTCTGTCTAAGTATTTCTGGACCATATCCCTTTTGAGCCATTGTGGATCATTTTGTTATTTGATAAAAAATAAATTAGTAACACTTCTCTTTCTAAACGTATTCTTAACAAACAGCATTCTCCACACCTGCCTAAAACTCTTGCACAGTAGTGTATATTGTAAAGTATAATATACTGTGTGTGTGTGTGTGTGTGTGTGTGTATGTGTGTGTATATATATATATATATATATATATATATATATATATATATACAGTATCTCACAAAAGTGAGTACACCCCTCACATTTTTGTAAATATTTTATTATATCTTTTCATGTGACAACACTGAAGAAATTATACTTTGCTACAATGTAAAGTAGTGTAGTAGGCTATAAGAATATTGCCAAGACCTTGAAATTGAGCTGCAGCACAGTGGCCAAGACCATACAGTGGTTTAATAGGACAGGTTCCATTCAGAACAGGCCTAGCCATAGTTGACCAAAGAAGTTGAGTGCACATGCTCAGCGTCATATCCAGAGGTTGTCTTTGGGAAATAGACCTATGAGTGCTACCAGCATGGGTGCAAAGGTTGAAGGGGTGGGGGGTCAGCCTGTCAGTGCTCAGAACATACTGCATCAAATTGGTCTGCGTGGCTGTTGTCCTATCATTGGTCATTCTAAAGATGATGCACAAGAAATCCCGCAAACAGTTTGCTGAAGACAAGAAGACTAAGGACATGGATTAATGAAACCATGTCCTGTGGTCTGATGAGACCAAGATAAACTTATTTGGTTCAGATGGTGTCAAGCGTGTGTGGCTGCAACCAGATGAGAAGTACAAAGACAAGTGTGTCTTGCCTACAGTCAAGTATGGTGGTGGGAGTGTTGTGGTTTGGGGCTGCATGAGTGTTGGGGCAGTATTCCAACATGATAATGACCCCAGACACCTCCAAGAAGACCACTACCTTGCTAAAGAAGCTGAGGGTAAAGGAGATGGACTAGCCAGGCATGTCTCCAAACCTAAACCCTATTGAGCATCTGTTGGGCATACTCAAATGGATGGTGGAGGAGTACAAGGTCTCTCACATTCACCAGCTCTGTGATGTCATCATGGAAGAGTGGAAGAGGACTTCAGTGGCAACCTGTGAAGCTTTGGTGAACTCCATGCCCAAGAGGCTTAAGGCAGTGCTGGAAAATAATGGTGGCCACACAAATTATTGACACTTTGGCCCTAATTTGGACATTTTCACTTAAGGGTGTACTCACTTTTGTTGCCAGTGGTTTAAACATTATTGGCTGTGTGTTGAGTTATTTTGAGGGGACAGCAAATTTACACTGTTATACATGCTGTGCACTCACTACTTTACATACGATACTGTGTGTGTATATATATATATATATATATATATATATATATATATATATATATATATATATGCATTTACAGTTTCCCAAGTTTAAAGAGCTATAAATTATAGTTAATAGTTTTATACACATCTCTATTAAAATAATTTCTCTTAACACTATAATTTCTGGATTGCTGCATTCATAGGGAGCAGACATTATAGTTAATTTTTCCAGTCAAGCTGCTTGATATTGCCAGCAATACATTTTTGAAGCAACATATGGTGCTTTCAAATTGTAAAGCTATTTTTGCATTTTAAGCAGTGTAAAAAAACATTGCACTCAGTATTTTTTCATTATTACTACATTACTTGTGATTAGAACACAGTATGCAAGGACACTGAAATTGAAATTTCTTAAATGAAAACTATTTTTACGTTTTTAAATCTGAATTCTAGGCAGATATAAGAGACACAGATTAATGCAGCTTTGTTATCATTAATACATCCTCAAATGTATTTTTAAATGCAAGCAGTGTTTAAGCACCCAAATCTAACCTAGTATCACCCTCTTGCAGAGGAAAAAGCAGTACAAGGAGCCAATCAGTGTAAGTGCTGACAAGCAGCATGCCGATAGGAAGAGAAAGCAGAGTGACTAATGCCGCGTACACACGATCAGACTATCCGGCGGACTTAGTCTGGCGGACAAACCGCCGGAAAGTCAGCCAAATTTCCAAACGAGCGGATCTGCCCACACACGGGACTATCCGCCGTACTTTTGAAAAACTTGCCCACACACGGAGGAAAGTCCATTCATTTTGAACGCGGCTCCAGGTCGCTGGCCCCATCACCTGGTATGGACTTAAAGGGGAAGCCCTACGCCGTTTTTTCGGCGTAGGGGTCCCCCCCAGGTCCATATCAGACCCTTATCCGAGCACGCTACCCAGCCGGTCAGGAAAAGGGGTGGGGACGAGCGAGCGCCCCCCTCCTGAGCCATACCAGGCCACGTGCTCTCAACATGGGGGGGTGCTTTGGGGAAGGGGGGCCGCGCGGCCCCCCCACCCCAAAGCACCTTGTCCCCATGTTGATGAGGACAAGGGCCTCTTCCCGACAACCCTGGCCGTTGGTTGTCGGGGTCTGCGGGCGGGGGGCTTATCGGAATCCCGGAGCCCCCTTTAATAAGGGGGCCACCGGATACCGGCCCCCCACCCTATGAATGAGTATAGGGGAACAATGTACCCCTACCCATTCACCTGTGAAAAAAATGTAAATAAAACACAACACACAAGGGTTAAAAATAATTTATTGCACAGCTCCGGGGGTCTTCTTCTGTCTTGGGGGGTCTTCTCGCCGGACTCCTCCGCTATCTTCTGCTCTTTTGCTAGCTCTTTTACTAGCGGAGGAGCCCGGCTTTCTTCTTTGTCGCCGCTGCCCGGGGGTCTTCTTCCGACTTCGGGGGTCTTGTCCCCCTCTTTGGGGGTCTTGTCCCCCTCTTTGGTTCTTCTTGCCGGGCCTCAGCTCCTTCTTCCAGCTCTTTTACTGGTGGTGGCCCGGTCTTCTGTCGCCGCTGTCGCCGTTGTCTTCGCCGCCTTCTGTTCTTCTTTTCTTCTCTTCTTCTCTTCTTGAGATGTTGACTCGTCGCTGTCTCTGGCCGTAATGACAGGGACGTGTTGCGCAGCGACTTATATAGGGACAATTGGCGGAGTCACCGGGGGATGTCCCCGCCCATTATGATGTCACAGTCCCAGCATCCTCTGGGACTGTGACATCATAATGGGCAGGGACATCACCCGGCGATGTCCCTATATAAGTCGCCGCACGCCTCGTCCCTGTCATTGCGGCCAGAGAACACGTTAAGTCAACATCTCAAGGAAGAAGAACAAGAAGAAGAGAAGGCGGCAGTGATAGAAGAGCGGGCCACCTCTTGTAAAAGAGCTGGAAGAAGGCGCGGAGGCCCGGCAAGAAGAACCGAAGAGGGGGACAAGACCCCCGAAGAGGGGAACAAGACCCCTGAAGTCGGAATAAGACCTCCGGGTGGCGGCGTCGAAGAAGAAAGCCGGGCTCCTCCGCTAGTAAAAGAGCTAGCAAAGAGCATAAGATAGCGGAGGAGTCCGGCGAGAAGACCCCCCAAGACGGAAGAAGACCCCCGGAGCTGTGCAATAAATTATTTTTAACCCTTGTGTGTCATGTTTTATTTACATTTTTTTCACAGGTGAATGGGTAGGGGTACATTGTACCCCATACTCCTTCATAGGGTGGGGGGCCAGTATCCGGGCCCCCTAATTGATTCCGATAAGCCCCCTGACCCCTGACCGGTCGGGTAGCGTGCTCAGATAAGGGTCTTATATGGACCTAGGGGGGACCCCCATGCCGTTTTTTCGGCGTAGGGCTTCCCCTTTAAGTCCATACCAGGTGACGGGGCCAGTGAAGTGTCAATCTTGCCACCAAAGGCGGTGACATTGACTTCCTTCGTTAGTCCCAGCTACCTAGAGCCGCGCTCAAAATGAAAGGACTTTTCTCCTTGCGGGAAAATTTTGGGTAAAAAAAGTCCACCGGAGCCCACACGGGCGGATTGTTTGATCGTGTGTACGCGGCATAAGAGATACATTCATCACTATGCTGCTTCTCCTTCCACTGTCCATTCATGGGTCTAGGATGATTTGAACGCAAAGGAAGTGGGTTTAAAAAAAACTGGCCATAAGATTAAGAATGTCCAGAACCAGAAAAAACTGCTCTGGACTGTTGAATATTATGGCAAAACCTGCTTTTATTTTAGATTTTATTTGGCTATCTATATTTCTTTTATTATTTTTGTCCGAGGTTCTGCTTTAAACTACTACTGTATTTATCTTTAATAAAAGCTTCCAGATTAGTACTTGTTCAGTTAATATTGTTGATGATATTTTTAGACGGTACTGTTAAATAATATTCAACTAGATTCTAGCAATTGCAATGTGACAGTAAATTACTCCCATATACCTTTAGTATGCCTGTCATGACCTGTCTGTCTATCATGCCTACACCCGTAAACAATCTGGACTATTTTTAATACCAAAGTACAAAGAGCAGCAATCTTGAATGTACTGTTCACTAAACTGTTAAAATCTGAAATGTCTGAAAATCTGTTGTGTAAACAGTTAAGATGTAACATCATGGACAAGCCACATTCAGGAAGCAAAGAATCATTCAGGAAGACTCACAAGACTCATTCAGGAAGCAAAAGGTTTTGTACATAGTTAAATAGAAAGTTTCTAAAACAAAATGATTAAAGCCTAAACCTTATCCAAAACAGAAAAAATAAAAGGAATGTTACTTACCTTCAGCAAGATGCGTCCCTTGTGCTGCTGTGTCCTCCTTTTGTCAAAATCTTCCTCCTCTGAAGCCACCCCACTGCCATCAGTCGAGGCACCATGTCATCCCGACTTCACAAGCGAAGCCGCTGAGACAGCCTCTCCCCACCATTCCACAGCTCATCCAATGTTCGCATAGAAGCAGACGAGGAGCGATACTGACTGACATTCAGCATCGCTCTGCTTGGGAATGAGTGAGAACCCGAGCCATCACGATGTTCGGTGGTTCGGTTCTCAGTGCAGAGACACCTGGGGAAAGCTGCAGCATCGGTCTGATAATCCATACACTGAGATAAGTATGATTAGAAAAAAAACAAAAACATACTTCTCTTTTAATTAAGTATTTAACATTAGACCTGTAAATCTGTGGCCCCAGAACTTATGTCTCATGAGATTATTGCCAAATTGACTTTCTGAATAACCAGTTCATATGATAAAGCAGCTGTTCTTGATTTAGAGAATATATGAGCCAGAGTAGCTTGGTTGCCTAACAGCAGAACCTCTGGGTTCCTTTGGATAATTTAAAATAGAATTGTGGAGCAAAATGTGGTAACTTTTGTCCAAAAGACAAAAACTACTGTACATGACCACCAAATATGTAATTGCCAGCTTCTGATCTGTAACATGTCAGGAACAGGGGCTTTGATGGGATTGTAAAAGACCAAGGACACCCTGGGTATAAACATAATGCATTGTTCCATGGGGAACAGTAGCTGTAGCCACATTGCTCTGTGGGAGGGACTTAAAGGGGCACAGTCAAACAGAATATGAGCCTGTTTCTTGTATTCATAGTGTGATGGTGCCACAGTCCTTGTACCCACAGAATATAGACCTTTCGCTGCCAGAGCCAATGCTGCATTTTTTTAGGCCTCAGGGTTACTTAAAACCTCCAAAACATTATACAATATATTTTCTGAAAGCAGAGACCCTAGGAAATGAAATTGTGGTAGTCCAAATGTTTTATTTGTTGAAACAAAAAAATTGGGTGTCCATTAGGTGGCTTTATGGGCACCCAAAGTTTTCACTGTGCCACATCCTAATGTACTGTATATACTTACCTATCCTGTAGGGGGATCACATATAGTCACATGGCCTAATATTATGATTATTGAAATAATTTTGCAATTAGTACTTTACTTTTTAAAAATATTTTAATGGTAATCAATACATTTGTTAATTTTTACATGCACATCCCTATAAAGTCTTTTTTTTAAATCTCTATTGCAATTTTTTTATTTGTTGCATATTAGTTTATCAAGTGCAAAATTTCTGTAAAAAATACAGTAAACTTTTTTTTAAGGGCACACAAACACAATGTATTACTGCTTTTTTTGGTAAAATAAAAAACACAAAGTTGGACTGAGTAAATAGAGGAATCCCCACCCCTAAGGCGGAAGGAAGGGAGAGAGGAAAATAGTGAACACTGTGGACTGCTTCTGGTGCATAGGGACGACAGACTAAAAATATCTTTACAAAATTTTTGTTTGCTTTCAAAATTTGTAACTTGTAAGGAACCTTCACCATGCTTCACCGTTGCTTGCAGATGCATTATTGTACTGTTCTCTACCTCTTCAATTCTGCTATTTTGAATCTTGGACCTTCTTGGAGTCAGTCCTTCTTACTCACAACACACTTTTGCACCAAGGCCTCTTTTACACTTGTGGTACCATCTAAAAACTTTTTGATGGCAGTTGATGCTTTCTGTAAATGCAAGTGTGTGTGAATTTTTTATTTTTTTTTCTTTTACAGGGAAACCAGACCGCCCTGCATCGGGCAGCTGTGGTGGGACATAGTGATATTCTGGCAGTATTGATACAAGAAGGTTGTGCTTTGGACAGACAGGATAAGGTATTAGAACTGGCTAAAAATAAATAGGAAAAAAGCTAATAAAATAATTATTTTAAATAATTATTTTACTAGTTACTAAACACATAGTAAATAGAAATGTTCTTCAATCCAGTAAACAAACCTTTCCATGCACAATATTGTAGAGCCGCAATAGTAATACAAAGTGCACACTACTTTGCAATTTCTTTTTACCCCTCTCAGGGTATTCTAATATGTAATCTTTATTGGCAAACTTGAGAGCTGGCCCACCAGTCTCCAACACCTATTAAGTATTTCCCCTTTGTTAGAGCCACATCAGTAGGTAGAGAAGTTCACTGGTAGTCAGCTGGAAATGTACAAGCAGATCCCCCTAGTGGATGATGCAAGTTTACCTGAGGCTCAGTTTCTAAGCACTAACCGGTATTTACCAGAGCTCCAGATGGATGACATGGGTTTTGCTGCTAGTACCAGGGGTTGTACCAGGTCCCAGTCCTTGGGATCGTGTCCCACCAGGTGGTGAGCAATCTGGGGTCTAGTAGCAGATATAGTGGGTAGGGACCAAGAAGAAGCGTAATTGGTAAACAAGGCAAAGTTTAATAACAAGTAGTAGCTGAATGGAACCAGACACAAGCTTAGTTGATGTACAGGCCAAGGGGCAGTACCACGTAACAGCTGGATGGGAGCAGAACATGCTAAGGATGGGTGACAGGTGTTGGCGAAGATAAGAAGAGCAGCAGGTTTGCAAGAGAGCAAAATATCGGCCAGACAGATCACAATAATTTGGCAAACTGGAAGTGTAGATACATGGCTTAAATCAGGAAGTTCATGGGAGAAGCAAAGGGTTCAAGGTTCAGGAGAAACAAGACAAGGTTGTCTAAGGAATTTAGGCAGGGAGCTGTCCAGCATCCCTGGTGATACAGTGGGAGGAGCCAAAGCCAGACACTGCAGAGGTTGCAGGTTCAGCTGAATTTCCACTTTAAGCTGCAGTGTCAGTGGATATATACATTAGGTCCCATTCATATAGTTTACATGTGCTTCCAACTAATGCTCAGTCTACATTATTCAGAGGTTTAATTTTATGGTTTGAATTCTATTGTTTGAAATGAGCACTTACTGATGCTGCCCTTGTTATAGTAATTCATTATGCCTTTTGTCAGCGATTGCCCTGTAGTTTTCTTAACCCTCTTACACTTTCAGGAGTGTCAGAAGCCTGTTGTAATAGGTCCAATACTGGCTCCAAACTCACCATGGTGACTGGCTGCTGCCTTTGAAGCTTCCAATGGCTGAAGCTGTGTGTGTGGGAGAGTGCCTCCAAATTATGCAGTGATAACAGTGTGTTCTGATACAACTTTGTCTCTTACCTGCTGAAGGCTTCACAGAGTTCTGGAGGCTTCACAGCATGACAGCCAGACACCCTGGTGGGCCAGGAGGATGCAAGCTGTCATGAAGCTTTAGAAAACGACAGCAATGTTACTAACAAAACGCACGATGAACTGTTATGCAAGGACAGCATCAGTAAGTGCTAATTAAAAACATTTTATTTATGTAAGTAGCCTAAAAAGTGTTTATTGATGAAAGTGTACAAGCAGTAGCAGTGGGAGAGCCGTTGTTACCAGGATTTTTATATTTGCATATCAGAAAGCTCCAGGTCTAAAGAACTTTATGGAGGCATGCTGGAGACATTGGAGGGCACATGCAGACATCCAGTATTTATTATTGTTACGATTTTACCTAATTTTTTAATGGATATTCTCTAATAAAAATGTAATACCTGCCAGAATCCAGCCCCTTTAAAACATGACATTCAACTATATACTCAATTTTGATGTCCACATACTGTATCTTCAGGCAAGAGCAGTCCCTTTGCCTGTACACACCAGCCGCACCCAACCTCAACCCTTAAGCCTAGCACACACGGCCGAATGTCGTGTGACATCGGCCGGTTTCATAAAAACCGGCTGACATTCAGCCTGTGTGTATGGCAGCTGGCCCAACAGAAGCCGGCTGGTCCGACATGACAGAAGCCACAATGTATGTGTGTATATATATATATATATATATATATATATATATATAGAGTATGTATTACGGTGTTGAAGTGGATAAGTATTGGTTAGTCTTTAAAACCACTTGCCGCCCCCCATATAGCAGAATGATCTAAACAGCCCCCCCTCGGATCCCGCCCAGGACCACCCTCATGCCGCCCAGGGCCACCAGGATGGCCATTTACACTGGACCACCAGGTATGCACCCCCTAGACCCCCAGGGAAATGCACATCTGTGCCCAGGCAGCTGCCAATCAATGCCCAGGCAGCTGCCAATCAGTGCCAACTGACAGTGCCTACCACTGCCAGTGCCACCAGGGATACCCATCAGTGCCTCATATCAGTGCCGTGTAGCAGTGCCCAGCAGTGCCGTCTATCAGTGCCCAGCAGTGCCACCTATCAGTGCCACCCATAAGTACCCATCTTTTCAGACTTCCAGTGCCCATCAGTGTCACCTATCAGTGCCCATCTGTGCCCACCAGTGCCCCGTGCGTGCCCAACAGTGCCACCTATCAATGCCCATCAATGCTGCATATCAGTGCCACCCATCAGTGCCGCTTACCAGTGCCCATCAGTGCCGCATATCGGTGCCCGTCAGTGTCCGCTCGTTGGTGCCACCTCATCGATGCCTCCTTATCAGTGCCCGTCAGTGCCGCCTTATCAATGCCTATCAGTGAAAGAGAAAACTTACTTATTTACAAAATTTTATAACAGGAACAAAAGCAAAACTTTTATTTTTCTCAAAATTTTCTGTCTTTTTTATATTTGTTTAGCAAAAAATAAAAACCACAGAGGTGATCAAATACCACCAAAAGAAAGCTCTATTTGTGGGAACAAAATGATAAAAATTTGTTTGAGTACAATGTCACATGACCGCACAATTGTCATTCAAATTGCAACAGTGCTGAAAGCTGAAAATTGGCTTTGGCAGGAAGTTGTCTAAGTGCCTGGTATTGAATTGGTTAAAATTGGTGAGAATCTTACATCTCTTTTAGATCTCCCATCAGCTGTGTAGTACAAGGGCCTGCCTGATTTGATGCAGATTGAATGGATTGTTCAGGTGGGTCCTCCTATTCACAAGTTTTGGTAAACCTAAAGGAAATTGTACAGAGATTGTACAATCAGATTGCATAGTGTATGGCTATCCATATACATGTACATAGGAGGGAGTGTGCAGAGACACTCAGCTGCCAGACCTGTTAACATCTGCATCAATATCTGCATTTGCATAGATGAAACTCGCTTTCCTGCACACTTTTTTTGGGGTCCGTTTTGGAGCGTTTGCGTTCATTGTGCATAGTGCACAGTTTGAGAGCAAGTGAAATATGGTAAATTTTTTACTGTGCCTTTTGGTGCGTTGCAGCACGTTTGACGCATGGCCTGCTAACTGGGCTTGGGGTAATGTTAACATTTAATGCCAACATAAGCACGATGCATGTTTGAAGCACGTTTCTGAAACACATGGCAAAGTGTGGGTTTTTTGTGCAGTTTGCCATACATTTGGAAACACACAGATGTGAATGGAGCCTTATTGTTGCTGTGAAAACAGACCAATTTCACTTTCAGGCAACATTTACACCTAGCGTAGTGGGAGTACACTCCCACTCATTTTTTCTGCGACACACGTAGGGCAACCCAGCCCTTTGATTTCAATGACCTGCACTAAACGTGACCAAACAGCTCATGGGACATTTTGCTGTTTTGTGTTTTCCACGTTTTTTACTGCATGTTTTGCTGTGTTTCATGCTTGTTTTTTCACGCCACAAAATATGTGTCTACATTTTGGGGTGCCGCAACTAGTTCATTTTAGGTGTATAAAAGTGGCCATACAATATACATCTTTAGATTTACCAAAACAATATAATAGATTAAGACACCAGTCTATCCAAACACCCTATATCCAATCAGGCAGGCAATCACAGTTGATGATATATGTAAAGGAGATTGTACAGCCAGATTGTATAGTGTATGGTGAGCTTTACAGACTTCCAGCCACACACTTCTCCTGGTTACATTACTAAAGCTCAGCTCCACATAAGTTGTTATGTGATTGCTCAGCTCCTGCACACACTGCCAAATGAGCGATCAATGCAAGAAGGTAAAGTACTAAATGAGGAAGATCCTGGCTGTACATTCTGTGAGAATGGCATTCAGTGACATTAATTGTATGTGCATATAGAGGTGGGTGGCAGCCACCTCCTCAAGGGGGAAGGCAGCTTCATGGTGTGTGTTAACCACCTGCTTACTGGGCACTTATACCCCCTTTCTTCCCAGGCCAATTTTCAGCTTTCACACTTCGAATGACAATTTGCATGGTCATGCAACACTGTACCTATATGAAATTCATATAAAACTTTTTTCACACAAACAGAGTTCTTTTGGTGGTATTTGATCAACACTGTTTTTTTTTTTTTTTTTGCTAAACAAACAAAACAAGAATGAAAATGTTGAAAAAAACATGTTTTTTTCATATTTTGTTATAACATTTTGCAAACAGGTAATGTTTCTCCTTCACTGATGGGCACTAATGAGGTGGCACTGATAGGCTACACTGGTGGTCACTAATGAAGCGCTCTGATTGGTGGCACTGATGGGCACTGATGAGACGGCACTGGCGAGTGGCACTGATGGGAATTGATAGGTGTCACTGATTGGCTCTGATAAGTGGCACGGACTAGGCGGCACTGATAGGCATTGGTAGGCAGCACTGATAGGTAGCACTGATAAGTGACACTGATGATGAGGCAGTGATGGGCACTGATTGGCAGCACTGATGGGCACTGATTGGCAGCATTGATGGGTACTGATAGGTGGCACTGGTGGGCACTGATTAGCAGTAATGATGGGCACTGAGAGATGGCACTGGTGGGCATTGATTAGCAGCACTGGAGGGGACTTATTAGCAGCACTGGTGGGCACTAAGGGGACCAATGTCCATATAACAGAAGCTGGGTAATGGTTTTCTTCTTTTCTTCATGCTGACAGCTTTGATCATTGATTGACTCGGAAATCACAGAGCATGCCAGCCGCGCGCCCAGGGGGTCTGAGGGCAGCACAGGACCAGGGGGAGGTCCATGTACGCCCTCCTGGAATTTTAAGCCTGTGCTGTAGCTGTCTTTCTGCTATAACGTGGGCACCAAGTGGTTAATGAGGTCAGCTTTTGATCTCTTTCCTGTGTCTTAACGGTTTTCCCACCCTAAGGCTGCTTTCACACTGGGGCGGGAGCAGCGTCGGCGGTAAAGCGCCGCTATTTTTAGCGGCGTTTTACCGTCGTTTTAGCGCTAAGGCTGCTTTCACACTGGGGCGGTATTCAGGCGTTACAGCGCTAAAAGTAGCGCCTGTGTAACGCCTGAAAAAAAACGGCCCCTTTAACTCCAGTGTGAAAGCCGGAGGGCTTTCACACTGGAGCGATGCGCTGGCAGGACGGTGAAAAAAGTCCTGCCAGCCGCATCTTTGCAGCGGTGAAGGAGCGGTGTATTCACCGCTCCTAAACCGCTCCTACCCATTGAAATCAATGGGACACCGCGGCAATACCGCCGGCAAAGCGCCGCTGCAGCGGCGCTTTGCAGGCAGGTTTAACCCCTTTTCGGCCGCTAGCAGGGGTTAAAACCACCCCGCTAGCGCCCGCACACCGCCGCTAAAACGACGGTAAAGCGCCGCTAAAAATAGCGGCGCTTTACCGCCGACGCTGCTCCCGCCCCAGTGTGAAAGCAGCCTAAGGGAGGGATAGCAGAAAGTAATGGAGGAGTTTTCTATGGAACACACAAGAGGCTGGAGGTAAAGCCTGTCCTGGAATATAAAGAAATAGTTTTTTTCTGCAACAGAGGTACATTAAGGCTTCATGCACACGAGACGCAGATGCAAACGCTGCTGGACACATGTTGAAACCGGCGTTTAGAAACGCGCGTTTTGCCGCGATTTTTACCGCGATTTAGCGGCGTTTTACCGCGTTTTACCGCGTTTGCGTCTAGAAGCGTTTAGTTAAGCTAACATCATAGACCCTCCCCAGCTCAAAAATTAACTATTTCAGCAATTTTGTGAGACCAGAGTGAGTAGCAGCAGCTGTGAGAGCTGCAGTGTACTTGTATTTAGCGTGTCACTTGCCACGGCACCTGCCACAAGTTGTGGATTGTCCACTTGCCACGTGACTTGCCACATCACCTGCCACGTCACTTGCCATGTCATCTGCCACAAGTTTTGGATTGTCCACTTGCCACGTCACTTGCCACGTCACTTGCCACAAGTTGGGGATTGTCCACTTGCCACATCACCTGCCACAAGTTGTGGATTGTCCACTTGCCACATCACCTGCCACGTCACTTGCCACGAGATGTGGATTGTCCACTTTCCACGTCATCTGCCATGCTACCTGCCACAAGCTGTGGATTGTCCACTTGCCATGTCACCAGCCACATCACCTGCCACAAGTTGTGGATTGTCCACTTGCCACGTGACTTGCCACATCACCTGCCACGTGACTTGCCACATCACCTGCCACAAGTTGTGGATTGTCTACTTGCCACGTCACTTGCCATATCACCTGCCACGTCACTTGCCACGTCACCTGCCACAAGTTGTGGATTGTCCACTTGCCACGTGACTTGCCACATCACCTGCCACGTCACTTGCCACGTCACCTGCCACAAGTTTTGGATTGTCCACTTGCCACGTCACTTGCCACGTCACTTGCCACAAGTTGTGGATTGTCCACTTGCCACATCACTTGCCACCTGCCATGTCACTTGCCACAAGTTGTGGATTGTCCACTTGCCACGTCACTTGCCACCTGCCACGTCACTTGCCACAAGAGGTGGATTGTCCACTTTCCATGTCACCTGCCATGCCACCTGCCACAAGTTGTGGATTGTCCACTTGCCACGTCACCAGCCACATCACCTGCCACAAGTTGTGGATTGTCCACTTGCCACGTGACTTGCCACATCACCTGCCACGTCACTTGCCACATCACCTGCCACAAGTTGTGGATTGTCTACTTGCCACGTCACTTGCCACGTCACCTGCCACAAGTTGTGGATTGTCCACTTGCCACGTCACCTGCCACGTCACCTGCCACAAGTTGTGGATTGTCCACTTGCCACGTCACTTGCCACGTCACCTGCCACAAGTTGGGGATTGTCCACATCACCTGCCACGTCACTTGCCACATCACCTGCCACAAGTTGTGGATTGTCCACTTGCCACGTCACTTGCCACATCACCTGCCACGTCACTTGCCACGAGATGTGGATTGTCCACTTGCCACGTCACTTGCCACGTCACCTGCCACAAGTTGTGGATTGTCCACTTGCCACGTCACCTGCCACGTCACCTGCCACAAGTTGTGGATTGTCCACTTGCCACGTCACTTGCCACGTCACCTGCCACAAGTTGGGGATTGTCCACATCACCTGCCACGTCACTTGCCACATCACCTGCCACAAGTTGTGGATTGTCCACTTGCCACGTCACTTGCCACATCACCTGCCACGTCACTTGCCACGAGATGTGGATTGTCCACTTGCCACGTCACTTGCCACGTCACCTGCCACGTCACTTGCCACGTCACCTGCCACAAGTTTTGGATTGTCCACTTGCCACGTCACTTGCCACGTCACTTGCCACGTCAGCTGCCACGTCACTTGCCACAAGATGTGGATTGTCCACTTGTCACATCACCTGCCACATCACTTGCCACATCACCTGCCACGTCACCTGCCACAAGTTGTGGATTGTCCACTTGCCACGTCCCTTGCCACGTCCCTTGCCACGTCCCCTGCCACGTCACCTGCCACAAGTGGATTGTCCACTTGCCACATCACCTGCCACAAGTTGTGGATTGTCCACTTGCCACGTCCCTTGCCACGTCACCTGCCACAAGTGGATTGTCCACTTGCCACATCACCTGCCACAAGTTGTGGATTGTCCACTTGCCACGTCACCTGACACAAGTTGTGGATTGTCCACTCGCCACGTCACTTGCCACATCCCCTGCCACAAGTGGATTGTCCACTTGCCACGTCACTTGCCACGTCCCCTGCCACAAGTGGATTGTCCACTTGCCACATCACTTGCCACAAGTTATGGATTGTCCACTTGCCACGTCACATGCCAGTCACCTGCCACACGTTGTTGATTTTCCACTTGCCACGTCACCTGCCAGGTCACTTGCCGCGTCACCTGCCAGGTCACTTGCCACGTCACCTGCCACAAGTTGTGGATTGTCCACTTTCCACGTCACTTGCCACTTCACCTGCCACGTCACTTGCCACAAGTTGTGGATTGTCCACTTGCCACATCACTTGCCACCTGCCATGTCACTTTCCACAAGTTGTGGATTGTCCACTTGCCACGTCACTTGCCACCTGCCATGTCACTTGCCACAAGTTGTGGATTGTCCACTTGCCACATCACCTGCCACGTCACTTGCCACGAGATGTGGATTGTCCACTTTCCACGTCATCTGCCATGCTACCTGCCACAAGCTGTGGATTGTCCACTTGCCATGTCACCAGCCACATCACCTGCCACAAGTTGTGGATTGTCCACTTGCCACGTGACTTGCCACATCACCTGCCACGTGACTTGCCACATCACCTGCCACAAGTTGTGGATTGTCTACTTGCCACGTCACTTGCCATATCACCTGCCACGTCACTTGCCACGTCACCTGCCACAAGTTGTGGATTGTCCACTTGCCACGTGACTTGCCACATCACCTGCCACGTCACTTGCCACGTCACCTGCCACAAGTTTTGGATTGTCCACTTGCCACGTCACTTGCCACGTCACTTGCCACAAGTTGTGGATTGTCCACTTGCCACATCACTTGCCACCTGCCATGTCACTTGCCACAAGTTGTGGATTGTCCACTTGCCACGTCACTTGCCACCTGCCACGTCACTTGCCACAAGATGTGGATTGTCCACTTTCCATGTCACCTGCCATGCCACCTGCCACAAGTTGTGGATTGTCCACTTGCCACGTCACCAGCCACATCACCTGCCACAAGTTGTGGATTGTCCACTTGCCACGTGACTTGCCACATCACCTGCCACGTCACTTGCCACATCACCTGCCACAAGTTGTGGATTGTCTACTTGCCACGTCACTTGCCACGTCACCTGCCACAAGTTGTGGATTGTCCACTTGCCACGTCACCTGCCACGTCACCTGCCACAAGTTGTGGATTGTCCACTTGCCACGTCACTTGCCACGTCACCTGCCACAAGTTGGGGATTGTCCACATCACCTGCCACGTCACTTGCCACATCACCTGCCACAAGTTGTGGATTGTCCACTTGCCACGTCACTTGCCACATCACCTGCCACGTCACTTGCCACGAGATGTGGATTGTCCACTTGCCACGTCACTTGCCACGTCACCTGCCACGTCACTTGCCACGTCACCTGCCACAAGTTTTGGATTGTCCACTTGCCACGTCACTTGCCACGTCACTTGCCACGTCAGCTGCCACGTCACTTGCCACAAGATGTGGATTGTCCACTTGTCACATCACCTGCCACATCACTTGCCACATCACCTGCCACGTCACCTGCCACAAGTTGTGGATTGTCCACTTGCCACGTCCCTTGCCACGTCCCTTGCCACGTCCCCTGCCACGTCACCTGCCACAAGTGGATTGTCCACTTGCCACATCACCTGCCACAAGTTGTGGATTGTCCACTTGCCACGTCCCTTGCCACGTCACCTGCCACAAGTGGATTGTCCACTTGCCACATCACTTGCCACATCACCTGCCACAAGTTGTGGATTGTCCACTTGCCACGTCACCTGACACAAGTTGTGGATTGTCCACTCGCCACGTCACTTGCCACATCCCCTGCCACAAGTGGATTGTCCACTTGCCACGTCACTTGCCACGTCCCCTGCCACAAGTGGATTGTCCACTTGCCACATCACTTGCCACAAGTTATGGATTGTCCACTTGCCACGTCACATGCCAGTCACCTGCCACACGTTGTTGATTTTCCACTTGCCACGTCACCTGCCAGGTCACTTGCCGCGTCACCTGCCAGGTCACTTGCCACGTCACCTGCCACAAGTTGTGGATTGTCCACTTTCCACGTCACTTGCCACTTCACCTGCCACGTCACTTGCCACAAGTTGTGGATTGTCCACTTGCCACATCACTTGCCACCTGCCATGTCACTTTCCACAAGTTGTGGATTGTCCACTTGCCACGTCACTTGCCACCTGCCATGTCACTTGCCACAAGTTGTGGATTGTCCACTTGCAATTGCAATTGTTTAAAATATTTTTCTAATGGTTTTTCATCATTTGCAATCATTTTTGAGATTTTTAATGTAAAAAAAAAGGTCACCTTTAAAAACGCATATAAACGCAAACGCGGCTAAACGCGGTAGCGGCGTTTTGCCGCATTTTGCCGCGTTTTGCGTCTGAAACGTGGAAATTTTTGTTTCTGAACGCATTTTTTTGCTTCTGGAAAAACGAGACTAAACGCAACTGCATAAAAACGGAAAAAAACGAGACTGTGTGCATGGACACATAGGATAACATTGAATGAGTTCAGGGGCAGTTGAAAAAACTGTCCAACTGCATCTGAACGCGCGTTTAACTGCGTCTCGTGTGCATGAGGCCTAAAGGAATTTTGAGAAAAAAAGGTGAACTTAGCCTTTAACAGTGATATCAAGCCTTCTTCATATTGCCCAAAATGAAAATAAAAACTGTAGTTAGGTTTGGTAAATCTTGAAGAATCCCAGTATACAGTGTATAGCTGGCTTTTCATGGGCAAATTGCCCACAATTCGGAGAAATCGAAGAATCATGTGACAAGCAGTTTGAACTCCAGACTGCTGTCTGTAGATACTGTTTTTTTTTTTAATAGTTTGGGGCTTCTAATCAATTAGTATATTTCTAATGGCTGACAATAGGCATCATATAAGAAGGAACATGTAAAGGAAAGGAAAAGGAACACTAACAGTGTATCACTGTCAACCTAACATCCCATTTGCACTATTTTGTGTCAGACCAATACAAACAAAAGAAATAAACATGAGAACGACTAAACATTTGTAATTGCAACAATTTTCTTGGCGAAGTGGATCTGCCAAAAATGCAGGGGTGCCAATATTTTTTGGCCATGACTGTAATACATTTTACAAGAGTGAACTGAAACCTTCCATATGTCGCACTGTGCAAAGCTAGCCACCCATTTTGTAATCTGATTGTACAATCACTTTCTTATACTAAAAGTAACAATTCAGTGGCCTTCCTAATTGGATATAATGTCTTGTTTAGCTATGCACTATGTGGCTGTTAAGAAATCAAATGGAGTATATACACAGGCTGTACAATCAGATTGTAATATGTGTGGTCTGCTTTAAAAAAAATACCAGATTTATCCTGGCTGTTATGTTGGTGTTTAATAGTGAATTTTAAGCTTTACGTCTGCCATAAAGAGACATTGCTGTGAAACGATCTTAAAGACATTGGAAGTCTGTCATTTTACTGTACAAACATGAACTATTTGTACTACCCTGTAGTTCCCATTTGTCTTGAAGTAGTAGAAATATACAGTTAAAGGTAAGTGCTACTGATCCTGAGTGACTCATCTGCTGTCATATCTCTCCCAGGATGGCAACACTGCTCTGCATGAAGCTGCTTGGCACGGATTCAGCCAATCTGTCAAACTGCTCGTTAAAGCTGGAGCTAATGTGCTTGCCAAGAACAAGGTGAGAATGGTGTCAAACATCCATCATTTGTTAACTGGATTACTCATATTTGCACAGAATGTTACTTTTTCATAGCGCATTCCATGCTGCAGGATAACGGTATTGTTAATATTGCAATTTTCTGCTATCACCTGCTAATCTATCTCTGCAACGTGTTTTGTGTTCCATAATCCCCTGTGGTTGCTAGTTATGGATAAGTAATTTCTGTTATATATTGTAGTTTTGTTCATCTTCAGTTCCAAGAATTTTGTGTATCATTATTGATTTTTGTATTTCCGTATTGAATTTGATTTAACCGGCCTCTTGCATTGGCTCAGAATATCTGAGTTTGGAGAGATAGAGATAATATATGCATATATTGGTCACTAAATAAAACTGCAGGATAGAGAAACAAAGCTGATCAATTTAGATCATTATATTATTGAACTGCCAAATAATAGTCAATCATATTAAGCAATAACCAATATTTTTGTCTTTTATTGTATTGTTCTCGCCATAAGGCAGGTAACACACCTCTCCACCTCGCTTGCCAAAATGGTCACTCCCAAAGCTGTCGAGTATTACTGCTTGCAGGATCTCGGGCTGACTTAAAAAATCTTGTAAGTACATTCTTTCATTTATATCAAGATTTTGGTTTGGTTATAGTGTTATAAATTGTGATAACAGTAAAAGCTAATACAGCTTAAAGAGGAACTGCAGTCTGCTCACATAATTTGTAATAAAAACATCTCTGCCATTCTGAAGCTTCTCTCCAACCACATGGCATACTATTTTATATATACTGTGATTCTGTACTTGCCAAATATGCTGCAGAAATCTCCCTCCACTGAGTCTGGCTGCATCCATTTTAACTATGGGCAGCTAAAGCTGCTGCCTGTTCACTTCCTGGATTTACACAGACACATAGAGGCACACCTCCAGCCCTGCAGCTCTCATTGGCACTCTTATGACTCACCCCCCCCCCCCCCCCCCGCAAACTCTCGGGAGAGTGAGAGAGAGAGAACTATGCATGATGTCATAAGCCTAGGCTAATGACCAAACAAGAAACAGGAAGTGGGCTGTATAAGGTATTTACGGCCAGAAAAAAAAAATGTTTTACTATCCAAAGTTAAAACAACAAGGGCAGAAGTTGTAATAGATGGAAAGATGAAAAAATCACTGAAGTTCCACTTTAACAAACATGCTACACCCATATTTAGGGTTTAAGATGTGACATGTTTCACCTTCTGCCCCCCTCACCCTCGATCCCTTTGTCCCTGTAATAGTAAGTAGGGTTCCTCCTCCCTACAGCCACTGTCACATTTAACCACTTCAGCCTCGGACCAATAAATACCTTAAGGACCAGAGGTCTTTTTGCAATTTCGCACTGCGCTGCTTTAACTGGTAATTGCGCGGTCATGCAATATTGCACCCAAACGAAATTTGCGTCCTTTTCTTCCCACAAATAGAGCTTTCTTTTGATGGTATTTGATTGCCTCTGCGATTTTTTTTTTTTGCGATATAAATGGAAAAAGAGCGAAAATTTTGAAAAAAAAAGATATTTTCTTCTTTTTGTTATAAGAAAAATCGAATAAACTAAATTTTAGTCATACATTGAGGGCAAAATTTATTCAGCCACATGTCTTTAGTAAAAAAAATGTCAATAAGCGAATATTTTTTGGTTTGCGCAAAAGTTATAGCGTCTACAAACTAGAGTACATTTTCTGGAATTTACACAGCTTTTAATTTATGACTGCCGATCTCATTTCTTGAGGTGCTAAAATGGCAGGGCAGTACAAATCCCCCCCAAATGACCCCATTTTGGAAAGTAGACACCCCAAGGAAATTGCTGATGGGTATGTTGAGCCCATTGAATATTTATTTTTTTTGTCCTAAGGGATTGAATAATGACAAAAAAAAAAAAAAAAAATTTTTTTTACAAAAAGTTGTCACTAAATGATATATTGCTCACACATGCCATGGTTATATGTGGAATTGCACCCCAAAATACATTCTGCTGCTTCTCCCGAGTACGGGGATACCACATGTGTGGGACTTTTTGGGAGTCTAGTCGCGCACGGCACCCCGAAATCCAATCACCACCTTCAGGATTTCTAAGGGTGCAAATTTTTGATTTAACTCCTCACTACCTATCACAGTTTCGAAGGCCATAAAATGCCAAAATAGCACAAAACCCCCCCAAATGACCCCATTTTGGAAAATAGACACCCCAAGCTATTTACTGAGAGGCATGTTGAGTCCATGGAATATTTTATATTTTGCCAAAAGTTGCGGGAATATTACAAACTTTTTTTTTTTGCACAAAGTTGTCACTAAATGATATATTGCTCACACATGCTATGGGCAGAAGTCAAATTACACCCCAAAATAAATTCTGCTGCTTCTCCCGAGTACGGGGATACCACATGTGGGGGACTTTTTGGGAGCCTAGCCACGTACGGGACCCCGAAAACCAAGCACTGCCTTCCGGATTTGAATATAAAATGCTATAAAAAACAAACTAACCAGAGTCACCCGTAACACTTATACGGTGATCAGTGGTGAAAGGGTTAACTAGGGGCAATCAGGTGGTTCAAATTTTTATTAGGTAGTATATGGGGGTCCCTGGCGCTATATAAAAACCTGACGGGGAACCTAAATAACTAACTGGCTAACCAGCGTCACCAGTGACACTTATACTGTGATCGCTGGTGAAAGGGGGTGAAAGGGTTAACTAGCAGCAATCAGGGGGTTAAAACCATTATTGGGTAGTATATCGGGGTACCTAGCGCTATAAAAACCTGGCGGTGAACCTAAAAAAATAACTAGCTACCTAGCGACACTAGCGACACTGATGCAGCGTTCAGAAAAATGATCGCTTAGTGACACTGGCAAAAGGGGGTGAAAGGGTTAACTAGCGGAAATCAGGGGGTTAAAACCATTATTGGGTAGTATATCGGGGTACCTAGCGCTATAAAAACCTGGCGGTGAACCTAAAAAAATAACTAGCTACCTAGCGACTGTAGCGACACTAATGCAGCGATCAGAAAAACGATCGCTTAGTGACACTGGCAAAAGGGGGTGAAAGGGTTAACTAGCGGCAATCAGGGGGTTAAAAACATTATTGGGTAGTATATCGGGGTACCTAGCGATATAAAAACCTGGCGGTGAACCTAAAAAAATAACTAGCTACCTAGCGACACTAGCGACACATGCAGCGATCAGAAAAATGATCGCTTAGTGACACTGGCAAAAGGGGGTGAAAGGGTTAACTCTAGGGACAATCAGGGGGTTAAATCTTTATTGGGGGGTGATAGGGGGCTACCCTGGACCTAACACTAACTGTCCTGACAGTTTTTACTGTCACAACTGACACTGAATGCATTGATCAGTAAAGAAATGATCAATGCAATCAGTGACACTGTGACTGGGGGGGGAGGGGGGGCGGGGGGGGGATCGGGGGGCGATCGGGGGGGGGATCGGGGGGGGTTTGTGTGCCTGTGTGTACCTACATGTCAGTGTAGTGTTGGTGCACACTTACTTTTACTGTTCTCCTCGTAGTCCGGTCAAAAAGACCGCCCCGAGGAGAATGACATCACTTCCTCCTTCCTGTGTAAACAATACACAGGGGAGGAAGCTTCTCATTGGCCAGGAGCGATCCAGAGGGGGTGGCCGAAAACCAACGGCCATCCCCTCATCACGGAGCGCTCCTGGACCGAATCGGACCGCCGTAACCAGCGGGAGGGGGTCCGATCGGACCCCCCACCCGCTGGAAGGCAATCACGTAGATGTACGTGATTATGCCTGCCTGTGCCATTGTGCTGACGTACAATGGCAATACGGCGGTCCTGAAGTGGTTAATATCAGCGCAGCTGTGTGGGTTTCCGCTCGCACAGCCACGTTATTCATCCTCAGTGTCCTGTGAATGAGTAAACAAGAAGCCCCCTATACCAGTGCAGCAGAAAGACTTGTAGTTCTCAATGGACTATGAGTGTGCTGATCAGCATGCTCATAGTCCATTCACTGTTCCTCCAGCTTTCTAACTGAAAACCCATACAGAGGTTCAGACAAAAAGCTGGAGGGAAAGTGTGCAGGAGTCTGACATTTCACCTGTGATCCACTGATCACAAGTACAATGCTTTGCAGGCTTCTCTTGCAAAAAATAATACATTTTCTGAAAAAATATGTGAATAAGGGCCCAAAATACATCCCTGGGAATTACAGACCAGTTAGGCTAACATCAATAGTATGTAAACTCTTGGAGGGGATGAAAGGGACTATATACAAGAGTTTAGTAATGAGAACAGTATCATTAGCAGTAATCAGCATGGATCAGCATTTCCAAACCAATCTATTAACCTTCTATGAGTGAGTTGCCATCTAGATAAAGGAAGGCCTTGGATGTGTTATATCTGGATTTTGCAAAAGCATTTGACACAGTTCCCCATAAATGTTTACTGTACAAAATAAGGACCATTGGCATGTACCATAGGGTGAGTACATGGATTGAAAACTGGCTACAAGGGTGAGGTCAGAGGGTGGTGATAAATGGGGAGTACTCGGAATGGTCAGGAGTGAGTAGTGGGGTCCCCCAGGGTTCTGTGCTGGGACCAATCCTATTTAATTTGTTCATAAACGACCTGGAGGATGGGGTAAACAGCTCAATCTCTGTATTTGCGGACGATACCAAGCTAAGCGGGGCAATAACTTCTCTGCGGGATGTGGAAACCTTGAAAAAATATCTGAACAAATTAATGGGGTGGGCAACTACATGGCAAATGAGGTTCAATGTAAAATAATGCATTTGGGTGGCAGAAATATGAATGCAATCTACACAGTGAGGGGGGAGAACCTCTGGGGGAATCTAGGATGGAAAAGGACCTGGAGGTCCTAGTAGATGATAGGCTCAGCAATGGCATGCAATGCCAAGCTGCTGCTAACAAAGCAAACAGAATATTGGCATGCATTAAAAAGGGGATCAACTCTGGCCCGACCGAACATGGAGTATGCTGTCCAGTTCTGGGCACCAGTCCTCAGGAAGGATGTACTGGAAATGGAGCGAGTACAAACAAGGGCAACAAAGCTAATAAAGGGTCTGTAGGAAGGTTAGTTATGAGGAAAGGTTGCGAGCACCAAACTAATTCTCTCTGGAGAAGAGACGCTTGAGAAGGGATATGATTTCAATATACAAATACCGTACTGGTGACCCCACAATAGGGATAAAACTTTTTTGCAGAAGGGAGTTTAAAAACTCATTAAAATTAGAAGAAAAGAGGTTTAACATTAAACTACGTAGAGGGTTCTTTACTGTAAGAGCAGCAAGGATGTGGAATTCCTTCCACAGGCGGTGATCTCAGCAGGAGCATCGATAGTTTCAAGAAACTATTAGATATGCACCTGAACGATCGCAACACTATAATACTGACATATAATCACACACATAGATTGGACTTGTGTCTTTTTTCAACCTCACCTACTATGTAACTATGTAACTATTTATTTATTTTTTCCTGAAAGATGAGCTTAGCTTTTAGTAGTGTTGTTGTTGTTGTTATTATTTTGTTTATAATATTTTATTTCATAAAGGATTATAGGTTAACAGTTCATAATATTGCTTTTGAAGAGTCAGACATATCTACTGTATGTAATTACTGATGTTCTTGCCTGGCCCCTAGACAAAAATACCGTATGTCACACATTCAGGCCTGGTTCACACCTATGCAGGTTGCAGTTTGCATATTCCAGATGCATTTTGCGTTTTTCAATACATGTTTTTGATCCATTGAAGTCTATGGAATCAAAAACCAAAAAAAAGTCAGTGGCCCTTTTCATAAAATGCAAAAATGTGAACGTGACCCATAGGAAACCATTTTAAATGGATTGTAGTGTGTTTCTGCAAAACTGAAAATGCACTGGACAAAAAGGCATTACTAATGAGATTGTATACACATACTGTATGTTCACCTTAACAGAAACTAAATCCATAATGTTATATATTGTATTTTCATGTACTACATATTTTATAAAAAAGCTAATTATTTGTGTCAGAAGTTTTTACACGACTTTAATTGTATATTGAAATAACATATATCTCTGGGATAATTTAAAAAATGAGCATTCTGTGTAATGACCTTGCGAATAACCTGACAGGTTGGTTAACCTGTTGTCATTCTAGCGGCCTCGTAAAACCCTCTCCTTCAGCACCCCTTTCTCTCGGTAATGCAGCCAGAACTCCAGTGACTTGCTATCGGCCACTTTAAAAATCCTCCTGTAGCAATGCAATCTGCTGAGAAGGACCCTGGCAGTGGTGGCCGCCGCTCCACATGGGGTGTCGCCGCCCTAATCCAATGCGCCGGGCTCCTAATCTACATGCAGGGCCCTGGACGCATGATTTCCTATTTTTTTTTTTTTTTAAAAGCACATGATTAGAGCCTGATGCTCTAATTGGCTTAAAAAAAGCACCCAGTTGTGTGACAATAGCGAATTAATATTTGCTATTGTCTCCCTGCTTCTTCACCTGTACAATCAAGAAGGGGGAGGAGTACAATTGGCCAAGACACGAAGCAATTGTATTGCCTGGGCAGGGGGGTGGATGTACAGGAAGATCTGGGACTCTGGAAATGGCCGCCCAGAGCGATCTCTCAGTGCTCTGCATTGGCGCCAATGGAGAGGCCAACCGTGTGAGTACCTCCCGTTGGGGGAGGGGGGTCCGGGTGGTATGTTTGTTGCTTTTTGGTTAAAAAAATTGCAATAAGCGATTTATTGATTGGTTTGCTCAAAAGTTATAGCGTTTACAAAATACGTGATAGTTTTATGGCATTTTTATTAATATTTTTTTTTTTTACTAGTAATGGTGGCGATCAGCAATTTTCATTGTGACTGCGACATTAAGGCGGACACATCGGACATTTTTGACACATTTTTAGGACCATTGTCATTTATAAAGCAATCACTGCTATATAAATGCAGTGATTCCTGTGTAAATGACACTGTGTGGGGGTTAACCTTTCCTGTTCCTAGGGGTGTGTTACTAACTATTGGGGGCTGGGCTTTCATTTAGTGAACACTGATCTCTGCTCCAATCACATGGAGCAGAGATCAGCGTCATTAGTTGCTAGGCAGAACGGGAAGATGCTGTTTACAACGGCATCTCTCCGTTCAGCCACCCCGTGAGACGATCGCGGGTATGCCCACGGCGATCGAGTCCACAGGACCCACGACCGGACTCACTGGGGTCCCGACCAGCACGATGGCAGGGCGGCAAATTTAAAGGGACGTACAGGTACGCCCATTTGCCTGCCCGTGCCATTCTGCAGACGTACATCGGCGTGCGCTGGTCGGGAGCCGGTTAAGCTGCGTACACATGATCAGATTTTCCGACAGGAAATGTGTGATGACAGGCTGTTGGTGGAAAATCCGACCGTTTGTACACTCCATTGGACAATTGTCAGATTTTCTGCAGATAAATGTTAGATGGCAGGTTTGCAAATTTTCCGCGGACAAATGTCTGTTGTTGAATTTTCTGAGCGTGTGTACACAAGTCCATCAGACAAAAGTCCAAACTACAAACACGCATGCTCAGACGCAAGGACGAGCCAGAAGCGGTCGGTCTTGTAAACTAGCGTTCATAATGGAGAATTAACTTTCGTGACGTGGCAAATTATGAGATCTCAAAATGCAGTGCACAATTCTCTTCTTCTTTGATGGGATAATAATGAAGCTGCTTTGCTGGTGATACTAATTAGTTATTGCAAATTCATTTTCAAAGGCTTTTTTTTTTTGGGCAAGTTACCACAACTCCATTATCCTGTAGTTTTGAAGATCAAAGATACAACTATATTGGCGTCCCTTGTCAATTTTACATTTGTATTTTTTTAAATGTAACTGCCTACTCCCAAACTGTCATTTGAAGTAAAACACATAGCCAAGTATTTTTCTCCAAAATGTCTTTATTGTGCATTAAAAAAAAGAAAACAAATAAAATTATACATGCTATCTGCCAATAGAACTTAATCAAAAACTGCATTCTATGCATCCAAAAATATAGAAAATATAACAAATAAAATCATTATTATTCAACCAAAAAATAAAATAAAAGCCTCATGCATGTGTCCTGCTTCTTAATATAGGGGGTCAACAATGCCAAGAGTTGGTGAAAGCAGGGGTCCATCATCTGGAGATTATTCCGAAAATCATCCGGATTATTCTCCTGGAGCTCACGCGGCAAAGGCATATGACATAATTGGTCACGATTAATAAAGCAACCAATTTTTGGTCCAAGAAATCCTCCTCCTCCTGTTCCTGGACTGGACTTGGGTCAAAGCAATAACTCCAAGGCCAATAATAAATAACACGTCTCCTCCGATTCCTCAACATGTCTGGTTGACGAACAGCTGTTCAGAAACTAACTGAAAAGCACGAACTGAAAAGCACGAACTGAAAAGCATGAAATGAAAAGAGGCAATCAACACTCACCAAACTTCTACAAACACTAAATTAGCAGGAGGAGCCCAAAGGGTGGCGCTAAAGAGCTGAAAAACCATGTAGTACATCTAGTGCGTCACTACATTCGTAATTGTTGGCCAACAAATCCTTTCTGTTTGTATGCAAGACAAAATCCAGGGACACTCCTTTGGACAAAAGTCTGAGGTTTTGTCTGCGGAAAATCCGATCGTGTGTACGAGGCTTTAAAGTAACAGATTGACTGTAAGCAGTGTACACATTCTATAAATTGTTCAATCAATAGCGTTGATTTACATGCCTTCCCACACCCTCAACAAAAACGTGGAAGCTGTTAGTAGATGCGCAGAGGTGCCATTTTCAGAGTGTTTTCCCATGCAGGGACCTTTTTTCCCTGTGTTTTCCATAGGTACAGCAGCCCAATAAAGTGAATAGGCTGCTGTGCCTGCACAAACCTAGCCACAGGAAAACTGTAATAGTGTTAACCTAGCCTTACATAGTTGCATACTGTTAGATACTTAACTAGGCTAAAAAAGACACATATTCATCTAAAGCTATCCAAACACAAAGTTTAACTGTACAATCTGCCTTAAAGAGGTATTAATCTGCCTTAAAGCAGTATTGCAGCTGATCAATGTGATGTGGTGGCTACATTCGTTTTATTTTTTAGGCTTTTTTTCCTTTGTTTTCACCTGATGATCCAGCCAATAACACACTTCCTGTCTTAGGGTGTCTGCATTCTGGATTAATTAGTGTTAGTAAAGCAGACACCTTTGGACAGCAGCATTGTCAGTCTGAGGAGAGAGTAGTGTTATGCCACGTACACACTATCGGACATTCTGACAACGAAATCCTGGGATTTATTTCCAACGGATGTTGGCTCAAGCTTGTCTTGCATACACACGGTCGCACAAATGTTGTCGGAAATTCCAATCGTCAAGAATGAGCTGACGTACAACACGTACGACGGCACTGTAAAGAGGAAGCTCAATAGCCAGTGCGCCACGCTTTGGTTATTTTTTTGTTCACCTATGTGTTTTACGTCAAAAAGGACAGTTTGTTTGTGAGTAGTCAGTTACATTTCAAAAAGACAATGTCAAATTAACAAGGGACACCAACACCAAACAGCCTCCTTGAGGTTAAAAAATACAAGCTAATAATGGTGTTGTGGTAAATTGACACACAAAACAAAAATATTATAGAGATCAGTATAAAAAAAAAATCTAAAAAAAAAAAAAGATTTTGATAAATAAAACGAAAAAAAAGATCACTATAAATAATCACTAATAAATTCAAAACATTATTATGGAGATCTGACGAAAAAAATAAAAAATATTATTCATGAGATCACAGGAAATAATAAAGAAATCAGTTTGTCAGAACTGTGTGAATATCAGCAGGAAAACAACTTCATTATTCTAACATTAGAAAGAAGAAGAGAATGCGCTGTATTAAAAGATTTAAAAATGTGCACCATGACGAATGTGCTATCTCCATTACGAACGCTAGTTTTACCAGACCGAGCGCTTCCATCTCATACTTGTTTCAGAGCATGCGTGGAATTTTGTGCGTCGGAATTCTCTACATACGCTCGAAATTTACGACAACAGATTTTGTTGGCGGAAAATTTGAGAACCAGCTCTCAAATTTTTGTTGTCAGAAATGCCGAAAAAAAATGTCCTATGGAGCCTACACACGGTCGGGATTTCCGACAACAAGCTCCCATCGAACATTTGTTGTCGGAATGTCCGATCGTATGTATGCATTAGCAGATTTAGATGAACTTAACTTAGCTGATTGAAGCTGAACTCCAGCTAACACTTTATAAGCAGTTACAGCAAACTGTTTTGTTTTCCTTCTGGGATAATAAAGATTTTGTATTAATGAATAAAAGCTGACAATTGTTAGCATTTTCGTAGGTGGTAAATGGTTTGTCTCCCTCTAACTCCTACTTTGTCTGGACAGCTTGATCTATTAAAGGATAAGTTCACCTTATGTTACATGTTATATCCATATTCAGGGTGTAACATATAACATGTTAGATGAAGGGCTTACCTGAACAACCCATTAAAATTATTTTGATTGTGGTAGGCCCTTACGCTACACAGTTGTTGGTAAATCCAAAGGAGACAGTACAGTCAGATTGTTTTGTGGCCAGCTGTAGATCTTTTCACTAACTCCAAGGGCCCATTTACATTTCTCTGTTCCCATGCATTTTTTTACCACCTGCACCTTAACCACTTTAGTACCACACTATAGCCAAAAGACAGCTACAGCATGGTACTATAGTTCTGGGAGGGCATCCATAGACGTCCTCCCAGAGCACCTCACCCTGGGCTACTCATCGGGTGCAGGCTCTGTGACCTGTGTTTCCCTCAAACACAGCTGATCACAGTTCGGGGTAAAGGACCAATCACAGCAGCCATTTACCATGTGATCAGTTGTGTCCAATCACAGCTGATCACATGTAAACAGACTTGCTGGTTATCAGCAGTTTTTTCCTCGCACACTGTGTGAGGAAAGCAGTGCTGATAACCGGAAAGGCTGATAATTAGGGCACTATTAATCAGTGCAGCCCCATCAGTGCCAATCAGTGCCAATCATTGCCTATGAATGGGAGCTTATCTGTGATTCATTGTCTATCAGTTCCCACCTAAGCACTGCAGCCTCATCAGTTCCTCAACAGTGCACATTGTGTCATGCGTTATTGTGCTTTACATTAAGGCAGGCTATTCATTTTGAAAGGAACAGGAACCAACCAAAAGAAAGGACATGCAGCATTTTTTTGTTGCAGTGCGCCATAACACATGTAGTGTATGCATCTGAGCTGCATTGCCTTCACTTACAGCATTACAATTACTGCAATGTTCTATTGCACTTAACAAGTGTTGCAGTAATTAACTAGATTGCCAAGTGTCTTTTTTCAACTTGACTTATGCCGCATACACACGACCGGACTTTCCGGCAGACTAGGTCCGACTGTCTTCCCGATGGACTTTCGGCGGAGTACCAACGGACTTTCCGAACGAACGGACTTGGCCACACACACGAACAGACTAAGTCAGTTTGAAAGTCTGTTTGTTTTGAACGTGATGATGTAAGATGGGACTAAAAAAGGAAGTTCAATAGCCAGTAGCCATTAGCTTTGTCGTATTTGGTCTGTCGGACCAGCATACAGATGAACGATTTTCCCAATAGGAATTGAGTCCGTCGGACAGATTTGAAACATGTTCTATTTCTAGGTCCATCAGATTTTTTTAAATGAAAAACGATTGGATTAGCATACACACAATCGGATTGTCAGACGGACTGATTCCGTCTGACCTAGTCTGCCAGAAAGTCCGGTCGTGTGTACGCGGCATTACTCTGTAACATACTAACCCAATGGACCTGATGGCAAAAGTGTGTTTCAACTTCACCAATTTTGTTCTGGGGGAAGGCATATTGTTTCTTTCAGAAACCCAATCTATACAAAAGTTTGGTATGTGTTATATTTGGGTTTAGTTTAGAAATTTTTGGTATACAGATCTTGCTAAAATAAATATTGCCTGTTTTAAACTGATTACATAAAAGCAAAAATGTTGAGAGATTTTTTTTTTTTTTTTTTATTATTAACATGTTATTGTTTTCTTAATTATGTGTACAGGCATTAGGATTACTTCATTGGTTAAATATATCTATACGCTATTGCATCTACAACTGCATGTAAATGAAAGTGAGTGTACAAAATACACTATGTAGTCAGATTTATTAAATATATTAATCTGATTTTCAGGTAGGAGATACCTGTTTACATGTTGCAGCTCGCTACAATCACTTGTCCGTCATCAGGATTCTACTCAGCGCTTTCTGTTCTGTCAATGAGAAGAACCAGGTCAGTTCATAGACCCATCAGTTAACTAATGCCAGTGATCAAAGGAGTCCTCTAAGCAAGGCCCTTGGGCTCAGTTGTAATTGTTTTTTGTTTCATTTCTATGTACAGGAATCTCCCAATACAATGATAATAGCCTCGTTGATAGCAAATTTCTGAAATAAAATTGAATTTTCCTGACAGACTCCATGGCAGCCTACGTGTGGGTTAATCCTGCCCCCTCATACCTCATAGGACCCTTCTCCCATAAATCTTTGTTCCAGGCCAGAGGCCGTGTTCTTTTTTTGTCCTCCTCCTAGGACCAAGATGAAGTTTTACCTTTTATGAAGTTTTTTCGTGATCTAGGCCTCTGGATCTCTCCTTGTCAGTCAGCTCATTGTGGGTTCAAGTCTCTGCAATTTCTGCTTTCATGGGCGTATCTTGGGCTAGATACCCTCTTACTCACCAGTTATTCAGAGGAGCAATAAGGCTCAGACCTCAGGGAAAGCCGAGATTTTCTAAGCGGGATCTTCCCCTTGTCCTGGATTTCTTCTCAGAAAGAGAGATGGAACACACAGATCAGTTCCTTATTAAAGAACTTTCTCTGAAAGTTCCCTTCCTGGTGGCCATAACATCGGCCAAGAGGGTCTTCAAAATCAGCTCTCTGGGATGCAAGGAGCCATTTCTAACCTTTTTCCCTGATCGCGTAGTTTTGATTACTATGCTGGGTTCAAACCCCAAAGTTTAACAAAAAGTGCACTATGTGTATCATCACAGGGTGATACTGTGGATACACAAGTAACAGTGTGCCAATGTCCCGATATTGTTTGGAAAAAATTAGTAGAAACATGGACTTTATAGGCACAAGTATATTGTACATTAGGTAAAAAAAATAAAGTTTTTAATAGGGTAAAGTTAAAACCATTGCATACAAATACATTAAAAAACATATACTTGAGTGATCTCAAGGACTCTCATAACACTTCTAATACATATATATACCACATGTAACAAACACAAAGGTTTGGAGTGTGCAGAATGATATAAATCCAATGGTTGTTTGGATACCAGCAACTGCCGTGTGTGGTCAAGTGAAGATATAGTAGCCTGGCTACTATATCTTCACTTGACCACACACGGCGGTTGCTCGTTCTTTATCATTTACCACAGCTTTTGTCCACAAAGGTGAGTGGCTATTTTAGCCAAACACTCTCCTCTCTACCATTGGACATCGCTAGTTATTGTTACAAGAATTTATATTGACGTCACTTCACTCCATTCCACCATAGTAGATAAGTATCTACCATTGTGTGTCTATCACCTCTTTTTTAGTGGTGATACTTATTAGCCATATATGGTTTGGACTTCATGCCTGTACTTATGTGCAAGTTCCTGAAGAAGCAAATTAATGTGTGTAACATGTAGAGCGATTTTCTGAGCGACCTCCGAACACGACTCAACCTCTCCACGTATCCAAACAACCATTGGATTTATATCATTCTACCCACTCCAAACCTTTGTGTTTGTTACATGTAGTATAGAGGTGTTATTAGAGTCCTTGAGGTCACTCAGTTATATGATTTTTAAAGTGTTTCCATACAATGGTTTTAACTTTATCCTATTGAAAACATTCATTTTTTTACCTAATATATACGTGTGCCTATAAAGTCCATGTTTCTACTCTAATGTCTTCCATCAAACCCCAAAGTATCATCTGTTTTTAACGATAATCAGGAGATTGCACTTCTGACGTTCAGATCAACCAGAAATTCCAGTGTTCATCCCCTAGATGTCAGGAAAGCCCTTGGACAGTTTCTAGAAGCTATAGCTCTGTTTCGTCAGTCCTACCATCTCTTCATTCTTTTTCTCGTAAAAAAGAACGGTTTGCGTGCCTATTCTATATCTATTGCAGCATGGATTATTTAGGCCATTCAGTGGGCCTACAAAGCTAAGGGCTTGACGCTTCCAGAAGCGGTGACTGCTCACTCGACCAAAAGCGTATTTACATCATGAATGGCTTCACGACACATTGCTCCAGAAGAGATTTGCAAAGTGGCCTCGTGGTCTTCAATTAACATGTTCAAGGCGCACTACTGCGTAGAACTGGCTTCTTTGTCTTCTGTTAATTTTGGTTTACATACAGTATCTTATCTGACAAGGTCAATTAAACCTTTTTTCTGTTGTCCAGCACTTTGCCCATCCGGGTGTGTATGGCTAGTTATTTCCCACACGTAGGCTGCCATGGAGTCTGTCAGGAAAGCTGAAAATGTCCTATCAAATACTTACTGTAATTTTCCCTTTCTGATGGACTCCATGTCAGCAGGAGTTCCCTCCCCGTGGCTGGATTAGGCTAAATGATGGAACATGGCCTCTGGCATGGAACAAAGATTTATAGGAGAAGAGTCCTATAAAGTATGAGGGGGGTTAACCCACGCATAGGCTGCCATGGAGTCCTTCAGGAAAGAAAATTATGGTAAGTATTTTATAGGAAATTTTCTGTTTTCTTGTGTAGCTGTAACCAAAATTACTGCTACTAATCTGAGAACAGCTTCACGTTATAATAGATACATTTTGGAAGTTCTGACATCTTTGAATTTAACTTTTTTGAATTGTGTGTTTAGGCTGGTGATACCCCACTCCATGTTGCTGCAGCTCTGAATCATAGGAAAGTTATCAAAGCGCTTTTGGAAGCTGGAGCTGACGCTGCACTTCTTAATAATGTGAGTGTATATTACTAATTATTAATGTCAGTATATATTACTAATTATATATTTGGGAGTAGTGTTATAGACCTAGTGGTACTCCTCTTATGGTACAGAAGAATAATAGGATTACGTGACATGTAGGCCGTGATTACGTGACATGTAGGAAGGTTATACAAAAGAAACTCCAGTTTGAGACAGCAGATCATTGGGCATTGCTTGGGATTAAATGCTCTTTAATTAATAATTAATCATGGCACAGTACAAACTGTGTTATTCTCAGCACTCTGCTTTTATGATCAGACAGATGTAGAAATGCATAATTACTTGAACAGAGGACTTCATCTGAAGTAACGGTGCTGTCAGGATCTAGACGCATTAATGAGCAAGAATTGCAGTAGATCTGCTTCCTCCGCTGACGTACAGTCTGCAGAGTATCCATGCCTCCTTAGAGAATGACATAATTACAATGAAGGTTGAAAGTGTGAGTCATGGTTGCTGGAGAGGAAAACATTGCAGTGGTGTATGCTGGGGAAACAATGTTCCTGTTTTTATTTCAGTTCCTTATTTATAGAATTTTCTATGAATTTTTTATTTACAGGCAGGCCAGATTGCATTGGACACAGCGAGACACCATAATAATTCAGATGTAGCCCTTCTCCTTACTAAAGCTCCACAGGTAAGTACTGTGTAAATATTAGAAGCAGACTCCAGGCAAATATGAAATACACAAGTTAATGCAGCTCTGTAATCATTAATAAATCATAAGTGTATTTTTAAATGCAAACAGGACTTGAATTTGACCTGGTATTGGCTGCTTAGACACATGCTTTTATGTAGAGAAAGCAGAGTGACAGAGAGATGAGCTCATCATTCTGCTGCTTCTCCATTCATTTTCCAATCACAAGTCGGGGCAGGTCCAAGATGCTCTGAGCTTAGATGAAGTGGGTTGAATGGCACTGGCCAACGGACAGAGGACATTTAGTGGCAGAACAAAACACTAATGGAGGAAATCTCTGGCTTGAAGGTGAATTTTGCTGTAAAAGCTGATTTTGTTATTATTCTGCTTTTACCACTTGCCTTCCATACACAGTACATTTACTATGAGTGGGTGGCAGCTGTAAGCACCGCAACGTACTAGGACATCGTGACGCACTGGAACGCCCCCTGGGGCATGCAGTGGGGTGATCCCGTGACTGCTGTATCCAGTGGACCCAACAGATCACAATGCTCAGTACCAAGCTGCTGTTAGCGGCCAGGGTATCATGTGATCACGAAGACCAATCATAGAAATCACATGAATATATTGTAACCAAAACTGTGATTTTTGTTTTTTGTTTACACTGTTATTGCTCATAACAGTGTCACTGTTATAAGTAACTCATGTGAGTAAAACAAGCCTTTGTGCTTTTTGAGAGGTAGGCAAGGCAGTGGAGAGGGAATGGGAGTGTAAAGGTGAGCTGCTGACAGTTATGGATAGGGGCAAATTCGAGCTGCAATCAGGGAGTGCAAAGGTGAGCTGGGATCAGGGAGTGCATAGGTGAGCTGGGATCAGGGAGTGCAGAGGTGAGCTGGGATCAGGGAGCGCAGAGGTGAGCTGGGATCAGGGAGCGCAGAGGTGAGCTGGGATCAGGGAGCGCAGAGGTGAGCTGGGATCAGGGAGCGCAGAGGTGAGCTGGGATCAGGGATCGCAGAGGTGAGCTGGATCAGGAATCGCAGATGTGAGCTGGATCAGGAATCGCAGATGTGAGCTGAGATCAGGGATCGCAGAGGTGAGCTGGGATAAGGGAGAGCAGAGGTGAGCTGGGATCAGGGAGAGCAGAGGGGACCTGCTGACAGGGAGTGGCGAGGTGACCTGCTGACAGGGAGTGGCGAGGTGAGCTGGGATCAGGGAGTGGCGAGGTGAGCTGGGATCAGGGAGTGGCGAGGTGAGCTGGGATCAGGGAGTGGCGAGGTGAGCTGTGGATGGGGGGGTGCAGAGGTGAGCTGTGGATGGGGGGGTGCAGAGGTGAGCTGTGGATGGGGAGGTGCATAGGTGAGTTGTGGATTTGGGGGTGCAGAGGGGAGTTGTGGATGGGGGTGCAGAGGTGAGCTGCGATCAGGCAGTGCAGAGGTGAGTTTTGGATGGAGGTACAGAGATAAGTTGTGGACGGGGTGCAGAGGTGAGCTGCGACAGTTATGGATAGGAAAAGAGGTAAGCTGTAATCGGGGAGTGCAGAGGTGAGCTCTTCTGGATGGGGGGGGTGGTGTGCAGAGCTGACCTGTGACCAGGCAGTGCAGAGGTGCAAAGGTGAGCTGGGATCAGGGAGTGCATAGGTGAGCTGGGATCAGGGAGCGCAGAGGTGAGCTGGGATCAGGGAGCGCAGAGGTGAGCTGGGATCAGGGAGCGCAGAGGTGAGCTGGGATCAGGGAGCGCAGAGGTGAGGTGGGATCAGGGAGCGCAGAGGTGAGCTGGGATCAGGGATCGAAGAGGTGAGCTGGATCAGGAATCACAGATGTGAGCTGGGATCAGGGATCGCAGAGGTGAGCTGGGATCAGGGAGAGCAGAGGTGAGCTGGGATCAGGGAGCGCAGAGGTGAGCTGGAATCAGGGATCGCAGAGGTGAGCTGGATCAGGAATCGCAGATGTGAGCTGGGATAAGGGAGAGCAGAGGTGAGCTGGGATCAGGGAAAGCAGAGGTGAGCTGGGATCAGGGAGCGCAGAGGTGAGCTGCCGACAGGGAGTGGCGAGGTGAGCTGGGATCAGGGAGTGGCGAGGTGAGCTGGGATCAGGGAGTGGCGAGGTGAGCTGGGATCAGGGAGTGGCGAGGTGAGCTGTGGATGGGGGGGTGCAGAGGTGAGCTGTGGATGGGGGGGTGCAGAGGTGAGCTGTGGATGGGGAGGTGCATAGGTGAGTTGTGGATTTGGGGGTGCAGAGGGGAGTTGTGGATGGGGGTGCAGAGGTGAGCTGCGATCAGGCAGTGCAGATGTGAGTTTTGGATGGGGGTACAGAGATAAGTTGTGGACGGGGTGCAGAGGTGAGCTGCGACAGTTATGGATAGGAAAAGAGGTAAGCTGTCATCGGGGAGTGCAGAGGTGAGCTCTTCTGGATGGGGGGGGGGTGGTGTGCAGAGCTGACCTGTGACCAGGCAGTGCAGAGGTGAGCTGCGATCAGGCAGCGAAGAGGTTAGTTGTGGATGGGGGTACAGAGTTAAGTAGTGGACGGGGCTGCAGAGGTGAGCTGCGACAGTTATGGATAGGAAAAGAGGTGAGCTGCCATCAGGGAGGGCAGACATGAGCTCTGGATGGGGGGGTGCAGAGCTGACCTGCGACCAGGCAGCGCAGAGGTGAGCTTTGGATGGGGGGTGCAGAAGGGACTTTTGGATGGGGTTGCAGAGGTGAGCTGCGATCAGGCAGTGCAGAGGTGAGCTGTAGATGGGGTGCAGAGGTGAGTTGTGGAGGGGGGTGCAAAGGTGTGTTACAGGCAGGGGGTGCAAAGATTAGTTGTGGACAGGGGTGCAGAAGTGATTTGTGGACAATGCCCCTTTAGGACCCCTATGACACACAGCACCACATCGCTGTTCACATCCCATCCACCCGCCACTCAATGGGGGCTGAGGGGATGAGTTCCTGTATTCTGTGACAAAAAAAAAAGCTTGGATCTAAACAAACTGTTATTCTCTGTAAATGCATAATATATTCATATGGTTTTAGAAAAGAATGATAAACATTATATAAATATTCCTCTAGGTTTTGCGTTTTAGCCGTGGCAGAAGTTTACGAAAGAAGAGAGAGAAAATGAAGGAGGAGAGAAGAGCCCAGTCAGTACCAAGAGAGGATATAGCAGAAGCAGACAGTAAAGTATGAATTGCACTGTGATCTTGTTTGACATTTTAATGGTCCCGCAAAGCTTTCAGAAAACAAAGATGAACTTGCCAGTATAACTGTAACTATGTATATCGCTGAGCTGTTAATCATTAAAGAAATGAAAGATTTTTTAAAGTCAAAGAATATGTGATTAGCAAGTTGAAATACCAGAACTGGATATTTTCCTTTTATTCCTATATCTGATTCATATTGTGGCTGATGCTTTAAAACTGTAGAGAAAAAAATGAGCACACAACTGAAGTTGTTGCCAGTAGCAACCTACACCTTTCACTTCATGGAAAATTGAAACACTTTTTTGATTTTGATTGGTCACTTTTGGCAAGCACATTTGGCTCGTTTTCCCTTTTCAGGTTTTAATGAATTAACTGTAGTGTTTAAAAGATCCTAATGTATTCACGTACTGTATATATGAGATATTTATATTCTTTCAGGCCAGCATTTCGGCAGCTGACGAGACTCACAGTAGTGAACAAGCCCCGATAAAGCAGGGGGATGGCAAAGATGAACAGCGGCTTTCTGCAGCAGGAAATAAGCAGAGGAAGGGAAAGAGAGCAAAAACTAAAGAAAAGGTATCAAACATGCTCTATATACCATGCACAATTTGAACAAAGATGCAGCCAGCTACACAGGCTTTATACCAAGAAGCCTCAGTTGTGCATATATTAGAAATGTTGTAATGGGCTCTGCATTGCCACATAGTCGTGATACAGAAGTAATTGATTAATCTCATATTTCCTACACTTTAGATCTAACTAGACATGTGCAGTTCGTTTGTTCCTAATTTAAATTCAGCCAAAATCTTCGTTATTCAGAGATTTAGGAAGGTATCCAAATTTCCAAATTACACTGGTAACGAATTTAAATTAATCCAAAATAAGGAAAAAAAGTTTGGCGAAATTTGAATCAAATTTGAATCAAAAACAAATTTGAAATATAAACATATTGCTAACTATTGCTGATTTCCTTCAAAGAATATGGGGGTTATTTACTAAAGCAAAATCCACTTTGCACTGAAAGTGCACTTGGAAGTAAAGTCGTTGTAGATCCGAGGGGGACATGCAAGGAAAATAAAAAACAGCATTTTAGCTTCCACATGATTGGATGATGAAATCAGCAGAGATTCCCCTCATTTCAGATCTACCCCTTAGATTTAGAGCGACTGCACTTCCAAGTGCACTTCCAGTGCAAAGTGGATTTGCTTTTGTAAATAACCCCCCCTATGTGTATCAGTGTTAGAATAATAGCCGTCTCCTGAAATTCAAATTGCAAAAAGAACAGAATAAAACAGAATAGAATGTAAAAAAATAGAAAAGAAAATAAGGGAATATAATTGAAAAGAATAGAAAAAATTTAATACATTTGAATAGAATAAAATAGAAAGAATAGCATTGTCTTCTTAAGTTCAAATTTGTAAATTAAAAGAATAGAGCAGAATAGAATAGAAAAAGAATAGAATAAAACAAAGCAGACTAGAATAGCATATAAAAGAATAGAATAGAATAAATCCCAGACTCTGAGCTATGGAGATCCAAGGGAGTATTTCACCTATCCCACCTAACCCTTAATAGAAAACTGAAAGTATTTGACAGACTGAGGCCAGAGTAAAGATTATCGACCCGCATGTTTTTCAGATATCTACAAATTTGACATGCTTTCAGAACACAATTCCCAACCTGCACCCCTTAATTGGACATCAACCCCTTTATGGAGGTGATACATAGCTCAGACCCCCAAAAACTGATCTCTATTTTTCATAGCATGTTGCTACTTCCCTCCTCTTCCAGGTCAGCTTATGCATTGAAAGCTAGAAGGGAGGAGGATGTAGGGGCAATGGAAGATGAGGAAAGGAGTGATGCCCCTGACACCTGCAAATTAGTATCTCCCAAACTCTCTGACTGACTTACGCAGATCTATATAATTCACCGATCATACCTTACTTATGGGCCATACACACAATAGGATTTTCGGAAAACAAATGTTGGATGTGAGCTTGTTGTCGGAAAGTCCGAACATGTGTATTCTCCATAGAACATTTGTTGTCGGAATTTCCGCCAACAAGTAAGTTCTCAAATTTTCCAACAAGACTTATTGTCGGAAATTACGAGCGTGTGTACACAATTCCGACGCACAAAAGTCCACGCATGCTCGGAATCAAGCAGAAGAGCCACACTGGCTATTGAACTTAATTTTTCTCGGCTCGTTGTACGTCACCGCATTCTTACGTTCGGAATTTCTGACATTTGTGTGACCATGTGTATGCAAGACAAGTTTGAGCCAACATTCTTCGGAACTTCGGAAAAAAAATCCATGTGAAAATCCTAACGTGTGTACATAGCTTTAGAGTGTCTAGCTATAAGCGCGACCAGCCTGCCAACTGCGCTGTGTGCAACCAGGCAACGGGAAAACCAGGCAACGGGACGGGAACGTTTTATCGCTTACTTTGGAGTTACCCCAAGATCCACGGCTTTTGGACACAGATTGTACAGTTCTCCATGACACAATGGGCTCTCACCTTACCTTGCACTCTAAGCCATGTCTTCTGGGGATATACCCAGAACCAAAAATAAATAGATTTACCAAAATATTTCTGAACGAAACACTCTTTGCTGCAAGAAAAGTCAAAGTAAAGCAGTGGATTAGAGCCACTGCACTCGAGTTTAGTGCTTGGTTGTCCGAAGTAAACAATAGTTTATTGTATAAAAATCTCATCTATACACATAGGGGCTGCTTCAGAAACCCTCGGCTGATGGGACCATCTTACTGCTACTCTATACACCATATGTATTGAGGAAATTAAATATAAGATGTATCACACGTAATCTATTTTATTGTTAGTGTTAACATGTGTCTCAGCATGCAACTTATTGTATATGGGATGTCTGATTTAAATACTTGTTGGTAAAATTGTCATCCACACCTGACATTTCCTTTGAAAAATTATTATATATATATATATATATATATATATATATATATATATATATATATATATATATATATATATATATATATATATATATATATATATATATATATATATATTTGTGGTTTTTTTTTGTGTTCTAATAAAAACCTGTTTGAATTAAAAAAAATATTTCTGCCAAATACTTACTGACAGGATGCTCAACCTTTGGCACATTTTTCTAGTCCATTACTTTCAGGATATAAATAGTAATTGTGTATTACAATTTGTTAAAATATATCATGTTTAGTTTTTTTTTGTTTATTTTTTTGTTTTCATCTTTTTCATTTGTGAATGTAGATCCTCTTTTTCTTCTCTTATCAGGGTTTCAAAAATTTGATTGTTTATTTAACCACTTTGCGTCCGAAACAATTTTACATTTTTATTTAATTATTTATTTCTTTATCAAAAAAGGTAACACATACCTTTTTCGAAGTGTATACCAAACAAGGATGTACAGAGCCATTACGTTTTTCATAGATAATGGGTTCAATCAGTGACAAAGTGAACTATCTGAGAATAAAATATAATAAAATACCAATGAGTGATCTAAATGGGGGGTAAGCACAAGATAGAGAGAGAAAAGGAAAGAGGTATGGAATAAAATGGTCAGGGGAATAGGACAAACCATTTACCTGAAGATAAGGGTGGGAGGCATTACAACATCAAACCCCTTGAATAGCAGGTCGGCTAAGGAGCAGAGTCAAGTATCCTCAAACATGAGGACTTTACCTTTCTCTAAATATGTAAAGTCTAGTGAGTAAAACCAGGTGTTCTTGAGGGGTTTCATGTTTATTTTGGGTGGAGAGAATAAGGTCCTCCATACTACAAACAGGATCAACTTTATTTAACTGAAATGAGACTCTAGGATGATTTTGTATCTCCATTTTAGGGGAATGCATAATTTAACAGAATTCAAGAGATGGCAGAGGATAGATTTTGTAGATTTTTGGGAATTGAGGAGAGAGGCAGTAGATAGAAGGCTGCGTGCAGAAGGTTTTTTACCCAATTTCATAGAACGCATTAAGGTAAAAAAAAAAAAACTCTGCCTTTAGAACTACTTTAATTGGAAGGCTTTGATGGAACCCACCGCGATGGGTAAAGATTGGGCTCTCAGTTTATAAGGCTGCCCTGCGCCTAGAGGTGAACCCCCCTTATTTACTTATTGTGGGGTGCCCCAGTGATTGTAACAATCAGTCATGCTAGCTAGAGGCTGAACACCTGTGTGCGGTGACCACAGGGGGGGGGGGGTTTGGGCTAGCTGTGGGTGTTTGCAAAGAGTACCTTTTTTTCTGATGTCTTGGCTGTTTTTTCTTTTGGATGGTCCACGCAAGAGGGTGTGCCATTGCGCATCTTGGTTCACCATGGCACACATGCGTTTGCCAAAGTGCATGCAAGTGTTTGCGGCTGTTTGGTGACCATGGCGCACGCCGCTTCACCACAGGCATTGTGCTCACATGCAGCCACGCATGCGCCATAGCCTAATCCGCGCTTGAGCTTTAGCCTTCTCTTCCCTGACAGCACAGGAATTTGTGTGTTTACACACACAAATCCCTGTGTTGGCACTCATGCACACAATCGCACGTGGCTGGCAGCAATCAGGCCCCCGACCATGTGTATCGGGTCCACCGCTGTGCAGTGGGTGCACTTTACGCACCCGCCATAATATCCTTACCGGTAATCCTCTTCAGGTCCTGGATGAATTAAGTAATCGCCTCACTAATGTTTATTCTGCTCCCAACCAGTCTTCCACCCAGGGCCTAGACATTTTCTGAACGGCTTGTCTTTACCTTCCCTATCTGAAACTCACATATCCCTAATGGACCGAGATACAGGTCTCTGACGTCTTACAGTGCATCAAAGATCTGAAGGTGGACAAGAGGCCAGGCCCGGGTGACTTTACGGCACTGTACTACAGGAAATTGGCAGATGTCATTGCCCCGTATTTAACGGCTATGCTTAATTCTCTTAAAGATGGTCAATCCTTTACATCAAATCTGCTGACCACCAATATTGTAATGATCCCCAAATTGGACTGGGATCACTCTTCTTGGGCCAATGTCAGGCCAATCTCATTAATTAATATAGATATGGAAATATTGATTTTGGCCAAATGTTTGAATTCTTTTCTCCCACGCTTGATGAAGAAGGACCAGGTTGGGTTTGTCCCACAAAGACAGGCAGGTGACGCTATTAGCTCATAGTAGGTCCTTAGAGACAATGTTCTTATCTCTTGATGTCACAAAGGCCTTTGACACCTTGTCATGACCTTACTTATTGCAGGTGCTTCACCATTAAGGCTTTAGCACCTCCTTCTGAGTTGGGTATCAGCAATCTATGACTCCCCCCAGGCTAAAGTCAAATACTATGGCTTTGAATCGCCTATTTTCCCCATTAACAGAGGAACTGAAAAGGGTGACCACTCTCTTCACTTCTATTTATCCTGGCACTGGAACCCTTGGTGGAGGCAATTCAAACCCATCCAGACATAACAGGGGTAGAAGTAGCGGGTACCACGCACAAAATATCGTTGTTCGCGGACGATATCCTGCTGTCCATAACTTAACCTAGAATCGCCCTCCCTAGCCTTTCTTTCATTCTTGGGCCTATCCGTCAACCCTGCCAAATCTAAAGCTATGTCGATCAACCTTCCACACTCAGAGCTGGCATCCCTACAAACTGCATTCTGCTGTCAGTGGTTGCCTTCTTTGCCCTATCTGGGGATTAGGCTTAAGCATCGTACACATGATTGGATTTTCATCCGGGAATTGTGTGACGACTAACTGTTTGCCTAAAATCCGACCATTAGTACGCTCCATCAGACAATTGTCCAACTTTCCGCTAACAAATGTTGGATGACAGGCTAGTAAAGTTTCAGCAGACAACAGTCTGTTATCAGATTTTCCTATCGTCTGTACACAAGTCCATCACACAAAAGTTTAAAGTACAAACACGCATGCTCAGAATCAATGCTCACCAAACACATTAGCAGAAGGTGCCCAAAGGATGGCGCTCAAGAGCTGAAATTCCTCTTAGTACGTCTAGATTTGTTCCAGTGCTCCTTTCACTCTAGTATGTCTCTGCACCCCCACCCTGCGGACTCCCAACCCCCCTCACCCTCTTTATTCATTTTCTTTTTCTGTTCTACACTCCTACTTTACCACTTCTCCTCTCCTTCTTCCTAGCTTTTTCTTCATATTCTTCTGGCCCACCATGCTCAACCCTGGATGGGATGGTTACATGGTAAAAAAAAACATTATTTTTTGACATTTAGATATACTATTTCTTAAGAAAATATAGGTTCTGTTTATATGTCCTGATAATCGATTCACTTATGACTCTGTAAGACTGCTATTACTTAAACCTGGTGCAGGGTCCTTTTATATCCCAAGGTTTCATAAGGCGATAACTCCTTACCAGTTATACATAATAGCCCTTGGACTTTCAAGGTCCAAATCTCTGCAACTTAGATTATCTTCTTTTGAAGTTTTCTTTATTTTTTCCATCAATGCTACTGTATTGTTATGTTGAACTGAACTTTAATAAAAATCCTTTGCAGAAAGGACATAGAAAGTACATAGAAAGCTCTCCACCATGCTTTTCAGAGGCCTTAACAGGAACAGGAAGTTCCTGTGTTGCATCAGATTAGGCGACCCGTCATATTTTGTAACGCAAGCGACGTTGTCTCACTTCCATATTGGTACATCCCTCACTCGCCCCCACACTAAGCCTACAGTCTGAAGTTGCCAAGCGGACATCTTTTTACACCCACCGAAATCTTGCATTTCATACTTATTTTTACCACTAAACTGAGCTTATATCATGAAAAACATTATTTAGAAGTCCATGACACTGTTTTGATGTTGAATTTTAAAAGCAGCGGTCTTCTGTCAGATTAGCAAACATGAGCTTCTAAAATTCAACATCAAAACAGTGTCACAGACTTCTAAATACTGTTTAGTGGTAAAAATAAGTGTGAAATGCCAAAATTTCGGTGGGTGTAAAAAGATGTCCACTTGGCGACTTCAGACTGTATGTTTTACATGTAAGTGAAGGGAGATGCATATATATATATATTATTCTATATATATATATATATATATATATATATATATTCTCTATATATTCTCTATATATTTATATAATAATTGTGAGTGCTTGAGTGATAGTTATCATCTGTGTGTATATATATTTATATATATATATATATATATATATATATATATATATATATATATATATATATAAAGATATATACAGTATCTGACAAAAGTGAGTACACCCCTCACATTTTTGTAAATATTGTATTATATCTTTTCATATGACAACACTAAAGAAATTACACTTTACTACAATGTAAAGTAGTGAGTGTACAGCTTGTAAAAACAGTGTAAATGTGCTGCTCCCTCAAAATAATTCAGCACACAGCCATTAATGTCTAAATCGCTGGCAACAAAAGTGAGTACACCCTTAAGTGAAAACGTCCAATTTGGGCCCAAAGTGTCAATATTTTGTGTGGCCACCATTATTTTCCAGCACTGCCTTAACCCTCTTGGGTATGGAGTTCCCCAGAGCTTCACAGGTTGCCACTGGAGTCCTCTTCCACTCTTCCATGATGACATCACGGAGTTGGTGGATGTTAGAAACCTTGCGCTCCTCCACCTTTCCTTTGAGGATATCCCACAGATGCTCAATATGGTTTGGTCTGGAGACATGCTTAGCCATTCCATCACCTTTACCCTCAGCTTCTTTAGAAAGGCAGTGGTTCTCTTGGAGGTGTGTTTAGAGTCGTTATCATGTTGGAATACTGCCTTGTGGCCCAGTCTCCGAAGGGAGGGGATCATGCTCTGCTTCAGTATGTCACAGTTCATGTTAGCATTCATGATTCCCTCAATGAACTGTAGCTCCCCAGTGCCAGCAGCACTCGTGCAGCTCCAGACCATGACACTTCCACCACCATTCTTGACTGTAAGCAAGACACACTTGTCTTTGTACTTCTCACCTTGTTGCCGCCACACACTCTTGACACCATCTGAACCAAATAAGTTAATATTGGTCTCAACAGACCATAGGATATGGTTCCAGTAATCCATGTCATTCGTCTGCTTGTCTTCAGCATTTGATGCAGTGTGCAGCGTATGGCCTGAGCACTGACAGGCCAACCCCCCACCCCTTCAACCTCTGCAGCAATGCTGGCAGCACTCATACATCTATTTCCCAAAGACAACCTCTGGATATGACGCTGAGCATGTGCACTGAACTTCTTTGGTCGACCATGGGGAGGCCTGTTCTGAGTAGAACCTGCCCTGTTAAACCGCTGTATGGTCTTGGCCACCATGCTGCAGCTCAGTTTCAGGATCTTGGCAGTCTTCTTATAGCCCAGGCCATCTTTACATAGAGCAACAATAATTTTTTCAGATCCTCCAAGTTTTTTGCCATGAGGTGTCATGTTGAACTTTCAGTGACCAGTATGAGGGAGTGAGAGCGATAACACCAAATTGAACACATCTGCTCCCCATTCACACCTGAGACCTTGTAACACTAATGAGTCACATGACACCAGGAAGGGAAAATGGCTAATTGGGCCCAATTTGAACATTTTCACTTAGGGGTGTACTCACTTGTGTTGCCCGCGGTTTAGACATTAATGGCTGTGTGTTGAGTTATTTTGAGGGAACAGCAAATTTACACTGTTATACAAGCTGTACACTCATTACTTTACATTGTAGTAAAGTGTAATTTCTTTAGTGTTGTCACATGAAAAGATATAATAAAATATTTACAAAAATATGAGGGGTGTACTCACTTTTGTGAGATACTGTATGTATTTGTGTGTATAAATATATATATATATATATATGCAGTGCAGCTTCAGGAGGGGCAGGGATATAACAGCTAATATCCCCATTCCTCTTAATTGGCTACTGAAATTCTCTCTACCACATTACCCTTTGGCAGGTACAATGGACTGGACTTGGCAAAAAAAAAAATATATATATATATACTGTATATAAAAGTTTAAACACAGGCACCCTTTTATGGAGTGCACCTATAGACAGATGCATACTGTGTCAAGTCTGATGCTGTTTTGCATATATCAGCCAGAATTATATCCGTCTGTTTATAGTCAAGCTTAACATGGGCCCATCAGCCCACTTTGAGCAGTTGGAATAAAGTAAAAGTGTAGTGGATATTGGGCTGAAGAAGCAGCTGCTGTGGGCCCCTGGATATACTTGGGCCATGGGCAGACCAGCCTTGTGTGTGAAGAGCTAATAATTAGTTAGCTGGGAGCATGGAACAATATAAGTTTAAGGGAAAAAATGAGGAACAATTTTATTTAAGCATTGGTGCTCAAACCCAAACGAAACCATCTAGCCAGGGCAGTGAATGCAAAATATAACTAGTACAGGGAGCATATTTGTGGAAGCAAAAAAAAAAAAAAAAAGCTTTAAAGCATAAACATTACAAATGCGCATACAAACACAAAAAAGCAACGTTTCAGGTCACACGGATCCTTCCTCAGGCTGGGAGCATATGTATGAAACTTGATATTCCATGTGGGATCTGTGGTCATGAGGATAAAGATGGATTCAGCAATAAGTGGACGAGGCTATAAATGATATATGACTGATGCGAGTGTTCAAGTTCCCAAATTAATTATACGGCGCGGGAGAGTCAGGTAAGCCACATTATTGGAGGGTGTAGTAATGAAAGATTTAATGACCATATAATTGTGTATTCAAATATTGACTCTACTTTCTTAATTAAAAAAACAGAACTGCTGAGCATGAACATCTTGTTGGACTAGTAGATGATGCTACCAATGAATCATCAGGTCAAAAGCAAATGCCCATCTACAACAAAGGTAAAATATGTTTTCTTTGTCAATACCAAATAATACGTATAATCCTACTACAAAAAAACATTATTATACCTGCTGAATGAGAATGACGGTGAATAGAGCTCTCTATTTGTGCATGTTTGGATATAAACTTAAGGGTCTTTTCTATATTGTTCATAGTAAGAATTAAAGAAATCTCATTGGAAATATCTGTGGAAACCAGGGCCGGATTCCCCACAAGGTCACCAAGGCCATGGCTTTGGGGTAGCAGGGAGCAGAGGGGCGACACAGCTTGTCAGTCTATTAAATAGATTCCACCAAATCTCCATCACCTCTGCAATTATTAGAGATCCAAATTCCGCAGGTACAGCACTGTTAGCGAGAGGGACAGTGTTGCCCCTTCACTCCCTGCTCTAATACTGCATGAAAACATCAGCCAACAGTGCCACCTCCCACTCAACGCTTCAACACTACAAAGAAACAGCCGCTCTAACTCTGCTCGTAAACATCAGCTGACTTCCATCCCTACACTCCCCGCTTCAGCACTGCAAGGAAACATCAGCTGACAGTGCCCCCCTCCTCTTTCCACTCCAATGCTGCATGGAGACATCAGCATCCTCAAAGCCCCCAATCACCATGGAGGTAATAGAGATTCAGTGGGATACACCCAAAAGACCAAAGCTGTCAGTAAGCAAGTGGCTGCCAATCAAATACATCCATGACTATCACCTGCAGTGATTAAAGGCCTCAACGCTGCCTACAAAAGATGCTGATGCCTCCATGCAGCGCCAAATCAAGGAGCAGAGAGGTGGCACCTCTGGACAACATTTCCCCCATGACAGCACCAAGATCCTAACTATTGCACATTTGGTGGGTAGGGGGAGTGCTGAGGAATCTGGCCTTGGGGCAGCAGACAAATTAAATACGGCCCTGGTGGAAACCTTGCTGTATCCTATATAGACGACTACTGACAGTTAAAATGCAAGTTAATTAATGAACTTGTGGCAAGTTTTAAAGGAAAATGCATTTCTTTTAAACATGATTGTACCAATATGGAGCAAGTCTTTATTCTGCGAGTTTTTTCATTCAAATCTTTATAATGTTTTTAAATGTTTTCACCGTGGCAAGTCATTATTAATAATGGGAAACTGTATTGCCTTTTTTACCTACCAAGGCACTCAGATCTTTACATTTAGGCCGACAGGCCCTCCCAAAGCAAAGTTAGATATTACAAACATTTTGCATCATTTCTCATATCAGTTTTTAAAGAAGTGATATTCAGCTAGTATCAGTATTTGTGGATTTTGTTAATGCTATTTGTATGCTCTTAAATACACTTAAATTTCACTGTGGTTTGTTTTATAGAAAGGAGTGACAGTGTTGGCAGTTCTGCTATAGTTAAAGATGATGACCATCAAGAGGTAGAAGCAGTGAATGGCAGCAACATGGCTGGAGTCCATCTTCATGCAGATAATGCACTCTGTGATGAAGAGCAAGATTGAACTACAGCGGAGGACACTGATGTTAATAATAGTGCAACGACTGTCAGCAAAAACAATAATACCTGCATATTTGCTTTATGCATGACAACAGAAAATGCAAATGAGGACAGTACTGTCAACCAGAATGATCACGTGATGCAAGAGAAAGGTGCACTTAATGTAAACTCCTCAGCAGAAACATGGCTTAACATTTTCTACTGTTGAAGACATAGAAACACTGATAAATACATTAAATGGAAGAAACATTGTCCCTGCTTTCAAGTTCCTGTTAAAAAAAGTCTTTAAAAAAACAAGACATTGAAACACACTATTTCTGTGCCGACTGCTTTACCTACATTGGTAAAACTGATTCAGACATGTGCAGCTGCAGTTATTGTGGTTCCATGTACAGCTGCAATTATAACAAACTAAATGAAGTCTATTTTATGTACACGCCAATTAAGACACACTTTCAGACCATGTTAGAGAACACTGATTTGTACGATAATATCTGTGCAAGCTGTGAACCCAATAGCAATGGTTTCATAAAGGACATAACAGACGGTAAATACCGCTCTATTACAGAAAACATCCAAGGTAGTTTTCTAACACTTTCATTCAACCGTGATGGTGTCCCAGTTTTCAAGTCATTTAAGTCCAGTATGTGACCTACTTTGTGTGTCATTAATGAAGTACCCCTGTCAGTCCATAAAACTAATGTTTTAATGGCTTCGTTGTGGTTTGGTCGGTCTGATAAGCCACCAATGAGTGTTATCCTCACAGCATTTGTCAATGAAATAAAAGCCTTATCAAGATATGTATTTCATTGGAAATATAATGGTGCAACCGTGTTAATGAAGGTGTTTGCACTATTGTTCACATCTGATGCCGTAAGTACTGTGGATTTAGCCAGTGCACAACAAATGTTGGAAAAGTTTGTTTCTGATGTGGAAACACTCTTTGGCAGCTGTCATTAAATGACAGTCGAACACGGACCGGCGACTCTCCTGTCCAGACCATCAGGCTGCCAGTGTACAGTGCCACATCCATTCTCCACAGTCATTGGTTGCTGGGACCGTGAACATCCTTGCAACCAATGACGTCGCGTGTGTACCCCGGCTGTTTACTCTTTTGCGGCTCCCGGCCGGGCCGCGAGGTGAGACGTGATGTCCCTTGCGAGTCCCCGCCCCCTACTGCTCATCTCGTGTCGCGACTTCCTGCTCTCACTCAGCTGGCTAGGAGGTACGATGTTATATGCGTGTCCTGCACCCTTCAGCAGGACTCCCGGGGCAGCTCTCACCCCCTGCAGGTTGTTACCTCTGCTGGCTCCCGCTCCCTGCCTGCCTCAAGGTATGTGGGGTGTTTACAGGGGCACAATGATAGGCACATTTTCTCTTAAGGGGCACACTGGTGGGCATATTTAATGTAAGGTTTTCTCTGATAGGCACAACAATATGTGCCCATAAGAGTGCCTCTTAACATAAAATATGCCCATCAGAGTGCCTCTTAACATAAAATATGCCCATCACATTGAACATTAACATAAAATAAGGGGTACTCTAATGGGCATATTTTATGTTAAGGGGCACTCTGATGGGCACATTTTCTGTTAAGGGGTATGCTGATGGGCACATTTTATGTTACGGGGCACTCTGATGGGCATGTGTTATGTTAAGGGGCACCCTGATGGGGACATTTTGTTGTGCCCATCAACGTGCCCTTTAACATAAAATGTGTCCTCCAGAGTGCCCCTTAACATAAAATGTGCCCATCAGCATGCTGCTTATTTTATGTTAATGTTCACTCTGATGGGCACATTTTATGTCAAGGGGCATGCTGATGGGCACATTTTATGTCAAGGGGCATGAGGAAGGGCACAACAAAATGTGCCCATCAGCACATAAATGTAACCATCAGAGTGCCCCTTAACATAAAATAAGGGGCATGCTGTTGGGCAAATTTTATGTTAAAGGGACACGCTGATAGGCACATATGTTAGTGGGGGTACACCGATGGGAACATATTATGTAAGGGGGCACTCTGATTGGGACACCTGATGTGATGGGGACACCTGATGTAGGGGGCACTCTGATAGGAACACCTGATGTAAAGTGGCACTGTGATGGGGACACCTGATGTAAGATGGCACTTTGATGGGGACATCTCATGTAAAGGGGCACTCTGATAGGAACACGTTATTTAAGGGGCACTCTGATGGGGACACCTGATGTAAAGGGGCAGTCTGATGGGCACACCTAATGTAAAGGAGCACACCTGATATGATGGGGACATCTGATGTAAAGGGGCACTCTGGTGACGGCACTTAATGTAAAGGGGCACACTGATGGGAAACACCAGATGTAAGGGGGCCTTCTGATGAAGAAACCTGATGTAAAGGGGCACTTTGACAGGAATACCTGATGTAAGGGGGCACTCTGACAGGGACACCTGATATAAGGGAGTACTCTGATGGTGGCAATTGATTTATGGGGGTAGTCTGATGGGGACACTGTGGTAGGGGCACTTGATGTAAGAGGGATGTAAGAGGGAACATTATTGGGGACATTTACAGAGTATTACCAGGGTGTGTGGAGCAGTGGTCCTCAACCCTCTAGTGCCGTGTCCCCTTGATAAAATTTCCCAAGTTGTGGGGACCCCTAATAGTAAAATTATTTTTGTAGCGTGGGTTGTCAGCACCCAAGGCAAGACTAGTAATTTGCACCCCTAACCCACGGACATTTAGAGCTCCCTGGGTCCTTTCCACTTGTACAGTATTGAAATCCCTTATGGTACATTTTAGGATGTACCACTTTCTTTTTGTTCTCCTTTCTTTCCCTTTTATCTCTCTCTATCCTAGTTTGTTGTTTCCCCATCCCTCTCTCTAGCCGTGTTTCTTCTACTTTCTCTTATTCTTTCTCTCCCTTTTTCTTTGTTCCTCCCTTTCTTTTCCTCTCCCTTCCACCATGTATTCTCTATTTTTATTCCTTCTCTTACTCCTTGGTGGGGGGGGGGGGGGTGGAACATCCCAGGATTTGGTGACCCCTGGCAAATCATCATTCGACCCCCAGGTTGAGCACCAGTGGTGTGGCGGAAACAGTAAGAAAATCGCGGCTTGCACCAAAAAAAGTAAAAAAGACGTGTACAATCTTTCATGGCCCAGACTTGTGATTCAGACCTGGGCCGGAATTTTTTTTTTGTGACCGGACCTCCTTGAATTTGAATTCACTACCCCTGCTCTATGGGCTTGAGCATGTTACTTTCAACATACACTCTTATGTTCGTATTAATTAGAGTGTGACAAATTGGGGTCCACTATGGGCACAGTCTGCACTTCAGTTTCAAGCATTCAGTGGTGTACTGTTACGATTGATAAAAAGCTCAAATGCTGTTGTCATGCAGATATGCAATCAATTCATATCTGAAAATCAGAAATATGCCTCTTTATGAGAAAGAAATCATGCATAGTGCTATCAAACCCATTAAAAAATTGTATGCAACAGCAAAGAAGAAGTGCGTTACTTGGAAGATTCAGTCCAGGCTCTTGGTCCTTATTGCTTTGCACAGTGTTTTAGAAATTGTTAAACAAAATATGATCGCAAGATATTACAATCGTGTGGCAGTAAACAAAATAATTTTCTATGCAAGCTCAAAAAAGTGAATAACTTTGTGGAACAGTTCCACTGCAATTTTAAATAATGGACATTTCTTTACTGTTGAATCTTATCTTGTGCTTGATAATTCCAGTACTTGTTTTGCAATTGGCAGGTTTCTGTCAGTTGCTCGTGATCGTGCTGCTATTTGCAGGGATTGAGAAGTCAAACTGGGGCATTTAGTTTTCATCAATATAGTTCCTGACCATTTTGTGGCAATACCAGCTTCATCCCTCAAGAATAAATGTGTGTTTATTAAAACAACAAATGCGCACTACGCTGTAGTGGGCTTGCCAACAAATCTGTATGACTGTAATGGATGATGTCCAAATATGAGAGAAGAACCCCACTCCGGAGTGTGGCTCTTCTCTTATATATGGAATTATTGCATGTCAGGCTAGCTGGCACCTAGTAAACAGAAAAGATCCTAGGACTGTGAAGGTTCTCAGTCATCCAGGTCATGGTATATCTGTTAAAAAATAAATCAAGGCAATTGTACTTGCTGTATTTTTCTTGAAGACATTTTTTTGGACATCCAACAAGCTTTCTCAATTCAGAATGACTTGTACAGAAATTCTCTGAGAATGGAAAGTAGATGTGAGCGGTGTATTTTCTTTGTATTAAATGGATGATGTGTTTGAAATCTTATAAAAATAAAATATTTTATTTGAATCTTTTGGTTTTGATTATTTTTAAGTTTTAAAAGAGTAAAACAAACTGTATTAAAATGGGAGTGGGTCTCTTATAAATGTATTCAGGATGTTATCTATGTTATAGGTTTTTTGTTTTTTTACAGCGCTTTCCAAGTAAATTTTACCAAAAATTATTAAACATGTACGCTGAAATGCCTTTATTAGATGTTAAAAAATATCTGAAAGATATATTTAAAAATATATATATATTCCAGTATATTTCTTTGGAAATTACATTTTTGGAATGCATTTACAAATATATTTAAATATATATGTTGAAATACCTTTTTTATTTATTAAAATGTCTAAAAAAAATTTTTTTAAATACATTTTAAAATATATGTCTTTGAAAATACATTTAATCTACATTTTTGGAATGCATGTACATATATATTAAAATATACAGTGGTGTGAAAAAGTGTTTGCCCCCTTCCTCATTTCCTGTTCCTTTGCATGTTTGTCACACTTAAGTGTTTCGGAACATCAAACCAATTTAAACAATAGTCAAGGACAACACAAGTAAACACAAAATGCAATTTGTAAATGAAGGTGTTTATTATTAAAGGTGAAAAAAAATCCAAACCGTCATGGCCCTGTGTGAAAAAGTGATTGCCCCCCTTGTTAAAACATACTATAACTGTGGTTGTCCACACCTGAGTTCAATTTCTCTAGCCACACTCAGGCCTGATTATTGCCACACCTGTTCACAATCAAGGCATTACTTAAATAGGAGCTGCTTGACACAGTAAGGTCCACCAGAAGATCCTTAAAAGCTACACATCATGCCGAGACCCAAAGAAATTCAGGAACAATTGAGAAAGAAAGTAATTGAGATCTATCAGTCTGGAAAGGGTTATAAAGCCATTTCCAAAGCTTTGGGAATCCAGCGAACCACAGTGAGAGCCATTATCCACAAATGGCGAAGACATGGAACAGTGGTGAACCTTCCCAGGAGTGGCCGGCCGCCCAAAATTACCCCAAGAGCGCAGCGACGACTCATCCAAGAGGTCACAAAAGACCCCACAACAACGTCCAAGGAACTGCAGGCCTCACTTGCCTCAGTTAAGGTCAGCGTTCATGCCTCCACCATCAGGAAAAGACTGGGCAAAAATGGCCTGCATGGCAGAGTTCCAAGGAGAAAACCACTGCTGAGCAAAAAGAACATCAAAGCTCGTCTCAATTTCTCCACAACACATCTTGATGATCCCCAAGACTTTTGGGACAACATTCTGTGGACCGATGAGACAAAAGTGGAACTCTTTGGAAGGTGTGTGTCCAAGTATATCTGGCGTATAAGGAACACTGCATTTCATAAAAAGAACATTATACCAACAGTAAAATATGGTGGTGGTAGTGTGATGGTCTGGGGCTGTTTTGCTGCTTCAGGACCTGGAAGACTTGCCGTGATAAAAGGAACAATGAATTCTGCTGTCTACCAAGAGATCCTGAAGGAGAATGTCCGACCATCTGTTCGTGTACTCAAGCTGAAACGAACTTGGGTTCTGCAGCAGGACAATGATCCTAAACACACCAGCAAGTCCACCACCGAATGGCTGAAGAAAAACAAAATGAAGACTTTGGAGTGGCCTAGCCAAAGTCCTGACCTGAATCCTATTGAGATGTTGTGGTATGACCTTAAAAAGGCCGTTCATGCTCGAAAACCCTCTAATGTAACTGAATTAGGACAATTCTGCAAAGATGAGTGGGCCAAAATTCCTCCAGGGCGCTTTAAAAGCCTCATTGCACGTTATCGCAAACGCTTGGTTGCAGTTGTTGCTGCTAAGGGTGGCCCAACCAGTTATTAGGTTTAGGGGGCAATCAATTTTTCACACAGTATATTTAAAATTATATGTTTAAATCTATTTTTTTAGATGTTCAAAAATATCTGGAAAATATATTTAAAAATATATATTTTTAAATATATGCCTTTGAAAGATATATTTTATTTCTAAATATATTGGAAATATCTTTGTCTTCCATATGGAAAGTTAATCCCCTGCAATGGTTTACAGCAAAGAAGAAACATGGCTTGATACTAAAGGAGTAGAAGCTGTTCATTTACTTTATTCAAAACACCTAAAATGAACACAGACTACACAAAAACAATTATCCAATAGTTAATAATGTGGTTAGTCACATTCTACCCTCCCCCCACCCCCTCAAGAAGGGGCACAGGTGGGCCAAATCTAAATGATATAAACATAGATATATGAATAGCCCACATATTTTGCTCAAATGGAAGGCAGGATAGGATGAATCTGTAAAGAAAATTACTTAAGATTGGGGCCCCAAATGATATAAAATAAACCCCCAGAAGGGGATATTAAAGGCTAGGCTCAGAGACCAAAATCAAGGGACGTTTTTCAAACAAAGAGACGAGAAGAGTTCCCCAATTTTACTTAGTTCACTAAAAAATACACAAGAAATATAAACTCTTGGTCAAATCATAGACTAAAAAAGTTATTTAGAAACCATTTAAAGAAAAAGGAATACAAGACATTCTTACCATCATCATGTCCTCACGTAGTTAGTGATTATATGTGTGGTCATGCGGACATGAAAGGGAAAGAATTAAATCACCAACTGTGTCCCCACCCTTTATATTCTCTGTGTCCCCCCAAGAACCGCCCCCTCCACCGTTGGAGTAGTGAGAAAATCCTGCCAATATGTCAGCCAGGACAAAACTACCAGGGGGGAGGTTCTCTCCTCACAAGTGCGGGGTAAGTGGCAAGACACTGCTGCCATCCGCCATATGGAAGGGACCGAACCTGAAGCCACATCACCAGAAGATAGAACCCCATCTGTGCTTCACAGAGCAGCGAAATCGAAGGCCAGAAGCACAAGCAAAACCCATATCCAGGTATCCAGGCCAGGGCAAACCTGTGAGTAGCCATACAAGTGGGGACAAAGGTTGGGCAAGGAAAAACAACCAGACCCAACCATCAATCTCCCACATATACCCACTAAGGATGAGCCGAACACCCCCCTGTTCGGTTCGCACCAGAACCTGCGAACAGACCTAAACTTTGTGTGAACTTTAGAACCCTATTAAAGTCTATGGGACTTGAACGTTCACAATCTAAAGTGCTAATTTTAAAGGCTAATATGCAAGTTACTGTCCTATAAAGTGTTTGGGGACCCGGGTCCTGCCCCAGGGGACATGGATCAATGCAAAAAAAAGTTTTAAAAACGGCCATTTTTTCAGGAGCAGTGATTTTATTAATGATTAAAGTGAAACAATAAAAGTGTAATATTCCTTTAAATTTCGTACCTGGGGGGTGTCTATAGTATGCCTGTGAACGGGCGCATGTTTCCCGTGCTTAGAACTGTCCCTGCACAAAGTGTCATTTCGCAAGGAAAAAAAGTCTTTTAAAATCACTTTCCATTATCGGCTCCCGTAATACAGAGAACACTCAATGAGTGTTCTCTGTATTAGCCGACAATTCATTCATTGATTAAAAAAAAGCGTGGGGGTTCCCCTAAATTCAATTACCAGGCCCTTCAGGTCTGGTATGGATATTAAGGGGAACCCCGCATCAAATAAAAAAAAAATTGACGTGGGGTCCCCCTAAAAATCCATACCAGACCCTTTATCCGAGCACGCAACCTGGCAGGCCGCAGGAAAAGAGGGGGGACGAGAGAGCGCCCCCCCCCTCCTTAACTGTACCAGGCCACATGCCCTTAACATTTGGAGGATGCTTTGTGGGTCTGTGACCCCTCAAAGCACCATGTCCCCATGTTGATGTGGAGAAGGGCCTCATCCCCACAACCCTCGCCGGTGGTTGTGGGGGTCTGCGGGCGGGGGGCTTATCAGAATCTGGAAGCCCCCTTTAACAAGGGGACCCCCAGATCCCGGCCCCCCTGTTTGAAATGGTAAGGGGGTACAAAAGTACCCCTACCATTTCACAAAGAAAGTGTAAAAATGGTTAAATAAGACAAACACACCTTTGAAAAATTCCTTTATTAAAAATAAAAAAAATAAAAAAATGATTCCAGCGGTGGTAATCCACTCTTGCTATCCACTGACGGATGATCATCTCTCCGGGGTCCAGCGATGGCTGATCTGATCCAGCGACAGGTGATTTTCAGTCCAGCGCTGTCCAAACATCCGTCTTCTGTCTCCACTGCGGAGACACTGCGGGGATTCCAGCGCTGACGTTTCTTATATTAGGAGGGCGGGGCCACCTTTCACCTGACCCCGCCCCCTCTGACGCTGATGAGGGAAGCCATGGGGTTCCCCAGTGAGGTATGGGTGACCCCGCCGCCCTCTGATGTAACACAGGTGCGTTACATAAGAGGGGGGCGGGGTCACTTATATATCACTGGGGAACCCCAGGGCTTCCCTGATTATTAAATTACCAAAAGTATTGGGACACCTGCCTTTATACGCACATTGGCTTCCCAATCTTAGTCTGTAGGGTTCAAGATTGAGTTGGCCCACCCTTTGCAGCTATAACAGATTCAACTCTTCTGGGGAGGCTGTCCACATAGTTTAGGAGTATTTCTATGGGAATGTTTGACCATTCTTCCAGAAGCGCATTTGTGAGGTCCACTAATATGGATGAGAAGGCCTGTCTTGCAGTCTCCGCTCTAATTCATCCCAGAGGTGTTCTTTTGGGTTGAGGTCAGGACTCTGAGCAGGCCAGTCAAGTTCCTCCACCCCAAACTCATCCATTTATGGACCTTGATTGTGCACTGGTGACTCAGTCATGTTGGAACAGGAAGGGGCCATCCCCAAACTGTTTCCACAATGTTGGGAGCATGAAATTGTCCAAAAATGTCTTGGTATGCTGACGCCTTAAGAGGGGCCAAGCCCGACCCCTGAATAACAACCCCACACCATAAATATCCCCTCCACCAAATGATTTGGACTAGTGCACAAAGCTTTACTTAATACTTTTGGTAAAGTAGTGTATACAGTATGATGAGGATTCAACAAAGGCCAGGTACCCTATAGAGAATATAAGAAAAAACCTAGGAAATTCCAAATTCAAAAAAATACATAAGTTGAACTATTTACTAAGTTGGTAGTGAGGGATGCGAAATCTAATTTCATGAAAAAAGGCCAGCTTTGTCAAGAAGTCAGTTACAGGCACTGCAATCACTTTTGAAATATAAAAATCTAGTCATTGAACCATCCGATAAGGGGGGTAATATTGTCGTTATCACACAGGATCAATATGTAGGGATGTGTAAAAGAATTTAGAAAAATACCACTTGGTACCACCTACTATTTCTAATTTTCAACACTCATTTTTTGAGATTATAAATACAGCATATAAGGAGCGACTAATTAGCAAGGACGCAAGATTTTTTGCAGGTTAAACATCCTATAACCCTTACATTTTATGCCTTTCATAAGACCCATAAGAAAAAACAAACCTCCGGTTAGACCAATCATATCTGGTATACAAACTTTGACTCATATAGCGCGTAAACTAATTTTTTGCACCCCCATGTGGAGAGTTTACTTTCATATTTGAAGGACATAATCTACTTATTAACAATTCTTGACAATTTTCTTAGATTAACATTGAGATAGTTGATTCTAATAACAGTGGTGTTGCTAGGGGGGTGCGGTCCGCACCAGGGTGCCACCCACTACAGGGGTGACACCATCTCGAGGGTGACAGAAGCCCTGGCTTCATTTTGCGTTTTTTTTTTCAGCCTGAAAACCCTCTTTCAGTGTGGGGGATATGTACTTAGAGAGAACTATATTTGGTTGAAGGGAGGGCTGTACTGATGGAGGGGGGGTCTATACTTAGTGGAGGGGGGTCTACTGTAGGAAGGGGGTCTGTACTAAGGGGCGACTATAGTTGGTGGAGGGGGGTGACACCATGTTTTACCGCACCGGGTGACACCAACCCTAGTGATGCCACTGTCTAATAAATCAACTATTGTTTTTAGATTTACCATTGCTGTTTTTAGATGGACTTTAATCTATCATCAAAGTTTATATCAAAGCATATTCTCAGTCCTGAAAAAGCGGGATTACCACGAAACACATAGACTGAACACAATACAGCATGTTGAGATACTTTTTGCTTTCAAACGCATTTTGATTGCAGTTAACAAGAAGACCCTTCTTATTGCTTAACCAATTGCTTACCGGGCACTTTCACTCCCTTCCTGCCCAGGTCAATTTTCAGCTTTCAGCAATGTTGCAATTTGAATGACAATTGCTTGGTCATGCTACACTGTACCCAATCGAAAATTTTATAATTTTTTTCACACAAACAGAGCTTTCTTTTTGTGTGGTGTTTAATCACCACGGGCTTTATTTTTTGCTAAACAAACAAAAATAAGACCAAAAATTTTGAAGAAAAAAAAAAAAACGTTTTAAAAGGTTGGTTATAAAATTTTGCAAACAGGTCATTTTTCTCCTTCATTGATGTGCGCTGATGAGTCTGCACTGATGAGCACTGATAAGTCAGCACTGATAAGGCAGCACTGAAAGGTGGCACTGATGAGGCTGCACTGATCAGGAGGAACTGATGAGGCTGCACTGATCAGGAGGAACTGATGGACACTAATGGGTGGCACTGATAGGCAGCACTGAAGGGCATCGATCAGAAAGGAAAAAATACCCTTCATATGTCAAATACAATGCAAAAATGAAAATGATACAACGCACAATAAAAATTGCATTACATTAGTATACTACCATGCACACAAACCTGCACAGTTTTTTACATTCTCTGCATCCTAGAAAATATCTTGTGAGGTAACTTCCTGTTTTCTTGTTCTCTCAGATTTCAGCTCTTTCAGATCCAACTTCACCTGCCGATCAGCAATTGTTCTGTAGTGGGCAGCAAACAGGACACAACCACAGGAGAAAGAGCAAACACAGAGTCCCATCTCCACCATTTCTTCCTCATGAAGCTCGGGCATACCAGCTATACACACTGTACAGGGGAAAGGATGGCAAAGTTATGCAAGTAATGTCATAAAGTCATGAATACTACATGTACAAGATGAATAAATGGCATTAAAACAAAAATACAGCTCAGGACACAGTAAAAATTGTTGTACTTAATTTCTTCAAACAGTTTGTCCAATTTTGAGGCAGCTGTTCCAATTGTTCATATACTGTAAAATAAATTCATCTTTTTTGTTAGCTCTGTCAGGTGACACATAGAGCAGTGGTAATGTCCAAAGTGCAGTTAGGCCTTGTTCACACAAGTGTACTACAGTGTACACCTATGCGAGGGCATAAACTGAACAGGCACAGATGTAAAAAACTCTCCCATTCAGCTCTGACTCGACTGCTGATCCCCTGCTAAATAGAGTGGAATAGCTATGTTAAACAGCCCTTAGGTCAATTTCACATGGGCATACTTATGCATACACCTGTGTGAGGACCGTGGCACCCGTGTGCAGGCAATCCCATTCCTGTCAACTGGGCCGCAGCTGTGTCCCAATTTTAAACCCCCGTGGGAACGTACACTGTGTTCAGGGACCCACACAGATGTCAAATTAGGAGCAGTGGCTTTGTCTGAGTAGCCACTGCATCCCAGTTGACATAAATGGGACTGGCTGCACATGGATGCACAGAACACCTGTGGATCCTGTGCAGGAAAAACACAAACCTCACACGGGTATATGTTTAAACTGGGAGTAAACTTCCATGCATAATTTTTACCTATAGCTAAGCCTATAATAAGGCTTTCCTATGGACACTGTAAATATCTCCTAAACGTGCATCGCATACTAACACATTATGACATTGCCTTGCATATTGCAAAAAAAACCCAAAAAACTGCAGTTTACTACAGCTTTAAGTATGCCCTTGTAAACGAGGCCTAACTTTGATAACAAAGCTATATACAGAGAACATACAAAGAGCCCAATAGAAAGAACACATGTGCTCTTGATCTGAAAACATCTGGTAAGAATGTATTAAAATGTTTGATTGTATGTTCTCTGTAGGCTCCCATCAATGGTTGTCGCTGTGAACCACTCATAAGTAAGCTGGAGAACCAACTGGAAGCCACCAAGGAGGAAATAAAAGCTGAGATTGGCACTGTGCAAGATCAAATGAATGCGAAACTGGGGCAGATGGACAGTAAAACCCAGCACCAGGTGCGATGCTCTTCACTGCTGTGCTGATGTACCCAATCCTAAGGATTTAATAAACATTTGTGAAACCTAGTCAGCTTGTAATAAGTATTTGGTATTGATTGTGTTAGCAGTTTTTGAATACCAAAATAGTTTAGCGTATGCCAAGTCTGAGCAAATTCCTCTAGTACACAATATCTCACTCCCTTTGTTATTGATCTGTGTGCAGCTGCGGGTCTTGGACAAGTTAATGATGGAGCGGATGTCTGCAGAGAGGGTGGAATGTATCTGCCGCCTCCAGCAACAGTCTGAAGTGCAGAAAAATGAAGCTGATAAACGCCAGGTATAAAAGTCTTATAGCTATTTGACACTTTTCAGTTGTTATAGTGCCATAAAATGTGTAAGTAGATGCTGAATACAAGCAAAAGTGCTATAATTTATTCATAGATATATTTATCCTTACCTCAAACTACATGATCTGGGGATCTCTATGCCTCTCATGTGAAGTATGACGCCTGAGCTGGAGGCTTTTTGGGACTCTGTCTCCTTTTCTATCTTAGAGCCCTCCATACATGAAAAGCTTGACTCTACTAATTCACTGGAGGAAGTTCAGGAAGCCATAGGGTAGTTGCAGGGCCGATGGTCTATCCACCGAGTTTTATTCTCTGCATGCTGAACTTTTGGCCCCCAGGCTTTCATACCCGTTTTCTCAGTATCTCTCATTGGACTCTTTCACCAGTTTCTATGGCAGAGGCAATTATTGTGTTGGTGCCCAAACCAGGGAAAGACCCTCAGGAGTGTGCCTCCTACAGGGATCTTTTCTTGCTAAATGTGGATGCAAAGATACTCGCAACAATTTTAGCTACTCAATTCTCTACGGTGTTGGATGATCTGAGCCAAGTGGATCAAACAGGTTTTATGCCTGGGAAGGGCATTAATATTATCAATATTAGATGCCTCTTTCTAAATCTATCTGTCCCTCGTGATAATATGGGTACAAGAGTCATTGCTTTACTTGATGCAGAGAAGGCATTTGATTCAGTGGAGTGCACCTACCTGAGATTTGGTTCGGGCCTGTCTTTCTGCAGTGGCTTCAGTTTCTTTATAGATCTCCTTGGGCCCGAGTGCGTACCAATTCCCAGCTGTCGGACTTGTTTCTGTTACAGAGGGGTACTCGTCAAGGCTGCCCACTTTCTCCTAGTGTCAGAAACCATTAATCAGACCGAGACAGAAGTGCAGAAAAATCACACTAGTTTAATAATAATAAAAGGTAAACAGCAAACATAGTCAGAGTAGAGTTTGGTAACCGGAACGGAGAGACAGACAAGCCAGGACATCAGGGAGCCAGGGATCAGCATACTTCAGGACAAGTCAGGAAATCAGGGAATCAGCGTAGTGGAACATCAAGCAGGATCAGGAACCAGAAGGGACATCAGCCAAGCAAGTCTTTAACAGGTACCGAGGAGAGAGTCTCTGATATGTTGACCTGGAAAAAGGCAGAGGGGATTTGAACTGAACAGCTTAAGTAACTAGGATCAGGAACCAGAAGGGAAATCAGCCAAGCAAGTATTTAACAGTTATAGAGGAGAGAGTCTCTAATATGTTGACCTGGTGAAGGCAGAGAAGATCTGAACTGAATGAATGAATGAATGAAATACTTGTATAGCGCACAATGCGAACTGAATCGCCTCTAGGCGCTGTGGCGAGCTTTGATCATCTGCTAAAAGAGGAAGGTCTTGAGTTTTTTCCTAAAAGCCAGGTGATTTTCTTTCAGGCGGATGTTGATTGGTAGAGCATTCCATAGCCGAGGCCCTTGGACAGCGAATCTCCGATCACCCTTGGATTTATACCAGGCTTTGGGCACGAGGAGGAGGTTTTTGTTGGCTGATCGAAGACTGTGGTTTGGTGTGTAATGATTTATTTTCTCCATTAGGTATTGCGGAGCTTCTCTATGCACGCATTTGTGGGTGAGGCAAAGGGTCTTGAACGTGATCCGATTTTTTACGGTTAGCCAATGTAAGCTCCTCAGCGAAGGAAAGATGGATTCCCCGTTTTTTTTTCCTGTTATCAGCCTTGCCGCCGTGTTTTGGATCAGTTGTAATCGCGCAAGTTGATATTGTGGTAATCCTATGTAAAGCGAATTTGCGTAGTCCAGACGTGAATTAATGACTGTTCCAACTACCACTGCTTTGTCATTCTTTGGGATAAAAGGGATGAGTCTGCGAAGCATGCGCAGCAGATGGTGAGATCCACTGACTACAGATCCTATTTGCCAAGACTCTTCGCTTTGGTCTTTGGGGAGATAGTCTGCCCAAAGACGGTTGGTGGAGACCAGGAGGTTTTGGTTGCGGGCTTATGATTTGGGTGTAAGATAAGAAGCTCTGTCTTTGATTCGTTCAGCTGGAGGGAGTTAGTGGTCATCCAGTCCTCTATTGATTTGAGCCAGTTTTCAAGTTGTTGTTGGTGATCTTTTTTTCCATTGATCCGGAAATAAAGTTGCGTGTCGTCAGCGTAAGAGTGGAAGCAGAGATCTGAGCATCTGATGATTTGAAGGAGTGGGCGAATGTAAATGTTGAAGAGAACGGGTGACAGAGGAGAGCCTTGAGGGACTCCGCAGGTGACTGCCCGAGTTTCGGAGAGGAATTTCCCTAGTTTCACTGTCTGTGACCAATTTCCTAGGAAGGACGCGAACCATTGGAGATCTATGTCTTGGACTCCGGCTACTTCTGTAAGGCGGACGAGTAGAGTATTGTGATCTACTGTATCAAACGCTGCACTTAAGTCTAGCAGTACGAGGAGACATGGCTCTCCATCATCTGCTGCTTCGAGGGCATCATCCCAAATCTTGAGAAGAGCTGTTTCTGTTCCATGACCTGGGCGGAAGCCTGATTGAAGCGGGTCTAGGAGTTTGTGAGTATCCAGGTGAAGTTGTAGCTGATGTACTACAGCTTTCTCCATGATCTTCAAAATGGTGTTGAGGCTCGTAATTGGCCTACGGTTGTTTGGATCCTGAGGGTCCAGGTTTGGTTTCTTGAGTAGAGGTTTGACGATGCCTTGTTTGAGGATGCTGGGAACAATCCCTTTGTGGAATGATCGGTTTATGAGGTGGGTTATCGTTGGAGCCACGATGTCGGAGAATTCTTTCAGTAGTTTTGTGGGGATGATGTCAATAGGTGAGGTACTGTCACGCAGCTTATTAATGATGTTTTTTGCGGTGTCTACGGTAATTGGGGATTGTGAAAATTTCGGCGGTTGCGGTATGTTGGTGCAGACATCATCTTTATGTATTTGCTGGCTGAGGTTGGATATTTTCTTCTGATAGATTGTTTCCCTGATGGTTTTGACTTTATCGATGAAAAAATCAGACAGGAGAACTGAACAGCTTAAGTAATCAGCAGGACTGACGAGCAGGATTTCATCATCAGGTGAGTCACTGTGGAAAAGATTGGAGCTGGCAATTAACCGACAGCTGAGCGGCCTGCTCTGAGAAGGAAGGGCTGAGCCCAGCCCTGACAGTACCCCCTCCTCAACGACCCCCCCCCCCCCTCAGAGGACCACCAGGTTTGAGGGGAAAACATCTATGGAAAGCACGGAAGATAAGGACATGTACATCTGAGGATGAAACCCAAGAGCGTTCCTCCGGACCGTACCTTTTCCAATGCACCAGGTACTGTATGCGCCCACGGAGTCAACAATGGACTGTAATTCATACTCCTCATGGTTCTCTACCCGTACAGTGTGAGGATGTGGCACTGAGGTGGTAAAGCGGTTGCAGACCAAAAGTTATAAGGAGACATGAATTACATTCGAAATACGCATATTAGAAGGAAGGTCTAATGGTAAGCCACTGGGTTAATCCTGCAAAGAATACGGAAAGGCCCAATAGACTGAGGTGCGAACTTCAGTGAAGGAACATGAAGTCAGAGGTTGCGAGATGGCAGCCAGACCCTGTCCCCAACCTGGTAGGAAGGCGCAGGCAGAGATCTGTGTACCTATCATTCTGTATAGGTGATGGTAGATATGACCTTAGGGGGGCATGATATACATATGAATACCGCCTCTATTTTTTACATATGAATGGCATCACTATTTGCATATCAATGCTAGCATTTACATATAAACACAGAGTCTGCAGGTGAATCTGTACACAACAATAGAGCAGACATGGGCAGCATTAGTAACAGAACTTCACACTGAGATATCAGGACACAGCACGGGACTAAAACCTCAAGGGACAAGGGAATTTAAACTGGGATAGTTGCCTAGTATGAAGCAGCTAATTTGGGCCCCACAACAATGACAGGGCCCAGGACAGCTGCCTCTTTTGCCCTGCCTTAAAAACAGCCCTGACAATCACCTTGGGTAGCCCATGTAAGTGAAAGACATTTTTGAGAACCAATCAACCACCATAAGCATAACTGAGAGTTGGGTTACTCCACAATGAAATCTTTGCACAGCTGGGTCCAAGGCCTCTCTCCATTGGGTGTAGGTTGAAGATGTGGTGGTGACTTACTCTGAGCACACATGGAACAAGCAGCTACAAAGGCAGTTACATCAGCACGTAGATTAGGCCACCAGAATTGTTGAGAAATGGCCCAGAAGAGTTGTTTCTTCCCTGGGTGACCGGCAGCCTTTGGTAGAATGGTAAGTCTGGAGTACGACAGTACGAAGACTGTCAGGAACAAAGCAGCGGTCACAAGGTTTCTCAGGAGGAGCATGGATCTGAGCATCAAGAATCTTGTCACCCAAAGGAGAAATGAGACTGGTGCGAACCATAGCCAAAATACGATCAGGAGAAATCACTGGAACAGGGACCAATTCCAAATTGGAAGTGGAGGAAAATTGTCGCAACAAAGCATCAGCTCTTACATTCTTAGTACCGGGTAAGAATGAGACTATGTAATTGAAGCTTGACAAAAAAAGAGCCCATCGCGCCCTTCTGGGAGAGAGGCGTCTAGCCTCCGACAAGAATGTGAGATTCTTATGGTTGGTAAGAATGAGAACCGGCACAGTGGTACCTTCAAGGAGATGTCTCCATTCCTTAAGGGTAAAAATTATCGCTAACAACTCTCTGTCCCCAATCTCGTAATTGGATTCCGCAGGTGACAGTTTCTTGGAAAAGTAGCCCCACAGATACATCACGCTCTCAGAGGTAGGACGTTGAGACAGAAGGGCACCAACTCCAGTCTCAGAAGCATCAACCTCAAGGATAAAGGGTAATGTAGGATCTGCATGTGCCAACACAGGAGCAGAAACAAAGGCAGCCTTGAGACTCTCAAAGGCCTTAACGGGGTCCGGGGACCAACTCTGTGGGTTACCGTCCTTTCTGGTCATATCAGTCAGGGGTTTGACCAGGGACGAGAAGTTACGAATAAACTTCTGATAATAATTGGCAAAGCCAAGAAAACGTTGCAGAGGACGTATACCCATGGGTCAGGGCCACTGTAGGACTGCAGAAAGTTTCTCTGGGTCCATCAAAAAAAAAAAACAGAAGTGGAAATGACATAACCCAAGAATTTAACTTGTTTGTGATGGAACTCGCACTTCTCCAATTTAGGGACGAGGATTTGCGGATGAATCCTCGAGAAAGTGCATCTGCAACATACTCCTCCATTGCCTTATCCTCCGAGACTGACAAATGGTAAACCCGGCCCTGAAGGGGTATGGCACCACGTTGAAGGTCAATTGCGCAATCATACGACCAGTATGGAAGGAAACTACTGGCTTGACCTTTGTCAAAGACATTTCTAAAATCGCGGTACTCCTTTGGCATGGAGGAGATTGAAGAGGTGCACAGGATCTTAGCTACTTTCTGAAAACATGTCTTGCTGCATTGTGGCGACCAGGAAATAACCTCAGCATGAAGCCAATCAAAAGACGGGTTGTGCCTCTGTCACCAAGGATAACCAATAACTACGAAAACTTAGGTGAGGAAATTACTTGGAATTGGATTATCTCATGTTGAAGAGCCCCTACGGCCATGGACAGTGGAACAGTCTCATGGGTCACATGGACAGGCTGTAGAGGTCTCCCGTCAAGAACCTCAATGGCAAGTTGAGTGGCATGAAGCTGCAGCGGAATCAAGTGCTTAGATACAAAGGCAGCATCAATGAACAGGCCTGCAGCCCCAGAGATGATTAGAGCCTGTATCTCGATGGATGACTTAGTCCAAGAAAGGATAACTGGGACCAGGGGCTTATCCTTCTGGACAACTGGGGACAAAACACCTAAGGTCTGTCCGCTACAGGGCCTCAAGGTTTGGGAGTTCCCAGGATGGGTAGAACAAAAAACTTAAAAAAGTGATCAGCCTGGACACAATAAAGGCACAATCTCTCCCTCCTCCTAAAGGTTCTCTCATCCACAGAGAGAGGCATGAAGCCCAAGTGCATGGGTTCACCCTCACTGACGACTCGGTACCAGGGAGAATGGGAGTTGAGGGAGGCAAAGTTGAGGGAGACTGTAAAGCTTGGAGACAAATGTACAGGGGGCATCCGCAAGTGCTCCTTAAAAACAGAATCTTTCTCTGAGTCTGGAGTCAATGAGGATGGCAACCATGATCAACTTCTCCAACTCAGTGGGTATATCTCGGGCTGCTATCTCATCTTTGATGGTATCCAAGAGACCATGAGAAAAAGCAGCCACGAGGGCCTCATTGTTCCAAGCAACCTCTGCTGCCAGAGTACGGAATTCAATGGCGTAATCGGCAACAGTTCTCGTACTCTGTTTGATGGACATGAGGCATTTGGCAGCAGAAACAGAGCGTGTGGGAACATAAAATACCCTTTTAAAAGGAAGCCACAAACTCTGGGTAGCTCAGGACAATGGGTTTTTGTGTTTCCCATAGTTTTGCCCAGGCCAAGGCTCTCTCAGAAAGCAAAGATATCACAAAACATACTTTGCTTCTGTCCTGGGGCAGCATCTCAAAGTATATCTCAACCTGGATGAGAAACCCTCTGCATTGGACTGGATCGCTCCCAAATCGATGGGGAAGCAGACATACATCCTAAAGAGGTAATACTCGAGGCGGGTACCTGCACAGAGACAGCAGCAGGGGCGGCTTGCAACACAGCTTATACCGGATCGGCCACAGTGGGAGATTCCAGGTGAGCCGTGCGACTCAGGAGCATCTGTAATGCCTTGGCAAACTGATCCATGCGGTGATCCTGCTCATTCAATCTGGAAAAAATATTTTTTCAAGTGGATTGACTGCATCTTCTGAATTCGTGGCCTTCGCCTACTGTCAGAAACCATGAATCAGACCGAGACAGAAGTGCAGTAAAAATCACGCTAGTTTAATAATAATAATAATATAAAAGGTAAACAGTAAACGTAGTCAAAACATAGCCAGAGTTGTTTTTTTTTTTTAGGGTTTTAACCGCGTGTCGACCAGATGCTGTCATTATACAGTGGCAGGTTGGCACGGCTGCACAAATCGCCGTAGCTGTACATTGGCCGCTTTAAGAGCAATAGGAGGCGCGCTCTTACGTCTCAGCTCCGGAGCCGGTGCGTGTGGGCGGCGGCCACGATGTCCGCCGGCCAACGGCGATCGCTCCACAGAGAGCCAGAACAGGGATTTGTCAATGTAAACAAACAAATCCTCTCTCTGACAGGGAAGGAGAGAGAGATCTGCTGTTCCTAGTGATCAGGAAAAGCGATCTCTCTCTATTTCCTGTCAGTACACTCCCCCCCACAGTTGGAAACACCTCCCTAGGGAACATTTAACCCCTTGATCGCTCCTAGTGTTAACCCCTTCCCTGCCAGTGCCATTTATATAATAATCGGTGGCTATTTTCATGCAAAACCAATACCACTGTTAGAGCCTGGACGGTGTGGCCTGCGGGGATGTCTCATCCTTGAAATCTGAAGGAGAAAGTGAGATTTTCCAATAATTACATTAAAGTCTGATTTACATTCATGGGAGGGGCCCGGAAGATAGAACCAATTACACAGAGGAGGCAGCCTGGTGATTATTTTCGGCTGCTTATAACAGCAACATTTGGGATATCTGTTTTGGACTGTAAGCGCTGTTTATTATTATTTTATTTATTGTCTACAGAAGATGCCTCACATGTATTATCTTTAAAGGAGTACATCTATTTGGCGAGAAAATTAATGAATTCATTAAAGATTTAATAGACGGAAAGGTTCTTCTACCATAGTGGAATTTAACAAAATCCCTTCCTCAGGTGCCTCTACTACTTAAAAATGCAGAGCACCTCAGCGCTCTTATCAGATTTCCACTTCCAAGCCCATGTTCAGCCCATTATTTCGGGGTAAGACTTGGCCTACAAAATCAACCAAGTCATCCTCAAAGCCCTCTTCCCAATAAACGTAATCCGATCAAGTGTAGAGAATTTTGATCGGACCAAGTGCCACGCATGCTCAGATCAAATTCCTACATCAAATCTATTGGCTACTAGCCTGAATCTAGTCCCATCGTAACGAAATTACGTCATCACATTCTGAAAGATCGGATTTTTCGACAACTTAGTCCGACCGTGTGTATGCAACAGTTTCGGACACAATCCGTCAGACTAAATCTGACGGACAAAATCCGACGGATTTGGTTGTGGAAATCTCCGACCGTGTGTACAGGGGTTTAGAGTGGGGGGACATTTGCTACTGTTTGGCTATCTCTGGGTCACAGATGTCCCACACCTGTGGATTCTATTGATGATTTTAAAAGGGTTCAAAATAGAGTTCAAAACTCTACCCCCTCACCACTTTTAAAACTACCAAAATCTAAAAAAGGACAGTCAAATTTGCGGAATACTCTTGTCGCGGGGAGTAGTTGTTCCAGTACCTTTTGAGGAAAGATTTAAAAGTTTCTAATCAAACCTATTCACGGTACCCAAATCCAATGAGCGTATTCATCCTATCTTGGACCTAAAATCACTAAGCAAATGCCTTAAAATGTCAACATTTTGCATGGAATCTGCAAGATCAGTGATTGATTGGCTCTCTGAGACCAGGGGAATACTTGCCATCTATAGACATCAAAGATGCCTTGCTTCATATCCCCATATATCTTCTTTTATCAGCACTTTCTATGCTTTTCAATAGGAGACAATCATTTCCAGTTTGTTGCCTTGCCCTGTGGTCTCTCCTCTGTTCCCAGAGTATTCACAAAGGTACTTGCACATCTTCTGTCCCTTATCAGAGCTCATGGCATCCGGAAGGGCTTCTGAAGGACTCATCTCCCTTCCAGCTGTCTGCAAACATCCACAAGTCAATTCAAATGCTAGCTTACAAAAATCTGCTCACCATCCTTCACTTCACCCAGAATACTTGGGCCTGATTTTAGATACAGCCGAAACAAAATTTACAATCCCTCATGGTTCATTGAACATGGTCACCAGAGGAAACCAAACTCCCTATCAACAAGCTGGAGCGCAGATTGATCAGGATGGCTCTTCACCACTGAAACCCCTTCACAGGGACACCTAATCAGGTTGTAATCAGAGCCATGGCTGTGGTCTATATCAGTCACCAAGGGAGTACCAGGAGTCATGCAGCCTTGAAGAAAGCAAGCCAAATTATCCCATGGACTGAGGAACACTGTCCAGCAATCTCTGCTGTCCACATCCCAGTAGTGAAAAACTGAAAGACAGGTTACCTCAGCTGTTGCCTCCTAGACCAGGAGGAATGGGCCCTTTACCCCGACATCCGTAGCCTGTAATGTCAGAGATGTTCGGCTCCAGACACTGACATCCTGGCTTCCAGATTAAACACCAAGTTACCTTTGTTTGTGGCCAGGGCAAAGATCCTCTGGCATTGACACTGGATGCTCTGCTCTGATAAGTCTGTATAGTCTGTATACAGGCTAATCTGTGCCTTTCCTCCAGTGTGAATTCTGCCTCAACTGCTCCACAAAAGAGAAACCAAATGGGCCCAGAAGAACATGGTGCACAGACATACTTAGACTGCTATAAGACAACCCCTGTCCTCTTCTCAACAGGTGGGACCTGCTATCGAAAGGCCTCTATTCCATCCAGCTTCTCAGTCTCTACCTTTAATGGCATGGCTGATGAAGTCCAGGTCTTAAAAGGCCGAAGGGTCTCTGAGTCTGTCATCTGCCTCTGCTAAAAGCAAGAAAAGTCACTTCATTTACATTCCTTATTGCCTGGTGTGAACATAGGCACTTCAATCCCAGAGAATACTCTGTTTTTCACATTCTGGCCTTCCTACAATCAAGGCTTGACAAGAACTTGGGTCAATGCACTCTGAAAGAACAGGTTTTGGCCTAGTCTATTCTTTTACAAAAACCTCTGGCCTTGCTATCCCTTGTCGGAAGCTTTATCCAAGTTGTATCTCGGATTAGGCCATCCTTGCAGCACACTGTTTCCTTTTGACCTCAGTCTGGTTCTCCCTGCCCTGCAGAAATCACACTTTAAATCCAACAGGGAATTCCCCTTAGATGATCTCTCTTGCAAAGTAACCTTCTTGGTTGCTAATACATCTTTCAGTCATGTCTCTAAGCTAGTGGCCTTTTCCTGTAAAGAGCCATTCCTTATCATTCACAAGGACAAGGCAGTCTTAAGGCCAAACCATATCTTTCCTTGTAAGGTGGTATCAGTCTTCCACCTCAATCCTCAATGATAGCATTGTCCTTCCATCTTTGTGCCCTTCTCTCAAGCAGGAAAGGAAATTGCGCCTCACTTCCTTGACATAATCAGAGTGTCAGGGCTGGGCTCAGCCCTTCCTTCTCAGAGCTTCCCGCTCAGCTGTCAGCTAATTGCCAGCTCCTATCTCTCTACAGGTACTCAGCTGTTGATGATATCCTGCTCGTCACTCCTGCCTACTTAAGCTGTTCAGCCCAGTGGATCTCTGCCTTCGCCTTGGTCAGCATCACAGAGATTATCACCTGCGTTCCTGTTCAAAGACTTGCTTTGCTGACATCCCTTCTGGCTCCAGATCCTGCTTGCTGTTCCACAACATTGATCCCTGACTTCTGGCTTGGCTGACTATTTTTTCCGGTTACTGAACTTTGGCTATGTTTTGACTACGTTTGTTCTTTTTACTTTTATTATTAAACAAGTGTGATTTAACTGTACTTCTGTCTTGGTCTGATTTCATGGTTTCTGACAGTAGACGAAGGCCATGAATTCAGAAGATGCAGTCAATCCACTTGTTGGTAATATTTTTTCCAGATTGGATGAACTAGATCACTGCATGGATCAGTTTGCCATGGGGTTAAAAACGCTCCTGAATCGCACGGCTCACCTGGAGTCTCCCACTGTGGCCGTCCAGTACAACCTATGTTGCAGGCTGACCCTTCTGCTACTCCAGTCTCTGTGCAGGCACCCGCCTCAAATATTACCTCTATAAGAGGTATGTCTGGTTCCGCTCCACTTCCCCAGCAATTTGCGGGTGATCCGGTCCAATGCAGAGGGTTTCTCAACCAGGTTGAGATATACTTTTAGATGCTGCCCAGGCATTTCCCGCAGACAGAAGCAAAGTAGGCTTTGTGATATCTTCACTTTCTGAGAGAGCCTTGGCTTGGGCAAACCCTCTATGGGAGATACAAAAACCTGTTGTCTTGAGCTACCCTGAGTTTGTGGCTTCGTTTAAAAGGGTATATGTGACGTTCCCACACGCTCCACTTCTGCTGCCAAGTGCCTCATGTCCATCGAACAGAGTACGAGAACTGTTGCTGACTACGCCATTGAATACTCTGTCAGCAGAGGTTGCGTGGAACAATGAGGCCCTCGTGGCTGCTTTTTCTCATGGTCTCTCGGGTACCATCATGGATGAGATAGCAGCCCGATATATACCTTCTGAGCTGGAGAGGTAGATCACATTTGCCATCCTCAATGACTCCAGACTCAGAGAAAGATTCTCTTTTTAAGGAGCGCTTGTGGATGCTCTTGCGGAAGCCTCCTGTATGTTTGTCTCGGAGCTTTGCAGTCCCACCTGTGCCTCCCTCACCTCCCATGCCTCCTGGTACCGAGTCAGTCAGTGAAGGTAAACCCTTGCACTTGGGTTTCACACGTCTCTCTGCGGATGAGAGAACCTTTAGGAGGAGGGAGAGATTGTGCCTTTATTGTGGCCAGGCAGGTCACTTTTTGAAATCTTGTCCTACCCGTCCAGGGAATGCCCGAACCTAGAGGTCCTGTCATGAACAGACCTTAGGTGGCGTTGTTTCATCCCTAGTTATCCAGAAGGATAAGTCCCTGGTTTCAGTCACCCTTTCTTGGGCTGAGCCACCCATTGAGATACAGGCTCTAATCGACTCTGGGACTGCAGGCCTGTTCATTGATGCTGCCTTTTTATCGAAGCACTCGATTCAGCTGCAGCTGCGTGATACTCCACTTGCCATTGAGGCTTTTGATGGGAGACCTCTACAGCCTGCCCATATGACTCATGAGACGGTTCCGTTGTCCATGGCCGTAAGGGCTCTTTCCAAGTTATTTTTTCACCTAAGTTTTCACTGGTTATTGGTTATCCTTGGTTACAGAGGCACAACCCCTCTTTTGATTGGCTCCATGCTGAGGTTCTCTCCTGGTCACCACAATGGAGTGAGACATGTTTCCAGAAGGTAGCCAAGGTCCTGTGCACCTCTTCACTCTCCTCCCTGCCGGAGGAGTACCACAATTTTAGGGATGTCTTTGACAAAGGTCAAGCCGGTAGTTTGCCTCCACAACCGGCCATATGATTGCACAATTGACCTTCAATCTGGTGCCATATCCCCTCATGGCCGGGTTTACTTTGTCGGTCTTGGAGGATAAGGCCATGGAGGAATATGCACTTTCTTGAGGTTTCACCCGCAAATCCCTGTCTTCTGCTGGTGCTGGTTTCTTCTTTGTGTAGAAGAAGAGTGGTGAAATTAGACCTTGTATTGATTATAGGGGTCTCAGTCATTTCACGGTTAAGAATGTCTATCCAATTCCACTGATTACGGAGTTATTTGACTGCCTCAAGAGAGCAACGAACATGAAGCTTGATTTCAGAGGGGACGAGTGACAAACTGCTTTTAATACCAGAACAGGCCATTATGAGTACCTCGTAATGCCTTTTGGCCTTTGTAACACCCTGGTAGTTTTCCAGGAATTTATTAACAATTTGTTGCAGTTATGTGTGGTGGTTTATCTCGATGATATCCTCATTCGTCCAAGTCTTTGGAGAGCCACCACACAGATGTCTGTCATGTGCTTCAGAAACTAAGAGAGAACAATCTCTATTGTAAACTGAAGAAGTGTAAGTTCCATTGTGAACAGGTTAAATTCCTGGGTTATGTCATTTCCACTGCTGGTTTTTGGATGGACCAAGAGAAATTTTCAGCGGTCTTACAGTAGCCCCGACCCGTGGGTTTATGTCCTCTGTAGCTTTTCCTAGGCTTTGCCAACTATTATCTGAATTTTATTAATAACTTCTTGTCTCTGGTCAAGCCCCTGACTGATATGAACAGAAAGCACGGTAACCCACAGAGTTGATCTCCGGAGTCCATTAAGGCCTTTGAGAGTCTCAAGGCTGCCTTTGTTTCTGCTCCTGCGTTGGCACATCCTGATCCTACGTTACCTTTTATCCTTGAGGTTGATGCTTCTGAGACTGGTGTTGGCACCCTTCTGTGCATCCTTGTGGCTTCTTTTCCAAGAAATTGTCACCTGCGGAGTGCAATTACGAGATTGGTGACAGAGAGCTGTTTGCAAACATTTTAGCCCTGAAATAATGGAGACATCTCCTTGAAGGTACCACTGTGCCGGTTCTCATTCTTACTGACCATAAGAATCTCACATTCTTGTCTGAGGCTAAACGCCTCTCTCCCAATAGGGCACGATGGCCTCTATTCTTGTCAAGTTTCAATTACATTGTCTCATTCTCACCCGGTACTAAGAATGTAAGGGCTGACGCTTTGTCACAACAATTTTCCTCCACTTCTAAGATGGGGTCGGTTCCGGTTCCTGTGATTCCTCCTGATCGTATTCTGGCTACAGTTCGCACCAGTCTCACTTTTCCTTTGGGTGACAAAATTCTTGCTGCTCAGATCCATGCTCCTCCTGAGAAACCTTGTGACCACTGCTTTGTTCAAGAGAGTCTCCGTACTGCTGTGCTCCAGACTTACCATTCTCCCAAGGTTGCTGGCCACTCTGGGAAGAATCAACTCTTTTGGGCCATTTCCCAACAATTCTGGTGGCCTAGTCTATGTGCTGATGTAACCACCTTTGTAGCAGCCTGTTCTGTGTGTGCTCAGAGTAAGACTCCACAACATCTTCCAGTGGACCTCCTACAACCCATACCCAATGGAGAGAGGCCCTGGACCCACCTGTCTATGGATTTCATTGTGGAGTTACCCAACTCCCAGGGCAACACAGTTATCCTTATGGTGGTTGACCAGTTCTCAAAAATGTCCCATTGTATTCCACTTAAGAAGTTGGCCACTTCTGAGGAACTGGCTTCCATTTTTGTTCGGTAGATCTTTCGTTTACATGGGCTACCCAAGGTGATTGTTTCAGACAGGGGTAGTCAGTTTGTATCCTGGTTCTGGTAAGCCTTTTGTGCACAGTTGAGAATTCAGATTGCCTTTTCCTCTGCGTATCACCCACAGTCTAATGGGGCCACAGAACGAGCCAATCTTGGAGCAATTCCTACGTTGCTATATATTACCATGGGTAAAGTTTGCTAACAATAGTGCCTTGAATTCTGCTTCCCAATTGTCCCCGTTTATGGCAAACTATGGCAAACTATGGTTTCCAACCTTCGATGTTGCCTGACTCATTTGTTCCGCAGAGTATTCCTGCATTAGAGGAACATCTCCGTGGTTTTCATTCCACTTGGGCACAAATCCAGGAGGCTTTGCGACATGCTAACGATGGGTACAAACTCCATGCTGAACGCAGATGCATGCCTGCGCCTTCCTGCCAGGTTGGGGACAGGGTCTGGCTGTCATCTCACAACTTCTGACATCATGTTCCCTCACTGAAGTTTGCACCTCGGTTTAATGGGCCTTTCCGTATTCTTCGCAGGATTAACTCAGTGGCTTATGCATTAGACCTTCCTTCTAATATGCGTATTTCAAATGTATTTCATGTCTCCTTATTAAAACCTTTGGTCTGCAACCGCATTTAACAACCTCGGTGCCACGTCCTCACCCTGTACAGGTTGAGAACCATGAGGAGTATGAAGTACAGTCCATTGTTGATTCCATTAGGTTCCGTGGGTGCATACAGTACCTGGTGCTTTGGAAGGGGTACGGTCCAGAGGAACACTCCTGGGTCTCATCCTTGAATGTACATGCCCCTGTCCTCCTCCACAATTTCCATAGACATTTTCCCCTCAAGCCTGGTGGTCCTCCGAGGGGTAGGGGTTGATGAGGAGGGGGTACTGTTAGGGCTGGGCTCAGCCCTTCCTTCTCAGAGCTGGCCGCTCAGCTGTCGGCTAATTGCCAGCTCCTATCTCTCCATGGGTACTCAGCTGTTGATGATACCCCGCTTATCACTCCTGCCTACTTAAGCTGTTCAGTCCAGTGGATCTCTTCCTTCGCCTTCGTAAACATCACAGGGATTATCACCTACCTTTCTGTTCAGACTTGCTTTGCTGTTATCCCTTCTGGCTCCAGATCCTGCTTGCTGTTCCACTACATTGATCCCTGACTTCTGGCATGGTTGACTATTCGTTATGGTTACTAAACGACTACGTTTGTTCTTTTTACTTTTATTATTAAACAAGTGTGATTTAACGGTACTTCTGTCTCGATCTGATTTCATGGTTTCTGACAGAGTCATTAGAATGTACCTCAAAAATACAACTTCTATCTGGAGGCTGGACTTCCTATTCACCCTACCATCAGGACCTTGCCAGGATTATCCTGCTTCAGAATCTACCTTAACTAGATAAGACAACTCCTCTCCAGCAAATTCCTCCAGCAGTCCTACCTGTTTACTCCAGATCAGTGGGGGTTTCCTGGACATTTAGACATCAGGCCTCCATTGTTCAGCATTCTAAGGCCGCGTACACACGCGGGGACTGTTCGCTCAACTTTGTCCGCTGAACAGTGTTTCGGCGGACAGTCCGCTCGTGTGTGGGCTTCAGCGGACAGTTTCAGCGGACAGTTTCAGCGGACAGTCTGACGAACAAAGTTTTTCGGAAATTCCGTAAAACTGTCCGCTGAAACTTGGTTTGAGCGGACAGTCCGCCCGTGTGTAGGCTTGTTCGTCAAACTAAGTTCCGCGCATGCTCAGAAAGGATTTACACGGCGAAGGTTGCATTGCAGTGTATAGGACGTCGTATTTCTAGTCCCGTCGTACGTGCCGTTCACGTCATCGCGCAAGTTTCAGCGGACTGTTCGTTCGTCGTGTGTGGCAAAGTCCGTCCATGCTAATTTTGAGCAGACTGTCCGCTCAAACTGTTTGACGAACAAAGTTGGGCGAACAGTCCCCGCGTGTGTACGCGGCCTAAGGCAGCCACCTTGTCACAGTTCATACCTTTTCAAAGCTCTACTAGGTGGATGTTCAATCTTCTGTGAATGCAACTTTCAGCCACAAGGTTCTTGCAGGGGCACTTTGAAGTTGGGTCTGTTGCCCCTGTCATTGTTGGGCCTGTTTTCACAGTTCTATTTGCCTAGTTGTTTGCCACCCTTTTCATTAATTTCTTGGGGATTTTCCAGGTCTATGAGTTCTACCTGTACTGTACAATTAAGGTGCAGGATACAGTGCAAGACACCCTCCCCTTTAACCTTGTGTTACTCTGCATTGCTTGCTACAAAACTGGGGGCTTGTGGAGTGGGGTAGGGTTATAGGGGAGACACACAGGGAGCAAGTTCTCAAAATCGTGGGCAGTGTCCAGTCACATGAAGGTACCAGTCTATAACCAGAATCTATGAATATTCTGCCCGTGTCCTGTACTGTGCTCCAAGATATGGAATTTACAGGGGACTCAAAATCCTTTTTTTTTCCGTTTGTATTCTCAAATCAGCGCCGTTTGTTTACAGGACCACCTTACTTTATAATTTAATCCCCTGCAAGTCAATAACTATCAAACCACGTGTTTTCAGGCTTTGTATTTGGCCATAGCTACTAGTATACCATTGCTTCCACGTTGGCTCAGTACGCTCTGTGCACTGTTGTTAGCTCTTTCCCCTGCCCCATCTGATTCTCAGTGTGCATATGTATAATACTCAGATCTACTAACTGAGTATGAATGTGTTTAGCTGTGTTTCTTCAATTTTGTATAGCAATTTTGAGAAAATATTCACATTAAAAGGATTTCCCCTAAAAATCTCCTAATCTGACAACCAGGGCTCTTCTGTTAGTTGAACTTCCTTGTTCTAGTCTCTGAAGTGCATTCTCTAAATTGAAAATATTAGGCAGCAGCTGCCCCCTAGTGGATTGTCCATAGGAATATGTGAAAACGCATTCCACAGCTTAAACATTAAAACCAGGCTCACATTTTTTTTACTCCCAAGGAACCCATGAAATAATTTTCAGGTATCCAGGACACCTTGTTAAATCAAGTTCATTATTGTACATCGGGAAAAATTCTCCTTACATTGATGGTTAGTGGAAAGATTGCCCCTTACAGCTGTGGTCAGCATGCTACCCTTACATACAGCTAAAGCGATCATTGGTGTCATGCAACTGACCAATTCCCAGCAATTATAAAAAAGTAGCAAATGATCTGTGAATCAATGACCCACATTTGCTCAACATTAACCCCTGATCGTTCACTTGCATAGACATCAGCCCTTAAAAAAAAACACCTAAAAAGAACCTAACATTAATCATAATTAATTAATTAATAATTCATAATCATTAATTAATAATCAGGGCATACAATACGGTTTACTAGTAGATAACACATCAGTTTTAAACTGGCCATAGCCTAGTAGATTTTTCTAAAGCCTTTTACTACAATTCTCAGTGCTTTTGATGACTTTTGGATGTCTTTCGAAAATACTTTAAAATGTTGTTTGCTTTTAAACATTTGATTTTGGAATGAAGGTAATTTCCTGAACGAAAACCACATACAATTAGAAATTTGTTGCAATTTTTTCCACCCATCCTTTGAATTCTCTTGTCACTACAGTCAAAAATGAATGTCAGGTAAAGTAACCATTAGAAAGTCAAACAAAACATTCTTACAACAAAAATATTTGATACACAATTCTACTATTGTATGTTCAACATTAATTGCATCTTACCAACAGTGTGCTTTCACTTATTTTGATTTACTTTTGCACTGTTTACCAGTTTTTGATATGCCTTCCATATTTTTAAAAAGAAGTGCAAGAGTAAAAAATACATTCTCACCTACATGGCTGCATCATTGGTGTGATGCTGCAGCTGTCTCCCATCAGATGTAATACCGAGAGCCTAGTGGTCACATGACCGCTAATTGATCAGTTCTCAGTCTTAACTGAGCAGAGAGCAGTGACTGTCAGGGCTCACTAGAGCATTGGGCTGTGGAAGGGGCAGGAGCGGTTGCCTCAGGCTTTCAGTGGCTGAAAGGTTGAATCAGCTGCCAGTCTGGGTGGAGCCAGACAATATGGTCAGGATCCCTGAAGAGCCTGAACTGGCTCTGTGACGTCAGCCAACAGCTGGGTTTAGCCAGCTGAAGGCTGAATCTGGATCATAGGAGTGTAGAACTAAATGCATTCCTGCATGAGAAATGTGGCCAAAAAAAGCCATACAGTAGTGTTACACAAGGATAAAGTTGTCCGGAGGCCTAAAGTCTTTAGGCAGTCGGATTCTCACTTTGTTCTTCTAGATCTTCTCACTCCATCTTGCTAGTTTGATTAGACAAGGATAGTGTTCCTCTCTTCACTGTTAAGGCACACACTACCAGATCTGTTAGTGCTTCATGGCCTTTTCAGCATCAAGCGTGTTTTTCCCAGATTTTCAAGGCTTCTTCCTGGTCTTCATTTCTCATGTTTGTACCATTTTTCCAGGTGGATGTTCAGGCCTGTTCTAATGTCAGTTTTGGGCGTAAGGTGCTGCAGGATGCTGTCTGAGTTCTGTCAAGCCCTTCTTTACCCATTTGTTATGTACCCGTTTGTTGTGTGGGCCTGTTGGATTTGTTTGCTTTGTTGACCACCATGAGTTGGCCTGATGCTTTGGTCATCCCTTGTTAAAGGCTAAAGCTCTTCCCCTGTACACACGGTCGGAGATTTCGACAACCAAATCCGTCAGATTTTGTCCGAAACTGTTGCATACACATGGTTGGACTTATGCCCCGTACACACGAGAGGACTTATGTCCGACAGACTTCCAAAGGAGTTCCGCCGGAGTTCCGACAGACTTTTCGGCCGAACGGACTTGGCCACACACGATCACACTAAACTCCGACGGATTCGAACGTGATGACGTACGACCCGACTCGAATAAGGAAGTTCATAGCCAGTAGCCAATAGCTGCCCTAGCGTCGGTTTTAGTCCGTCGGAGTAGCATACACACGAGCGGAGTTTTCGAAGGGGACCGGGTCCGGCGGAGTTCCTTCGGGAAAATTTGAAGCATGCTTCATTTCTAAAGTCCGTCAGACTTTGGCGAATCAAAAGTCCGTTGCAGCCCACACACGATCGGATAGTCTGACGGACTCGGTCCTTCGGACTTTGGATGTTGAAAAGTCCGCTCGTGTGTACGGGGCATAAGTTGTCGAAAAATCCGATCATTCAGAATGTGATGATGTAATTTAGTTACGATGGGACTACGTTCAGGCTAGTAGCCAATAGCTTTGATGTAGGAATTTGATCTGAGCATGCGTGGCACTTGGTCCGATAAAAATTCTCTACACATGATCGGAGTATGTCCGATTAAACCAGTTGGTCGGGAAATATTTCCAAAAAGTTGGAAAATTGGGTCCGACGGAATCAGTCTGATGCATACCACACACAGTTGGATTATCCGATAGGACACATTCCGACGGATTTTCCGACCGTGTGTACAAGGGCTTAGACATGTACTATACATCTAAGAAAAATCTTTTTTTTTTTCTATATGTTTCTGTCAATGTGTGTATGTTGTCTGTTTTGTCTTTTAACACTTTTTTTGTCCTACTGTAAATTAAATATCTAGTCTCTACTGTTTTCAGTCTGTTTATTCAGTCTTAGAAAAATCAGTATAGACTGAATAAAAGAACTCAGTCATACAACAGTTATAGGGGTCTAACAACTTATGTATTGCTATTGTGACAAAATGAATGCTGAAAGCAATATGGAGGCTGCCATTGTTTTTAAAAATGCTAGTTACTGGTCTCTGGCTTCATTCATTTGAGACACTTACCTGGAATAAGCATGACGTTCAAGAAAATTAGAAAACAGTACTTCTAATCTTTACATATGTCCAAAATGAAATCCATTGGATCAGCATGACAGCCAGGGAGCTAGTATTTTCAGAAAGGAGGGCAGCAATGGCAGGCTTACACAATAAAGGTTTTCTGGAAAGTATTCAAAGCACTTCACTTTTCCACATTTCGTTCTGTTACAGCCTTTTTCCAAATTGGTTTAACCACTTCGGTACCGCGCTATTGCCAAATGACGGCATTAGCGCGGACCTACATTTCCGGGACTACGTCTATTGACGTCGTCCCGGTTACGAGCGGCCTGCGCGCCCCCTGAGGGGCGCGCGCGGCGCGCTCTGTGATCGGCGAGTCCATGAGACTCGCCTGATCACCGATCCGTGCAAGGGGTCGATCCCGACCCCTTATCACGTGATCAGCTGTCAGCCAATGACAGCTGATCATGTGATAGAACGGAGCCGGTAATCGGCTATTATTCCTCCTCGCGCTGACAGCGCGAGGAGAAAAAAAAAAAGCCGATCACCGGCGGCCGTGATCGGGACATCAGTCCCGATCACGGCCATCAATACAAGGGACCACCTGCCACCTGCCAGTGCCCACCTGCCTCCCGCAGTGCCATCCTGAAGTAAAATAAAAAGCAAAAGTAAGTGCCCCCCGTCAGTGCCCATAGTGCCCACAGTGCCACCCACAGTGCCACCCCACAGTGCCACCCACAGTGCCACCCAATCTGCCTCAAAGGTGCTGCACCCCAGTGCCGCCCATCAGTGCCCAGCAGTGCCGCCCATCAGTGCCCAGCAGTGCCGCCCATCAGTGCCCAGCAGTGCCACCTATCAGAGCCACCTATCAGTGCCACCTATCAGTGCCCATCAGTCCCATCTATCTGTGGTACCTATCAGTGCCCATCCGTGCCACCCATCCGTGCCACTTATCCGTGCCACCCATCCGTGCCATCTTATCTGTGCCCATCTTTGCCCATCAGTGCCGCCTTATCTGTGCCCATCGGTGCCACCTTATCTGTGCCTATTAGTGCCGCCTTAACTATGCCTATCAGTGCCCACCAGTGCAGCCTATCAGTGCCCACCAATGCAGCCTATCAGTGCCCACCAATGCAGCCCATCAGTGCCCACCAATGCAGCCTATCAGTGCCGCCTAATCAGCGCACTTCAATGAAGGAGAAAAATGACCCGTTTGCAAAATTTTATAACAAACTATTAAAACATGATTTTATTTTTTTATTTTTTTGCATCTTTTTTTGTTTGTTTAGCAAAAAATAAAACTCCGAGCTGTAACTAAATACCACCAAAAGAAAGCTCTATTTGTGGGAAAAAAATGATAAAAATTTCATTTGGGTACAGTGTTGTATGCCCGCGCAATTGTCATTCAAAGTGCATCAGCGCTGAAAGCTGAAAATTGGTCTGGGACTGAGGGGGGTTTAAGTGCCCAGTAAGCAAGTGGTTAAATGCATTATTTTCCTTAAAAAAACAAAACAATACCCCATAATCACAACGTGAAAGAAGTTTGTTTTAAATCTTTGCAAATTTATTTTAACAAAAATCACATATACATAAGTATTCACAGCTTTTGCCAAGACATTCCAAATTGAGCTCAGGTGCATCCTGTTTCCAATGATCATCTTTGAGACTTTTCTACAATTTGATTGGAGTCCACCTGTGGTAAATTCAGTTGATTGGACATGATTTGGAAAGGAACACACTTGTCTATATAAGGTCCCACAGTCAACAGTGCATGTCAGAGCACAAATCAAGCTATGAAGTCTAAAGAATTGTCTGTAGACCTCTGAGACAGGATTGTATCAAGGCACAGATCTGGGGAAGGGTACTGACAATTTTCTGTAGCATTGAAGGTCCCAATGAGCACACTGGCCTCCGTCATTCATAAATGAAAGAAGTTTGGAACCACCAGGATTCTTCCTAGAGTGGGCCGCCCAGCCAAACTGAGTGATCGGGGGTGAAGGGTCTTATTCAGGGAGGAGACCAAGAACCCAATAGTAACTCTGACAGAGCGCCAATGTTTCTCTGTGGAGAAAGGGGAACCTTTCAGAAGAACAACAATTTCTGCAGCACTCCAACCAATCAGGCCCGTTTGGTAAAGTGGCCAGACAGAAGCCACACCCCAGTAAAAGTCACATGACAACCCACCTGGAGTTTGCCAAAAGACACCTAAAGGACTCTCAGACCATGAGAAACAAAATTCCCTGGTCTGATTAAACAAAAATGTAACCCTTTGGCCTGAATGGCAAGGTAATGTCTGGAGGAAACCAGGCACTGCTTATCACCTGGCCAATACATCCCTACAGTGAAGCATGATGGTGGCAGCATCATTCTGTGTGGATGTTTTTCAGAGGCAGGAACTGGTAGACTAGCCAGGATTGAGGGAAAGATTAATGCAGCAATGTACAGAGACATACTTGATGAAAACCTGCTCCAGAGCACTCTGGACCTCAGATTGGGGCAAAGGTTCATCTTCCAACAAGACAATGATCCTAAGCACACAGCCAAGATAACAAAGGAGTGGCTATGGGACAACTCTGTCAATGTCCTTGAGTGGCCCAGCCAGAGCCCATATTGAACCCGACTGAACATCTCTGGAGATATCTGAAAATGGCTGTGCACTGACGCTCCCCATCCAACCTGATGGAGCTTGAGAGGTCCTGCAAAGAAGAATGGGAGAAACTGCCCAAAAATAGGTGCGCCAAGCTTGTAGCATTATATTCAAAAAGATTTGAGACTGTAATTGGTGCCAAAAGGTGCTTCAACAAAGTATTGAGCAAAGGCTGTAAATACTTATGTACATGTGATTTATTTTTGTTTTTTATTTTTAATAAGTTTGCAAAGATTTCAAACAAACTTCTTTCACATTGTCATTCTGGGGTAATGTTTGTAGAATTTTGAGGAAAATATGGAATTTTGGAATGTAACATAAAAAAAAAAATTTTGGAAAAAGTGAATCGCTGTGAATACTTTCCGGATGCACTGTATATACCAGTGCCTTACTGGTATATACCAGTGCCTTTATACCACATACCTTTCCGGATGCACTGTATATAACATCCAGGATGTAAAACCCATTAGAGGTTACTGAAAAGGCTGGGAGTCAACACTTTTGATGATGTGGTGTTCAATACTGTAAACACTGCTTTATCAAAATGTGTTTTTCTGTTATTTTTGGGGCAAAAGGAATGCTACACTAAGCTAGAGACATTTTAAAAATGAATATAATTTAAAACAAAAACAGTTAAAGTGACTGTAAACCCTTACAAACCACTTTGACCTACAGGTAAGCCTAGATTAAGGCTTACCTGTAGGTCCAAGAAATATCTCCTAAACCTATACGGTTTAGGAGATATTTACCCGAAGACAGCCACATGCATGCGCCGTAGACAGCGGCGCGCAGGCGCACTGGGCAGGCCGCACTGGGTAGGCTGCAGATCGCTGCAATATGCCGCGAGTGTCGGCTCCCATACAACCACTTTAATGCTATCTGAAATTGATCATTTCCACAATGTAGCCCTGGTCTTGAATAGTGATGGCCGAACGGTTCGCCCGGCGGTCGTTTCGCGGCGAATTTCCGACATTCGCGGTCCGCACGTTCGAACGCCTTTTTCCGTCGTTCGCCGCGGCGGACTTACGTGTTTAATGTATACAAGAGCTTTAACCTTTGGTGACACGTTTATCATGTGATACAGGACAGCCAATTGAGACATGACAGCACATGGACACTTGTACATTCCCCCTAACCTATAAATACACCCGATCCGGTGGCCATTTTACATTCTTTCTTCTGTTAAGATAGGGACAGGTTCCTGTGTGGAGTAGGGAGAGATAAACCACTAGCTATTTGGTACACAAAAGTTCTTTTCAGGACTGGTATAGGTGTTAGGTGTTGATAGGTTTGCTGTGCTGCTGATTCTTGCAGCAGCCTGAGTGTCTTTTGTTAGTTTAGAGAAAGGGAAAGGACGGTGTATGCTACAGGGACAGCCAGATTAGTCTTTCATCATCATCATCATCATCATCATCATTAGCTGTTACTATCAAGGTCCACAAAAGAGCTGTTCCAGTAACCACTAATCGTTCTCTTTTTTTGCCAATTTGTATAGGGACAGGAAGGAAGCAGTGTTGTCAGGCAGTGAGGGTAATTTTAAAGACTTGCTGTTATTATTAGTTCCACAAAGGTTCTTTTCAGGACTGGTATCAGTGGTACAGTAATAGGCTTGTACATGTATAATATTCTTTCTTCCAAATATAGAAAGGATATTATACTTGACTGCTGCCCTTCTGCTGCAGTCTGCTAAACATTCACAACTCACTTGTTCCACAAAAGTTCTTATAAGGACTGGTAACTTGGTATAGGGTGCTACGGTACATAGGCTTGAGTGCGGTACAGTCTGCTGTTCTGTAAGGACCGCTATCGGTCCACAATAGATAGGGTTGACGTGCACCACTGCTGACCGCTGCCCTATACTGCAGCAGTCCTTCAGCGGTATAGGGACTGACGTACAGTCTGCTAATCACTAACACACAACCTGCTTGTTCCACAAAAGTTCTTATAAGGACTGGTAACTTGGTATAGGGTGCTACGGTACATAGGCTTGAGTGCGGTACAGTCTGCTGTTCTGTAAGGACCGCTATCGGTCCACAATAGATAGGGTTGACGTGCACCACTGCTGACCGCTGCCCTATACTGCAGCAGTCCTTCAGCGGTATAGGGACTGACGTACAGTCTGCTAAACACTAATACACAACCTGCTTGGTCCACAAAAGTTCTTATAAGGACTGGTAACTTGGTATAGGGTGCTACGGTACATAGGCTTGAGTGCGGTACAGTCTGCTGTTCTGTAAGGACCGCTATCGGTCCACAATAGATAGGGTTGACGTGCACCACTGCTGACCGCTGCCCTATACTGCAGCAGTCCTTCAGCGGTATAGGGACTGACGTACAGTCTGCTAAACACTAATACACAACCTGCTTGGTCCACAAAAGTTCTTATAAGGACTAGTAACTTGGTATAGGGTGCTACGGTACATAGGCTTGAGTGCGGTACAGTCTGCTGTTCTGTAAGGACCGCTATCGGTCCACAATAGATAGGGTTGACGTGCACCACTGCTGACCGCTCACCTATACTGCAGCAGTCCTTCAGCGGTATAGGGACTGACGTACAGTCTGCTAATCACTAACACACAACCTGCTTGTTCCACAAAAGTTCTTATAAGGACTGGTAACTTGGTATAGGGTGCTACGGTACATAGGCTTGAGTGCGGTACAGTCTGCTGTTCTGTAAGGACCGCTATCGGTCCACAATAGATAGGGTTGACGTGCACCACTGCTGACCGCTGCCCTATACTGCAGCAGTCCTTCAGCGGTATAGGGACTGACGTACAGTCTGCTAAACACTAATACACAACCTGCTTGGTCCACAAAAGTTCTTATAAGGACTGGTAACTTGGTATAGGGTGCTACGGTACATAGGCTTGAGTGCGGTACAGTCTGCTGTTCTGTAAGGACCGCTATCGGTCCACAATAGATAGGGTTGACGTGCACCACTGCTGACCGCTGCCCTATACTGCAGCAGTCCTTCAGCGGTATAGGGACTGACGTACAGTCTGCTAAACACTAATACACAACCTGCTTGGTCCACAAAAGTTCTTATAAGGACTGGTAACTTGGTATAGGGTGCTACGGTACATAGGCTTGAGTGCGATACAGTCTGCTGTTCTGTAAGGACCGCTATCGGTCCACAATAGATAGGGTTGACGTGCACCACTGCTGACCGCTCACCTATACTGCAGCAGTCCTTCAGCGGTATAGGGACTGACGTACAGTCTGCTAAACACTAATACACAACCTGCTTGGTCCACAAAAGTTCTTATAAGGACTGGTAACTTGGTATAGGGTGCTACGGTACATAGGCTTGAGTGCGGTACAGTCTGCTGTTCTGTAAGGACCGCTATAGGTCCACAATAGATAGGGTTGACGTGCACCACTGCTGACCGCTCACCTATACTGCAGCAGTCCTTCAGCGGTATAGGGACTAAGAGTTTTGTCACAGGGTCATTTAAAAAATGACATGCAGAGGAAGAGGCAGGCCCTTCCGCAGGGGTGGTAGGGGTAGGGCAGGAGCAACAGGCTTGAGCCAAAGTGGGAAGTTGCAGAAGGTGCGTTCAATTACTTTAAAGGATGCACCAGACTTGGTTGAGTGGCTCGCTCAGCCTTACTCTTCTGCACCCTCCTCATCCTCTCGATCTGCACCCTCTTCTTCACTCTCTGCTATGTGCACCCCCAAAGACACTACCACCAACAACACGACCACCACCACCACCACCACATACCTTCCGCTTGAGTCACTGGAATTATATTCCGATCCATATCAAGAGGACATTTCTGATGCGCAGCCACTCTTGGTATTGGATCAGGAAGAGGAGGTAGCAACAAGCGCTACTCAGCAGTCTGACGCCAGTACCCAGATCAGCCCAAGGAGGAGGTTGGTCCCCGGTGTTGCTGCCTACTCCGAGATCTCTACTTATAGCGGTGGGGAAGGTGACGTTGATGATGACGTGTCTAGTGATGTCACGTGGGTGCCCACAAGAGAGGAAGAGGAGGGGAGTTCAGAGGGAGATATGGACCAGCAGATAGGGAGGAGAAGCAGCAATGACTTACATTGCACAGCAGGGACAAAGCAGACTGCAAATGTATCAGGAGCGAGTCATCGACCATGTACGGTCACATCTGGCGCTCCCAGGACACCGGCACATGGCTCCGCAGTGTGGGCTTTTTTTAACGTGTCCGCTGCTGACAATAGCGTTGCCATCTGCAATCTTTGCAGTCAACGCGTTAGTCGCGGTAAGCCCAATACTCACCTAGGGACGACCGCCTTAAGAAGGCACATGAGCAGCCATCACCGAGCCCAGTGGGAGCAACGGAACACACAAAGCCACACTGCAGGCTCTCACCGTCCAGCCTCGTCTTCTACTTCTCCTTCTCCTCTCTCCTCACAATTGTCCTCCACTCCACCTTCCATCACGCCAAGCTCACATTTTTCTGCAAAAAGGCAGGCTTCCGTGGGCCTAATGTTTGAGCGTAAAAAAATGATGATGCCGGATAACCCTCTTGCCCAACGGTTGGCGGCTGGCTTGTCAGAACTCATAGCCCGCCAACTACTGCCATATAAACTGGTGGACTCGGAGGCCTTTCGCAAATTTGTGGCCATTGGAACACCACAATGGAAGGTCCCAGGAAGGAAGTATTTCTCAGAGAAGGGCATCCCAGAGCTATATGGCCATGTTCAGCGGCAAGTGAATGTATCTCTGGCACACAGTGTCGGTGCCAAGATACATCTGACCACAGACACGTGGTCTAGCAAACACGGGCAGGGAAGGTATATCAGTTTTACTGCCCACTGGGTGAACCTTCTGACGGCCGTCAAGCATGTAACCCGTGGCACCCGTGTAGATTTGGTTTTACCGCCACGGATTGCATGCAGGCCTGACTCTTCTTCTCCTCCTCCTACTCCATCCTCCTCCCTCTCCTCCTCAGCTGCCTCCTCCTTTTCCGCTGCTAGCGTCTCTTCCACTGCACCGCCCAAGCTCCCCAGAACCTATTCCACATGCCAGGTGAGACGTTGCCATGCCGTGCTGCGTCTGTTGTGCCTGGAAGCAAAGAGCCACACTGGCCCGGCACTCCTTTCAGCTTTGCGTTCACAGGCAGATGAGTGGCTAACACCGCTCAATTTGACAGTTGGTAAAGTGGTGTGTGACAACGGTGCCAATCTGCTTAGCGCATTGAAACAGGGCAAAATCACGCACGTGCCGTGCATGGCACACGTCTTAAACTTGGTCGTGCAGCGATTCCTTGTCAAATACCCTGGGGTCCAGGACATCTTGCGGCAGGCAAGGAAAATCTCGGCCCATTTCAGAAGATCTTACACGGCCATGGCTCGCCTTGCTGACATTCAGCGGCGACACCATCTGCCGGTCAGACGTCTTATTTGCGATTGCCCGACGCGATGGAACTCAACCTTCTATATGCTTGATAGGCTGCTCCAGCAGAAACGTGCAGTTAACGTCTACCTGTATGAACTCTGCGAAAGAAACGGTTCTGGGGAGCTGGGTTTTTTTTCACCGCGCCAGTGGCTGCTCATGCGCGACACATGCAGACTTCTGCGGCCATTTGAGGAGATCACCAAACTGGTCAGTCGCAGCCATGGCGCCATCAGTGACATGGTACCTTATGCCTTCTTTCTGGAGCGTGCATTGCGTCGTGTCATTGATCAGGCTGTGGAGGAGCAGGAGCGGGAAGATGAGGAAGTCGCAATGCTGGATGAATTCCCAGGGGGGGCTACTCTATCTGAGACAAGTCAACAACAGGAGTCTGATGAGGAGTCAGAGGAGGATGGTGCCGGGGCGGATGAGCAGGAGCAAGAAGAGCATGCTTTAAACCTTTCTGGGATCCCTGTTGTGCGAGGATGGGGAGAGGAGAATGAAGAGGACGACATTATCCTGGATGATGAGCAGGAGCCAGGCCACCACACCGCTTCCACTTTAGTGCAAATGGGGGCCTTCATGCTCCAGTGTTTTAATAGGGACCCCCGTATAAAAAGCATGAGGGTCAAGGACCAGTACTGGGTGGCAACGTACTTAGACCCCCGGTACAAACACAAAATGGCGGAAATGTTACCGCCGTCGCAGAGGGCTGTCAGAATGCAGCACTTCCAGGCCTTGCTTCGAGAAATGCTGCATTCTGCTTTTGCGTGCGCTGGCAGAGGAGCAATTCCCACTCCCAGAGAAGGATTTGCGGGTACCAATCCAACAGCGCCTGCAAGAAGAGGCCGGTTTGAAGATGTGTTGGTGACTTCGGATATGAGGTCATTCTTTCAGCCGACCCATCGACAGGTGTCATCCGGATCCAGCATCAGGGAACGCCTAGACCGTCAGGTGTCCGACTACATTGGGTTAACGGCCGATGTGGACGCTCTGAGGAGTGATGAACCCCTAGACTACTGGGTGGGCAGGCTTGACCTCTGGCCAGAGCTTGCCCAATTTGCAATCGAACTGTTGGCTTGCCCCTCATCCAGTGTCCTGTCCGAAAGGACGTTCAGCGCAGCAGGGGGGATTGTGACCGATAAGCGTACTCGCCTAGCTCACCACAGTGTTAACTACCTCACATTTCTAAAAATGAATGAGGCATGGATCTCGGAGGAATTCAACACATGTGACCAGTAGACCATGTATATGTCTATAAACTATTTTTTTAATCAAGCACACAGACCTTCTTAATTCATTTGGCTCACTTCCTTGACCCAAAAAAGCACACCGTACTATATGCCCCTACCCTCCTCTTTGAAGAGGTTGAGCGGTGTCATATTTCTACTGGGGCTGCTTATGATATCCCTGTGCTGTGCTGACTTCCTCCTGGGGGTTCTTATTATGAAGGGATCACACTATCCCTGTGCTGTGCTGACTTCCTCCTGGGGGTTCTTATTATGAGGGGATCACACCATCCCTGTGCTGTGCTGACTTCCTCCTGGGGCTGCTTACGGTGCTGCTGTCAGTGCTGTATGTCACGGTGCTGCTGTCAGCGCTGTATGTCACGGTGCTGCTGTCAGCGCTGTATGTCACGGTGCTGCTGTCAGCGCTGTATGTCACGGTGCTGCTGTCAGCGCTGTATGTCACGGTGCTGCTGTCAGCGCTGTATGTCACGGTGCTGCTGTCAGCGCTGTATGTCACGGTGCTGCTGTCAGCGCTGTATGTCACGGTGCTGCTGTCAGCGCTGTATGTCACGGTGCTGCTGTCAGCGCTGTATGTCACGGTGCTGCTGTCAGCGCTGTATGTCACGGTGCTGCTGTCAGTGCTCTGTATTACGGTGCTGCTGTCAGATGCCTCTATCACGGTGCATGTGTCATTCCGGTATGTCACGCTGCTGGTGATCATCTCCTGCACCCTCTTCTTTGCCTACCCTGGTCCCTGACCTTCCCTCTCCTCCATTGCCTTCATTAACTCCATAGTCCTGAATTGTTAGAACAATTTCCCAAATAAAATAAAAATGCTTGTAGTTATCGATCCCAAATTCACCTCATACATGTATTATGTCATTGTCCAGATGGTGGGACTACGTTTTACCCCCTAATAATTACCACGTGGCCGCAAATTCGACATGAAGGTTTGCAAAGTTCGCCTCCCATTGAAGTCAATGGGGCCCGCGGCGAACGGTCGGTTTCGCGAACGTTTGGGTCCGTTCGCATTTCGCGTTCGCGAAACGTCCCGTCGGAAGTTCGTCCATCACTAGTCTTGAAGCACTCTACTAGTTTGGCTGCCACTGATACTGTCAGTAGTTACTGATTTGTCTGTTTTCCCCAGGTGTCTGTGGTGAATGAACTAAAGACCTGGTGTTTACTGAAAATACAGAACCTGGAGCTGAAGCTTTCTGGTGATTCCAGACCTTTTAAAGCCAAATCATCTCCTTCAACATGCGAGTCAACAGATCAGCCACCTTCAGAGAGTCCAAACAGCAGCAGGGACTGCAACAACACAGACACTTCCATCCCACCACAGTCCTCCATTCAACATTCATTTGTCACTCGGCAGAGCAGTTTAGCTGATGAGCTTTCCAAAGAACTTCCATCTGAGGAAATCAGCAGACAACACCAGAGTCCACCCCCTCAAGATCTCATGGTGTGTGCATGTAAGTCAACTACATTATTCACATGATGATGCAAGTAATTAAAGGGGCATATGGTTAGGGAGCTGTAATGTCTGATCTGATTTCAAAACAATCAAAAATTAAAAGCCTAGATTGTTGTAAGACAGTGTTGGGGCACTAAAGTGGAGGCCTAACAAACTGGGCCCAAACACAATCTGAAACTTCACTGTAACCTATTGCACTGCTAGATATGTTTTTTTAGCATAGTAATTGAATAGTCAATATATGTCCCTGTTAAGAAATGTATTTTATTACAACTACAAATGCTCTTTTGAATTCATTGTTCAGCCACTGTGTATTAGTGACTCTTAGAAATGTGTTTTCTCTAGTCAGTGGTCCCCTTTTGTTGCTGTGCACATAGACATTGATTGCAGGTAAGCTCACCATAGACATCAGATGGCAGTTTGAAAATGATTCATCCTCCAAACTCTCTTCACCACCCAGCAGGGATGTGCAGTCAGGGGAGGCAGGTGAGGCAGAGACATGATCATTAAAAAAAAAAAAGATCAAGCTTCAAGAGTCGTAGTTCAGCTACCTGGGGTCACAGATACCCCAAATTCCTACCCCACCATTGGCCCCCTGTCATCTATGGTACCGGAGATACAGGGCTCCTTGCACAGCGTGTTAGAAGCTACATACAGAGCAGCCAGTTTAAATACAAGCTGACACACTGTGCAGCAGCAGACTGAGAGGATGAGCTCTGGCACTGAGCTTAAAGGACAGCTTGGAGCCTTAAACCAATGGTAAAGCACAATTGGAAAAACGTATCCAATAAAAATGCTGCAGTGAAGGCTGTCCTCTCACTGCAGTGTCATAGAAGGGGTCATGTGGCTAAAACACAAATGCTCCATCCCAGCCCTCTTAACTACAAGGAAAAAAACCTGTGTTTATGGGTATATGATTTATTCATAATCCCATGTTTTTCTCACACAGTTAAGAGGGATGATCTGCTGCTGTTGAAAAGGTACTGTTTTAATCAAGCTAAATAACATATTAATATGCTAAATGTTATAAAATAATAATTTATTATTTATCTATTTGCTGTGAAATTACTTGTTTGAAGTTATAACTTCAAACTTCAGTAATTTGTCCATTAAGCCACCTACTTGAGTACAGTTTTTGAAAATATAGTAAATTACCTTAAAAATAGTATATAATAATTATTTGTATATTACTTACTCATGGTAATTAACCACTTGCCACCCAGGCCAATTCTGACACTTCTCTCCTACGTGTAAAAATCATCTTTTTGCTAGAAAATTACCCAGAACTCCCAAACATTATATACATATTGTTTTAGCAGACACCCTAAGGAATAAAATGGCGGTCGTTACAACTTTTAGTGTCACATGGTAATTACGCAGCAATTTTTAAAATGTGTTTTTTTGTTTTTTTTTATTAAAAGGAACTGTTTCATGAAAATAAATAAAAAAATAAATAAAGTTAGCCTGAGTTTTTTGTATATTGTGAAAGATAACGTTATGCTGAGTAAATAGATACCTAGCTGTCATGCTTTAAAATTGCGCACACTTGTGGAATGGCGCCAAACTTTACTACTTAAAAATCTCCATAGACGATGCTTTAAAAATGTTTACAGGTTACATGATTAGAGTTACAGAGGAGCTAGAAATATTGCTCTCACTCTAACGTTTGTGGCATATGTAACTTGTGTGTATCTGGCTCCGATACTAGCTAGTGCCTCACCAGCCACTGACCTCACCACACATCCCTGCCACCCAGTAGTCAAACATATTAAGGATTTAAGGATCCAGGATTTAAATATTTGTGTGTATTGTATGTACAATTGTAGCCCCATATGTTCTCAGCCTTACTATAGTATAGAACAGGGATATGCAATTAGCGGACCTCCAGCTATTGCAGAACTACAATTCCCATTAGGCATAGCAAGAATCTGACAGCCACAAGCATGACACCCAGAGGCAGAGGCATGATGGGACTTGTAGTTTTGCAACAGCTGAAGGTCTGCTAATTGCATATCCCTGGTAAAGAAGGATAGTAGGGATGAGCCCATGATTCAAGTTGAACGTAAGTTTGACTCGAACATCGTGTGTTTACCCGTTCGCTGAATACCGAATATTATGGGGCATTCGTGGGAAATTCGAGCGCCTGCAGAATGGGCCATAATGAAGGGCAAGTCCATCAATGCATTGCGAGATCTCAGTGCATTGATGGTTGCTGATTGGCTAAAGCATGCACTTGACCTGCATGCTTTGACCAATCACAACACGCTCTCCTGTGAGAGCCATGATTGGCCAAAGGCAGGGTGCCTTTGGCCAATCATGGCTAAGGGAGCTGAGTCCACAGCCCACACTATGTAAGGCTGCTTGCACAGCAGCCGTACATAGTTTTTGAAAGAGAGCAGCAAAAATGACATTTGTAAACCATTTTATTGAACTGCTCGCGGCTCCAATATATTGCCAGATCCCGACACTATAGATAAAAATCATTGGGAAAAAAAAAACGGCATGCCCCCCCCCCCCCCCCCCCCCCCCCGTCCATTGGGTCTGGTATGGATATTAAGGGGAACCCTGTGCCAAAATTTGAAAAAAAAATTGCGTGGGGCCCCCCAAAATCCATACCAGGCACTTCAGGTCTGGTATGGGTATTAAGGGGAACCCTGCGCCAAAATAAAAAAAAAATGGCATAGGGGTCCCCCCAAAATCCATAGCAGGCCCTTCAGGTCTGGTATGAATTTTAAGGGGAACCCCGAGCCAAACTTAAAAAAAAAAAAAAAGGCGTATTGGGTTCCCTCCAAAATCCATACCAGACCCTTATTCAAGCACGCAACCTGGCAGGCCACAGAAAAAGGGGGGGGGGGCGAGAGAGCACCCCTCCTGAACTGAACTAGGCCACAGGCCCTCAACATGGGGAGGATGCTTTGGGGTCCCCCCAAAGCACCTTGTCCCCATATTGATGGGGACAAGGGCCTCATCCCCACAACCCTTGCCCAGTGGTGGTGGGGGTCTGCGAGGAGGGGGGCTTATCAAAACAAGGGGACCCCCAGATCCCAGGCTCCCCATATGAATGGTATCGGGTACATTGTACCCCTACACATTCACCAAAAAAAAGTGTCAAAATGTTAAAAATGGCAGGAGAAAGTTTGGGACAAGTCCTTCATTAAAAAAAAATTGTGTCCCGTAAGGTCCATTTATCTTTGATCACAGCATCCAACAACCCGAAAAAAAAGGAAAAGAAAGAGACAGCTGTTATATAGCTGAGAGCGGGTCCACCAGGTGACGTAAATGGGTGACCCCACCTCTTTCTGATGTCATGTGTCGTTCAAGTAACGTCTGAGGGGGCGGGGTCACCCATTTACTTCACCGGTGGCCCAGCCCTCACCTATATAACAGCTGTCATTGGAAAAAGCCTGCAGTCAGCAAAAGCCTCCTGTTGAGGCAGCGTTTTTTCCAGTTTCTTTTTTTTTTCTTGGGTCGTCGGATGCTGTGATCTAAGATGGAGTTTTTTTTTTTTTTTTTTTTTTTTTTTAAATAAAGGACTTGTCCCAAACTCTCCTGTCATTTTTACCATTTTGGCACATTTTTGGTGAATGGGTACAATGTCCCCCTTAATATTCGTACCAGGCCCAAAAGGGCCTGGTAATGGACTGGGGGGGGGGGGGGGGGAGTGGAGGCCCATGCTGTTTTTTTCAATGATTTTTACCTATTGCCGGGATCTGACAATACATTACAGCTGCGAGTAGTTTTCAATTACTTATTTTCCTTTAGAAATGTAATTTTGCTGTGGTACTGTTCTAAACACGGGAAAGATGTGCTACTTTACAGCCATACTAAGGACACCCCCCCCCCCCCGGCATGATATTTAAAGGAATATTTCATTTTTATTGTTTAATATTAAGCATTAATAAAATCACTGCTCCTGAAAAAACACCAGTTTTTAAATCTTTTTTGTGCACTGATAAATGGGGCAGGACTCGGGTCCCCAAACACTTTTTATGACAATAACTTGCATATAAGCCTTTAAAATTAGCCCTTTTGATTTTTCATGTCGTGTCCCATAGACTTTAATGGTGTTCGCAAAAACAAGTTCTGGTGTGAACCGAACTGGGGGTGTATGGCTCATCCCTCAAGGCTAGGTCTGTAAAAAGTCTTAGGACTTTTTTCCATAATCCTCTTCAGGGTATTCAAGCAGTGCTGCAAGACCTTTATTCCCTACAAATAAACTGATATGTTAAAGTGGTTGTAAACCCTTACAACACACTTTGACCTACAGGTAAGCCTAGATTAAGGCCTACCTGTAGGTCCAAGAAATATCTCCTAAACCTATACGGTTTAGGAGATATTTGTCCGTAGACAGTGGCGCGCAGGCGCACTGAGCGTGGCATCGTCAACGACGAAGATGCCGCGCGTGTCGGCTCCCGTGCGCATGCGCGGGAGTGACGTCATCGCGGCTTCGCCGAATGACAGCGTCGGAGCAGCGAGACCCCACCGAGAAGATGGATGCGCAGGACTACAGGGGACAGCGGTGACTTCGCTGGCTCCTGTGTCAGGTAAGTGACACATAATGGACTACTATGCGATGCATAGTAGTCCATTATGCTTTGCCTTTGCAGGGAATGAAAGGGGAAGTAAACCCATCAGGGTTTACTTCCTCTTTAAGGGCATCACATTAGACTTTTACTTTACATTTATAATACAGTTTTATTGAGTTTCCAAAAAGATATAAAAAGCACAATACAGTAGTGGTTTCTTACAGTAATAGTTTTACAGTCTCAACCAAGATACCCAGGTACAGGGCTGATTGCAAGTCATAAATATAGAGTTACTTATTCTGTAGAGCTAATGTTAGTATGCATTGGGCAGTTGGGCTGTTGATTGTAGTGCTCATGACTCAGGCTCCGTTCACTTCTCTGTTCCGTTTCCGAATTGCGAGCGGAATCGTCACGAATCTGCCCACGATAATCAAAAGAGGCAAATCGAGGGATGCCAATGCGTTCCCAATGCCTATTTGCCCGTTGATTTTAGTAGCACTCCAAACGCGGCACAATTTTCCTGCAATCCTTTGGGCAACAATCGCGGTAAAAACGTGCTAACAGAATCGCGGGCTGCCTGCTGCCAAAAAAAAATACAGGAGCTTTGTTTGGGCGATGGTGTACCACGATTCTATTTGCGCGTTTTTACTGCAATTGTCGCCCCCATAAGTCGAGATGTGAACAGAGCCTTATGGTTGGTATCAGACACTAGTGCCTAAACAGAATCTAGTTTACCTTATATGAGGAACAGAAGAAGAGGATCAGTAGAGAAAGTTGACAGTCAGAGAATAGGATGGAGATGGAAGCAGTGTAATTGTGGGGTTGAAGAAGGTGGAGTGCCTGGGCAAACTCATTTTGTTACTCATCTACCTAAATGTATCAACATTGGTGTACAAGTTTTTTTGTAGGGTTACAAAGCTCAGGATGATGTTTAATGGTAAGTAGATTGTATTTTTGGCATAGGGCAGCTTTAGTCCAGTTACAGAATCTATGGGTTTTGTCCTGTCCAGGAAAAAAAAAAAAAAAGGGTTGTGGACTATGGTAGCCAGAGGACATTAGTTTGCTTGTAAATTAAACATTGTCCTACAATCTCAGGGAGTGCTTTAAGAAAAGGTTTTGTTTGCGTTGCAACGACGAGTACATAATAAGGTGTAACTAGCTATAGGTGCCGTTTCCATGGCTTCTAGACTTACCCACAGTGATATACTGGTGTCATGTGGTATGAGGGTAGAGGGGCAATGTGGGCAGCGTGAGGATAGTTACTTGAAAAACAGAGCAAACACAAGGCGCTAGAGTTAGTTAAAACCCAAATAACACCAATTTATTGAACATAGCACACTTACATGTCAAAGACATGATTGACAGCATACAGAAACCAAGACATTCTGGCAAGCATCAGATGGTATACACACATAGACAGCCAAGCAGGATATGCAGCAATGTATGAGATTGAGACGCCTCACACAGCTAAGGCTAGACGGCAGCATGTACAGCCGCTAACCCGCCATTTCCTAGCTGTGCGAGGTGTCTCCATCGCATACACTGCTGCATGTTTTGCTTGGATGTCTATGTGTGTAAACAATCTGATGCTTGCCAGTCTGCCTTGGTTTCTGCATGCTGTCAATCACGTTTTTACATGTAAGTGTGCTATGTTCAATAAATTGGTGTTATTGCCATTTTAACTGACACCAGCGCCTTGTGTTTGCTCTCTTTTTCTGTCGTGTAGATCCATCCCAAATCTGTCGGAGGAGTTGCAGGAGTTATTTGGACCTCATCCTTTTTCCCCCATCTTCCATTTGGGACATTGTTATTATGGTCTATGGACATTTGCTCATCTTGAGGAGCGCTGAGTAAGCAGTGCATATTACCAGTGTGCACTTATTGTACATAAATTATAATAGCTAGTTACTTGGGGAAACGCTGCGTGTACACAATAAATGTTAAGAAAAAAGGCATAAAAAAAATTCCTTCCAAAGAGAAAGAGGAAAAGCAGGCCAAGTGGAGATTAATTTTAGGATCAAGTTGGCTCATCCTTTTGTGGAACTCTGCCAAAATTGTGGCTGAGTCCCTGGTATTGCCTAGTCGCAAGATATTACCACAGATGGGTTTAATTAATGGGTTTGGTCTGCAAAGTCAATTTGCTAGGAGAGTGTCAGGTTTATTACCTTTAAACTATATTTAACGTTATTCATAACTAGCAAACCATTATCAAAAGTAAAAGAAAATCCCAAATTTCAGGTGGTCCCCAGAAAAGTAATAGTGGGGAAATCTTCAAATGGTTCTGGTTTTTGTGACCTAGGGGGGTTCCAAAGGAATTCCCTTAATTTGCAGGGATTTCCTCTCACTTCCTATTTTGACTACGGAACAGGAAGTGAAGGGGAAATCTCCCCAATAGTACACAGGGGGCAAAAAAAAACTACGCTTGCTCTATCCAAAATTGAAAAAAAAGGTTTGCCTTCTTTTGGAGTTGTGTGTCCCCAAATTGTTTTTTAAATTGGGGATGTGATTTGTTTTAAATGGAGTAGATAGTGAGTTGTAGGATGCTTCCAACTCTTTTAGGGCTCATGCACACAGGGCATTTGCTTTTATCCTCTGAATGCCAAAAACTTCTGCATTCTAGCTCATTATGAAATACTTACCTTAGAACGAAGCTCTCAAAAGGCCGCCCGGTCATAAGCTGACATATTCCCTCTGCGTTTCTTCCGGGTTCGCTGCTCTGGCACTATAAGTGGCCGAATGCGGAATGACATCACTCCCACGCATGCGCGTGGGAGCTCTCCGTTCTGGCACAATACGCCAAACCTTGGCCGGACCTTCACTAACGTCAGCAGCTGCGTGCAAGGTGAATATCTCCTAAACTGTACAGGTTTAGGAGATCTTAATTTTACCTACAGGTAAGCCTTATTATAGGCTTACCTGTAGATAAAAATGACCAAGCAGACAATACAACCGCTTTAATGGATTCCATTGGCCATTGAAGTGCATTAACACTCAAACGCACCTAAACCTGCCTAGCGTTTTTTTTTTTCTACTCAAAACCTCCTCTCCTGGATATGGTTGTGATGAGTTTTTATTGATCCTGTAAATGCTCCTCTTCTAATATGCCTTTAAACACCTTTGTGTGCATGGACACAGGCTAATATAAAGGTGCTTTTACACGCTGAAAGAAAAATGCCAAACACCTATAAAAGAGGTGTTTTGGGGTCAAATAACTTTTCTATACAATTATTTTTAAGTTACAAAATACCATAGATCAGTATACAAGAAAATTGTTGCATCCCACATAGAAAAACAGTACAAGAAATAAAGGTAAACACATGCAAAAAGTTTTTTTGTTTTTTTTTAAACGCTCTGTGCATGTGCCCCTTATATGTCCTTTATTGGAAAGCCATTTGGATTATTTTACCGCCAGTGACTGCTTTGTGAGTTTTCCACAGGGATGCAGATGAGTTCATGGATTGTGAATTCACTGTAAAATATTCTGTTTTGTAATTGTATTATTATTATTAACTAATGATCAGGTCACTGAGAAGTGCCTCATTAAGAGACCAGGAATTCTCATGTGATTTTATGTATAAGAGTGAAAAAAAAGTTACCACTGCATCGTGATTTGACCAGGGAACTAGTAAGAATGCATGGCAAGATGGGCTTTGGGGTTGGCAATGTCTGCTATTCACAACAAAAAATGGTCATGAACTTTGAAGAGGATAGCAGTAAGCATAACTTATAAATGTCCTACATAGAACCATTATCAGCAAGCTAGAAAGATAGGATACAAACCTAGGAGGTAGGTTCTGCAAGGAAAGCATCCTTGGACGTGTTTTAAGAATGTGAGCTGTAAAATTTTACAACAGGGTAGTTATAGTAATAAGGTACATAGCACTGTAATTTTATGGCATTGCAGGTATAATAGAATATAGGGGCAGTGTGGAGTAAGCTGCTCCATCATGCCACCAGATCAGAATTAAATTTCGTAAGAAGTTGTATCCGGGGGTGGGGTAAGGAGGGGCCCAGTAAGGTGTCCTGTATAACGCACTCCTTTAGTAAACTTTTCTGATGTGAATGACCGTAGATTACTTTTAACAAACATTCTCCTATACTTGAATTCTGCTCCACACTTCTTTAATGCATGAATGGGCACTAAGGATGCCACCACAGATTTATGAATGTCTTTAGCTCAAGCCTTTTTTATGCTGATACAAGATCACAACTATGAACTAGCTCTTCCTTCTCAATTCCTTGGCTAACCCATTAACCTTCTAGGTTAAATAATTAACATAACTAAGCATTTGGCTACTGGTCTTTACATTCTAAAAATGTTTAATCCTACAACTACCTTTTTATTCTCAGGCTGAGGACCTATGGGATAGCCCTCAAAACATACATATGCCTAGTACCACACCAAAGATATAGAATGGTAGTATAAAGCTCTCTGCCTTTAAATTCTTTTCCCTAAAAATAGTATGGTGACTACTTAATACTGCCATGTGTCTGATATCTATGGGTCTTGCATGAAAATATATTTGTGTTAAGCTGAACCTGAGCTACAGTGTGTGGTGTGTTGTGTAATAAGTTTAACATGTTATCATTTCCAGAATTCATGCACTTTTCATTTGCTAGTATCAGAATTGCATTTCAACAGAAATTTAAGAATTTTATTTAACATTTATAATATTTATAATATTTTTCTGTAGCTGTAGAGCAGCAATCTGTACCTGTTGCCCCTCCAGCTGTGAGGCCTAAGGAAAAGACAACAAGCTGTATCCCATCCTGCAAATATCAGCCAACCCTCCCATCTTCCAGCCTTCCCAACCCTAAATTAAAAAACACCAAAATTCTCCCCGCTACCAAACTCATAACAGATGCAAAGAAGGCTGAGAAGCAGACTGCAAATCTCATGGACCGAGGCACACAAACAAGAAAATGTGCAAAACCTGGGCAGCTTAGACAGCGAAGCCTAATGCCAGGACCACAGATTCCACTACCATCTTGTAATGCACCTGGCGACCATGTTGGCATGCAAACCAGGGACACCACCCAAGCTTTGGAAATCACGCAATATTTTTTTGAAGCAGTATCTACTCAAATGGAAAAATGGTATGAAAGAAAAATTGAAGAAGCCAAGTCACAAGCAAACATGAAGGCACAAGAAGATAAAGTTGCGTTGCAACAGCATATAAGGAGTTTGGAAGAAGAATTAATGAAGTTGAGGACTAAGTTACAGAAGGAAAGCTAGCAGCAGAGCCCCTTTGGGATATGAGGGACAGCTATCATAAGATGCCAAACCCAACAGTCAGAAGTTGTAACACACAAAGCTATTTGAGTCAGTGCATTAAACAACTGTGAAACTTAAGAAATGTATACAGAAAAAGCATGTGCCATTCTTTAATATTGATGTTTCTGAATTGCATGAGCTTTCCAAGCAAGAGACTGCTTTCTTGCTTCTGTAGATTCTTTGACATTGAATACAATTGGATCAATGTGCCATTGGGCCACAGTTTACTGTGCTGTATATTTAATGCTCTATGTATCGAACAAATTCATGTATAAAGCTGCATTTACTAACTGGTACTTGATATGCAAATTATGGATTAAGCCTATTCTGTTAGTACTGTAGGCTGGTGTCACATGTGCTTCTAAATGGACATATATGTTCTCCCAATCCCTATCTAAAATGAACTGCAGTATTAAAGAATTTTTCAACTTTTACTTTAATGTCATACTCCAGACAAGAGGCTAAATACATTATTTTACCTGCTATAGGTAATTCTATTCAACCCCATAATCCAAACACCTCCTGCCAGACAGAATGCCTAATTATTGAACTTTCTTTGCAGATATCTGAACATAAACACAAGAACAATATAAATATATCAGTATATTAGTCCTTAGATTTGGTGGCAGCATTCATTTTTCTTTTTTCAACCTAAGTACATAGTGCTCTGGCCCCTAGTCCCTTTTCAGAGCTCTGTCCATTTTGCTATGCATTACAGGAAGCTGATATAAATACAGTTTCAGATATTTGTACTAGGCATTTACAATACATAACAACAAGTATACAGATTTGTTTCTTACTTTACTCTGACTTTCTTGATCTGAATGCTGGTTTCAAGTCAGCATCTCCAAGCACTGGAACCAAAGAAAACTAAGCTATTAGCATTTTCAGAAGGAGGTCAGCAATCACAGCCCCATATTTCTTTCACTATGTATTTTTTTAAATTTTGCTGTGCCAAGCACACATGACATCAGTGTGAAGAAATTCAGCAGAACTAACATTCCAACATAAACCATAAAGTGTATTTGGTTCCCATAAGCATGAATATGCCTGTTTTAATGACAATATAGTAAACTCAGTAATGCATCTGACATAATTGAGTCCAGTTTGTCTTTATTGTAACCATCAGTTATTTTTTCAATTGCTATGCCAGCATTTTATTGATATGCAGTCATTTGAATTACCTCTGTGCAATTCATTTGATAAAAATGGGCATAATTGTATATGAAAGAATGTTAAAATGTTTAGCATTATCAAAATGGAAATAACACTTTCAAGCAGAATGTCAAGAAATGTAAACTTAAGGTTAACATATAAATGCAAGTACATTATATAGGAGACCTGTTATTGTTGCATTTTAAGAGTGAACATTGGAAAGTATTATTATTATACAGAATTTCTATCACACTAACAGCTTGCACAGCACCTTACAATATAAAGTGAGACAGTACAGTTACAATACAATACAAAAGGGTTATGAGGGCCCTGCTCATAAGAGCTTACGATCTATAGAATGACTTAAGGTTTCTATAAAGAAAAGAATATTTAAAGTTGTTGCAAATCCTGTACAACCATTTTTACCTACAGGTAAGCCTATATTAAGGCTTGCCTGTAGGTGCTGGAAATATCTCCTAAACCTCCACGGTTTAGAAGATATTTACAATAAGGCCGTGCTCCAATGTCTATGGCACACGCGCACTTTAGAGAGGGCAGATCGTGCCGTTTGTAAAGGGGGTCATGCCGTGTCTGGCTGCTCAGGCACGCAGGGTTTACTTCCTCTTTAAAGGACAAATGTAGATGCCCACCTTCCTCAGTTCAGCCCATCCAGTTGATTTTTGACCTCTGTCTCCATTCCATTAATCTACACTTTGCAGCCACAGCATGAAGAGGACCTGATCTTTTAACATGACCAGATGCTTAGTCATAATGGGGAATGATTGCACATCTTTAAAGTCTAAGTCCAGGCTTTCTGTCACTTTAAATAGATTGTTTGGGCCAAACTTGCACAACCTACTTCCTGCTGTGTGTGCTTTATCATAGATTTTCCGCCTGCTGCTGTAGCAAAATCGAGTCGGACTACGTGCTTTTCAGCCATTCAAAGAAAGCCTTGTATTTTTCTCAATTAAGGTCAGCTTTGGTCCAAGCAAATTATTTAACCCCTTCACACCCACCACCTCCTGGCCCTTCAAAAGTTCTAAAAGCCGAAAGGTGGAGGCGAGTATTCGGGTCATATGACCACTATGATTGTCTGTCACAACGGTCACGTGATCGGAAAGCTCCCGATCTCAAATATGCATCGGAACTTACTGATCCCCGCCAGCTACTGTGCTGGGAGCATGCAGGGAGGGCGCTCTCAGCACAGTAACTTGTTTACACAGGGCCGCATGTTTGCGGCTGTTCGGTGTTAAAGTGGTTGTAAACCCTTACAAACCACTTTGACCTACAGGTAAGCCTAGATTAAGGCTTACCTGTAGGTTCAAGAAATATCTCCTAAACCTATACAGTTTAGGAGATATTTACCTGAAGACAGGCACCGCTGTCTACGGCGCATGCACCATAGACATCGGCGTGCAGGCCCACTGGGTAAGCCGCAGATCGCGGCGATATGCCGCGAGTGTCGGCTCCTGTGCGCATGCGCGGGAGTGACGTCATCGCTGCTCCGGCGAATCACAGCGCGGAGCAGCGAGACCCATGGAGACCCACCAAGAAGATGGACGCTCGGAAATACAGGGGACAGCAGTGACTTCGCTGGCTCCTGTGTCAGGTAAGTGACACATAATGGACTACTATGCGATGCATAGTAGTCTATTATGCTTTACCTTTGCAGGGAATCAAAGAGGAAGTAAACCCATCAGGGTTTACTTCCTCTTTAAGGCCCACCTGCTGAGAGGCTGCATATATGCGTACAGCCCGCATGAAGAGGTTAAAGTGACAGAAAACTTAGGTTAGTGGCTAGGCTTTAACCACTTTAGCTCTGGAAGATTTACCCCCTTCATGCCCAGGCCATTTTTTGCAATACAGCGCTGCGCTACTTTAACTGACAATTGCACGGTCATGCGATGCTATACCCTAATAAAAGGTATGTCCTTTTTCCCATTCCCTTTTTCTTTTGGTGGTATTCGATCATCTCTGCAAAAAAAAAAAAGGAAAACAATTTTATAAAACTGTAATATAAATATCCTAATAAGCATATTGTGATTGGTTTGTGCAAAAGTTATAGCGTCTACAAACTATGGGATATATTTATGGAATGTTTATTTATTTATCTTTTACCAGTAATGTCAGTAATCAGCGACTTATAGCGGGACTGCGATATTGTAGTGGACAAATTGGACACCTAACTGCCCCCTTTGCCACTTTTTTGAGAAACAGTGACACTAATCAGTGCTAAAAATATGCACTGTACTAATGACACTGGCGGGGAATGGGTTAGCATCAGGGGTGATTAAAAGGTTAACTGTGTGCCTAACATGTGTTTCAGTGTAGTGGGGGAGGTGCTTTTACCAGTGGAAGGCATGGATTAGTGTTCCTGCTTCATAGGAACACAGGATCCATGCCTTCTGTCCTGACAGATCGGCAATCTGCCTTGTCTACATAAACATACCTGAGTATAGAACAATCAGCGGGTGCCGGCGGACATCAGGTCCGTTGGTCCCGCTGTGTAAAATCACAGTGGGAGTAAACTGCCGGCGGGGCGCACTTGCACCGGATACCTGGAAGTGCAGAGTCACGTATATACAGTTGTGCTCATAAGTTTACATACCCTGGCAGAATGTATGATTTCTTGACCATTTTCAGAACGATAACACAAAAACTTTTCTTTCACTCATGTTTAGTGTTTGGCTGAAGCCATTTATTATCAATCAACTGTGTTTACTCTTTTTAAATCATAATCATGACATAAACTACCCAAATGACCCTGATCAAAAGTTTACATACCCTGGTGATTTTAGCCTGATAACATGCACACAAGTTGACACAAAGGGGTTTGAATGGCTATTAAAGGTAACCATCCTCACCTGTGATCTGTTTACTTGTAATTAGTGTGTGTGTATAAAAGGTCAATGAGTTTCTGGACTCCTGACAGACCCTTGCATCTTTAATCCAGTGCTGCACTGACGTTTCTGGATTCTGATTCATGGGGAAAGCAACCAAATTGTTAAAGGATCTGCGTGAAAAGGTAGTTGAACTGTATAAAACCGGAAAGGGATATAAAAAGATATCCAAGTAATTTGGAATGGCAATCAGCAGTGTTTAGACTCTAATCATGAAGTGGATAATGAGGGGTTCTGTTGAAACCAAACCACAGTTAGGCAGATCAACTAAAATTTTAGCCACAACTGCCAGGAAATTTGTTCAGGATGCAAAGAAAAACACAGAAATAACTTCAGGCGAAATACAGGGCTCTCTGAAAACATGTGGTGTGGCTGTTTCAAGATGCACAATAAGAAGGCACTTGAAGAAAGATGGGCTGCATGATCAAGTCGCCAAAAGAAAGCCATTACTACGCAAATTGCACAAAGTATCCCGCTTACAATACGCGAAAGAGCACAGAGACAAGCCTCAAACCTTCTGGCACAAAGTAATTTAGAGCGATGAGACCAAAATTTAGCTTTTTGGCCACAACCATAAACTATACATTTGGAGAGGAGTCAACATGGCCTATTCAGGGCCATCTTAATGAGCGGGCATGCCTGGGAACTGCTCAGGGGACCCAGCTGCATGGGGGCCCCTGCACTTTCCCCAAAGCAGCTGCTCCTTGAGGCCATGCTGCATGGAAATTGGGGGCCCCATGATGGCAATGAGAGTGATGGATACACAGGGGAGGCAGGCTGGCAGCGGTGTGCTGTGCTGTGCAGAACGATACCTATTATTTCACAGCCTGCAGGCAGGGACGGTCCGGAGTGCCAGTGATGCTCTGATCCCACCCCATGCAGCTTAAATGCTCGAGACTCGGAGGTCGCAGGGAAGGAGCTGGAGTGGAGGCTACTAAGTCAGCAGCACTGAGAGCCCATCTGCGGAAGTGGCATTGTGGATGGTGTCATGGTGAGCCCAGCTGTCCAGCACTGTTTGCACCGAAGGGCCCCTCCTTCTGCCTGCATGACTTTATTGGTATAGATGAGTCCTTGTCACAGTGCTGTAGGTGAGCACATAGCCAAAAGTTTACATGCACCGTATCTCCAGTGGAAAATGGGGTACTACATGGATGGAATAATGGTGCTGGGGGATATCAAGGGTGTATGGTGGAAAACAATGCTGAGGGGGGATCTGTGGTGTATATTGGTAGCAATGCTTGGGGTATCTTAGCTATAGTGCTAGAAGCATCAGGGATGTAGAGAGCATGGTAACAGTGCTGGGGGATATCTGGAATGTAGAGGGATCAGAGTGCTGGGGGGATATCTGGGATGTAGAGAGGTCAGTGTGCAGGGGTGGGATATCTGGGATGTAGAGAGGTCAGTGTGCGGGGGTGGGATATCTGGGATGTAGAGAGATCAAAGTGGTAGGGGGATATCTGGGATGTAGAGGGATCAGAGTGCTAGGGGGATATCTGGGATGTAGAGGGGTTAGAGTGCTGGTGGGGGGGGGGGGGGATGTAAAGGGATCAGAGTGCTAGGGGGATATCTGGGATGTAGAGGGGTCAGAGTGCTGGGGGGATATCTGGGATGTAGAGGGATCAGAGTTCTAGGGGGATATCTGGGATTTAGAAGGGTCAGAGTGCTGGGGGCATATCTGGGATGTAGAGGAGTCAGAGTGCTGGGGGCATATTTAGGGTGTAGAGGGGCCATAGTGCTGGGGAGGTATTTGGGGTTGAGAATCCAGGGGGTGTGGAGGTGGTAACAGGATAACAATGGTACGGGGAAACCTGGTGTGTGTATTGGAGGGGGGGTTGGTTGGGTGGTGTTAGGATTGCTGTATGTATACAAGATGTAGAGGGGTTACAATGTTGGGGGTATCTGAGGCCCTGTCAGGCTAGATGGTGCCTCATGATTTTTATTGGCGGCCATGTCTATATTTGTTACAGCTGTCCTGAGCATCATTCTAGCAGATATATTATATGCACAGGACAGCTTTGATACTTTATGTATGTAGTATTTTCCCACTGTTTCTTTGCTGTACAGAATGATTGTTCATGTAGTTAAAGCAGAGCTCCACCCAAAAGGGAAAGCTTCGCTTGTCTGCCTTCTACCTACTTGATGTCTGTTTACCTATGCTGTCTCCGTTGTAGGGGCCCATGATGCTATTGAGACTGCCCTGCCTATGATGAAAGGTACACCATTCCTACCGTGAAACACGGAGGTGGATCGCTGATGTTTTGGGGATGTGTGAGCGACAAAATTGATGGCAAGATGAATGCAGTATGTTATCAAAAAATACTGGAGGAACATTTGCATTAATCAGCCAGGAAGTTGCGCATGGGGCGTACTTGGACATTCCAACATGGCAATGATCCAAAACACCTGTCATTGGCTACAGCAGAATAAAGTGAAGGTTCTGGAGTGGCCATCTCAGTCTCCTGACCTCAATATCATTGAGCCACTCTGGGGAGATCTCAAAAGTGCAGCTCACGCAAGACAGCCCAAGAATTTACAGGAACTGGAGGGTTTCTGCCAAGAGAAATGGGTAGCTTTACCATCTGAGAAGATAAGGAGCCTCATCTACAAATACCACAAAAGACTTCAAGCTGTCATTGATGTTAAAGGGGGCAATACACTGTATTAAGAACTGGGGTATGTAAACTTTTGATCAGGGGCATTTGGGTAGTTCCTGTTATCATTATGATTTAAAAAGAGTAAATACAGTTGATTGATAATAAATGGCTTCAGCCAAACACTAACCATGAGTAAAAGAAAAGTTTTTGTGTCATCATTCATATTCTCTGAAAAATGACCAAGAAATCACAAATTATGCCAGGGTATGTAAACCTTTGAGCACAACTGTATACGTGATTCTGCGCAGTGTGGCCACCCTGTAGCCTTATGCACACTGGGCGTCAAAAATGCCACTTTTATGCTGCATACACACAATTGGAATTCCTGCCAGAAAAAGATCGATAAGAGCTTTTCATCGGAAAATGCGACCATGTGTATGCTCCATCGGAATTTAGCTGTCCGAATTCCCGCCAGCCAAAAATTTATAGCATGTTCTCAATTTTCTCGACGGAAAAACTTTCTATCGGTAATTCCGATCGTGTGTATGCAATTCCGACACGCCAAAAATCATGCATGCTCAGATTCAACTATACAGACATAGACAGAAGCTATTGGCTACTGGCTATTGAACTTCCTTTTTGTAGTCGCGTCGTACGTATTGTACGTCACCGCGTTATAAACTATCGGAATTTGGTGTGTAGGCAAGACAACTTGAGCCAAATTCCGTCGGAATTCCGTTGGGAAAACCATCACAGCTTTTTCGGATGAGAATTCCGATCATGTGTACACGGCATTAAGGGCATTTTATGTTTTTTATGCCTCTAAACGCCCCTCCAAGTTAGCCTGTGTGTCTCTGTATACATAGGCTTTTAGAAGCAGGAGCATTTGGAGGCATAAAAAACAAAAACATAATTTGCATGTTCAGGAGAAGAGCATTTTAGCAAAGCCAAACACGCATAAACGTGCGTTTAGCACTTAAGATTTCATTAATTTGATCTTACTGGCCAGAATCAATTAATTATAAATTATTTTGGACAATAAAATGAATTAGGGGTGTACTGACACCAGTTTTTTTTAACACCAAGTATGAGTACCAATACGTTTTTTAAGTACTCACTGATACCAGTTATATTTATCGCCTTGGAAGAGTAGGTAGAGGGGTGGTTGCTAAGGGGTTGGGTGAAGGCAGAGTAGTTGAGGGGGTGGGGTGAATTAGGGATTGTGGGGTGGGAGAGTTGACATGGAAAAGGCTGTGATAGCTGGGGGGAAGAGGATGAGGATGGGAGGGTCATTGGGAGACATGGGGGCAAAGGTGACAGCTGGTGGAGGGAAGGAGGAGGCAGAAGTGACAGCAGTGATTGCAGGCATAGTATAGGAGACAGTCAGAGACTGCAGACATGGTACAGGAGACAGAGACTGCAGACATGCTATAGGACACAGAGACTGCAGACATATTAGAGGAGATGGTCACAGACTGCAGACATAGTACAGGAGATGGTCACAGACTGCAGACATAGTACAGGAGACAGTCACCGACTGCAGACATGCTACAGGAGACAGTCACAGACTGCAGACATGCTACAGGAGAGGAGTCTGGGGGTGAAATTCCTCTGAAGTCTCCTCTAACACTGCCTCCAGGTCCTCTTTGTTCCCCTTCTATGTCCACCTCTTCTAAACCAGGCATATAGGCACAGAGGAGCAGAAGAGGCTTGGCATTTTGGAGCCTTGGACAGAGAAAAATCTGCCTTTGTCAGATGGGCCACTTGTTGCATGCCTGAAATGGTGCTACAATTGGATGCAGGGACAGTTGATAAAATCTGATTCTGCTCTGGTACAAAGCATCTTCATACTGAGGTTGAGTGTTGGGCGGGCCTTCAGAAGAGCGATTGTTAAGCCTCGTACACATGATTGGATTTTCCGCAGACAAAGCATGTGACTTTTGTCCAAAGGGCGTTGTCTTTCATACAAACGGCACAAAATTGTCAGCCAACAAACACGAACGTAGTGACGTACTACGTGTTTTTTTTCAGCTCTTGAACACCACCCTTTGGGCACCTTCAGCTAATGTGTTTGGTGAGCATTGATTCCGAGTATGCATGTTTGTACTTTGTATTTTTGTCCGATGGACTTGTGTACACACGCTCGGAAAATCAGACAACAGACCGTTGTCTGCCGAAAATTTTATAAACCTGCCATCCAACATTTGTCCACGGAAAGTTGGCCAAAAATTGTTGGATGGAGTGTACAAACGGTTGGATTTTCTGCCAACAGCCTGTCATAACACAATTCCCAACGGAAAATCCGATCGTGTGTATGAGGCTTTAGTCAGATTTTGCTGTGGCTATCTTGCACGTTTTCCACCAGGATATTCCCCTGTGGGGTACTCACCCGAGTAGGGTGCGAAATATAGTGTAAACATGCCCAGGAGGAGTATGCAACAATTAAGGTTTAGAAAGCATTCAGCATCTGCAACTGTACATATTTATATATACACGCACCCCCCCCCCCCCCACCCCCTTAAAATCAGGGGAAAATTGTGTGTGCGTGTTATATGCCGATATAGGCTGCCACTGAGGGGGCAGGCGCCGCCGAAATAGTGCTGGATCTCCTGTGGTAAATGTGATGAGGGGCGCTGAAACAAATATATGTTGCCGCTAATGACCGCAACTATTTATAAGTGCCAAAAGGTGATGTTCATAATAAAAAAAATAAACTATAATCACCCGCAATAACTTAAAAAAACAACCATACAATAGTGCTATAAACACTGACTAAAATTCAATCATAAATAAAGTCCTGTATGTGAAATTTGTGCAGTCCTGAAAAGAAATATATATATATATATATATGTCCTCTGTACAAAATTCCAATCCAGCATGTGAATGAACATGTGCAAAAAGAGTGATTTCCACTGTGCGATTGAATCACCTCCACCGACTGAACCGGACACCCAAATGTGCTCAGAAAATGGATGTCTCCTTGCCAGAAGATGTTGACCTTAATGCAGGGATGTCCAACCTTTTGAAGAGCGAGGGCCACTTAAGCAATTTGGTAACTGGTTGCGGGCCACAATAAGTGGAGCGGATGGATCACAGATCCATGTCCACTCTGTATATGCAGATCGGACACGGATACAGCCCACTCTACTCTGTGGGCCCTTACATCTGATCCAACCCGATGGAAGGGGACAGTTGGAGGTAGGTGGGTGCAAATGGACACAAGTCCCTCTACATCTGCCACTCCATAGAGGTGAATGGAGTGTCCATGTGGGTTGAACCGATCATGTGAAAGGGGCCTAAGGCTGCGTTCACACTGATGTGCTGCAGTTTACCTGCACTGCGGGTGAAGTGCAGTGTACCTGTGACTTTCCTGGGTTAGCTGCACATATACTGCAGGTGTGGTGCACTTTCTGAAAGCACACCAAACCCGCAGGTAATAACAGAGGTCTATGACTGAAGTAACCGGAAGGTGCACCTGCAGATCAGTTTGAAAGCAGCACAATAACCACTGCAGAACAGATATGCCCATATATACACTTTTTAGTAATACATTTACCTTAACCACTTGCTTACTGGGCACTTAAACCCCCCTCAGTCCCAGACCAATTTTCAGCTTTCAGCGCTGATGCACTTTGAATGACAATTGCGCGGGCATACAACACTGTACCCAAATGAAATTTTTATCATTTTTTTTCCCACAAATAGAGCTTTCTTTTGGTGGTATTTAGTTACAGCTCGGAGTTTTATTTTTTGCTAAACAAACAAAAAAAGATGCAAAAAAATAAAAAATAAAATCATGTTTAATAGTTTGTTATAAAATTTTGCAATAGGGGTCATTTTGCTCCTTCATTGAAGTGCGCTGATGAGGCGGCACTGATAGGCTGCACTGGTGGGCACTGATGGGCTGCATTGGTGGGCACTGATAGGCTGCACTGGTGGGCACTGATAGGCATAGTTAAGGCGGCACCGATGGGCACAGATAAGGCGGCACTGATGGGCACAGATAAGGTGGTATGGATGGGTGGCACGGATGGGCACTGATAGGTACCACTGATAGATGGGACTGATGGGCACTGATAGGTGGCACTGGTAGATGACACTGATGGGCACGGATATGTGGCACTGGGGTGCAGCACCTTTGTTGAGGTAGATTGTGGGCACTGCTGGGTGGCACTGTGGGCACTGCTGGGTGGCACTTACTTTTTTTAATGTGGCACTGGCAGGGGGCAAGTGGGCACTGGCAGGGGGGCACTAGCAGGGCTGGCCATGATCGGGACTGATGTCCCGATCACGGCCGCCGGTGATCGGCTTTTTTTTTTTCTCCTCGCGCTGTCAGCGCGAGGAGGAATAATAGCCGATTACCGGCTCCGTTATATCACATGATCAGCTGTCATTGGCTGACAGCTGATCACGTGATAAGGGGTCGGGATCGACCCCTTGCACGGATCGGTGATCAGGCGAGTCTCGTAGACTCGCCGATCACAGGGGGCGCGCAGGGCGCTTGTGCACGGGACTACGTCTATTGACGTCGTCCCGGAAAAGGAGATCCGCGCTGTAGCCGTCATTTGGCTATAGCGTGGATCTCAAGTGGTTAAATAACAGTCTTATATTCAGGTATCACCGGCTGTTACTGTCCAAGGCAGAGTGCATTTGGTATCACTTTGCTTGTGACAGGAGCCGGCACTATTCAGGAAGCATCGGCATATGCGGCTCTGCTACCTCCGCAACCGCTTGCTTCATCTACCTCTGGCTTCATTCAGAACACTGATGCTTTGGGATAGGGGATCGGCAACCCACGATCTGGGCTTGCAAACCTGCTATCCCAAAGCAGGAGGTCGCGGGTCACATCAGAGGGCTCCGTGGGCCACCTCTGCCTTAATGGTTAAAAAAAAGGTACCAGGTACCAGCACCAGGTATTAGATACACCATTGTGCCCAATGTACCAGACCCCCCCCCCCCCCTGAGGAAGCCCCCCACTTTTTTGATGGGTCGGGGGTTCTATCATTGTACTCGGTGCAAAGCATTCAATACCACCTTACGGCAGAATAATAAAATTACTAAATTTAAATCTAATGTCACCCATCAGTTTAACATTAAACCCCTGATTACATGTTACTCTAAGTATGTCACATATGTTCTGGAATGCCCTTGTTCCCTACAGTATGTGGGTAGGACTACCCGGGAACTAAGAGTATGTAGTAATGAACATGTGACCAACATCAAAAAAGGATTTTTGAATCACAGTGTCTCCCGACATTTCTGGATTTTTCATGAGACCCACGGCTTTTGACGTTTTATGGCATGGACCCTAATTGGAGAGGCACAGATCTTAAGAGGGCCATTTCTCAAAACGAAACCCAATGGCTGTACTGTCTTAATACAATGCAGCCCTTGGGACTCAATATAGAGCTAGACCTCAATTTTTTCTTGACCAACCACTGAGGATACATCCCACTAGTGGATGGGGCTATAGCCGCCGGCTGTATCACTGGAGCGCGCCCGCAGATGCTTCTCACCATGCGAGGGAGCTCGCATGAACGTGAGAAGCACCTTTGGGAGGAAGCAGAGACAGCTGTCGAGGGACCCCAGAACAGCAGGTTCGGGGCCACTCTGTGCAAAACGAGCTGCACAGTGGAGGTAAGTATAACATGTTTATTATTTTAAAAAAAAAAAAAATTCACTTTACAATCCCTTCAATTACTAATCTTATAGTTTTAGAAAGCCGCTCACATGTAAAAAAGTGTTCTCTACACTCTTGAATAATCTGAAAAAAGAGAGGGGTTATGTGGCGCTACCTAAATATAAGTGAATCCTATAATTCTTATTGATCTCAAACCAATTAATATCCCAAAGTATAAGGGTAAAATAAAAAATTAAATAAATAAATATAAATATGTGCATACAATGCAATAGCGTTCCCAAAAATATGCAAGTATATGGTGGTGCAAACAACATGCACAAAAGTAGGATATATTCCGTAAATAAATATATAAAAACCTTCAAATATCTTATGGTATGTTGATCCAATCAAAGTGCAAAGTGCAACAAATTTAATTAATTAAATATATGAATAAATTCAATCAAATCTTGATAAAGTGCAAATCAATTCCAAAGTTCAAATGGTGACCATGCAATGTGAACAAAAAGTGAGAATCCACAGATGATCCACCCTTCAGTGCTCAGAGTGCACCCCTTGTTTCCCCCAGCCTCTCACCTCTATACCAGGTCCCGGGGGACCGAACCACGCTCTATAGGTAATGGGCTGTAGTCTTGCACCTCCTCCAATCAATAATCTTCAGATCGCCAGCGCACAAACTCCCATATGAATGCATAACATAATGAAGGAAGAAAGTAGGGGGCCTCCAATGTGTAGTATAATTAAAATAAGCGCTTATTGACAAAAATATTCAAACTTACATGTAGATGTAATGAAACGCGGATGTAAACAACGGTACTTCCGGTCTCGGCCACGCCCGGAAGTGACGACAGACACCTGGCTCCAAGACTCTTTGAAAAAGTCACGTGTTATGTGACGCAACGCGTCAGAGAGGAGCCAGGTGTCTGTCGTCACTTCCGGTCGTGGCCGAGACCGGAAGTACCGTTGTTTACATCCGCGTTTCATTACATCTACATGTAAGTTTGACTATTTTTGTCAATAAACGCTTATTTTAATTAAGCACTTTATCAAGATTTGATTGGATTTATTCATATATTTAATTAAATTTGTTGCACTTTGATTGGATCAACATACCATAAGATATTTGAAGGTTTTTATATATTTATTTACGGAATTTATCCTACTTTTGTGCATGTTGTTTGCACCACCATATATTTGCACATTTTTGGGAATGCTATTGCATTGTATGCACATATTTATATTTATTTATGTAATTGTTTATTTAATAGGTTTATTCACTATATTTAATTTATTTTACCCTTATACTTTGGGATATTAATTGGTTTGAGATCAATAAGAATTACAGTATTCACTTATATTCAGGTAGCGCCACATAACCCCCCTCTTTTTTCTAATCTATTAGGGGGTTACTGGGCTAGGTTTGGTAATCTGCCTAGCAACTGCCATACCAATTTCTTATTGGCTCAGCCTTTTTATGTTAGCCAGTGTAGTAACCAGGCATGCCTCCTGAGGATGTGAAAGGTACGTCGAGGCGTGCCTGGTTACACTAGCCTATCTAATTTCCGGTCCCTCTGGTTGCCGGCGGTCAGCGGTGGAACGCACGCCCAGCAACACCCACACGCAGAGTGGATTCTCCATTGTAAGTTCACTAGCCCTAGTGCCGGGCATACGCACTATAAAATGTAAGAGGCCACTTGGCCTTTTGTTTTATTATATATTTTTAGGGCTGTTACTGATTAAAATTTTTGCGTTCGATTAATCGATTTTTTTTTTATCTACTAATTTCGATTAATTATAACGCACATATACAGATCCAACTACTTTCAGCTGATCTCCTTGCATTGCAACTCTGCATTAGTCAGTGGTAAATGTGGTATACACAATCACCAGACACTAGTTAGTTTCCACAATCCGTGACTTCACAGTTCACACAAATAAGCTTTAAATTCAAACTGTAGCACTGACGTAAGTAATTTCTTTTATTAAACTTTAAACAAACTTTCTACGTTTTTCTTAACTTTAATTAGAAAACGTATCTAGTATATTGACTGTCTGTCACTTTATAGTAGGCAAGTAGGCATCACTTTAGCCAGTCACGCAGACATACCGGAGAGTTTAAATTATTTTTTTTTTTTTTGACAACAATGTTAAAATCGGAGGTTATCAAATTTGCATACACTTAGCTCACTGAATGATCCCCATTAACCACATCCATATTTACCATCACTGTCCAGTGACGTCATGGACATAGATGTCACCGGACTCCTCCCCCCTTCCATTTGTTAGCAGACTGAGGAACTTGGGGAAGGGGGGAGGAGTCCGTGACGTCACCAGATCTCCGACGGAACTCCCTGAATACCCAGAAGCCGGCGGAGAAGCGAGTACTGATCAAAAAAAATGAACGATTAATCGAGGAATTAATCTTTACTTTTCCCAGCCCTATATATTTTTTATTAAAAAAATGTGATTACACTATTGTGCGGTTTGCACCTCCTTTGCATAATACTCCAGCTGTTACTACGGGTGGAGAGGAAGTGAACATACCCCGTATGGTCTACTTTCTGGTTGCGATAGCAAGTCATCTTTTGTACAAAGCACATTTGATCTTTTTTTAACCATTAAGGTCAACATCTTCTGGTAAGGAGACATCCATTTTCTGAGCACATTTGGTGTCCAGTACAGTCGTGGTTCAATCACAGTGTGGAAATAACTCTCTTGCACATGTTCATTCACATGTTGGATTGGAATTTTGTACAGAGGATATATATATATTTATTTTCAGGACTGCACAAATTTCAAATACAGGACTTTATTTATGATTGAATTTTAGTCAGTGTTTATAGCACTATTGTATGGTTGTTTTTTGGCGTCATTGCGGGTGATTATAGTTTATTCTTTTTATTATGAACATCACCTTTTGGAACTTATAAATAGTTGCGGTCATTATCATTAGTGGCAACATAAAATTTTGTTTCAGTGCCCCTCATCACATTTACCACATTCTATCTAGATCTCCTGTCTAGCACAAGGGTTAGCAGCTGTAATTATAAAAAAAAAAAAAAAAAATTCACTTTATAGGTAATATTTAAAAAAAAAAATTTGCCACAAAGTTCTAAATATTTTTTTTCACAGTGCTTGATCTCCTGTGTACTAGGCTTTGCTCGCAGTCACGCTCGGTCCCGCCCCCTGGACGGCTCCTAGCATTGACGTCCTTGCATTGGACCAGCGTTATGGACATCATAGCATTTGGGCCAAGGGGCGGGACTGGACGTGACACCAAGCCGAGTACACAGGAGATCCGGTTCTATTTCATCAAGGCTGCAGATGGGCACTGATAGGCTAGCTGTTCTTTGCAGCTCTCGTCTTCTTAGCCCTGTGATGTCTTTAATACTTTCCCCAGGTAGAGAGGCATATGTTCTTGCTTGCAGCAAAATGTCACTCAAGAAATCACACCTATCTGAGCTATGTGCACATACTGAGCACACACAGATTCTACAAGTAGAATCAGAAGGACAAAATACAGAATACATGAGGGTAATTATATCCCAACTAATACAAAATTCAGACAATAATGGCTCACTATGCTGAAGATGGGCACTAAACAGGCGGCAGTGGGGAGCAAGGCTGCATTGAAGCTGCAGATGGGCACAGATCAGGCTGCATTGAGGCAGCAGATGGGCACTAAGGCTGCATTGATGCTCACTGACCATTATTTTGCTTCAAAGTGGTTTAAGAAAAGTTTTTTTCCTGAAACGTCCCTCTTATATTGGGGTGTGTTATACGCCAATAAATACGGTATATATACATACACACACAGTATGTCACAAAAGTACACCCCTCACATTTATGTAATTATTTTATTATATCTTTTCATGTAACATCACTGCAGAAATGACTTTTCTACAATGTAAAGTAGTGAGTGTACAGCTTGTATAACAGTGTAAATTTGCTGTCCTCTCAAAAATAACTCACACAGACATTAATGGTTAAACCACTGGCAACAAAAGTGGCAATATTTTGTGTAGCCACCATTATTTTCCAACACTGCCTTAACCCTCTTGGGCATGGAGTTTATCAGAGCTTCACAGGTTGCCACTGAAGTCCTCTTCCACTCCATGATAAAATCATGGAGCTGGTGGATGCTAGAGACCTTGTGCTCGTCCACCTCACATTTGAGGATGCCCCACAATTGCTCAGTAGGGTTTAAATCTGGAGACATGCTTGGCCGGTCCATCACCTTTACCCTCAGCTTCTTTAGCAAGGCAGTGGGCGTCTTGGAGGTGTGTTTTTTTCAGGTCATTATGTTGGAATACTGCCCTGCAGCCCAGTCCCTGAAGGGAGGGGATCATGCTCTGCTTCAGTATGTCACAGTACATGTTGGCATTCATGGTTCACTCAATGAACTGTAGCTCACCAGTGCCGGCTGCACTCATGCAGTCCCAGACAATGACAATCCCACCACCATGCTGGACTGTAGGCAAGTCACAATGGTCTTTGTACTCCTCACCCAATTTCCACCACACACGCTCGACACCATCTGAACCAAATAAGTTGATCTTGGCCTCATCAGACCACAGGACATGGTTCCAGTAATCTATGTCCTTAGTCTGCTTGTCTTCAGCAAACTGTTTGCAGACTATGGTTTGCATCATAAGAAGAGGCTTTCTTCTGGGACAAAAGCCATGCAGACCAATTTGTTGCAGTGGGTGGCATATGGCCTGAGCCCTGACAAGCTGACTGACCCCCCCCCCCCCCTTAACCTCTGCAGCAATGCTGGCACTCATACATCTATTCAAAGACAACCTCTGGATATGACACTGAGCATATGCTTTCAACTTCTTTGGTCGACCATGGCGAGGCCTGTTCTGAGTGGAACCTGTCCCGTTAAACCGCTGTATGGTCTTGGCCACCGTGCTTCAGCTCAGTTTCAGGGTCTTGGTAATCTTCTTATAGCCTAGGCCATCTTTATGTGGAGAAACAATTATTTTTTTCAGATCATCAGAGTTCTTTGCCATGAGGCGCCATGTTGAACTTCCAGTGACCAGTATGAGAAAGTGAAAGCAATAACACCAAATTGAACACACCTACTTCCCAGTCACACCTGAGACCTTGTAACACTAATGAGTCACATGAAACCAGGGAGGGAAAATGGCTAATTGGGCCTAATTTGAACATTTTCACTTAGGGGTGTACTCACTTTTGTTGCCAGCAGTTTAGACATTAATGGCTGTTTGTTGAATTAATTTGAGGGGACAGTAAATTTACACTGTTATACAAGCTGTACACTCACTACTTTACTACAATGTAAAGTGTAAATTATTCAGTGTTGTCACATGAAAAGATAGAATAAAATATTTACAAAAATGTGAGGTGTGTACTCACTTTTTGAGATACTATATGTACTTTGTAACGTGTTTCAAAGCAATAAAGCCATTGTCCACGTCTGATTCAAAACTTTCTTGATTTGCAAAGTACGGTATATGTTAACCACTTAAGGACCAGGCCTCTTTTTCGGACTTGGTGTTTCCATGTTTAAAACAGTTTTTTTTTGCTAGAAAATTACTTAGAACCCCCAAACATTTTATATTGTTTTTTTTCTAACACCCTAGAGAATAAAATGGCGGTCATTGAAATACTTTTTTTCACACCGTATTTGCGCAGCGGTCTTAGAAGCGCACTTTTTTGGGAAAAAATTCACTTTTTTGAATAAAAAAATAAGACAACAGTAAAATTAGCCCAATTTTTTTTTATACTGTGAAAGATAATGGTATGCCGAGTAAATTGATACCCAACATGTCACGCTTCAAAATTGCGCCCGCTCGTGGAATGGCGTCAAACTTTTAGCCTCAAAAATCTCCATAAGCGACATTTAAAAAATTCTACAGGTTGCATTTTTTGCGTTACAGAGGAGGTCTAGGGCTAGAATTATTGCTCTCGCTCTACCGATCGCGGCGATACCTCACATAGGTGGTTTGACCACCGTTTTCATATGCGGGCGCTACTCACGTATGCACTCGCTTCTGTGCGCAAGCTCGTCGTAACGGGGTGTTTTTAAAAAAAAAAAAATTTTTCTTATTTATTTTTATTTAATTTATTTTTACACTTTAAAAAAAAAAAAAAAATGGATCACTTTTATTCCTATTACAAGGAATGTAAACATCCCTTGTAATAGAAAAAAGCATGACAGGTCCTCTAAAATATGAGATCTGGGGTCAAAAGGTCCTTATTTGGGCTAAAATGCAAAAAAAAAAAAAAAAAAAAAAAAAAAGAAAAGAAAATCTGACATTTCAAAAAAAATATATACCTTTAAGAGGTATGGGCGGAAGTGACGTTTTGACGTCGCTTCCGCCCTCCTATGGTATAGAGACGAGTGGGGGCCATCTTAGCCTCACTTGTCTCTATGCCCAGCCGACGGAAGGACCCGATCGCCTCCGCCGCTACCGACGGCTCCGGTAAGCGGCGGAAGGTGCGGGAGGGCGGCGGGAGGGGGGGTGGCACCTCTCCCGCCGCCGATAGCGGTGATCTCGCGGCGAATCCGCCGCGGAGACCACCGTTATCGTACAGCCGACCGCCGCCTGAAGAGATGGATATCTCGGTTGTGGCAGCAGCTGCTGCCGTTACCGAGATATCCCTCTTCAAAAAATGGACGTACATCGTCGTGCGGCGGTCGGCAAGTGGTTAAACTATACAGTGGGGCAAAAAAGTATTTAGTCAAGTTCTTCCACTTAAAAGGATGAGAGGCCTGTAATTGTCATCATAGGTATACCTCAACTATGAGAGACAAAATGTGGAAACAAATCCAGACAATAACATTGTCTGATTTTTGAAAGAATTTATTTGCAAATTATGGTGGAAAATAAGTATTTGGTCACCTACAAACAAGCAAGTTTTCTGGCTCTCACAGGCCTGTATCTTCTTCTTTAAGAGGCTCCTCTGTCCTCCACTCATTATCTGTATTAATGGCACCTGTTGGAACTTGTTATCAGTATAAAAGACACCTGTCCACAACCTCAGTCACAATCCAAACTCCACTATGGTGAAGACCAAAGAGCTGTCGAAGGACATCAGAAACAAAAATTGTAGACCTGCACCAGGCTGGGAAGAATGTGCAATAGGCAAGCAGCTTGGTGTGAAGAAATCGACCGTGGGAGCAATAATTTGAAAATAGAAGACATACAAGACCGCTGATAATCTGCCTCGATCTGGGGCTCCATGCAAGATTTCACCCCGTGTGGTCAAAATGATCACAAGAACGGTGAGCAAAAATCCCAGAACCACACCAGGGGACCTAGTGAACCACCTGCAGAGACCTGGGACCAACGTAACAAAGGCTACCATCAGTAACACAGTATGCCGCCAGGGACTCAGATCCTGCAGTGCCAGACGCGTCCCCCTGCTTAAAGAGGAGGGACGGTTTAAAAAAAAAAAAAAAAAAAAAATGAAAAGTCAGCAGCTGCAAACAATGTAGCTGCTGACTTAAGCACACTTACCTGTCCAGGGCACCCGCGAAATCGGCCGCCCGAGCAGTCCCACGGCGCCGCCATTCTATCTAAGGGAAACAGGCAGTGGAGCTTTGCGGCTTCACTGCCTGTCTCCTACTGCGCATGCGCAAGTCGCGCAGCGATTTGTGTATAGGACGCACTGTGTTATGGGACACACAGTTCCCATAACACAGCGCGACCCATTACCCAGAAGACGTCGCACGAAGGAGAGAAGAAAGAAGATCTCCGCGGAGGAGGAAGAGGCAGATTAGGATGATGTGCCTAATAACAGGCATTTCTGGTAAGTAAAAAAAAAATTCATTTTTTTTAATGATTTTTTTTCTCATTTTTAATGCATTTTTTTTTTCAGGGTGGCCCTCGACTTTAAGCCAGTACATGTCCGGGCCCGTCTGAGGTTTGCTAGACAGCATTTGGATGATCCAGAAAAGGATCGGGAGAATGTCATATGGTCAAATGAAACCAAAGTAGAACTGTTTGGTAGAAACACAAGTTGTCGTGTTTGGAGGAGAGAGAATGCTGAGTTGCAACCAAAGAACACAATACCTACTGTGAAGCATGGGGGTGGCAACATGCTTTGGGGCTATTTCTCTGAAAAGGGAACAGGACAACTAATCAGTGTACATAAAAGAATGAATGGGGCCATGTATTGTGAGATTTTGAGTGCAAACCTCTTTCCATCAGCAAGGGCATTGAAGATGAAATGTGACTGGGTCTTTCAGCATGACAATGATCCTAAACACACTGCCCGGGCAACGAAGGAGTGGCTTCGTAAGAAGCATTTCAAGATCTTGGAGTGGCCTACCCAGTCTCCAGATCTCAACCCCATAGAAAACTTTTGGAGGGAGTTGAAAGTCCGTGTTGCCCAGCGATAGCCCCAAAACATCATTGCTCTAGAGGAGATCTGCATGGAGGAATGGGCTAACATACCAGCAATAGTGTGTGACAACCTTGTGAAGACTTACAGAAAATGTTTGACCTCTGTCATTGCCAACAAAGGATATATAACAAAGTATTGAGATGAACTTTTGATAGACAAAATACTTATTTTCCACCAGAATTTGAAAATAAATTCTTTCAAAAATCAGAATGTGATTGTCTGGATTTGTTTCCACATGTTGTCTGGGAGAACTTGCACAATTGGTGGCTGACTAAATACTTTTTAGCCCCACTGTACATATTAAAATAAAGATCCTTGTCCCGAAATCCCTTCACTTTGATCAAATGGAATATAGAGGCTGGAAGTATCATGGTATCAGGTCTGAAAGGCTGTCAGTATCTGTGAGTAACCTGCTGTGGTGCAGATCCCTATACACGTAAAAAAGGGAATAAAAAAAAAAAAAAAAAAAACACTGCACATTTATACACAGAATGTACAGTCACCACTGAACAGTAATCATGGTACTCACAAGGTTTAGTCATACAGGTATATTTACAGTGGTGTGCTCAAGTGGTGATCCAAGTCTTAAGGACTGGAATTTAAAGAGACCCTCAAAAATCTGTTACAGAATGTCTAGTTTTTAAAGATGCATCTTTAAGTGAACCTGTACTTTCAAAGAGCATAGCCAACAGTTTTATCGCCACCCCCCCCCCACCCCCAAAACACATTCTTACATTTTCTTTTTGCCCCCGTTACCATGTTCGATTGCTGGAAACAGAAGCAGCCATCATGTATTGTGACTCTCTCTCTCTCTTGAAAAAAAACTTGCACGCAATTCATGTGACAGTACTGATTGGGGAAGGGGAAAAAAAGCAAATCATATGTTTTACCTAAAATCTCTTACCCACCCTTTTTTATGTCATTTCAGAGAAATTGAAAGACTGCACCCATCGTCATCAGAAAAATGTAATGTCAGCAAAGAAAATGTCTTTCATTTTCTAAAATTAGATTTTTGTTTCTGTAATTCCTTAGGCCTTAAGTCTTCACCATAAGTCAAGCTTTCAAAATTTTTAGATAGTTGACCGCTAGCAACTTGTATATGCAAAAATGTGCTAACATTTTTTGTTCCGCACAACAACCAATCAGTAGCCAACTGTAATTTCGCAGTGCAGAGCTGAAAACGAAACCAGGATTCTTATTTCTGTATCGCTGTGCTAAATGCTGGAAAATCTGGACTGTCATCTATCCTTGGCAATTAAGAAAATATATTTATTTAAAACACATTGTACTATGGCCACTTTGTGTTTTCAACAACAGAAGTCAAATTATTAAGAATGATCTTTATTAGGCTGCATAGCTATTAGGATAGAAAAACAGTATTGTAGATTTCTGTCAAACCTTTACGTCCTAATAATAATAATATACAAAATGTGCAGACTTCACAGTATAATGTCGCCATTTACAACAATACATTTCACAGAGGATGGATAGACAATTTAGGCCACAACTAAACTAGAAATATTTCAGGTCTCTGATCAAATGTTTAAGTGAACTTTGGCTTACTAAAAAAACAAAACAAAAAAACAATAATACATTTATTATTGTTTTTTTTAGAACGAGAAAGAGATACAAACATGGTCTACGTCTCTACATATTATATTACTTTACAGTCTTTACTGCATGTAGCAGTGGGAAAGATGTATGATACAGTGTTTTGTTAACGTACATAGAGGGAAAGCTGACGGTATCCCTTAACTTGCTAGAGGTATGCGATTTTCTAAGCCAAGAGGTACATTTTGTCACCGAGCGCAGAGCTTGTTGCAATGCTGAAATGACTTGACCTGAGCTGCAGGCCACAGAAAAATTCAATGGAACTGCAGGATGTTGCTTTGTATGAGGGTCCTTGGTGCCTCTTCTGGTCTTATCCATAACAAGTGGTGTAAAGTTCAGACTGCTGTGCACGTATGAAGACAGATTACACATGCTCTGAGGTAGTCACCAATTCAAACCACTGCCTGAGGGCATCGCTAAGGGTTTCCGGAAGGGAGTTTACATCTCGAAGAATGATGTAGAATGGAAATGGAAATTGCTCCATATAAGATATCATTTTTGGCATTTCTTTCGGATTGGTAAAAATCGGCACTTTTATATCCAGGATGGAATCCTAAAAAAAACAAAAACAAGAGAGACTTAAAAAATCTAATTAGAAGGCACATGTAATTAGATTGCTTATAATTTAAACATTCAAATTTGAACTAAAGGTATGTGGCCATATGTTGATGTGGGTGTAATAAAAATCAAATAGGTTAGTTGCATCACTTGTAATACTTGATTGACAAGATCTTCTTGAACATGGTTAAAGTGGTTGTAAACCCTTACAACCAACTTCGACCTACAGGTAAGCCTAGATTAAGGCTTACCTGTAGGTCCAAGAAATATCTCCTAAACCTATACGGTTTAGGAGATATTTACCCGAAGACAGCGGCGCGCAGGCGCACTGGGCAGGCCCCAGATCGCAGCGATATGCCGCAAGTGTCGGCTCCCGTGCGCATGCACGGGCGTGACGTCATTGCGGCTCCGGCGAATCACAGTGCCGGAGCAGCGAGACCCGGAAGACGCTCCGGGATCCATGGCAGCGGCGAAGAGGAAGACGGAGGACCGCTTCGGTCTCAGGTAAGTTATGCATAATGAGCTAGTATGCTAAGCATACTAGCTCATTATGCCTTTGCCTTACAGGGTGTGTGTTTTTTTGCCTTTACTTCCTCTTTAAGACTTGGCTGAACTAACAAGGGCTACAGTAAGGAAAGCAGTAATGAGGCAGGTATCTAAATTTAATCTTAACCACTTGCTTACTGGGCACTTAAACCCCCCTCCTGCCCAGACCAATTTTCAGCTTTCAGCGCTGATGCACTTTGAATGACAATTGCGCGGGCATACAACACTGTACCCAAATGAAATTTTTATCATTTTTTTCCCACAAAGAGAGCTTTCTTTTGGTGGTATTTAATTACAGCTGGGAGTTTTATTTTTTGCTAAACAAACCAAAAAAAAGATGCAAAAAAAAAATCAGGTTTAATAGTTTGTTATAAAATTTTGCAAACAGGTAATTTTTCTCCTTCATTGAAGTGCGCTGATGAGGCGGCACTGATAGGCTGCACTAGTGGGCACTGATAGGCATAGTTAAGGCGGCACCGATGGGCACAGATAAGGCGGCACCGATGGGCACAGATAAGGCGGCACCGATGGGCACAGATAAGGCGGCACCGATGGGCACAGATAAGGCGGCACCGATGGGCACAGATAAGGCGGCACCGATGGGCACAGATAAGGCGGCACCGATGGGCACAGATAAGGCGGCACCGATGGGCACAGATAAGGCGGCACCGATGGGCACAGATAAGGCGGCACGGATGGGCGGCACTAAGGGGCACTGATAGGTACCACTGATAAATGGGACTGATGGGCACTGATAGGTGGCTCTGATAGGTGGCATTGCTGGGCACGGATATGTGGCACTGGGGTGCAGCACCTTTGTTGAGGTAGATTGTGGGCACCGCTGGGTGGCACTGTAGGCACTGCTGGGTGGCACTATGGGCACTGCTGGGGGGCACTTATTTTTTAATGAGGTGGCACTGGCAGGGCTGGCCGTAATCGGGACTGATGTCCCGATCACGGCCGCCGGCGATCGGCTCTTTTCTTTCTCCTCGCGCTGTCAACGCGAGGAGGAATAATAGCCGATCACAGAGCGCGCGCCCCTCAGGGGGCGCGCAGGCCGCTCGTGCACAGGACGACGTCAATAGACGTCGTCCCGGCAAAGGAGGTCCACGCTGTAGCCGTCATTCGGCTATAGCGCGGGTCTCAAGTGGTTAATATATCTAGTGACAAATATAAGGTGGCGGTAAAGAAAAGGGAAGTCTAATATTCAAGGCTTACTAATGTCCAATGTTCCTCCATATTGCAGGGAACAAATAGGATAAGGAAAAAAATTTACTTAATGAAGTGCTCCTTTCTCCAGCTGTGCTTCATTGAAAATATTAGGTTGTGTATGGTTTAGGGCGTAAGGCAGATAAACTCACTTTCACTGAAATGTTTGCCCGGAAAATAATGAATTGGCATAGTCTACATAAATGTTTAGCTAGTTCCAGAGACTCAAAAAAAAAAAAAAAACTGTATATAACATTTTCAATAAAAACAAAACAAAAAAAACATGCAAAATGCCTTAGAGATATTGGCTTTACCTTGGACGTTGGGTTATCCAAGATTATAAATATAATAAAGATGTTTGCATTGCGGGCTACTTGTACGGCATTTGTGACACGATCCTTTCCTTCCACAAATATTCCTCTTCCATCCGACACAATTATGAGGAGCTGGGCAGTTTCTTTAACGAAAAAACAAAAACTTAATACAAAATACCTACATCAGTAACACCAAAACACTAGTATTGGTACTGTGGGAAGAAGAATAACACTCCAAAATAGTTGCATTATGACTAGTACTAATTTTTTGATCTTTTGAAGCAGGGAGAGAGATTATAAGTGGCTGTAAAAGGCAGAAGAGGCTCTCTGGACTCTGTTCCTTCTCAATGGGTCCCGCTGCCATCAATCACAACCAATGAGGAAGGAGCAGGTGCGGGGCCTTGCTCTGGAGCAAGCATACATAAGTGATCCCTAAAAGCAAGCGGCTTGCTATATTGGCATGCAACGAGAGTGCGGATAGAGCCAGGCGTGCCCAGTGGGGGATCTGAAAAGGAGGAGGATTGGGGCTGCTCTGTGCAAAACCATTATATGGAACATGCAAGGATAACCGGGTTTATTTTAACAACAAAAAAAAATGAATCACTAATTGCAGTCCTTTCTTTCTATGAATTTCAATATATACTCTGCCCTCAGTTTTTTTTGTTTTTAAAAGGAGCTACTGTAAGCAATTACCTAAGCAACAATCAAGGAAAAATCACATCCTGATCATATATCATTACAGGGGATTGATACATTTTTTTAAATTGTGTAAATCAAAATTGACAGCATTTCTAGACAGAGGGTGAAATAAAAAATGTGTTGACTTACCTATAAATTATACAATATCTTGGAGTACAATACAAGACAAATGGCTGAGTCTTCATAGAGCCTGGCTTATAGGCTTTACCCCTTAGGTTTTTGGGGCACTGGCAAGCATTTGAAGGTATGTCTCCAACATGTTTCCCCTATAACCTTACTATAAGAGGCCAGGAAACACTCACCGACCAGGTGGAGTGAGCATGTAAAAGCGGAGGAGCTAGTGAATGGTGGAAGCAGTATGTCCCCTTGTGAGTTCCTGAGGGTACCACGAATAGGGAGTTTTGTCTTCCTGATAAAAGCTGTTGCTTTGAGGTGGACTCTCATGGCTCTGACTACTTCTAAACCGTGAAAAGTAAGGTTGCTTAGGAGCAGGGCACAAAGATGGCATGACTAGGTCTTCCCTGAGGTAGAAGATTGCTACCTCTTTAGGAGCAATAGATAATCTTGGGCGTATAACTACCCTGATGTTGTGGGAGAATGAGAAATTACTCCTTAGAAGAGAGAGACACTAAGACCCCCTTCACACTGGGGCATTTTTCAGACTCTTTTGGGCTAAAAATAGCGCCTGTAAAAATTTTTCCTGATGGGCCCAAATGGTGATTTCTGCAGGGCAGAGAACAGGATTGAGGTCCCAAAAATGCACAGGGTGCTGTAAGGAGGGCCCTATACAAGATACATGTTGAATAATTAAGTAGCTTAAGAGCAGTTTCTCAACAGGGGAAGGTGAAAGCGTTGGCGGTAAAGCGTCGCTAGTTTCAGTGGCACTTTACTGTAGTTTTAGCAGCGGTTAACAGGGCGCTTTTAACCCCCGCTAGTGGCCAAAGGGGTTAATACCGCTCATGTAGTCCTGCTGCCAAAGTGCTTTGGCAATGGTGCCCATTAATTTCAATGGGCAGGGGCGGAACTGCCCCAAAGATGTTGTTTGCAGGACTTTTTTTTTTTAACACACCTCTCTATTGTGATTTTACTCAGGCTTGCACACTGGAGTGACAGGAAAGGCACTTTACAGGCGCTTTTTTTTAAGCGCTAAAACACCTGTAAGGCACCTCAATGTGAAAGTGATGTACACCCTGAATGGGTCTTCAGAGACTGATTTAGTAAATACAATTCAAATATCTCCTTGATCGTTAAAGTGGTTGTAAACCCTCATATCCCCAGTAAAGTGACTGGTCTCAGGTAATGCGCAGAGATAAAACAAATCCTCCTACATGAGTTTTACTTGTTTATCTTCAGCCTGGCATCCCCCTTGGCAGAAACATCTCTTAGGACAACTCCAGATCAACAGCCCATTCTCCTGGGTTCAACTGAGGTTTACTTGGCACTTTTCCAAGCCAGGAGCTCTATCAAGTACTCTAGGAACTGGATGTGGAACCAAGACAGATTTCTGAAGGTTCAGTATCCAGCTGAACCCTCTAGGACTTACACCTTTAACTAGACATTGGACATGTTTCTGAAGCAGGTCGCCTAGATAGCCTGCAAGAAAAAACCCGGGGTCCTCAAAAACTCCAGAACCAGAGTCAACACCCTGGGGGCCGTACACAGGCAAAAGGGTATTGATAGTGGCGACCCTTCACTGCAAAAACACAAAAATGGCGAGGCTGGAAAATCAGTATGTGCAGGTAGGCGTTCTTTATATCCACCAATGCCAAGAGGCCCCCTTGATGAAGCATCTTCTGGAACTTTTTCAGAACCTTGAATTCCAGAACAGGTTGGAGACAGCAGCCATGAGACCTTTCCTCTGCTGACATAGGTGGAATGATTTTTTGGGAATGCAAACTTCACAGGGCCACAAAGGAAAAAGCTCTTTAAGCGCAAAAAGCGTGATGGAGGGGGGAAAGCAGCAAAACTCCATCTTTTAGCCTCTGGACACGACAATGCAGACCCAGCTGTCTGACACTTTGAGTCAGAATAACCACAAACGGCAATAGAAATTCCCTCACTTTAGTGAGTGGGAGTGCCCCTTGAGAGGGAAGAGGATTTGCTTCCGGAACAGGAGTCGTCCTGTTCTTGTTAAGGATTTGGAATGTGGGTTACTACTTAAGAGCCTGAGGGCGTTTTCTTATGAAAGCAACTAATCTTGGAAACCAGAGGTGTCAATGGATTATTAGTTACCACTGTCTTCTTCTTAAGGGCTAAGAGCGCACTTTTACCCAGTCATCTTTTGGATGAAGGCACTGGTCCAAACAAGTTTTTACCTTCAAAGGGTAGCCTCTCAATTTGCTCGCAGATAAGTTTTGCTCACCAACACTTGAGCCACAGAATCCTGCTCACATGGACAGACATTGTGCCCACCCGTGAAATTTGCCTTATGGAGTCTTCCAAAGCATACATCGAGAAATTCAAGGCTCTTGGACAGTCTTCTAGTAGCTGCCAAATAGCAGGAAACGCTGGGTCTGATTCTCTAAAGAGCATATGCTTTGTCCAAACTAAGAACCTAGCAAACTCCCACGCCACTCTTACCAGAGAGGAGGATGCCTTTATAAGAGGGCCTTTAAACTTGTATTCCTTTAAAAGGAAAGTTACACGAATTCTCCTACCTCCCCCACCTAAAAGGGGGGCCTATTTCGAGCCCAGATGGGGATAGTGCTGGATTCCTGGACTGGTAAAGTGTCTCTTTCGTAAAAGCCTCTTTAAAGACCAGGACCTCATCCACTGAAAGTGTCTTGTTTAAGTAGGAAATAGCCAGGCAAACCCTAAGTCTCCTACATGGGGGTACTGGTGGGCAAAACCCTTCTGAAAGGCCGTTTCAACAAGCCCTTGAAAAACCCCCAGAGCTGTTCTTGCAGTCCAAATATGGCTGTAGAAAATTCTCCCTTTATCTGAAATAAATAGAGGTCTGTTTCTCTAAACAGTAGATAAAGGTAAGGTATTCAAAGCTAATCTAACCCTTGGAGAGCTATTAAAGGGCAATGTGTGTAAGGGGTCAGCCAACCTGATAAAGGGATTTGGGAGCCCACACGATTGCCAGAAAATGGCTACCTCTGCATTCAATAATTACAATAATGTCTGATCAGATCAGATTTTGGCAAGGATATTGCCGCTACTAAGATTGTACCTAAATTAACCATTTATCAGACAAGCAAGAACTTCAAAGGAGAAAGATTCAATTGTTGTGAAGAAGGCATCAGTGCGCCCAAGAACGTCCAGAAAGCGTCAGGACTGTCTCCTACAGTTCATTCAGCTGTGGGATTGAGGTACCACCAGTGCAGCGCTTGGTCAGGAATGGCAGCAAACAGGTGTGAGTGTATCTGCACGCTCAGTAAGGTGAAGACTTTTGGAGGATGGCCTGGTGTCACGAAGGGCAGCAAAGAAGCCCCTTCTCCCCAGGAAAATCAGGGACAGAATGATATTCTGCAAAAGGTACAGGGATTGGACTGCGGAGGACCAGGGTAAAGTCTCTCTGATGAATCCTCTTTCCGATTGTTTGGGGCATCTGGAAAATACCTTGTCCCAAGAAGAAAAGAGCTACCATCAGTCCTGTGTCATGCCAACAGTAAAGCATCCTGAAACCATTCATGTGTGGGGTTTCTGCTCAGCCAAGGAAGTGGACTCACTCACAAATTTTGTTTAAGAGCACAGCCTATAATAAAGAATGATAAAAAAAAAAAACATCCTCCAAAAGCAACTTCTCCCCACCATCCAAGAAAAGTTTGGTGACAAAGCCTTTTCCAGCATGATGGAGCACCTTGCCTTAAGGCAAAAGTGATAACTAAGTGGCTTGGGGAAGAAAACATCGAAATTTTGGGTCCATGGTCAGGAAACTCCCGAGACCTTAATTACATTGAGAATGTTTGGTCAATCCTCAAGAGGAAGGTGAAAAAAAAACTCCCAGAGATTCTGACAAATGCCAAGCAATGATTATGCAAGAATGGGCTGCCATCAGTCAGGATGTGGCCCAGAAGTTGATTGACAACATGCCATGGCGAACTGCAGAGGTCTTGAAAAAGAAGGGTCAACACTGCAAATATTGACTCTGCATAAACTTAATGTAATTGTCACTAAAAGCCTTTGAAACGTATGAAATGCTTGTAATTATACTTCAGTATACCATAGTAACATCTGACAAATAGAGCTAAAAACACTGAGCAGACTTTGTGAAAATCAATATTTGTGTCATTCTCAAAACTTTTGGCCACGGCTGTATTTCTGCCAGGTGTATGCATCTCAACACTTGCAAAATATACTACTCGCTATAGTAAACAATTTAAAGTTGACCCAAGAGATTTTATGAAGATTAATTACATTGCCTTCACATTCCTTTTAGCTACTCATATTTGAAAGATGGAGCTCACCTGGATTAGTACCCAGAGATAATTGTTGTGCTGCTTCAAACATGGGGACTGAGGACTCCAAAAACTGCACAAAAACAGATTATTTACATTAGACCACACACCTCAAAAAGCCAGCCTTCTAACCAAAACATTCTGGTCTATTACCTGGGCAAGCAAAGTTTTCTTTTGTTGGAACTTGCACTGATTGAGGATTCTGGATCCAGACTGCTCGCTAAATTGTTCATGGAAAGGATGTAAAAGCTTGACGCTCTCTCCAAAACTAAATGTAAGACAGGGTTAGTTTGAGATTGACCATAGTTTACAAACAAGTTTGTTTTACTTTCTTAAAGGCTATTCAAGTTGAGCTAACTTTGCCTACATAAGTTAGTCAATTTGTTTTTCTAATGCTGGGTTCTGTCTGCAAATGTAATATTCAAACACCAAAAGTAACATTTGACAAGTGACTAGGGGAGGGCAGATACAAACCTATACACAGCAATTTGTCCCACTTCGAGTAGAGTTAATGCATTTCCAATCACAGCTAATGCTTCATATGCCAGCTAAAAAAGAAGGAAATTATTGTAATTCTAAAAGAACGCCACACTGGGAGAAATGTGCTGCAAGTATACAACCAAGGAGTTATTACCTGTTTAGAATGGTTATCAACCATACTGGCAGAATCATCAATAGCTAGACAAATCTGGTATTGACGCTTGCTGGGTTTTGTTCTTCTCAGCCAAATTTTGTCTTTTCTAAACTGACTGGCAATGTATGGAATCACCTTCCGCATATTCAGCCTCTTTCCTGTCCGATAATCACCTCTATAGAGGGAAGAAGATGTTTAGGAGATTCAAGGCTCCATTTAACCAGTTCTTTGTCGATCAAACAGTTATTACAGTATTATATTAGTGTAAGGAAATAAAGGATTTCTCCAAACAGCAACAGACTGCTTTTTTGTCAGCAATGTTACAATAGAAAACCCAAATTCAAGGCCAATCTTCAACATAAATTAAGGATTAACATTTTTTTTTGTCTAGGTAACATGTCTGCTGTTTACAAATGGTCTAAATTAGTTTTTTTTGTTCCTTAACATTACATTTTACTTACTTCAGTTTGGCTGCCTGTGTTGGCTCCAATATGAGCCTCAGTTGCTCGCACAACTGCTGAGACAGAGAACCAGTGAGCAGGAGGTATCTCTGCCACATTTCAGCTGCTGCTTTCTCCTAAAACAAAAGATAAATAGCAGTTTGTTGTTACACATACATAAGCCATGGAATGTAAAACTACAATTTAAAAGGTTTCTCTAGGGAACAGCAGCAATGAAATTTGTCTGCGAGAACACTCCTGGCTCTCGCTCACACTACCATGAAATATTACACAGCCACTGGGCTGAAATAATCGCAATCTACAGTGTAGGCAATAGCATTCTCATCCATTGCATACTGATGACGCTACAGATTTTTTGAGCGTTAGGTTCAGCGTTAGAGGTCGACCAATATAACGGCGGATATTTGGCATTTTTTAATTAATCGGCATCGGCCGATTGTGCTGATAAAAAGGCCGATTATATGTTCAGCGTGACTTCCAAAAGACTTCTGTAATATAAGTCAATGTAAGTTGCCTGAAGTTTATCTCTTTTCTCCTCTCAGGCTCGGTTCACACAGGGGCGGCACGACTTGCAGCGCCGCGACCTGCACACGATCAGCGGCGACTTGCAAAACGACTTCTGTATAGAAGTCAATGCAAGTCGCCTGAAGTCGCTCCTATTAGAACGGTTCCATAGTACAGAACGGAATGCAACTTGTCAGGCGGCAAAGTCGCCTGGACAAGTCGCCCCTGTGTGAACGAGCCTCAGGCAGTCTGCCAAGAAAAGATCAAAGAGATACAATGTTTCTTCTTCAATGGACTGAACTCCCTGTGTAGAGTTCTCAGTTTAACCATTTAAAGACTAAATCTTTTCTGACACTTGTTGCTTACAAGTAAAAATCCTGTATTTTCTACTAGAAAATCACTTAGAACCCCCAAAAATTATATATATATTTTTTAGCAGAGACCCTAGGGAATAAAATAGCGGTTCTTGCAATATTTTATGTGACGCGGTATTTCCAACGCAATTTTTTGGGAAAAAATACACCGATTTAAAAAAAAAAAAAAAAAAAAAAACAGTAAAGTTAGCCCCTTTTTTTTTCATCCAAAAGTTTTGAGTACCTGTTTTTGTGTATTTAATATACAATTTTTTTTTTTTTTTAAATCTAAATTATACATACAAGTGAACTGATTGGAGGTTTGTTTTGTTTAATAAATGTAAGAAATTTTCTGTATCACTTATTATTATAAAATAAATTACAAATATTTTTTGGTTCCCTCACGCTTCACCTTGCTCCGCTTGGGAAAGATTCATTAGTACCTGATGGTAAATGGGGACCAAAACAGACTTCAGACTTTACCCACCTCCTCCGCATCCCCAATAGGATGCGTTTGCCATTCTTCCAGCTGCTTTTCAAGCTCTCTTCTAAGCTCTTCTGGGTTTTCAGGGATCTGATGGAGACAAAGTATTAAGCGGATATATACAGTGCACAAAAGGTATCGCCAGTTAAAAGAAACCAATATAGTTGCTTTTACGCAGAATTACACAAAATACACAACTGAGCCAAAAGAGGAGCCAATGGTGTCACGTAATCAAGAGACAAGGAAGGAAACAAAGGTTAACCAAGAGATTAAAACACCTGCAATAAAATGAAACGCCTTACACAACAGGATTTTTGATGTACCTGTAAAATCCATATCTTGAAGAACATAGGAATTCATTCGTAGACCATGAGTTATATGCAGTTACCTTCAAGCGAGTCAACACTAGCAAAGGCTGTGCTGGGAATGCCCCCCCCCCCCCCAGTTTATCCATGTGACCCTTATCCACTGTGTGGCCCCAGATTTTTTTTTTTTTTTAGCAAGCAATAGCGAGATCACTGGAGAGGGACCTGTATACTGTACTTTAGTCCAAGCTATGGAATTTACAGGCAATCCAAAACGCCTCATACCTTATTTGTACAATACACTACAGGACACAAACTGGTTACTAGACCATGGGACATCCCCAAGAAATAATTCAGGAGGTGGGCAACAGTGACAATAGGCCCACAGTAAAAAGAAAGGTCAGTGGACCCAACCAAAATGAACAATAGAAGAATCTTGCAGTCGAAGCATGCATCAGCAGAGTTTCAAAAAGAAATCTGGCAAAAAATGGTTTTGAAAAACTGAACCGGAGGCAGTCCCTCTGGCTAGAGCCCCTCAACCTGCTTCCTGCAGCTCAGTATGTCAACAAGCAGTACAACGTAAAAATAGGAGGGGTGGGTGCAGTGTCCGTCAATGAACTTCAGAGAAAAGGATTTTACTGTGAGTATAAAAATTCTATTTTCTCTTCCGTTCATTGACGGACACAGTTCCTTTAAATCTTGACCATAGGGACAGCCCCAAGCAGTGTCAAAACGAGGGGTGGAAACAGCAGAACATAACTTCACCCACAACCAGAGGCACGCCTCAACGGAGGAGTTGCCACCTGAAATGGCAGCACCAGAACTTGTGGCCAACGTATGCATTAAAAATGCATTTACAACAGAATTGTAACTTTTCTTAAAAAAATAAATAAAATAAAAAAAAGGTGTAAATTGCAACTTTTACACAACGCAGCAAGCATCCGAAGATGCGCTTATATCAACTTTGTAGAATTTTGTAAAAGTGTGAACGGACGACCAAGTGCTTATCAATGAGTGAGACGCCAAGGGGCATTGGAAAAAGACAGCGAAGGCCGATATCGGTCCCTTGATGGTGCTTAAGGCAAGTTTCTGATCCACTCCTCGCTGTAAAAAACAGTAGGATCCTGGAAACCGAATAAGTGCGCAGACGCCACCCCATCTCCTCACACATGGAGATGTAGGCCTTCCACATACGATGGTAAATCTTCCAAGAAGATTTTCGTGCCCTCAGCATAGTACATATTACTGAGTCTGACAGACCTCGGTCCTTTAGCACCTGGCTTTAAACAGCCATGCTGTTAAAATAAAACCCATAAAATACAGCGCTATTCTTAAATATGGTTTGTGGAACAGTGAAAATTTGTGACAAAAAAAATAGTGAAGATATACAGTAAATGCAGCAGCAGCTTTAAACGTGAGATACCCACAATTCAAATACAAATTTTTTCCAAATAAGCTGCGCTATAATGATCCAAAAATACTATGTGAAACAAGTAAATAAATAAATAAATAAATCAAAACAACAGTTTGACAAAAAATAAACAAAAATGCATGTGTTCAAATGTTAGTCCTTTTCCCCATCAACAGAGATTCTGCTTGTAGTCTCCACCGTGTTTTATCACACCACACCAATGAAGAAAAAGTGTCATCAGAGTTGCAGAGAAAGACTTCCACCACCAACAATACTGACGCTTACCAGCTAAACTGATCCCATCTCAGAGATCAGATGTCGCCAATATTAAAACACTCCCTCTGAGCATGGACTGCATGGAGGATGTATCTCTTTAAGCGCTTAGTTCAAGTAGTTGGTATAATCCTACGGGCACACCGCTCATTGCCCAGCACATACATAAACGAGAGGAATCGCCATAGTGTAATAAAGTCATAAAATTTAATAAATTAAAAAGAATTACACTTACATCAGGTAGAAAAAGAATTTGCTTTCTAAAAAACAACAAGTTTGCCGGCCGGCTTCGTACAACGCAGGAGCGGCGTATTGACGTCACCGCGATCCACACTGAACCCGGAAGCGACGGGCAGCGTTGTACAAAGCCGGCCGGCAAACTTGTTTTTTTAGAAAGCAAATTCTTTTTCTACCTGATCCTTGAACGGTCCTGGTCTGCATCCTGACATGTCAGAACAGGGGCCGCCAGTCACTGCAGGGCCCGAGTCTGAATCAGAGCTTTTCCCAGGACCGCTGACAAAGTGTCCATAGGCACTGCATTATTTGCAGGTGAGCCGGTTGCGATTACAGGGATATCTGGGGAAGGAGCGCCAGCTTCTGACGCCATGCTGAGCCACCTCGTCTGCCACACTTGGGGACGTCGGACAAAGTACACAATGCCACCCTCCTAGCTGCTCACAGACTGAGTGCTGCCACTGACCGCTGTGTTCTGTGTCTAGTCACTGGTGCCCAGAGAGAAAAACCGCAATGTTCTGAGGTAAAATGACCCAGCACTGGAGGTAAAAACGCACCGAGGCTACAAGAAAATGACCGCCAGACTTCTATGAAATGGCTGACAGCCATGCTCTACAAAAACAGGAATATGGCTGTGGCCGCTGGAAAATGGTGGCAGCATATTCTGAGGTAATTCTTTACACAGGCACCTCACAGCACAGAAAAAAAGGGCAATAGACCACAAACGGACCTAGACAGTGCAGCCCCTGTCAAGGATCAGAGCCTCCCCGGAGAACCCCTGGCCCATGTACATACACCACACCTAATGCCCAGTCATGCAGCTTCCCCCGCAGGGGAAAGAGGGAAAACAGGCATAGGGTGAGAGGAAAGGGAGAGCGAGAGACCCCCTAATCGACCTCCTAGGGAATGCCCAGCTGCTCTATCCTGTTGAGGCGGGGAGAGCTGTACTTACCCATCTGTTCGGGATAGTTGGAGACATTCCACCACAGACCCATCACCCGAGCAGAATGGGGTGGCTGCTGGCCACGGCACACTGACACACAGCAGTAGCCCAGTCATGTGTATACCCTGGAGCATATAGCTCACCAGCCGCCCCTGGAGCAGGAGGGGCATGTTGTGGCCGACCCAGCGTGTAGCGAGGCCCTGCTCGCCCTCTATGGCCAGGCTGGGGAGACTAAAAGGATCTACATTATCCAGCCTGTCACCCAGCCGGCTGTTGATAGAAGATCACAGGATCAAAATCTTGCAGAAAAATCCCCAGGACCAATGGTCCCTTAAGGGAGCTTAGGTCCTTCTTCACTAGGCAGAAAAAAAACTGAGCTGCAGAAAGCAGGCTGAGGGGTTATAGCCAGAGGGACCGCCCCCAGGGCAGAGCTATATAGTTCTGCTGTTTTTACATGTCTTACATGTTCTGCCTAGTCCTTCCTGAAGGTGGCATGATAACCCTACAGTCAAGATTTAAAGGAGCTATGTTCATCAATGAACGAAAGAGAAATGAGTTCCATAAGTTGAGAAGAGATCACCCCTGAATGTTCACAGTAGATAAGAACCTATTACTTAAAGTGCAGTCCACCACCTTATAATAATGTTGGCAGGCTTACCAGAAGGTGTGGACTCATATACTGATCAGTATTGAATCAAGCAGTCATGAGGAAACACCTCAGCCAAATCCAGCACAGACAGACCAATGTTATAGAAATCACCCCATCCAAGAATAAAAGGAGAGGTTCCACAAGACAGTGGCAGTTTTAGGTACATCAGTCAAGGTCCATAAGTAAAAGGTCAGTCAGATTGTGTAGAGATCCAGGGGTGCGCAGCGCTGGTATTTTCTGGTGTCCCGGGCAGGATGGGAGAGCACAGGAGGGAGCCGTCACCAGGAAGTCTGAGTGTGGAGGCTGGATTTGTGCATGCGTTCCGAGGATTAGTGCTCCATCAGGCAAGTGTCCACACTTTCTTTGGTAAGCATGCCAACGTTATTACATAGTGGTGGATTGCACTTTAAGGAATAGGATTTTTGACTTACCGTAAAATCCGTTGGAGCTCATTGACAGGCACAGCTTTCTTTATTCAGAACCACAGGGTTATATTTCCCCCTACAGGAGTAAGACACTAGGCAGAAAAAAAAAAAAGACTTGGCTACGCCCTTGGGCAGTCCTAGGTGATATACACCCCCCTCTCTGCTATAGTTTTTCAGTTATGTAACAAGCAGTACCAGAAGTATTAAATCCATAGAAGGGCAAGTGCTCTGTCAATTAAAGAGAAACTGATTTTACGGTCAAAAATCCCATTTTCTCATTGACAGACAGCCTTTTTTTTATTCAGAACCATAGGGACATTCCAAAGCAGTGCCAAACGTGAGGGGTGGGGCAGCCAACAAAAAAAACAGGCCAAGCAGACAACCTGGAGTTCAGTGAGAACAACTGGAGCTCAACCTGAACAGCGAAAAAACAAACAAAAAAAAAAAACGCTTCACAAGGGACAACCCTCTAGACTGCAGCCTGCAGAACCTTGTGGCCAAAAGAAGCATCCGCAGGCGCCAGCACATCCACCTTGTAAAATTTTGTGAAAGTAAGCACCGATGACCAGGTGGCCAACTTGCGTCATTGGCGCCTGATGACGGAAGGCCCAGGAGGCACTTGGCGCCTAAGTTGAGTGTGCCTTCACCAGGAAGGGAGGAACCCGACCCTTGATAGAATAGGCCTGAGTCATCATCTGCCTGATCCATCTACAAATGGTTGCAGAGGAAGCAGATAGCCCCTTTCTTTGGTGCGTCCGTGATTACAAACAGGGAGTTTGACATTCGAAAATACTCAGTGGCCGCCAAATACACTTTTAAAGCGTGTACCACATCTAAGGTGTGCAAGGCAAATTCCCTTGGATGTTGCGGCCTAGGACATAGAGAAGGCAACACGATGTCTTTATTTCAATGGAAAGCAGACAACTTTTGGAAGGAAAGAAGGACGAACCACCACCTTGTCCTTATGAATCACCAAGTAGCGCGTGCGACAGGATAGCGCTGCCAACTCCGACACCCTGCAAGCAGAATAGCCAATAGCTTCCTTCAAGGCTTCATGACTTCTGGTGCCCGAGTTCTCAGAAGTACAAGAAGAGGTGCCTTTGAGAAAACACTGGAAGCAGAAAATAGGCCAAAAGGTTGTGCAACAAACAGGAAGCAACTGTCTCCTCCTGCAAATGTCCACGTTCCATGTGTGAACGGACAATGTCTATACACAAAAGAGGGGTACAGGCGTGAGTTGCTGAATTGTCCCCATAGAAAGCGGGTAAGTAGAACACGTTTGTTATTTAATAAAGATTTAAACCTTTAGAACCACTTTAAGTCACAAGATTCTGCATGCGAGAAAAGAAAAGCCAATAGGGAGACGTGTGTCATAACCTATTAAACTAGGGCATCAACACAAAAGAGCAAAGCAGAGGGTAATTAGTTAGGCCCCTTTCACACATGCGGACATTATGTCCGTATTTCATCCATCCGTTTGCGGATGAAATACGGACATACATGCATTCCTATGGGATAGCGGGTGTCTGCGGATAAACATCCGCAGACACCTGCTATCATCCGCCTCCGCTATTGTCAGATTCTGCAGATGGAGGAAAATCCTATTTTTCTATCCGTCTGCAGAGCGTATCGGATGAACAGGGACATACGGTCCGTGCTCATCCAATCCCCCATAGAGGAGAGCGGAGAGCTGACAGGGCGGTCCCTGCACAGTGTGCAGAGACCGCCCTGTCCGCCGCCGGCTCAGCAGGGACAACGGAGCGATCCCAGCTGAGCAAGCGGATCATCACAGGACGGATCATTACTGATCCGTCCTGTGTGAAAGGGGCCTTAAAGTATGGTCCTGGACATGGCATCATTGGTCATTGCTAGTAAAATTGGCTGCAGTTCGGCAGTCAAAATGCAATAGCTGGTTGCACAACTGAGCTGGCAAGAGTAGAGTTTTTAAGAGCGTCTTAAACTTTGTCAACAGAATCTTTGAATAAAGTAGCATCTTCAATTGGTACAGAAAGGTTTGTTTGAGACTGAGACAGCAGGATCTACTATCAGAACAGACCACTTTTTTTTTTGTTCAGAGCTCAGCAATATTACTAGGAGTGAAAATCTTTTCTGGATTGACTGCCCATTTGATTGCTTCTAACAAAGCTTCCTGGTTTTCTTCATGTCCCTCTGTGTCTGACTCCAGGGCATCAGACTCGGGTAGAGACAATAGAGCTGGACAAGCCTTGTATTTTTGAGCCCTAAATAGTGATGGCTGTATTAAATTAGTAAATTGTCATCTGGGAAATTGTGGCATAGTTGCAGAAAAAATAAAAAATAAAAAATCGGCTTAGTTAGGTAGACTTATTACATCTTTGAGATAGAACTAGAATGGGATGCACAGACTGGTGTTAAAATAGGGTCTTGCTCTGGTGCAAGAGAAGCATTGTAACTATGAGTTTAAGTGTTTGCCTGAGCTGTTGCCATTTCTCGCTTGTGCCTGGTTTCTGTCATTGCTATGGGTGAGGATATTCCCCCTGTGGGGTACTCATTGACTGGGGGTGCAAAAAACTAGGTAAGCGTGTCCAAAAAGGAGTACACTGCAACCCAGGTACAGACCATCTTGTAGTGAAGTCCATGCAGCAAAAGGGCAGAGGGAGCGCCTGAGCAACTTATAAAGGGCACTAAGTGGAAATGGTTGAAATGCATGTGATCAGTGGGGTGATGTAACGTGGTAATCCACATCAGACTAAGCCCTGAGCGTCTGAATTTTATCACCCAGTTTGAAAAGTCTACCCTGTAAAAGGGAATACATTCCAAACACATTCCCATTTCCTGATATTTATTAGATGTAAATGCATACTATTCTGGCCCAGGTAAGATTTCCAAGGTTTTACTATGGTTGCACTGATCTGGAAGCACTGCTTTTTTTGCTCTATTAGAAGAGTTTGATTGAAGAATCCTAAGTAAAATGATAGACTAGTTAGGTTAAAAATGATTTCTTTTAAAGGGTCTATCAACTGAGGACTCTTGCAGCAACACAGATTTAGATCTGTTAACCATTGTTATTGTTGGGCCTGTTGCAGGGGCGTACCTAGAGCATTTGGCACCCGGGGCGGATCCTATATCTGGCACCCCCCCCACCATAAAATGTAAAAACACCCACCGTGTCCCCTGCATACCTCTGCATCCTTCGATATCTTTTTGTCACTACTGTGTACCCCCCCTCTCCACAACTGCACCTCTGGACCCCTTTAAATTACACAGCACCCTGAACCTCCTGACCCCTTTACATTACACAGCGCCCTGCACCTCTGGACCCCTTTACATTACACAGCAGCCTGCACCTCTGGACCCCTTTACATTACACAGCAGCCTGCACCTCTGGACCCCTTTACATTACACAGCTCTTGTACCTATGGATCCCTTTACATTACACAGCACCCTGAACCTCTGGACCCCTTTACATTAGACAGCACCCTGCACCCCTTTACATTACACAGCCCCTCACAGCTCTGGACCCTCTGCATGTTACACAGATCCCCTACAGTGCAGACCCCCCCCCTCCCTACCATACAGACCCCCATCTACAGTGTAGACCCCCCTACAGTACAGAATCCTCCCCTACAGTGCAGACCCTCCTACAGTACAGACCCCTCCACCCTATAGCGCAGACCCCCCCCCCTACAGTACAGACCCCCCCCTACACTACAGACCCCCCCCCCCCCACAGTACAGACCCCCCCCCCCCCCCCCCCACAGTACAGACCCCCCCCCCCCCCACAGTACAGACCCCCCCCCACAGTACAGACCCCCCTACAGTGCCGAATCTTCCCCTACAGTACAGACCCCCCCCCCTACAGTGCAGGACCCCTTCTACAGTGCAGGACCCCCTTCTACAGTGCAGGACCCCTTCTACAGTGCAGGACCCCTTCTACAGTGCAGGACCCCCCCTACAGTGCAGGACCCCCCCTACAGTGCAGGACCCCCCCCCCACAGTGCAGGACCCCCCCCCCACAGTGCAGGACCCCCCCCCACAGTGCAGGACCCCCCCCCACAGTGCAGGACCCCCCCCCCCCCCCAGAGTGCAGGACCCCCCCCCACAGTGCAGGACCCCCCCCCCACAGTGCAGGACCCCCCCCCCACAGTGCAGCACAGCCTCCCCTAAGGACCCATAGTGTACCTGGAGCCCAAGGCAGCGGCATTGCAGGGTGGAGGTGCGAGCAGCACCCGAGTGGAGTGTCACCTGTCGGCTCAGTGATCCGGGACCCGGCGCAATAATCCCCTTCTCTCTGTGGTCACGTGACTCACGTCGCGCCGTTCTGATCAGTCTCGGGCAGCGGTTGTCACTCACAGCCGAGCAGAGTGAAGCCGCCTCCCCCTCCGCCTCCCACCTCCCCCTCCTTGTCTATACAGTGCTGTGCATGGAGGAGGGGGAGGCGGCTTCACTCTGCTCGGCTGTGAGTGACAGCCGCTGCCCGAGACTGATCAGAACGGCAGCGCGACGCGACCACAGAGAGAAGGGGAGCCGGGTCCCGGATCACTGAACCAGCAGATGTCACTCCACTCGGGTGCTGCCCACTGCCAGTGCCTCTGGCTCCTCTGTGTGGGCTGCGAACCCGAGGCACGGCGCTGTCTGACACTTCAGTTGCGGAGAGGGCGCTGGCCTGACACCCCCCCAAGTGTGTGGCACCCAGGGCGGCACGCCCCCCCGCCCTCCCACTTAGTACGCCTCTGGCCTGTTGGCACAGATCTGTTTGCCTAGATCAGACCACAATAAAGTCAACAACCAGGTGAAAATCCAGCAGTATCTTTCCTTTTTTTCATCCTAAAGAGTAAAAGGTTCCAAAACAAAAAGCAAACACTAACAAGTTTCGGCCTAAAAAGCCCTAATCATAGCTAGTGATACAAGACTGACAAGGCCTCCTGACCTCACAGCCTCTGTAGCAAAATCACTTGCTTAACCCACTATGTTCTTAAACAAAGAGGAAAGAAAGCTAATCCTCGAACAACCAAGACAAGCAAGTAATCAAATAAATACAAAATATAAAAACACACAGTATACAATTCAAAAATAAATGCGTGTGTTACTCTTTTCTAATCTGGACAATCGGGTAGTAGCACATAATGCTCTGATGTTTGCCTAGTTGTAGCCCACCCTTCTTATTCATTGCCTGGGGATGTCCCAGGATCTATGAATATCAAGCCTGCACTGTACAATTAAAATAAAATGGACTTGCCTGTAAACTCTATATCAGAGTACAAGTATTGACATACATATTTTTATTTGCTCATTTGTTGTAAAGACAAGTTGAGCTTACCATTGCAGAGCCTTCTTTTAAAAACTCCCAGACAGTATGAATGGTAGAATCTGTGCTTCTCTCATGTTTTTCTTTTTCCACAGCTGTAGATTCAACATCTTTGTTCTGTACATCATCTTCTACTGTTGCTCCTTGCAAGTCTAATTTGGTTTCCTCAGGCCCTGCTTTTAAAGACAATGCAAGAGATTTACATCCCAGAAGCTGTTTTAATGCATCCCACTTTTTTCCTTAAACATTTAGAAGTAATTTACTCTGCTGCAATTTCTTTTGACTAAATTTTAGGAGTCTAGTTAGTTGCTTTTTTTTTTTTTTAAAGTGGGCAGTTTTGCTTAATGACTGGGGTTTGTGCAAGAAATTCATAAGGAAAGTACAGCTGGTGTCAAATTTTAAAAAAACACAGCCTTCAGTACTCCAATACTGCCAAGCTTCAGCACTGCAATGCAGGTACTAAATGTGGCCATTTATACAGTGTCTTGAAAAAGTATTCACACCCCTTGAATTCTCCAAATTGTCAGGTTACAACCAAAAACATAAATGTATTTTATTGGGATTTTATGTGATAGACTTCAGTTTTTTTTTATACAAATATCTGAAAAGTGTAGCGTGCATTTGTATTCAGCCTCCTTTATGCTAATATTCCTAACTAAAATCTAGTGGAACCAACTGCCTCCAGAAGTCATCTAATTAGTAGTCCACCTGTGTGTAATTTATTCTCAGCATAAATACAGCTGTTCTATGAAGCCCTCAGGGGTTTGTTACAAAAAACCTTAGTAAACAAACAGCATCCTGAATGCCAAGGAACACGCCAGACAGGTCAGGGATAAAATTGGGGAGAAGTTTAACCGCTTCAGCCCCGGAAGATTTTACCACCTTCCTGACCAGAGCACTTTTTGCGATTCGGCACTGTGTCGATTTAACTGACAATTGCACGGTCGTGCGACGTGGCTCCCAAACAAAATTGACGTAATTTTTTCCCCACAAATAGAACATTCTTTTGGTGGTATTTGATCACCTCTGCGGTTTTTATTTTGTGCACTATAAACAAAAAAGAGCGACAATAATAGATATCCCCCAAAAATATATATACACATTTTTTTCCTCAGTTTAGGCCAATACGTATTCTTCTACATACTTTTGGTAATAACATTTTTTTTTTCAATAAGCGTTTATTGGTTTGCGCAAGAGTTATAGCGTTTACAAAATAGAGGTTAGTTTTATGGCATTTTTATTAATTTTTTTTTTTACTAGTAATGGCGGCCATCTGCAATTTTTATCGTGACTGTGACATTATGGCGGACACTCACATTTTTGGGACCATTGTCATTTATACAGCAATCAATGCTATACAAATGCACTGATTCCTGTGTAAATGGCACTGGTAGTGTCATTTACACAGGAAGGGTTAACCAGTAGGGGGCAGGGTAAGGGCTAAGTGTGTCCTGGGGCGGGTTTCTAACTATGGGGGGGTGGCTACATGTGACATGTCAGAAAATGGAAAGAGTATGGCACAATTGCAAACCTACCAAGACATCATGACTGTCCACCTAAACTGACAGGTCAGGCAAGGAAAACATCAGAAAAGCAGCCAAGAGGCCCATGGTAACTCTGGAGGAGCTGCAGAGATCCACAGTTCAAGTGGGAGAACTATTAGCCGGTGAGAACAACTATTAGCTGTGTATTCCACAAATCTGTTTTTTTTTATGGAAGAGTGGCAAGAAAGCCATTGTTGAAGGAAAGGCATAAGAAGGCCTATTTGCAGTTTGCGAGAAGCCATGTAGGGGACAAAGCAAACATGTGGAAGAAGGTGCTCTGGTCAGAGGAGACCAAAATTGCACTTTTTGGCCTCAAAGCAAAATGCTATGTGTGTTGAAAATTGAACACTGCACATCACCCCCACTGTGAAACATGGTGGTGGCAGCATCATGTGGGGATGCTTTTCTTCAGCAGGAACAGGGAAGCTGGTCAGAGTTAATGGGAAGATGGATGGAGCCACATACAGGGCAATCTTAGAAGAAAACCTGGTAGTCTGCAAAAGACTTGAGACTGTGGCAGAGGTTCACCTTCCAGAAGGACAACAACCCTTAACATACAGCCAGAGCTACAATGGAATGGTTCAGATCAAAGCATATTGATTTGTTAGAATGAACCAGCCAAAGCCCAGACTTAAATCCAATTGAGAATCTGTGGCAAGACTTGAAATTGCTGTTCACAGATGCTTTTGATCCAATCTGACAGATGAATTTCACTCTCTAGATGTGCAAAGCTGTTAGACATACCCAAAAAGACTTGCAGCTGTAACTGCAGAGAAAGGTGGTTCTACAAAGTATTGACTCGGGGGCTGTATACAAATGCAAGCCACACTTTTCACATATTTAAAAATTTTTGCAAACCATTTATCTTCCTTCCACTTCACAATTATGTACCACTTTGTGTTGGTCCATCACATAAAATTCCAATCAAACCCATTTACATTTTTGGTTGTAACATGACAAAATGTGGAAAATCTTAAGAGGCATGCATATATTTTCAAGGCATTGTAAGTCTTCTTCCACAACCCAGGAATCCTGAATCAAATTCTACTTTAACCGATATGCAACAACACTAACAGTGTTGTGCCAATTGGAGATCAGTATAATGGGTGGATTTATTGAACAACATGAACAGCGTCTGTGGATAACTACCAGGCATGGTTGAAAATTGCTGGTTGCAGCAGCTCTGGATTTCAGCCACTGGGGCTGCAGAAAAAAGGCATCCAAAAAGTAGACCTTATATGTTGCCTGCACTGCACTGTTTAAGCCTCTTGCAATATAGATGACCTGTACAGTTCATAACTCAATAGTTATTTACATCTACTTAAATGTAAATATTGTGCAGGAATGTATTGTTAACCACTTGCCAACCAGCAGTTCATATCTTTTACTGCTGGCTCGGTTATTCCCCCCGCCAACGTACTCATACATCTCAGGGCAATTTACAGGTTTACAGGTGTTGTGCTGTGGTTGGACACACCACAAGTTTGTCAGCAGGCTCACTGCCAACTTGACTGACTTTAGATTTTTGACTCTGGAAATGTAATATGTAGCCAGGACATCCAATGTGTAATTAAACCCCTTGAAAGCCTGAAGGTGATGATTCGATTTTGGGCCCCTGTACATGGCTAGGCTGCCAAAAAGTTTCTCACATGTGGAATCCCCATACCCATGTAATTCCATATATACCCATGACTTGTGTGAAAAACATCTTAAAGTGACAAAAGTAAAGTAAAAAATGTCTGGAAAAACATGAGGAAAAAAAAAAACCCGCAGGGATTTAACCTGTCTCTCAGCATATACCATGGGGATGTTTTCGTTCCAAAAATTAGTCATTTGGGGGTTTTGTACGGTCCTGGCATTTTAGCACCTCAAGCAATGCAATAGGCACGAGCCAATGTCAGAGCTGCATAAATTCCAGTGTATATACACCATAGTTTGTACACTAACACAAGTTTATATATACACTTATTGGATTATTTTTTTTATTTTTTATTTTTTTTATCAAAGACAGGTAAGCGGGTTACATTTTGCCCTAAATTTATGAAGAAATTTGATTTTATTGGATATGTCTTATAACAAAGTAGAAAATATTGTTTTCTAAATATTTTAAGTCTTTTTTTGTTTATATAATAAAAAATATAAAACCCAGTGGTACTCAAATGCCACCCAGATAAAGCTCTATTTGTGTGAAAAATATACATTTAATTTGAATAAAGTGTTGCATGACCGAGCAATTGCCAGTTAACCACTTCAGCACCGTAAGATTTTACCCCCTTCCTGACCAGAGATAATGGCTGACAATTACGCGGTTGTGTGACTTTGTACCCAAACAAAATTGACGTCCTTATTTTCCCACAAATATAGCTTTCTTTTGGTGGTATTTGATCACCCACCAATTTTGAAAAAAAAAAAGCAATATTGTCTTACATTTTGCTATAATACCCCAATATATAAAAAACACAAAATGTATTTCTCAGTTTAGGCCGATAATTATTCTACATATTTTAAAAAAATAAAATAAAAAAAACGCAATAAGGGAATATTGATTGGCTTGCGCAAATGTTATAGCATCTATAAAATAGGGGATAGATTTATGGCATTTTTATTATTTTTTTCCATTAGTAATGTTGGCGATCTGTAATTTTTATCGTGACTGCGACATTATGGCGGACACTTTTGACACCATTGTGGGACCACTGCCATTTATACAGTGATCAGTGCTATAAAAATGCACCGATAACTGTGTAAATGACACTGGCAGGGAAGGGGGTTAAACACTAGGGGGCGATCAAGGGGTTAAGCGTGTCCTAGGGAGGTGTTCTAACTGTAGGGGGAGGGGCTACCACTGACTTACCACTTGTTTACAAAGGCATCTTCCCGTTCTACCTCTACACACCGCAATCGCGGGCCGCCGGAGAACAGCGTGTTCCCAGGACCCGCGGTGTGCGTGCGCTCGATAGGCAGCAAATTCAAAGGGATGTACAGGTAGGCCTATTTGCCGGCCTGTGCCATTCTGGCGACGTACATCTGTGTGCAGCGGTCGGCAAGCGGATAAAGGAGTAGAGGTCACGAAGGGGCAAAATGTTCCAGGGGTCAAATGGTTAAACTCTTTACACGGACACACTTAATCATGACTCCTAAAGTGCTCAAACTGCTTTTAAATAGTCAAGTGACTCATTTTCAAACTTACCTTGTTTTATGGAGTCATGGGATCTCTGTTCCTCTGGCTTTAGGCGCTCCACATTAACAGCTTCCAAAGTTTCATCTTCTTTTGATTCCATTTCCACATCCTGCACAGCACTGTCATCTTGTTCCTCATTATGTGGCTGGGATTTCCCTTGATCTTTGCTGGCTGTATCTGTATTGTAAAGAAGAAAAGTTGTGAGAAAACAGCTGGCAGGCCATGCTTTAAACATCCACGTTACAACACAGACTCTGAATGTACCATATGTCTGTGCATCATAGGACTCTGCTCCTTGTTTGATATGCTCATAAGCATCAGCCTCTTCATTTTGTTGTGCTTGTTTATCTTCATTTCCCATTTCACTGGAAGTGTCCATAGTCCGCAACCGCTTATGAACCTGCTCATTTTGATCCCCTAAAGTGCGATCGTCATCTGCTTGGCCGGGCTTACGTTTGATGCTCTAATGGAACAAAAAAAAAAAAAAACAGATATGCAAGAGAAATAGCTACAGACACTACTATGGGCGATATGCATCTATTGAAATGAATAATTTTACAAAATAGTATTGTATTCTTGAAAAGGAAATTAAAATTGTGGGTTTCACAAAGCAACATTTTAAACGTACCTCAAACATTAAAAACATGTAAAGCTGACTGCAGTCATTAACTAGTGATTGTATGTTAAAAATGTCTCCAATGAAAATGTGCTTTCCTTCTTGGGGAAAGATACCGACACCATCAGGGTTCAGTTAACTTGTTTAAAATATAAGCAATTTACCTGTGTATTACGCACACTTTGCTTCTGAGAAGCCAGACGGGCCATTAGTTTGGATTCATGTCCTTCAGACTGACTTGCATCAGCAGATCCATTTCCATGTTCCTAAACATTACAAGGAAAAAACATTTCAGGACACAAACTGTTAGCATTTTGGGGTCAACACAGTGAACCAAATAAAATATATTTTTTCAACTGTTGGCAGATCATGCAAATACTACTATCATGCCTGCTAAAGGGCTCATTCACACTATCTGCATTAACTGGCATTTTTCTGTATTGAATTAACACCAGTCATCGCAAGGGCATATAAAAAAAATATATTTTCTATGTACCCCATTCACACCACAATACTGGTCTGTTGTGTATTGCTGAAAACTGAAAGCATGCTGCATTAGTCGATAGCAACCTGGATGGCACTGCATGTCACTGTGGCGCAATGCACTTCTGTGCAGAGACCTGATTAAAGCGTTACTGCAGCACCATGAGGAAAAAAAAATAGTTTAGTGTATTGATCCTATGCAGAGTGGGACCCTTTATAAAGCACATTTGTTTACTGTTAAAAATAATTAGGAAACAAGATTTAGTAACTGAATTTACTTCTTTGGCTTCATCCTTTTCTGAAGGAGCACCAGCCAATTCCGCAGCATCATCACTTTGCAGGTTGTCCTCTGCAGTCTTGCCATATGTTTCATGCTCCATTCTTTCAGTGGAGTCCTGCAACTCATGTTCAGACTTTTCATCATTCTAGTAGAAAAAAATAAAAATAAAAAAAAATAAAAGATCCATCCCGGTTAATGTTTTTGCATATGAAGAGCTATCTTGCTTCTTTATCTGCATATGTGATTACAAACTATACACAGAAATAATTGTAAAACAAACCTTGTGATGCGATTTACATTATAGAGCACTGTAGCGTATTTATTATGAGCTGATAAACTGCTGCGTTATTACTGTGTTTTTTTACTTAATTATATATTTGATATAGCCAATTTTAAACACTCACCAGTCCAAATTTGTGCTGTTGACATAGAGATTAGCATTTAAGCCACCAGAGGGAGCCATCAGTGGATAAATTGCCAAGACTTTGCTTAAAAAGGAACTGCAGCCGGCTCACATAATTTGAAATAAAAACATCTTTGACCTTCTGAAGCTTCACTCCAACCACTTGGCAGACTATTTTATATACACTGTGATTATGTACTTGCCAAAAATCCTGCAGAAATCTCCCTCCACTGAGTCTGGCTTTATCGATTTTAACTGTGGGCAGCTGAAGCTGCTGCCTGTTCACTTCCTGGATTTACACAGACACACCTTCAACTCTCATTGGCCCTCTTATGACTCATCACCCCTCCCTTCCTGGCAAACTCTCAGGAGAGAGAGCTTTGCATGATGTCATATAAGGTATTCACTGGCAGAAAAAGAAATGTTTTACTATCCAAAGTTAAAACGACAAGGGCAAAGTATTTAATAGATTGAAAGATTAAAAAAATGACTAAAGTTCCGCTTTAACTGTTGGGATAAGCCATCAGCATACTCTTGCCTTACTTGTATGCAAAAATGTGCTCTGCTTGTTTGACCTCAAGGCCTCATTCACACAGGTGTTGAGGCCCATAGACCATGATTGAGTTGTGTGTTTATGTGGCTTGAACTCCCTGATTCTGCCTTGTAAGTGTATGGGGACAGTGGCTGGATGGACAACCAATCTGACAGGCAAGCTGCATCAAATGCATACAGTGTGCTCTTGGGGCCAAGCACCTGCACACCTGTTGGTTGTGTCTATGCAGCCACTGTGCCCCTTAGATTTACATAGGCTGCCTGCATGCAACACTTAACAGCTCAAGTCGCATAAACACATTGCCCATTCACAGTCTACAAACTAAAATGCTTGTGTGAAAAAGACCTAAAATGTTACATACTATAAAGTACTCATCTACCTCCATTTCTTTTTGAGGAGTGAGACCTTGCTCAGTTGGTTGTTTATTTTCATTATTTTCACTGTCTTTTGCAGCATCTGGAATTTGCTCTTTTTCCTCAGCTTCTTCCTCTGCTTTCTGTGGACCCTCCTCTTGTAACTGCTCCTCATTATTGTCCTGATCAGTTGCTTGCTCCGTTTCCTCAGACTCCTGAATCTCTTTTTCGGAATTCCCTTCACCATCTTCTTGTTCTTTATTTTCTTCATCTATTTCCATTGGCTTTTCATCAATATCAAAAGGATTTCCATCTTAAAAATTCCAAAAAAAGTTTCATTAGACTCGGTGGCAAGATAAAAATAAAGGAGGGAATTCTCAATGTAAAAATATGTGCAGTGCAATATATATCTAACCAAATGGAGCATTTTTATTTATTGTTTTAGAGATCTGAGTGGAATGCACATAAAAAATGGCTCTTAATTCCAGATTGAAATTCACTTTAAAACTATGTCCATTACCCATTGATGTAGCCACTGTGTGCACAGCAATGGACTGTAGACGCATTAGCTACATACAGTAAGACACTGCATTACAGCTATAGTACAGGTCCACATCTCGCCTACTGAACTAAAGTCGGTGGGCATACCCTCAAAGAGGTTTTCAGGTACTGTGCTCCATAGTGATGGATTATTGCACTCGAATTGTATAGCACTTTATGGCTAACAGTGCTTTGCACTTACTGCCAAAGTGAGTGCCCATGCAGAATCTTGTACCTAAAGCAACACTACAGGTTGTCCCCACAGCGTGCAGTCTGTGTATGGCTCCCAAGGTTTTACTTAGATTGCCTTGATCCTGACTGCTTCTGTGTAGGTGTTAGACAGTAAGGGTTGAATAAAGAATCAAAAGATAAAATAAACTGCTAAAATTAGTTTCTCTAGGAAGATGAAGAACCACAACAATCAGCTGGCAGACCATGTCAACAATGACCATGAAGTGACCAAGACAGCAATGTGTTTATTACACCAATATAGCGAAATAAATACTTATATGACATGCTATGGTAACTGGTTTTAAACAATACTTTAACAATATAGTTCATACTTAAAATTTGAAAATTCCCAAAATAATAAAACAACCACTTCCTTCTATATATTGTCAGGGAAACCAGCATTAAGCTACGTCATCAGCTGAAATCACTTTTCTACTCTAGATAGGAGTGGTCTCCTTTTGTAACCACTAGACGACCAGCTGCTGCAGTTATACTGTGGCAGGTTGGCTCTCCTGGGCAAACTGCCATAGCTATACGTAAGGTGTTAAGATCGATAGAGGACACGCGTGGCAACGGAGCGATGTCCGCCGGGCACCCGCGATTGCTCCTGAGAGACACAGAACAGGGATCTGTCAATGTAAACAGACAGATCTCAATTCTGTCAGGGGAGAGGAGACCGATCTGTTGTTCATACCAGGTATGAACAGCGATAGGTTTCCTCCTCCAGGTAGTCCCATTCCCCCACAGCTAGAATTACTCCCTAGGACACACATTTAACCCCTTGATCGCCCCCTAGTGTTAACCCCTTCCCTGACAGTGACATTTATACAGTAATCAGTGTCTATTTATAGCACTGACCGCTGTATAAAAGTCAATGGTCCCAAAAAAAAAGTGTCAAAAGTGTCTGATCTATCCACCGTAATGTCGCAGTCCCAATAAAAATCACAAATCACCACCACTACTCGAATAAAAAAATAAAAATAAGAATGCCATAATTATATCCCCCATTTTGTAAACGCTATAACTTTTTCACAAACCAATCAATACACGCTTATTTAATTTTTTTTTACCAAAATTATGTAGAATACATATTGGCCTAAACTAAGGAAGAAAATTGTTTTATTTTTTAGGGGGATATTTATTATAGCAAAAAGTTAAGAATATTGCTTATTTTTCAAAATTGATGGTCTTTTTTGTTTATAGCGCAAAAAAATATATTTTTTTGTCACAATTACCTGTAAAATTCTTTTGAGTACATCATGGGACACAGAGTTAGGCTAATATTCATTACCTACTGGGTTATACACCATCTCTAGGTGAATGGAAGTACATCAGTTTTGTAGCAAGCACCAAATCCTCAAAAAAGAGGGGAGGGATCTCTGTGTCCCATGATGCCTGTAAAATCCTTTTCTTTGAGTACATCATGGGACAAAGAGGCCACTATTCATTATCTACTGGGATACCCCAGAGCAATAGCCTTGAGGGGAGGGAGACACCCTGCCAAACAATAGCCATCAGACCTTATACGGCAGCCCACAGTACTCTACGGCCGAAATCCGAATCCTCGGCGGCTCGAACATGCACTTGATAACATTTTGTGAACGTATGCACTGAAGACCAGGGAGCAGCCTTAAAAATCTGAGCCACAGATACCTGATGGAAAAAACCCCAGGAGGCTCTTACAACCCTGGTAGAAAGACCTCTCACCCTAAAAGGGGAGGAGCTTTACATTTCAGACCATAGGCCTGAATAACCAATTGACGGACCCAATTAGAAATCGATGCTGCCTGCCCCTTCTTGGGTCCTTTTTTTTTTTTTAACCAAAAGTCTGATCCTCGGATCTCCACAGATCTTGACAATTAACCCTCGACTGCCTGGACAACGTGCAAGGAATGCAGTCGTCTCTCTTCCGCCGAATGAGGCTGAGAAAAGAAAGAAGGCAAAATGTTTTAATTCCAATGAAAGGTTGACACCACTTTTGGCAAAAAGGATGGAACAGGTCGTAACACGACCCTGTCGTGGTGAAGGATCAAGTATGATTCCCTGGCCATCAGGAAGGCTAGCTTGCGTGACAGCAATTCTAATGGAATTTCCTTGATAGGCTCAAATGGTTGTTTCTGTAACACAGACAGCACCAAGTTCAAGTCCCAGGGACACATAGGTGACCTAATGGGGGGAAGCAAATGAGTTGGCCCCCTGCATAAAGGTTTGGACCAGCAAATGGCCTTTGGAAGAATACCGACAGGGCCAAAATCTGACCTCTGACTGTACTCAAAGCCAATCTGATTTCCCCTGCTGATTGTAGAAAAGAGAATTCTCCCAATCACGTATTTCCAAGGATGACATTTTCTGGCTTCAAACCAAGCAATTTTCAGTCTTCCAGACCTTATAATAGATGTTCCTAGTGACAGCTTTCCTAGCATTCACCAGGGTAGACACCACTGGTCCCGAGATGCCACGGTCCTTCAACAACCTGGATTCAATAGCCATGTTGTAAAATTTAGAGTCTGTAAATTGGGGTGGAATATAGGATCTTGAGACAGTAGAGCAGGGCGACGTGGAAGGGTCCATGGCCAGTCTCACAATCTCTGGGAACTAGGGCCTTCTGGTCCAGGCTGGTTCTAGCAGAATAACTTGAACTTCGAATCCTTTGCAACAAATGTAGAAGGAGAGGGATTGGGGGGGAAGCATAAACCAGGGAATACTGGCTTCATGGAACTACCAGAGCATCTACTCCGATTGCCAGAGGATCTCTTGTTCAGGACACAAACTGCTGTAGCTTGCTGAACCCTGGATGTCAATAGGTCGACCTATGGCCATCCCAAACGCTGGCAAATTTCCTGGAACACCCCTGGGTGTAGGGACAATTCCCACTGGCAGATCTAATGGTGGCTGAGATAATCTGCCTTACAGTTCTCTACTCCTGGGATATGGGCTGCCAATAGGATCGGCACATGTCCCTCTGCCTAGGCTAGTATGTGGTTCACCTCCTTCAGAGCTGAACAACTCTTGGTACCGTGATAGGCAGGATCTGTTCTGTCCTTGACCATTTCCCCTGAGCTGCGAGACCCTCTAGGGTCTCTCCCCAGCCTGAGAGACTGGCATCTGTGGTCAGTACTCTCCAAGTTCCCGGGAGGAAGCAGTTTCCCTTTCATGGGTTCTGATCCTGCAACTGCCAGTTTAGGCTTAAGCGTGCCCGAGGAGATGAGAACTTTGGCTAATCCAGGTCTTGTCCTCTCCTGTTCCAAGCCAACAAGATGTCTTGTATAGGCCTGGAATGGGATTGGGCATAGGGCACTGCCTCGAAGGAGGACCACCATACCATAGAAGGCGCATACAGAACCGAATGGAGGGTTGTCTGACGCACCTGATCCTTCAGGGCACAGATTACGGGTGGCAAAAATACCCTTGCTTGGAACGTATCTAGGATCAGATCCAAATACTTTGGACTTTAAACTGGTTTCAAGGCTGACTTGAGTATTTATGACCTAGCCTAAGCTTTCCAAATACCGCACTTTGCAGGTTATGCTCTGTTCTAGAGCCTGTAGTGAGTGATCTCTGAGCAGGAGGCCATCCAGATACCCGAGCACCAAGATCCCTTAGGACCTTAAAAGACCCAGTGCTAGGACCTTTGTGAACACCCGGGGAGCCGTGGCAAGCCCAAAGAGTAGAGCCACAAACTGAGAATTATGTTCTACTGCAAATCTAGGAACCTCTGATGAGGTTGAAAGATTTGTATGTGTAAATAAGTCTTCTTTATATCGATGGAGGCTAGAAAGTCTCCCATCTGGGAGGCTACAACTGAGCAGACAGACTCCATCTGAAAGGACTGGATTAGTAGATACTAGTGTTCAGGGATCCTAGATCCAAAATGTGTCTTGTGTCCCCATTTGGTTTTTGAACCGTAAACAGTTTTGAATAAAATCCTGTGCCCCTTTCGGATACAGGAACCAATCACTCCTTGATGCACTAAATGATGTAGTGCCTGAAACTACGTTTTTTTGGAGGACCAGAGGGAATACTGGGTCTTAGGAACCCCCCAAAACTCCAGCTTGTAACCATGGGCTATAGTCTAGGTGACCCACTCGTCCTGAACCACTGTTCTCCAAATGTCCGCAAAGTGCAGCAGCCTTCCCCCCCACCCAATAGAGTGTGGGCTTCCACTCAAAAGGAGGGCTTGATGATGTGTTTAGAAGAGCTTTGGACCCAGGGCTTTTTCTGACCATTGCCTCGCGGCCTGCCCCTGGCTCTAGTGCCCTGTTGGTAGAACTGCCTGGGCGTGGAGACAACTGAGTTCGCAGTCCGTGAGGTTTTAAACTGGGACGCCTGGTGCTTCTCTTTACAGTAAGTAGAGAGCTCTTCCCTCCAGGGAATCTTTTGGCTATATTTGTCCAAATCATGACCAAACGTTCCCCATGAAAGGAAAAACGGCCAATAACTTCTTACAAGGAAGCTGTACAGATGTTATGACAAGAGAGCCAAATGAGAAACCTGCTGTATTGAATCGTTTAAGGCATCAACAGCAAAACACAGAGCTCGAGGACCTGTATTATTTTCAGCAAGATCATCCTTCTGGTTAGGCCTGTCAGGCCGTCTGACCTGATCCTTTATGGACTGGCAGATACCAATTGCTGCAACAGCTGGCTGAACAGCTGAAATAGCCAAAGAAAAGGAAGTCTTTAATAATGACTCTAGTTTGTTAGCAGGGTCTTTCAAGCCCTGTGCATTATCCCCCAGACAAGTTATATTCTTGATTAATGAAGAGACTGCCGCATCTATGGCTGGCATGCTCCACTTCTTAGGAGGAACGAAAATCCTGTAAGGATGTTCCCAATCAGCATGTTCCAACAGTGGGTGTAAGGGGAATGCCTGAAGAGGCCTCAGAGACTCCAAAGAGGACCAGGGGGCTCAGTAATCTCTGCAAGAGGCAACTTAAAGGCAGAATGAACCATCTTGGTAAGAGTCTGGATCAAAAGCCTCTGCAACTGAGAGGCAGACACCAACTGGAAACCTTCTTGTCCAGATTGCTCAGAAGCAGACTCATCCGCCAGGCCCTCCACAAAATCCTGAGTTTTTAGCTCTTCCCCATCTTCAACTCATTCCTGCTCCAAACTAGGAGGCTCAGGGGAGGGGGATCTGTCACGCTTCTCGCCACCCTGTGGGATGGAAGCAATCATGCCAGCATTCCTGTGCTCTAACCCACCTAGGGCCGAGGACAGTTCATCCTTGGTAATAAAGGGTGAAGCAGCAGCATTGACTGTAGGCACCATATGATATAGGCGCAGTGGCTCAGATCCCTTTGGTCTTTCAGGGGATATCACACTAGGGATACGACTAGGTTCATCAGGAGACAGCAACATAGGTGTGCCCTTCCCTGTAGTGTTAGTCCCTCTCCTCTTTTTGAAGACATTTACAAGCCACAAAAAGGGAGTAGCTGGGTGTAGCATTACCACACCTCAGAAGGGAGACCCTTTAATAGGGCTCACCACACCCCGATGGAACAATCCTGCTAAGTACCTTAGCAAAGCAACACCAGGAGACTCACGGGACCTGGGGTAAGGAGAAATTAACCGCCGAAAATGCCTGGTTCAGAGCCTGCTCTGTGTCCCACAGCTGCCTTCTGGAAGCACTGCATGCTTGGCATACACAGCTTAAATAAGCTGGCTGTGCGCTTGATGTTTTGTGCATGCATACATGAGCAGCTGTATTCGCCAATGACGCAAATTTTGGTGCGCTCAGATTAGGCTACGGCGCATGCGGGGCTCTGAGTGAAGCCACGTGCGCCATGGCCGCCAAACAAACCGCTGAGCATTTTGGTGAAAGGACTTGCGCCCGAACAAAGATGCACAATGAGCGCATCAATCCATTCAAGGTTAAAAAAAAAAAAAAAAAAACAGCCAGAAGCAATAAAAAAATTAAAAAAATGTTTAGGGTCCACTCCCTTGGACCTGTACAGCACCCTGCAGGAATTCCTTAGCGTTGTGGTGTCCAGGATTACACTTCGCAGGGTCCAGTGCTGGAGGTCGCATTACAGGCAAAATCTTGCAGATCTAGTGTCTATGCGTGGCTCAGGTACCACTCATCTAAGCATATAGAGTCTGTGTCAAATTAATATGATCGGTCAATCCCTTGATTCATTTAAGAACCAGTTTATAGGTAAAGAGAACGTAAGATGGGATTTTTACGGTGCTTATATACAATTTATACAGAAAAAAAGTGTATGAAAAATGTATTTAGTAAAAACATTTAAGTTTATTGAGTACAACTAAAATAGCAGACATAGTGCATTATCGAACAATTTACACGTGTTTAGGGGGTTCCTGGAAACAGAAAATTGGGGTACTTGCAACAATTCATCCTGACATGTTTCGCAATAGCTTCTTCAGGGGATGTACAAGCTAATGATGATAAATAATACCATACCATTTGAGGGTTGATCTGGCAAGGGGTAAGCGTTCGTTGGAATTTTTAGATGGAAAGCTTAATTACACGTTATTTATTTTTATATAACGTGTAAGTAAGCTTTCCATCTAAAAATTCCAACGAACGCTTACCCCTTGCCAGATCAACCCTCAAATGGTATGGTATTATTTATCATCATTAGCTTGTACATCCCCTGAAGAAGCTATTGCGAAACATGTCAGGATGAATTGTTGCAAGTACCCCAATTTTCTGTTTCCAGGACCCCCTAAACATGTGTAAATTGTTAGATAATGCACTGTGTGTACTATTTTAATTGTACTCAATAAACTTAAAAGTTTTTACGAAATAAATTTTTCATACACGCTTTTCTGTATAAATTGTATATAAGCACCGTAAAAATCCCATCTTACGTTCTCTTTACCTATAAACTAATTCTGCAATTGGGACGAGGTGCCTACTGTATATGGGTGTTTGCTGACAGCTAGGACCAAAATTTATGTACTTCCTGTATGGGAGGGGTTATATAGGTGATCATTTCCTAAGACTTTGGCTATCAGTGTAAATTCACCTAGAGATGGCACATAACCCAGTAGGTAATGATCATTAGCCTGTGTCCCATGATGTATGAAAAAGAAAAGAAAAACCGCTAAGATGATCAAATACCTCCAAAAGAAAGATCTACTTGTGGGGAAAAAAGGGCGTCAATTTTGTTTGGGTACAGCGCTGCACGACTGGGCAATTGTCAGTTAAAGCGACGCAGTGCCATATTGTAAAAAAGGGGCCTGGTCATTAAGGGGGCAAATCCTTCCAGGGCTGAAGTGGTTAATATACCAGATAAGCTAGTAGAATGAAGATGTAACATTTTTTATTTTAAAATCAAAAAGTTCATAGAAAAGGGGTCATACATTTGAATAGCATGGTTATGAAGAATAAAAAAAGAAAGAAAATGTACAGGCAGTATAAGATGACTGTGGACAATACATTTATGCAAATATTAGGCTGTGATATTCAATAATAAGAACCGTGCAGGGAAAAAAACACTACTTGAAGACAGTGCAATAGAGTAAGAAGGCCTTCTGTCATCATACAAAGAATCCCTGAAAAATTAATAACTTTAATCGAAATTGGAATGTATCTTGATGTCACAACTTCTACTAGTTTGATTAAAATGAACAACTTTCAATTAAATTGTGCATACCTTCTCCGTTCTCCTCATCCTTTTCATCGCCACTGACTTTACCCTCATCATTTTCCAAATTCAGGTCATCAGGAAGATCTAGAGATTCTGGTTCTTGCTGAGTATCTTGCTTACCATGATAAGGATCCATCTCATTATCATCATATTCTCGCTAACATAAGGATGACAAAAACAGAACATTTCAATTACAAAACTAATACAAGACAAAATTTATATATATATATATATATATATATATATATATATATATATATATATATATACACACACACACACACACACACACACATATATATATATATATATATATATATATATATATATATATATATATATATATATATATATATATACACACATACATACCTAAACTGCTGAAAAACAAAAAAAAAACCCTGCAGGAAAGGAAAATGGTATAATGTGCTAGGATCGCATTCTAGAACATTATGAAATACTCACCTTAGAACGAAGCCCCCGTAGTGGCACCCGGTCACCACTGAGGGGGTTGACATGTTCCCCCAGAGTTTCTGGGTTCGCGGGCTCCGGCCACTGTGTGGTCGGACCTGCGATGACGTCACTCCCGTGCATACGCGCAGGAGCCCCTTTTCACTCATGAATTTTAATGAAAACTTTTTGTATATGAATTGCTTATTGATTTGCACTTAGCACTTTTTTTGTGGGATTTTCACTGAGCACTTTATTCATAGCCACCTAATTTGAATACTTGAATATTTGCAGAGTTGATTTCGAGCAGTGCAATTTGTCCTTCAATTTTGTAAATTTTCACCAGCTTTGATAGCTGGAAAACAAACACCTCTTTCTTTAACGCCTGCTACCTTGCTTCTTTGTTACCAGCACGACTCCCTTCTAACAACTTCTCCCACATCAAGAGTTCAAAAGGTTACAGGGAGGGAGCTTCAGCAATCAGCCTGCAATTCATATTTACTGCTATGATTATTATCTGTACAGTGTGAAGGAGGGGGGTCAGTCACTTCCCTCCAATCAGGGCTCAGAGCTGCCAGCTTTTTAGAGACTTAAGATCCCCAACCCCTTCTGCTGGATCAAAGAAGAGATCCTCTCTTATTAGAGTTTTCAGAAAGATCTGCATATGAAATGGCTGCAGATGTACAGCTACAACTTCTATAGGAGGATTTGTTTCATCTCTGTGTATTACCTAATGATAGTCTCTTCATTGGGTATATGTAAGGGTTTACAACCACTTTAAAAAGGTAAATTTAAGTCAGGGATAGAAAGACTGCTGTTGGGCACAGATAGAAGAGGTGTACCGTGTTTTCTGTCAAAAATATTTCCGTTCGCTAGTTTATTTTTAAATTGACATAAAATTTATTAATGCTCTGCAGCGTATTCTGCCTGTATCTTTAAGATGCTTTAGAGTAAAACCTACTAGTAAAATGGTGCATGTACGGGAGCTACATTATGGTGCATGTACGGGAGCTACATTATCACTGGTCACCCTACTGCTAAAAGAAGAATTGTGATAGTAGCAGAAGTTGTTCCAGCAGAGGAGACACTGGCCAGTAAATCCTCATAATTTTCAGATTTTCACTATATAGCAGAGGGAACTAAATTAAAATTCACGGAGGTCCGAACGGTAAAATATACTTCCTGTGGAGGTCCGAATTGCATGTTTATGCATAGCCCCCTCCTTTATTTCACAATCCCGTTCCTAAATTGGTGTCCTCAATCCCCCTGCATACCACTTTCCCACCTACACAGCAGTGTTCTGAACCTCCTTTCACAGCAATGTCTCCTCTGTCTCCTTTTCACATCACTGACCCCCTGAAGCTGTGTTCCCTCTTCACATAAACCCCCCCCCCCCCAAAGCTCTGGCCCCTCTTGCCATCACAGACCCCTACAGCTCTGATACCCTTTCACATGTATTGAATCATGTACAGTCCATAAAAGCAGCAATGAGTTACTTGAAGTTCAAGGGAGTGCAGGCGTACAGACTTTTCTCTACTAAGCACTGGATGTAGGGCAGAAGCTGCCAGCAATAACTTTTCATATTAACAAGCTGGTAATTGGTTGCTAGGACTGCCCTGCATCCTAGTAACCAATCCCCAGTTTAATATAGAGTTTTTTCTGCCACTTCTGCCCTTCATCTAGTTCTACTGTGCTTCCCACTCTGTGTGTACAACTGTTTTGCCTCCCGCTCTCCTATGATAGTGGCAGCAGGAAACTGCCTCCTAATTGGAGGGACCACAGTGGTCCCGATGGCACAGTCTGACGCTGGACTGTGATCTGCCTTTTTGTGATGCCTGCTATATAGGTATACACATACCTCATCAATTTGTTCATGGATTTTATCCTTCTGGCCATCTTCAACCTGCTCCTCTTTAACTTCATCCTTAAAGTTCTTCTCATGTTTATCTGAATTTCCAGCATCTTGGTTGTCATCCTTTGCAACCAGCTCAGACTCTCCCTTAAAAAAAAAAAAAAAAAAAAAAAAATTGAAAGAGGGATTAGAAACAGGTTTTTAGAGAGGTGCTTCTCCGATACAAAACAGCAAAAAACAGCCAACTTTGAGAAAGCGCATGCGCGTGAAACACGTAAGTTTGAAGCCAGCATGGCAACACTTCCCCGCACGACGCTCTCTGCCTAAGGAACAGCTGCGGCGGTTGTCGGCGTCCGCTCGAGTCCTGAGCCTCGAGTCTCCCTTCACGCTGGTTAGCGCAACACAGAGTTCCGGCCGGATCTTCATCTCCCAGCGTGTACAATGCCACCCATCCAAGCTCCTGACCGCCTCGATCGGCACCTGCTGACAGACCGATACCCCCACTGGCTTGCAGAGCTGCAGCGATCCTCCACTCTTCTCAGTACAGGGAGTTATACTCAAGAACACCATTCCACCACTAGAGTTCTGTGAGCCCTTTCACTCAGCACTATCACCTCACTCCGGACATCGGGAACTAAGAGACCATTAATCCCTTGAGCCCTGGCCGGTTTGGTGGTAGCGGTTTTTATTTATATATATATATATTACATTGTAAGTATCATCTGCATAAGGTCTGCTAATCAGAACTGTGACCGTTTTTAATCGCGGATTGACATTCGCTGCTCAAGATCCCAGGAGGGTCTGATGTCTTTGCTATAGTGTTTTTTCATAATTGACAATAAATGACCTCTATGTTTTATCATTTAACGATCCCTCTAGTGCGCTGTTTTTTTGCCGTTTTGTTTTGTCCTGTCCTTTAATCCACTAAGTTCCGAGTGGTCAACAGCTGCACATTGGTATCAAATTAAAGACATCAACACAAATAAATAGTGGTTCCTTTTACAGCAAACCACTTTTTGGAAAAGGACAGTCCATGTGAGCGCCATAAAGATTTATTATTGCATCTCTGATACAGACTATCGTTTAATCACAAAATAATGACTTCTGTACCATTACAAAGCAAAATTTTTTATTAATATTTTGGATATATTTTTACCGTGTCCATTCCCTGTCCTTGCTCTTCCGCTTTATCCTCCTCATCATTTTCCTCTTCATCATCCTCATCTCCCCAGAGTCTTTCATCAAGCTTGTCTGCTTCTGCATCGCCAAGATCTCCCATCTGTTTATCCAAGTCTTCCTCGTTGTCAGACTTTTCATCATCCTCCTCCTCTGTGATCAAAGTTTAAAAGTGGTTATAAATTTGACACGAAAAAAAAATGAACAAAGCATATCCTTCCTTAATGTGTATTTTCCTCAATCAAAAGCACAGAGTGTGATTTCTATCTTTAATTTGGTTCCTCTTAACTACACGAGTCATTTCTGACAGACTGTGCCGACTTCAAGGAATTGAAGAGGGATAGTGGAGGAGAGCACCGGCACAAAGCTTGTGATTGAAAGCCTCAGCTGTGCTAGACGACTGTTTAGATGAGGGTGTGCCGCTTCACTCTATTCAGGTCTCAAATTACACTCGGCTCTCCTCTCCAAGCTGTCAAGTGTGACACTTGAGATGCCTGCCCTCTGCCTATGGAAGCTCAGAAAAGTGGTGTAAATGACTTTACCTACCTACCACCTGCCGTATAGACAAATGACGGCGGGCGGGATCCTCTCATTCTGTGGCGATGTCATATGAAGTCGCCCCATTCACAGCTCTTTACCCATATTAACGGCTGCGTTTAATCACAGATGATCACATGTAAACACGGCAATGCCGTTTACCTGCTCTCCTCGCCTCACACTGACAGTTTGAGACGAGGAGAGCAGATCAGAGGCATCTCCTCACAAGGGAGACCTGTACAGATAATCAGGGCACCGATCATCAGTGTCCCGATTATCAGTGAAGCCAGTCAGTGCCCAGTGATTTCAATCAGTGCCCATCATGAATGACAATCAATGCAGCCTTTGAGTGCACATCCATGTCACCCATCAGTGCCGCAAATTACTGCCTCATCAGTGTCCTTCCTTGCCAGCCTCATCAGCGCCAATCAGTGGAAAAAAAAAGAAAAAATACTTCTTTACAAAATTTTCTGACAATAAGAAAAACTTTTTTTTTTTCAAATGTTTCAGTCTTTTATAGCAAAAGAAAAAACCCAACAGTGATTAACCACATGCTGACCAGCGCACCACGATATACGTCGGCATAATGGCATGGCTGGGCAAATGGGCATACAGGTACGTCCCCTTTAAGATGCGGCATTGTGGGAGCGTTCTCTGTGACCGTGCCGTGGACTCTATGTCCCACGGCTGCCCACGATCGTGTCACGGAGTAGAAGAAACGGGGAGATGCCTTTGTAAACAAGGCATTTCCCCGTTGTGCCTAGTAACATGAGAGATCACTGCTCCTCGTCATCGGTAGCAGTGATCGCTGTCATGTGAGTACCCCATTTTTTCCCCCATAATTGACTTTTTTTTTGTTTTTTTGGTCATAGCGCATGAAATAAAAACTGCAGAGGTGATCAAATACCACTAAGAGAAAGCTCTATTTGTGGGGAAAAAAGGACAATTTTGATTGGGTGCAATGTTGCACAACTGTCAGCTAAAGCGCCACAGTGCCGAATCGCAAAAAAGTGCTCTGGTCGGGAAGGGGGTGAATCTTTCTGGGGCTGAAGTGGTTAAATACCAAAAGACAGACCTACTTGTGTGAAAAAAACAATAAACATTTAATTTGGGTACAGTGTTTTATGACCTCGCAATTGTCCAAGTGTGACAGCACTGAAAGCTGAAAATTGGCCTTGGCAGGAAGGGGGGTAAAAGTGCCCTGTATTATATTGATACAGTCCAATCGTACAATCTCCCTTAGCTCTAACAACTGAAGTACAATGGACTGCCTGACTTGACACAAATTGGATAAATTAGGCAGGTCTTAGTTTATATTACATAGTTTTGGCAAACAAAGTTGTCTGTACAAAAATTGTATGGTCAGACACTAACGTGAATGATAACCCTTAGGTAATGACGTTGTCCAAGTTACCAAATCTATCTTTCATTACAAAATGTAGAATTAGGCATTTCTAGCCACTATTGTTTCAGTAATTGGACAGCCCAATAATAGTGCCCTCTCCTCAACTAGGAACCATATACATGAAAGGTGCCCATAGACCAGTGAGGAATTAACCAACTACAGTCATATGGACAGATGAGTGTATTCCTTTGTGCACACTAATTTATTTAGTTACATTAATCCATACTGTAATAACGGTGTCCACTACAGTGATTTCCAGATTCTAGAGGTCCCGGTACATGGCTACTGTGTGATCTCCATTAGCTTCAGGGTCCTGTTGCATTGTGTACAAAAGGAGTTTGGCCACTCAGCACAGGCACCATTCAGAAAAAAATGCGCATTCTCTGATTGGACGATGTGGACAGGCAGGGTGGGGACATCACACTGCCTATCTTTTCGAATCAGAGAATGCTTTGCATTCATTAAAAAAACAAAAACACAGCATTCTCTGAATTGCACCTGTGCCAAGCGACTGAACTCAGGTGTTCGCAAGACAGCTGCTCAACACAGGACCAAAAAGCTAGTGGAGATAGCTGAATTAACAGTGTCTACTACAGTGATCTCCAGCTTCAGGAGGTCCTGGTATGGTATATTGTTAGTTACATTAGTCCACGTTGGACAATTATGTAAGAAAAAAATGCCACACCTGGAATTAACCACCAGTTTGTGAAAGCATTTGATCAAACCGATCCTGGTTAGAAAAGATGCTTTGGAGGCCAGGGGAGAGATAGACCCATGATCTCTCCAAGAAAGAGGACCTATCAAGGCCAATGCTATCACGAGGGATGATGTTCATCCCTTGTGATAGCAATAGTCAAAGTGACGGTACACACACATTTTATATATACACACACTTTTTTATTATGAAAAATAAAATAAATAAAAAAACAAAATGTAAAGTCCCACCAGTCCCATACACAAATGCAAACACCGATCGTACCACACAAAGTATTGCCGTGAACGTCAGAGTGAGAGCAATTTTAGCACCAAACCTCCTGTGTAGCTTTAAACTGTTAACCTATAAAAGTTTTTAAAGCGTAACCTATGGAGATTTTTAGACACCGTACTTTGTTGCTGTTCCATGGGCACCCACAATTTTAGAATGCAACAAATTTGGTATCTGTTTACTAAACATAACATCTTTTATATCTTACCAATTGGGCATTATATTGCGTTTTTGTGCACTTAAAAATTTAAGTGTTTTCCCCCCAAAAATTGTGTTTGAAAAACCCTTGCGCATATATCGTGACACAAATATGCAACACTCACCATTTTAGTCTCTAGGGCCTCCGCTTAAAAGATATTTAAAAGAAAGCAAAGCAAAAAAAAAGCAAAAAAAGTTCCAAGGCTAGGTCCTTTTCAGCTTAAAGCGGAGCTCCACCCTAAAGTGGAACTTCCGCTCATTAGAACCCTCCCCCCCTCCGGCGCCACAATTGGCACCTTTCAGGGGGGAGGGGGGTGCAGATACCTGTACAGTACAGGTATCTGCACCCACTTGCAGCATAGATATCCGCAGAATCTGCGGATATTTACGCCACTTCCCGCGGGTCCCCCGCTGTCTGCTGGGAAACACACGGATCCCAGAGACAGCGGGGCCATCCTTATTGCGCAGTAGGGAAGCGGGAAATGAAGCCGCAAGATGGCGGCAGCAGCACCCGAGAGACGATCGAGAGATCGGTTTTGGGTGCCGACATCGCGGGAGCGCTGGGCAGGTAAGTGTCCTTATTTTAAAAGTCAGCAGCTGCAGTATTTGTAGCTGCTGGCTTTTAAAACGGCGGACTCCCGCTTTAAGCAGTGCTTGCTTTCTTTCAAATGTTATGTATGATTATAGCAGCTGCTTAGTTTTATATGGTATATTTTAAATCTAAAGCACTGGATAAGTGACCCTGTTTACTTTTAATAATTTTTTTTTTTAAAGGCTATGCTTGGGGGTTTTAAAGTAGTTCTAGCAAAAAAAAAAAAAAAAAACAAATTTTGATTTTTACATGTAGGAGAAGAAAGTCAGAATTGGCCTGGACTGGAATCAGTTAAATATGAAATGTGCGTTTTGAGAGTGTGATATATTACAAAGCTACCTCAATAAAAATCAAATTTTTGTAAACGTGCTTCTTGTTTCTAACCTTGTTCTTTGTCCCCCTCATGCACTTTCCCATCAAAATCTTCAGACATCTCAATGCCATTATCTTCCTCTTTTATATCTGGCTTGGAATTGGGATCCTCTTCTTTCTCCTGGCCTTTTTGCACAACGTCTTCAACCTATCACAGCAGTGTTAATAGACAAAACCAGATAAAAAGGAAATGCATGCCTGGTAAAAAAAAATGTGGGATTTAAAGTGATATTACATTTTTTTTTTGTATTTTTTTTAATTGCCCTATTTTTTTTTTATACTTACCTGCTCTGTGAAATGATATTGCACAGAGCAATTGCTTAACTCATCTTTGGTAGTCCCCTGCTGGCGCTGTCTGCATCTCCGTGCTCCTGAGCCGGACTGTGGGTGTCCTAAAACACAAATTGTGCTTTCAAACCACGCTCACTCCCTACTTACAGGGGTTTGACTGACAGCAGCACGGGCCTATGGTTCCCAGAGGGAAGAGGGGAAATAGAATAAATAGTGGAGAATTGTTTTTAAACCTAGATCAGGGAATGCAAAAGAGGGCTTGTGTTTACAATCACTTTAACTTACGGCTGAGGTTTTGTATTTAGTGGTGCGTAAAAGGTTACCACTGATATATATTCCATTTCCAAATCATTGCTTTACACTTTCCTGTCCAGCCTATAGCAGAATGAGGGGCAGGTGGTGGCTTTACCATTCTGAATGGACATCATATGACATCCCCAGAAAGCGGGGCCGTGCAATGTTGCGATCTGCTCTTTTCCGATACCACGTGACTGCTGTAACCAATCACAGAAGGTCACATGACAGTCGTAAACAATGGATGGCTTCCTTTCATGCCATCCATTGTGCACAATTGTGTTGCTAGCGGTGATTGGTCAATGTGATCACATGGTACAGACCGGGCCAATCACAGCCCATCTGTATCATGTGATTTGCTTAGACCAATCACAAGTAGTCACAACAAAACAAACTGAATTAAATCAATTTAGTAAAATGCTTGTTTATAGAAATGTAATGCACTGCTATAAGCAACCATAATGTATAATATGTATAGGACGACGCTGTACTGCACTGGTGACAGTATGTCAACTTTTTAAAAATTGCAAAAAAAAAAAAATTCTTAATTAAATAATTTTCCAAAAAAAGTGACAAAAACCTGCAACTTCATGCCTCTTACTAAATACCTTGGACTGCCTACATTCCAAACATGGGGGTGGGGTGGGAGTACATTTGTACTTTCCTGGCAGGAAAAACAAAAAAGGAAAAACAAAGGAAAATGTGTTTTTATTCCCAATTTTCAGTCTTTTTTTCATTTAAGGGGGGGGGGGGGGGGAAACCCCAGAGGAGATTAAGTACCACCAAACAAAAGCTCTAGTTGTGCGAACAAATTTTAAAAAATGTAGCTTGGGTACAGTGTTGCATGACCGTCATTCAAAGTGCTGAAAGCTGAAAATTGGCCTGAGCAGGAAGGGAATAGAAGTGCCCTGTATTGAAATGGTTAAAAATCATACTTTCATTAATGTTGGACAGTACAGCCATCAAAGTATCAGCTACTCTCATACATGGAAGGAATAGTTTTGTTTATGTGCCCTCCTCCCTTTATCTCTTCACAGAATAACTTTTATACTGTGAACCATTTACAGATATTGTACGAACTAGAATATGCTTTTCAGACTACAGAGGAGCTATCTGGCCATGGGATACAACGGAATTTTGTTCTTCCATATAATTCATATCATCCTAGATTGTAAGCTCGAACGAGCAGGGCCCTCTGATTCCCCGTCTTGAATTGTATTGTAATGTCTACCCTAATGTTGTAAAGTGCTGCGTAAACTGTCGGCGCTATATAAATCCTGTATAATAATAATAATAATGTAGTTCATTGTGGGACATAAGAATTGAATGACTTGTGTCATACTGGTGAACACAGGAGGATTTAGACATTGGCAAATGGAAAGAGTGACCAGCTCAGTATAACACTTCCTATTCCCAGCATGCCTCAGTTTTGTGGAAAAGCAGTACCAAGAGCATAATCAGATACAGAGAGGTAGGACCCATGTCCACCTAATGAACTAAGAAATGGATTTTATGGTACACAAATCCAATTTTCCTTAGAGTTCTTTGAGATGCACAGAAATCCAGTCAAAATTGAGATGTCCAAAATCAGTGCAAACTAGGCGTGGGCAAAAACATCAAAAAAGCTGTAGAAGGTGGCAGCCTTGGGATTCCCCAAGGGATTCCTTTAATTTGCAGGGGTTTCCTCTCACTTCCTTTTGTGGCTATTGGACAGGAAGTGCAGGGAAAATTCCCCAATGAGACACAGCTCACAAAAAAAAAATCAAACGTACTGGGGTTATATCCTCACGCTTGTGCTAACCAAAAAAAAAAATTGCCTAGTTTTACTTTAAAGCTAAACTCTTGCCAAAAGTAAAATTCAAATTGTGCATTGACACTAATGTACTATTTACTTTCGTGAATTTTGCAAAAGCATAGTTCACATCCAATGATATCCTCAGTAAAACATACTATTTCCTGGTACTTTCATGATTACTTCCTATCCCGGAGGAACACAATCAATTTCCTGTTCAAGACAGGTCCACCCACTAGTTCCGTGTAGTGCACTGCGATGCAAGACCACCAACTACCTGCCTGTGACTACTGGGGGCAGGATTATTACAATGAGCAACAATAAGCCCATCTGCACTGCTACCATTTCTGACGTCTCCTCTCTCCCGCCTTGCAAGATGCAGCTTACAACAAAGTGACAAGTACATCACTTTGCCCACAGCATCACCTACCACTCTGCCTGCCATTCCACCCAAGGAAAGTTAAAAAGATTTCCTCCAGGCATTGACTCATTTAAGCATCTTGCAAAAGTAACTAATATGCAATAGTGATATAAAAGTTGGAATTTAATAAAAAAATAAAAGTATTATGCAGTGCAAAGAACACGCATACCTGATCTTCATTTTCAATTTTATTGCTAACATCTTTCACGCCTTCGCCTTCTCCTATTCCACCTCCTTCATAATCATGGAACTCTGTTGCTCCCTCTCCAGCTGCTTCTTCAATGAGTTCTTTGGGAAGACAAAATCCCTACAAAACAGACATCAACATACACAACTAGTTTTGGAATACATAAATAAGCTTTTTCTTCTGATTGGCAAGACAAGTTAAAAAAATAATATTTTAAGCTAGCGTTATCCAACATGTTCCTTTTTGGAATTTGTGTAAGAATCATGGAGGCTACCATTGCTGAATTGCACTTTTATGAAGTTCCCTTGCTATCACTTTATGCACAACAAAAGAAAAAGGAAGAAAAGAAATACAAAGCAATTGAAGGTACTCATCCATACAACCAACCCCAATAAAAAGATAATTCCATATTGTATGATGTACACAACTTCAGAAATGCACATGTGAGGGAAGAAGAAACAAAAATAACTCTCTCTCTCTCTATATTATATATATATATATATATATATATATATATATATATATATATATATATATATATATATATATATATATATATATATATATATATATACATACACACACACACACACACACACATAAAATGGCTATTGGGTTGTGAAAGTCGAGGTATTCATGGGTACGCCTAAGGAGGGAAAGGAGAGTGAACTGGGCCAATCAACACATTTTCAGAAATCTTATAAAAGAACAAACAGTGATCCGCCTTGTGAGGGAGGGCCTACAAATAATATGATCAAAACATAAATAAGGTGTGAATCTATCATATATCACCCATCTAGCTACTGGGGGAGTAATAAAGCCATGTGGGCAATGTTTTAAAAAAATGTGTTCCATTTCCCCTTACATTTATATAAACCCAGCATTCTGCCTCCATAGTTCTGTCCACCTCCAGTCGGATAAAGTGGGGCTGGTGTCACTTTTCTAGAAATCAGATATTGCAAAGGGTCTTTCCTGAGTGGAAAAGGGGATATTTTCTTCACCCATGCAAGAGGTAATTTCAGTAAATTTTAATCTTCAGGCAGCGCCACATAATAAACGTTCCTGGTTGAGCACTGCCTTTCCAACAGGGACCAGACACATAGGCGCTAATTTGGCAGGGGTTCTGTACCACCTTGAGATAAAGTTATAACATGATTCTTGCATTTGTGCTTAAGGAGGCAGACAAGGGTATACTCTGAAGGGGGCAAGGCTATACACTGGAAGTGCCAATTTTACTGCCCGGTTTGTCTCGTCCCAAACTTTCAATGTGGTCGTTGTTAGAGGTTGTAAACCTCAATTTTCAAGTTGTACCTATAGGCAAGCCTATAATAAGCCTCATCTATAGGTACAGTAAAGATCTCCTAAACATGTACCGTTTAGGATAAATTAACTATGTACTGTGTCAATGTCGTCATCGGCACATGAGTTGAAGAAAGGGCCCACCGTGCCGTTCCTTCACTAGTGAGTGTCACGACTGGCGGCTCCAGCGCGCATGTGCGAGAGTGATGTCACGCGACTTCTGCCAGTCACAGAGCCGGAGTCCACGGCCCTGGAAGGAAAAGGGGCGAACTTGGATGCGGTCTCCAGCGGGGACAGCATTTGTAGGTGTCACATAATGTGCTAGTATGTGATGCATACTAGCACATTATGCTTTTCCTTTACAGGGAAAAAAAAATGAGGTAAACCCCATCTGTTTGGTACAGTCACTGTGAAACTTTCCAGAAATGCTTAAAATCCACTATGACACCCAGTTAGAAACATCTATCCGTTGGTCTTGTTTAGATTTTCAGTTGGGTGGTGCCAAAAATGCACGGTTGGGCCAAACACTTTTGAAGATTGCCGCAGCAATTCTACCCGGAAGTGGGAGCAGGTACCTGGTAAAACTAGGTACCTGCGACCCCACCCCCCCAAAAAAGTGGCAAATGCAGCAGTGGAGAGTGCGAACAAGCAGTGCTTTTGGGTGGAACTCTGCTTTAAGCTGCAATAGGCAGTGGACAGGCTGATGCTGCGATGCTTTGCGCCCGCAGCAAACTTGACCCAACTTGTAGCGACGTCATCCACCGAACACTACACATTCATGTCAAAGGGAAGTGCTGCAAACTCCCCTGCAACCTTGAGCAATCATACGGTTGCGGTGCATTTGTTGGTAAAATGTGGTTAAAGCTGGCAGTGAGGAGGCATCACATTGCTTCCTCACCGCCCGTCAGTAGCCTCTGAATCTCTATCCAAATGTGGGTCGGGCTTCAGAAGCAAGGGAGATTTAGACACATGTCTGAGTTTAGCCTATTTTTTTTACAACTTTTGTACAGGTACATTTTTATTTTGAATACTTTTTACATTATACACTGCAATGTATATGAATGGATAAGGAGTCTGACTCATATTGAAAGATTGTTTTATATGTGTCAGTTTTTGAATTAAACTCAGTTTACTATATGTCAGTGAAAAAAATAAAATAAAATACAGGAGCGATCTTTATTGATCGCTGACTGCATTCTTTCAGGAAAGGAAGGGGGCTGGTAAAACAGATGTTTACCAGCCCCCACTGCCCTGCCCCCAGGTCTCCATACTGACAGCGATTTGTCAGTGGCTACAACTGGTGGGAGGGAAGGAGGGAGAGCAGGCACTGGACATCATGGAGGTTAAAGAGCACTAGAAGGGGGGCGGGTCTGAGCAGCACGGATGGGAGGTAGTTTTAAAGAAAAACGATTGCTCTGTGGAAAAGCCAGCGGTGGGAGAGACAGCTTATGAGGTTTTTCGCTGGCAATTAGTTGGGGAAACGGCTGGTGTTAGAGCTTCGATCACAACACAATGGTTGATATAGTGTTAGGATGATTGAAACACATTATCTCCACGATGCGGCTCGTCACTTGCCACCAGATGCGGATCGTCACTTGCCACATCGCCTGCCACGAAATGCGGTTTGTCACTTAGCACCATCTCCTGCCACTTGATGCAGATTGTCACTTGGCATGTCACCTGCCACCAAATGCAGATGGTTACTGCAGTGGTGGCAGCACAAGTGTGCACATTAATCCACAGAACACAGAGGTAGGGCTAGAGTGGTGGGTTCCAAGTGAGGCAGAACAGCAGTCTTGCAGGGCAGGCAGTGAGAGTTGATCTCCTCTCTGTTCCCCACCTCACCTCGAGCAGTGTAGCGGCCCTGCTGTGAGGGCGGAACATTGGTGATGCGGGCAGCAAGAGAAGTGGTCATTCTCTCTGCTTGCCCACAGCCGCACCTCAGACAGTACAAGCCGTAGCCCGGGAGATTTGCAGCTGTAATTGCAGCAAATGGTGAATCTGCAATGTATCGACTTTTTTGGGGTGAATACTTATGCACACTCAAGATGAAAAGGTTTTTGTATCATCAGCTTTGTTTCATCAGTATTTGTCGAGGATACAAAGCTAAGCAGGGCAAGAACTTCACAACAGCATATAGCAACTTTACAGCAGTATGTTAATCACAAAATACAGGGATACGGGAAGTAAAGCTATAAATACATGCACACACACAACCACACAGATTCAACCAGATGGACTTTATTCAACCTTACCAACTAGGAAACTCTGAAAAGAGTTTAAGTTCCAGACCAGGCTAAACTATTCATTCATCATTCCTCTGAAGACAAAGTGATGAGTGACAGCAACTCACCTCTGCAAGCAACTTCTCTCATCCCACACTTTTCATATGGCATACCAAATGTTTGATGTGTCAAAGTAAAACACGATTTTTATACCTGCATATCTCAACTCAGTAGCTATAACTTTCCAAACTTTAACTTAACACTTTTTATATGTATACACAAACTCAGACGTAATTACATACCTTTTGGGCAAGAGCTGCGAATATCTGGGTCAAAACTGAAAGCAGTTTTCCAGTTTCCCTATGTGTTGCCAAGGACACAGTAAGGTAAAACAGGAGCAGGTCAGAATAGGTAGACACCATTGGTAAGAGACGGACAAGTAAGCCACAGCATTGGTTGAAAAACTGAAAAATAAAGGTAATTTGTTAAGATTTTGTAATGGCTACGTGACCAAGAACAAAATAGAGCTAGTGTTGCATTAACATGTTCCATTTGCAAATATCAAAAACTAAAGCAGCAAGCACAAAAAAAAGTAAGCTAAACTGTAAACCTATAAGCAGGTCAACGCACAAATTAGCAGGTCAATGTAACAAATAGCAGTTTTTCATAGAAGGTACTGTTCAGTATACCCAGCTTTGTGATTTTTACCATAGATAGGCCTATAATAAGGCTTACCTGTAGATATGAATAACTCCTGTGTGTACTGTTTAGGAGATATTCACACTGCATGCAATAGTCGGCAGTGAGCAAAGGACAGAGGTAATAGTGGAGCCAGTAGTAATAATACAGCTGTAACTTATAATCCTGGGGTGAATGCAAGGACAATTCGAAAACAAAGTCTGGGGAAAACTAAGGGGATGGCAATATGCACCCATACAAGGCTGAAAGGCGTATACATACATGCTAAGAGCTTGGGTAACAAAATAGAAGAAATAGAACCACTATTACATTGGACTTGTGGGAATAACTGAAACTTGGTTTGACAGCTCACACGATTGGCTGGCAAATATACAGGGATATTCCTTGTACAGTATTCATTTTTCACATTTACTGTACATAAAACATAGAAAAAGAGGGAAGCACACAATTTCAAAACAAAAGCCAATTTTTCTGAACTGCGGTCATTACTATATGACATCAATTGAGACCAAAACCTAGATACATCGAACATGCAAGAAAAATGGGAATGCTTTAGGAGCATTTTAACCTCTTCAGCACTGGAAGATTTTACCCCCCTTCCTGACCGGAGCACTTTTTTTTTGCAATTCAGCACTACATTGCTTTAAGTGACAATTGCATGGTCGTGCGACATTGTACCCAAACAAAATTGACATCCTTTTTTTCCCCCACAAATAGTTTTCTTTTGGTGGTATTTGATCACCTCCGCATTTTTTTATTTTTTGCACTATAAACAAAAAAGAGCGATAATTTGGAAAAAAAAAAGAGAATATTTTACTTTTTGCTACAATATACCCCAAAAATATATAAAAAAAACCTTTTTTTCCTCAATTTAGGTCAATATGTAGTATTAAATATTTTTGGTAAAAAATAAAACAAATAAGTGTATATTAATTGGTTTGTGCAAAATTTATAGTGTCTACAAAACAGGAGATAGTTTTATGTCATTTTTTTTATTAGTAATGGCGGCGATCTGCTATTTTTTTCGGGACTGCGACATTATGACGGACATTTTTGACACTATTTTGGGACCATTGTCATTAATACAGCAATTCGTGCTATTAAAATGCATTGATTACTATGTAAATGATACTCGCAGTGAAGGGGTTAACCACTCGGGGGCAGTGAAGGGGTTATGTTCTAGGGGGCTGGGCTTCAAAACACAGGACAGTGATCACTGCTCTCGATGACAGAGAGCAGTGATCTCTGTCCTGTCAATAGACAGAATGGGGAAATGCCTTGCTTACAAAAGCATCTCCCCGTTCTTCCTCTCCGTGACACGATCGTGGGCAACTGGCTGACAGAGTCCGCGGAATCCACGGTCACGACGCCGGAAACTCGCCCCCACTTCTTAAAGGGGACATACCCAGGGCTGGATTTCCCACAAGGCCGAGGGGCGGGAGTGGTGCATGAGCAGCACGCACACGCAGTTCCGGTGCTGCTTTTTACTTGATCAAGGAGCGGGGCGCGGTTGGGCAGGGCCTTGAGCTCCACTGATGCTCTGGCCCTGCCCCTTCCTATGCTGCCTGCAAGCAAGTGATCAGACTAGGAGGAACAGAGGCCTCGGTAGGAAGAGTGTGACAGTGGCGTGGAGTAGGGTCAAGTGAAACTAGCAGCATCAGTGTGGAGGAATTGATCAGATTCAGAGCCAAGCTGGCCAGGAGGAGAAGGTAGGTCTTTTCTCCTCCCCAGCTCCCACACCCCATGTGTAGAACTGGAAAAGTAGAAAGTTTTTAATGGGCACACTGTCAGCATGTAATGGGCACACTGTCAGCATGTAATGGGCACACTGTCAGCATGTAATGGGCACACTGTCAGCATGTAATGTGCACACTGTCAGCATGTAATGGGCACTCTGTCAGCATGTAATGGGCACACTGGCAGCATTTAATGGGCACAATGGCAGCATTTAATGGGCATAGAGGGCACAGTGGCAGCTTTTGAGGGCACAGTGGTGGCATTATCGATCATCTTTGGGTCAAGAAAGACTGAACAGTTTAGCCTTACTTGCCATTGAGTCAGAACTTTTAAATGCTTTGACCTACGAAGATATTATTGATGAGTTTGCCAAAAGAAAAATGAGAACTAAAAAATTGTAGTGAGTTTCTTACTGCTATAATCTTTAAAAGCTATGTTCTGCATTACAGAGTATTTTCAGTCTGTACAATTAAAGCCAGTTATTTTCAGTGTTGTCGTGTGTGGATATAGGTTTTTAATTGATCTATTGTAGCTGTCATCAATAAAGGACAAGAATGGTGGTGTGTGTGTGGCGGCATTGAAGGACCCGGCCTTGGGTCGGCAAAGGGAGTAAATCCGGGCCTGAACATACCTGTACGCCCTTTTGCCTACCAGTGCTATTCTGCCATCGTAAATCGCTTTGCGCTGGTCGGCAAGCAGTTAAACAAAGGTATCACACAGTGCATTCCAATGGGCAATAAATATAGAAGAGCGAAGTTGAAAACTGGGTGGCTAAAACGCAATGTAAAAAGCCTCATTAAACTTCAGCCCTAAGCCTCTGAGATTTGGTGTTTACAAGTTAAACGTTTTTATTTGCTAGAAAATTACTTAGAACCCCCAAACACACATATATATATATATATATATATATATATACACATACATATATATATATATATATATATATATATACACATACATATATATATATATATCGACCGATATGGGTTTTTCTCTGGCCGATGCCGATATTTAGAAATCATGGCGGCCGATAGCCGATATATGATGCCGATTTTTTTGGGCCGATATGTTAGGCCGATTTTATTTTACTTATTTATTTTTAATCCCCCTTGATCTAACACACCTTTCCCACTGGGGCATTTTTTAAGGCGCTTTTGGGCTAAAAATAGCGCCTGTAAAGTGCCTGCAAAATGGCTCCCCTGCAGTCTGTGTGAAAGACAGAGTGCTTTCACACGGAGGCAATGCGCTGGCAGGATCTTAAAAAAAAAGTCCTGCAAGCAGCACGTTTGGAGTGGTGTATACCGCTCCTCCACCACTCCTGCCCATTGATATGAATGGGCACCACTGCCGAAGCGCATGCAATGCGATTTGGCAGCAGTGCTTCATGGGCGCATTTAACCTCTTCCTTGGCCGCTAGCTGGGTTATATGTGCCCCACTAGCAGCCAAATAGCACCGCTAAAATGATGGTAAAGAGCCGCTAAAACTTGCGTTTTACCATCAACGCCTGCCCGCTCCAGTGTGAAAGCAGCCTTCATAAGTGATACAGAAAATTTCTTACACTTAAACATTTATTAAACAAAACAAACCTCCAATCAGTTTAGTTGTATGTATGATCTAGATAAAAAAAAAAAAAAAAACCTATATATTAAATAAAAACGGGTAGTCAAAACTTTTGGACAAAAAAAAAAAAAAAAAAGGGCTAACTTTACTGTTTTTATTTTATTTTTATATTTTAAATGGTGTATTTTTTTTCCCAAAAAAATGCATTTGAAAGACCTCTGTGCAAATGCCGTGTGACATAAAATATTGCAACAACCGTTATTTTATTCCCTAGGATCTCTGCTAAAAAAATATATATAATTTTTGGGGGGTCTAAGTGATTTTCTGGCAGAAAATACAGGATTTTTACTTGTAAGCAACAAGTGTCAGAAAAGATTTAGTCTTTAAATGGTTAAACTGAGAACTTCTACACACTGAGATGACTTCATTCATTGAAGTGTAAACATTGTATCATTTAGTTCTTTTCTTGGCAGTCTGCCCAGAGAGGAGGAAAGGGTTGCTATGACGACTCAGGCAACTCACACTGACTTCTTACAGAAGTCATTTCAAAGTCCCCTGTAGAATCGGCTTTTTATCAGAACAATCGGCCGATGCCGATTATTTAAAAAACGGCAAATATCGGCCGATATATCGGTCGACCTCTATATATATATATATATATATATATATATATATATATATATATTTTTTTTTTTAATAACACCCTAGAGAATAAAATGGCGGTCATTGCAATACATTCTGTCACACCATATTTGCTCAGCAGTCTTACAAGCGCAATTTTCTGGGAAAAAATACATTTTTTTTGAAAAATTTAAGACAACAGTAAAGTTAGCCCAACTTTATTTTGTGAAAGATAATGTTACGCTGAGTAAATTGATATCAAACATGTCACGCTTCAAAATTGCGCCCATTCTTGGAATGGCGACAAACTTTTACCCTTACAAATCTCCATAGGTGATGATTAAAAAAAAAAAAAAAAAGTCTACAGGTTGCATGTTTTGAGTTACAGAGGTCTAGGGCTACAATTATTGCTCTTGCTCCAACGATTGTGGCGATAACTCACATGTGTGGTTTGAACATCATTTTCATATGCGTTCGCTTCTGCACATAAGCTTGGCGGGATGGGGCGCATTTAAACATTTTTGTTTTCTTATTTTACCTTTTATTTATACACGGTTCTTTTAAAAAAAAAAAGTGGTGTCACTTTTATTCCTATTACAAGGAATGTAAACACCCCTTGTAATATATATATATATATATATGCATCTGCTGACGGCTCCGGCAAGCGGCAGAGGGCACCAGAGCGTGGCGGGGGGTTGGGGGAATCAGCCGCAGAGACCACTTATCTGAAAGTGGACCACTCACTGAAGAAGAGGATAACAGGGTTATGGTAATTAGCTGCTGCCATAACAAAGATATCCCTCTTCAAAGTACCAACGTATAACGCAGGCGGCGGTTCGTAAGTGGTTAAAGAAAAAAAAATGCCATTTAAACAATATAAAAGGGGATGGGTCACCGAAAGCATTCCAAGACTACAAGGAATAAGAATGCAATCAGGGCAGCCAAAAAAGGCAACGAGACATAGCAGAGGAAAGTAAAAAAATTCCAAAGAAATTTTTTAGATACATTAAGAGTAAAAAGGCAAAATCAGAGCACATTGACCACATAGATAGATTAGGATGGGAAGGGTGGTTATGGATGACAGAGCAGCGCAGTCACGCCCAAGGATGCCCACACTGGACCACCAGGGATGCCCAGCACCAGGCATGCCACCCTAGACCACCAGGGATGCCAATCAGTGCCCACAATGGATGCCAATCAGTACCCACAATGGGCATCGCTGATTGTCATGTATTGTTTGGCACCGATTGGCATCCATCAGTGCAATATAATACAGTGCCGCCTATCCATGCCAGTCTGTGCCAGCTATCCGTGCCACCTATCAGTGCCCATCCATGCTCATCCATGCCAGCTATCAGTGCCAATTTGTGCCAGCTATCATATTTGAAAGTCCAATATCTATTGCACATATAGGTTATTCCACAGTTGATGTAGTGAGAAAAATCCTGCATGATGTTTAAAAGTAGTTCTCATTTGAAATAATGCAGTAAAGAGCTGTCACCATGACCTCCACACCTGAGAAAAACGAGGGATGAATAAACCCCCTTATAAAGTAAAATCTTACCAGCAGTGGCGGAATTATAGGGGTCGCCAAGATCGCCATGGCGACCGGGCCCCTTGCTGCAGGGGGCCCTTGAGAGCCCCCTGTACTCTTCGATAGGGGGAGGCTGAGAGGAGCTCCCCGATCATCAGCCGAACTGAAATCGGCACTATGCAGGGAGCTCCTGGCATTAGCCTAAGTGAAAGCACAGTGTGTGCTCTTTGTCTCCCCCTACAGTGCAGTACCCGGCAGGAAGAGCAAAGGTAAATGTCTGCCTTTTTTTTAATAAGACTATCTACTGTATTTGTTTATATGTGTGTGCATGCATGTATGTGTGTGTGTGTGTGAGCATGCATGTATGTGTGTGTGTGTGCATGCGTGTGTGTGTGTGTGTGTGTATGCGCGTGTGTGAGCATGCATGCGTATGTTTGTATGTATGTATGTGTTCATACATGTATGTGCATGTATGCGTGTGTGTTCATATATGTATGTGCACGTATGTGTGTGTGTTCATATTTGTATGTGCATGTATGCATATGTATTTATGTGAATGTGTTTATCAGTGGTGGTGCATCCAAAAGGGCCCTCTCTCTCCAGCCACCCCCTCTATGACCAATGGATAGATTCATGCATAGCATGAACCTATCCATGGCCACTGCTGCCACCCCCATATTTAGGTGTCAGGTCCCTTTTGGGGCGCCGGACGCCTGAATTACAGCAGCGAGGGGTGTTTTGCAGCACCTGATTAGAGCCATAGGCTCTAATAGGCTTCAAAATAGGTGAACTGCGAGCGCCATGCTTGACACTCACAGTCCACCCAGGTGTGTTAGAAAAGTGAATATTCACTTTCCTAACACTGAACCGCCTCTCCACCAATCAGGTGTGTGGGTCTGTTACCCGTCCCCTAATTGGCTGAAACGATAGGCGCAGCCATTAGACGCCTATCAGGAGGAGAGGACGGGAGATGAGGATGGCAGGAGATGCATGGAGGACCCCTCTCATGGCCGTTACCCGCTGCACCACCAAGACAGGGTAAGTGGCAGGCAGACAGCGAGCGGGCAGTGGGGATTCACAGTGGCAACATCTGATGGGCACACTGGCGGCATTTGATGGGCACACTGGCGGCATTTGATGGGCACACTGGCGGCATTTGATGGGCACACTGGCGGCATTTGATGGGCACACTGGCGGCATTTGATGGGCACACTGGCGGCATTTGATGGGCACAGCAGCAGAGTTTGATGGGCACAGCAGCAGAGTTTGATGGGCACAGTGGTGACATTTGATGGTACAGTGGCTGCAATTGATGGGGCACAGTGGCTGTAATTTATGTTTTTTTCTGAATTTTTTAGTTTGCTTGCGCCCCCCTAAAAATATATATATATATTTATTATATTTAGGTGTGTGTGTTTACATGTATGTATGCACATTTTATGTAAAATGCTGTTTTTCCGAAAAGCAATCATGCTCAGATCGCTTTTCAGAGGCATTTGACAGCCGGTAGAGAGGCAATATGTTGCCTACGGACCACCTGTTTTAACCCCTTAAATGCATCATCACTATGCTGCAACTGCATGCAATGCACACAGTTGCAGGGGGGCAGCCCCATTCACCTAGGGGCTTACTTCAAGGGTGCCCTGACTAGAAAAAGATTGTGAAACACCGACAGAGGAACCTGTCTCTCCATTTTCCTCCTGCAGCCGCTGAATGCCTGTAGGAGGGAGAGGAGGAGAAGCGGGGGGAAATGGAGAAATAGTTTCCTTTATATGTGGCCACCCACTTGGGACCGGGCTCTGGTGTTCCACCATCAGGCTCGGAGAAAAGAGCTTTGTCCGGAGGTCGGGGGGGGGGGCCCTCCATGGTTTCTTGCATCGGGCCCTGAAGGTTCTAGTTACGCCACTGCTTACCAGACAATGCTGGAATATAAGCATCAACACCAATCTTGGATTAACGCTCTGGATGGATTTCACCACAGAACTTATTGCAGCCGGAAGGATGGATCATACGTCAATGGACTCATTCCAGAGGGAGAAAAGAAGGAAACTCCATAGTGTAATTCCGTTTATAAAAATGTATTCAATTCCAAAACATCCTCCCCCTTTTAGGACTTGCACTTACTTAAAATACATATCAATAACGCATAAACATCTTATCAAAGCAGTCAGCACATAACCAAATGGGGAAGAACCCAGGCGGTGCCTCCTACCACAAGCTGCTCGACTCACTAGTAATAGCAGTAACGGTGTCCCCGATCAACATTTTGATGTCACAAGTGGTCGTTTGGCCCAACACTGATGCGTTTCATCATCTGAGGGTGTGGCCTAATGGCATAACGTACCAATAATATAGAGGCCCGCTCTAGGTTATTAACCCCTTTTGTATTATGAGCAATGCCACTGCCTGAGTTCTCAACCCAGCAGTGATATAACTATCGGCATTGAGAAGCCCAAGCGGCCTACCCACTCCCCCAGTACAGACCATACCGTAACCAAGAGAGGAGACCAGCCCCACAGAGCCACTGATAAAAGCAGATCGCTCATAAATAACAAATCATCATACGTATATCTCAACAGCAATAAAGTGCATACATAATATACACTATACATTAAAAAAAAATATATATATTTTTTTAAATAAAATCAGTACATAAGTCAATTTATGTGGCCATTAAATCTCGTTTAAGAGTCTGTGGCTTGATTGAAACTAAATATTAAAAAACTGAGATTCCAAGGGAAATCCACATTGGTTCATGTTGCAGGTTGCACATCATACTATCCTTATAAATATCCATTAGAAATTAAGCATTAAACATAATTAAATTGAATATCTAAAACAGATAATTAAAACAGGCCAAGTTTAACCCACACTAATCTTTAATCCACCTCCAAAAAAAATGTATTCAAAGGGTGATATAAAAACTTAAATTAATAATCATTAATAAAACAGTGGACATGCAGTTCTATATTCATTCCACCAGGAGCCAAAGTATACATAAGAAATATCCATTTGGTTTCTCTCAGATATCTCCTGTACTAGATTAGATCCCCTCCAATTAGGGTGAATCCGATCAACACCCCAAAATTGTATTGTAGATATGTTCTGAGATACACTTTTTCAAAGTCCTTTTTGTTCACCCTACATACAGCAAATTACACGGACATTGTAAGACGTATACCACAAGTGTAGTGTTACATGTGATAAATTTGGAGCTTGTAAAAGTTGTATTATTGCCTGTAGAGGTGAATTCTGTCAGTCCTCTAACTGGACTGTTTACTTGGGAACAAGCACTGCATCTCCTATCCCAAAAATGGGGCACCTTTCTAGAAACAAACCAGGGATTTTCCAGCAATGCCGTATTTAGGACCCTGTCCATACACAAAATGTGGCAATGGCCCAAAAAAAGAGAGATGGTCTCCTTTTTTCTAAAAGGAGTATTGATGACCTATTCTTTGGGAAGGGAAAGTTCATTGCATGAGTTCCTATTGGAACTCAATTCCAATAATAACCCCTTCCCGCCGAGCGTACGCAGATGTGCATACTCGGCTTCTGGGGGGTATACCGGGATGATGCCCGCACTGTTTTTTACAGTAGGCGATTGGCTATCCAGCCATAACAATCGAAGTGGCTAAAAGCCACTCGGCTGTTATGCCGGAGGAGCGGGAGGGGACGTCCCCCCCCCTCCCGCCACTGTTACCGGTGCTCCCGATTGATTCACAATCTGATGCCTCCGACTGCTGGGGAGGAACTGGAATGACGCCGTAATTGGCGTCATTCCAGTCTCTTAATAGTAAACACGGAAGCGACGTCATGACATCACTTCCCATTTACTCGGCTGCCAATGGCGCCGGTTTTAAAAAAAATATACAGTATTCAGAATTGCAGTTTTCGGCGATCTGAATACATTGTGTAAAGTGTAAAGGAGGGATTGGGGGTCTTTTAGACCCCCGATCCCTCCATAAAGAGTACCTGTCACCACCTATTACTGTCACAAGGGATGTTTACATTCCTTGTGACAGCAATAAAAGTGATCAAAATTTTTTTTTTTTTTTTTTTAAAACAATTTATTCATTTTAAAATAAATAAAAAAATTTTTTTTTTAAAGCACCCGCTGTCCCCGCGAAGCAAAGAAAACGCATACGGAAGTCGTATCCGCGTATGTAAACGGTGTTCAAATCACACATGTGAGGTATCGCCGCGATCGTCAGTGGGAGAGCAATAATTCTAGCACTAGACCTCCTCTGTAACGCTAACCTGGTAACCGTAAAAAAAATTTAAAGCGTCACCCATTGAGATTTTTAGCTAATTTGTCGTCATTCCACGAGTGCGTGCAATTATAAAGTATGACATGTTTGGTATCCATTTACTCGGCGTAACATTATCTTTCACATTGTGCAAAAAAATTGGGCTAATTTTACTGTTTTGTTTTTTTTAAATTCATGAAAGTGTCCCTTTTCCCAAAAAGTTGCGTTTAAAACACAGCTGCGCAAATACCGTGCGACATAAAATATTGCAACAATCGCCGTTTTATTCTCTGCTAAAAAATATATATATATAATGTTTGGGGGTTCCATGTAATTTTCTAGCAAAAAATATGGATTTTAAGTTGTAAACACCAAATGCCAAAAATAGGCTTAGTCATGAAAAGGTTAATATAAAGTTGGATTATGAGTTTAACATTGAACATATACACTTTCTGGATGTCAATGTTTTAAGACAGGGTACGTTTTAGGAGATATTTACTTTTCATGCAGCTGCTGACGACATGTGGCACATGCGCTGTTAAGGCCCAGCAGAACTGCCAGACCTTGCCGGGAAAAAGACAAAGTATTGCGGCTTCGGCCACTCACAGCGCCGGAGCCGCGATACCTGCAAGACACGCCGAGGCAACATGTCAGCTCCCTTGGCGTGGATCGGGTGAGATACCGGCGCCCCGTTTTAAGGTGAATATTTCATACTAGCTCATTATGCCTTCACCTTGCAGGTTTTGCTGCCTTGCTTTATATATATCTGTTCATTATTTTTAACAAAGTTTTGGGATCACCAAAGATTTGTTGCTTCGCTCTCAGCTAGTATACAGGAGAACATCAAACGGAAAGACTGAGCCAAGAGCAGCCTTTGCCAGACTGCACAAAATGCCTGTGGTTACTGGATGCATTGATAGTTGCCATTATGTTTAAAAGCTAAACTCCAAGGATAGGCACATCTTAGAAATTTACTCTTTAAATAAATTGCATATAAAATGATGGCTGTCCAGAATGTGGTGTGGAGTTCTGCACATAAAGCTTTTAGTTTCATTCAGTCATGTTTTTTGAATGGGCGAAGTGAAGCACAAGCAACCTAATATCCCTTCAGAGCTAGAACTAACTTTCACTGCCTCAAGTTCGTCACTCACACCAGTGATGGGATGAAAGAAACAAGAATTTAACATAATGCAACAGAATCTCCACACACGAGACAGCCATCACTAGAGGTGTTTTATGCTGACAAAGCAAATATCTAAAAAAAAATCTGTTCCTGAAGTTCAACTTTAAGACTGTATATATGCAATTACTACTGGACTAAAAATGTGCTTGCTAACCAAGTGCTTGTCCTTGATGCAGTCTTCACCATAGGTTTTAAGTCTCTCAAGAAGCTTAGTGACTTCAAAGATTACAGCCTGTACATCCAAAGCTTTCAAATCACGATAGAGGTCTTCAGTCAAGAGCCTTGTAATGAGGCCTTCTTGCAGGCTGTTCAATGTGTTCTCTTCTGCTGCAACGACAAAAAATGGCAATAGAGACAAAATCATGTATTGTAAAATCCTGATTTAAGTGGGGATGAATTTTGGAAAGTACATTTAAAGTACAGTCTCATTGCATTTCACTTATGAAAGTAATGCAGTTAAATGTTAAAAGGAAGCTTTAATGCTAATCGCCTGTCATACCAATGATTCTATACTTTCTGACCAAGAAAGTATAGAATAAGCATTTACTACAAAGTATTTAGCAGGTTTCGGGAGCTATAGAGGATAAGCATTTATTGCAAGATAGTTCCCAGGTGTTTCAGAAACATTTAAGAAAAGAACAAAAACAAAAAAGGTTCTTGCTACCACAACGAATTTCAAATATGATAGCATAATATGAGAACACAACATGATTTTAATGTTCAGGAAAACCAATTGACAATATTTTTAACCAATGTGAAATATATTTAACTGTCCGCAATCACCCTTGCACCATCTGTGTCCAAGTTCAATTTAGTTGGCCTAGCGCCTACGTGGTCTACCCATACAACATACAGTGGATATATAAAAAAAAAAAAAAAAAAAAAAAAAAACGACACACCCGTTAAAATGTCAGGTTTCTGTGATGTAAAAAATAAATAAATAAAAAAAAAAAAAGGGACAAAGAAAAATCATTCCAGAACTTTTTCCATCTTTAATGCAACCTATAAACTGTACAACTCAATTAAAAAACAAAGTGAAATCTTTTGGGGGTGGGGGATGGGTGGAGTAAATAAAGTAAAATAATCTGGTTGCAAAAGTGTGTACACCCTATTATAACTGGGGATGTAGCTTTGTTCAGAATTAAGCAATCACATGGCTTCACCAGAAGATTAAAGTTTTGGAATGGCCCAGCCAGAGCCCAGACCTGAATCCGATTGAAAATCTGTGGGTGATCTGAACAGGGCTGTGCACAGGAGATTCTCTCGCAATCTGACAGATTTGGAGTGTTTTTGCAAAGAGTTGGCAAATATTGCCAAGTCAAGATGTGCCTTGCCGATAGATTCACTTGTATCCAAAAAGACTGAGTGCTGTAATAAAATCAAAAGGTGCTTCAACAAAGTAATAGTGTAAGGAGTTGTACAGTTTATATGTCAGATTATAAGGTGTAAAAAGTTTCCGACATAATTTATCTTCATTTTTTTTACATCACAGAAACATGACATTTTAACAGCGGCGTGTAGACTTTTTATATCTACTGCATAAAAATGAACATCAGGCATAGCAGAAAAAGTAGAAGCATAAATGCCAAATCCACATATGTGATTCATTTTTTAATTGTTTCATTGAGCCAGGTTTCATTTAATAAAGCATTAAAGTCCATAAACTCCAGGCAATGGCTAAAAGCTACTTTTCCCAGATATCAGACGAGCCTAAACACTGTCTCCTTGTATGCCTACATGTAGCTAGGCCTGAAGTGCTGTGCCACAATATTTATTCCAGTTGTAAAAGAGTACAATAAGCGGGTATTGTTTCAGGGGCTAAGACCCACCCCTTTCAAAAGAACTTGTAAGAAAGACTGGTGTGTGTGAATAGATTCTTTTAATACAGAACATAATTGATGGGTAGGAAAAAATGCTTGAACACTATTGTATGGCAAATTCAAATTTCAGTTCTTTTTAAAATCACAGACCTAGATGACCATAGAGCTTCTACATGTAGAGCCCCTTGGTTTGCCATTTCACACCTAGAGAATCTACATGCTATGAAGTGGCATTAAGAAAACTCTCATGGTAACCAGTGTCATTTGCCCATGCTACTAATCCTTGTGTCTAGATCAAATTCCAATCCATGTATGAGCAGGCTGGTTGTACAGAAGTTGGAAAATCTCTAAGATCAGCGCTGATCAGTGTATTCTGACAGTAAGAAAGTTTCCCAGCTGTCAGAATACAAAGGCTCAGTGGGAGTCATTCCCCATTCATCCATCTCAAAATGTGGATGGGAGAATGTGGTAATCTTTTTTCATTTAACCCACTGGCTGAACCAAAAAAAAAAAACAACTATTGAATATATATGCCTTAGAGGTAGGACCCTCGATGGACTGTGCTTGTGCTCAATAAAGCTGATTTTACCCTTTGAAAGTGGTGAATGGCTCAGGGTCTTTCTGAATCATTCCACATATATTGTGATCAAAAGGACATAATGGAGATGTCTGCAAATCATTTCACGTAAACAATTTTTACAATTTAAGAATTATGTACAGAGAGCCTCTTACCTCCTTCCTCTTTTTTTACAGTTTCTTCAATTTTCTTGATGGTTTTGGTTTTCGCCTCAAGTGTCTGAATCGCATATAGAATTTTTTTTATGGTGGCTTCCACTTGGTCTGAAAAATCTTGGACGTATTTTTCATCAGACTCCTGGTTCCCTTTTGAGAAGCAAAATTCCAATTTCAGACAGCAATCACAATAGGATTTTTTTCTTGGAGTAACAGAAGTCAATGGCAAACAAAATTGTAGGTCAGCTCAGGGTATAACCCCTCCTACTACAAAAGTATCTATAAATTTTGTAGCACAGCAGTACTAAAGAGCATGGTAATTACCATAGGGGGGCCCCTCAACTCAAAAGGATTTTATGGCTAGTACAAAAATCCCCATTTTCTCCCTCATGCATTGAGGGACAAAGGAAGTCTAGAAACTTTGGGACCTCCAAATCAGTCCAACTGAGAGGCGAGCAACAAAGCACAGCAAGGCCCAATATAAAACAGAAAAACTGGAACTTAAAGTGGGAGTCCGCCGGGACTCCGCGTTTTTTTTTTTTTTTTTTTTAAAAGCCAGCAGCTACAAATACTGCAGCTGCTGACTTTTAAAATAGTGACACTTACCTGTCCAGCGATGTCGGCACCCGAAGCCGATCTCTAGATCGTCTCTCGGGTCCTGCTGCCATCTTAGGTATGGGAATCAGGAAATTGAGCCTTTCGGCTTCATTTCCCGGTTCCCTACTGCGCATGCGCGAGTTGCGCTGCGCAATAAGGACGGTCCCCGCTGCCTCTGGGATCTGTGTGTTTCCCAGCAGGCAGCGGGGCACTTGCGGAAAGGGGCGTAATCTACGCCCCTTTCCGCAGAGAGCTATCCCGGAAGTGGGTGCAGATACCTGTACTGTACAGGTATCTGCACCCCCCTGAAAGGTGCCAATTGTGGCGCCGGAGGGGGGGAGGGTTCCGATGAGCGGAAGGTCCACTTTAGGGTGAACCTCCGCTTTAAAGAGAACATTACACCTGAAGCTGGCATCATATCAGGCAGAAAAGTTCACCTAGTAAAACTTAAAGAATGTGTGAACAGAAAACTAAGCAGCTTTACAAATCTGAGAAATGTCTGCCCATTGATATTCTCTCTGGAGAGGACGCAAGAGGGGATATAATCACAAAATACAAATCTTTCACTGGTAACTGTAGCATGGGAGAAAACCATTTAATCTCAAGTCGCTAAATACACAAGGTCACACAAATGGTTAAATCTTAAACTGTGTAAGGATTTCTTTGCTGTTAGAAGGATAAAAACATGGAACATTCTTCCCCAATAGTGGGTATCAATGGGAAGTGTAGATGAATAAAAAAGAATAAATTATATTATATATATATATATATATATTAGGAGGTGTTTCTCAGCAAAAATATATTGGGATATGAATATTAGTAACATACATACTATATTATTTATTAGAGGTCGACCGATATGGGTTTTTCTCTGGCCGATATTTAGAAATTGCGGCGGCCGATATATGATGCTGTTTTTTTTGGCCCGATTTCTTCCCCCCCCACCCCCCCCCCCCCCTTCATTTCATAAAATCTAACAGACAACTTTCACACTGGGGCGTTTTTGGGCTAAAAATAGTGCCTGTAAAATAGCTCCGCTGCAGTCTGTGTGAAAGCCTGAGTGCCTTATCACTGAGGTGATGTGCTGGCAGGACGTTAAACAAAATGTCCTGCAAGCGGCACCTTTGGCGTGGTGTATACTGCTCCTCCACCACTCCTGCCCATTGAGATGAATGGGCACCGCTGCGAAGCGCCTGCAATGCGATTTGGCAGCGGCGCTTTACGGGCCCATTTAATCCCTTCCTCGGCCACTAGCTGGGTTATAACTGGCCCGCTAGCAGCCGAATAGTGCCGCTAAAACTAGCAGCGTTTTACCGTCAACGCCTGCCCACTCCAACAAAACAAACCTCTAATCAGTTCACTTGTGTGTATAATTTAGATAAAAAAAAAAATAAAAAAAAACACTATATATTAAATACACAAAACTTTTGGATGAAGAAAAATGGGCTGTTTTAGTTTTTTTTAAATCCGTGTATTTTTTTTCCAAAAAAATTGCGTTTGAAAGGCCGCTACGCAAATACCGTGTGACATAAAATATTGCAACAACCACTATTTTATTCTCTAGGATCTCTGCTAATATATATATATATATATATATATATATAGCAGAAAATACAAGATTTCTACTTGTAAGCAACAAGTGTCAGAATAGATTTAGTCTTTAAATGGTTAAACTGAGAACTCAAGTTTCAATTCATTCATAAGTGTAAGCATTGTATCTCTTTGAGATATATGTATATATAGATATATATATATATATATATAGATATATATATATATATATATATATATATATATATATATGTATATATATATATATATATATATATGTATATATATATATATGTATATGTATATATATATATATATATATATATATATATATATATATATTTTTTTTTTTTTTCCTTGGCAGACTGCCCAGAGAGGAGACAAGTCGCTTCACAGATTAAGTTCAAGCAACTTGCATTGACTTCTATTACAGAAGTCTTTTGCAAGTCACGCTGAAGATATAATCAGGCTTTTTTTTATCAGCACAATCGGCCGATGCCGATTAACGCCAAATATCGGCCTGCCGATATATCTGTCGACCTCTAAATATATATATATTTGAATTGGATGGACCTGATCTAGTAAAACAGCAGACTGATCTTCTTGCTTCAGAGTGATGTAAACTGCATCAATAAAGGCCATATTACATGGTAATAATAGCATTAGAGTGCAACTTCCCAGGGATAAGCTCAGTAAAGGTCTATGTAACTTGGCCTTGAAGGCCAATGGATCAGAAGCCACTAGGGTTGTGGGCAAGTCAGATAGAGAATTCTACATGGTGAGTGAATGGGAGTGTGGCCTATGACGTCTGATCAGTCAGGAAAGCACGACAACTGCAAAAAGCAAAGAACCCACCCACACCTCCAATGGAGGCAATGAAAACTCAGAGAAGATGAGACACTAGCAATATGGATTCAGGCTACAGACATCCGCACCAATAGTGGGCATGCTGAAAGCAACGATGTTGAGCAATGTGTAGGCTCAGTGCAAGAGGTAAAACAAAGTACTCTCAAAACCTCACCTGCTGCCAGCAGACCAGGGCAATGACTGAAAGGTTAAATGGCCAAAACGTGACCAAAGTCACACTGTAGCAGGGCAGCGAGATCAGCTCAAATTTCCACAAGGCTCTGCACCGCATAAACAGCAGCAGGGAGATGCTTTGTTGACAATGCGGGGGAGGGGGGGGGAGCGAGGCCTGCTTGCGACTCCACCCAGCAGATGACAACTCTATTCCCCAAAGCGTTCGCACCTTATATAGCAAGACCATTGGTAAATGGGTAAAAGCACCCTAATTTTCCATCATTACCTGTTGCTCATAGTGCACTGCCTAACCTACTCACCAAGTCAGTCAGGGATCGGGCAATGTCAGTGGCTGTGGGAGCTGAAAAAATCCACAGCTAAGTTAATCAGAATTGAGACTGAAAGGTGACTCAGAACTGGGGTCACCCCCCTTCTCAGACTCCCTGTCCTCCTCCTCCACCCCCCCTTGTCCCCCGCAGTGGCTTCCCTCCTTTCCCGCCAGCTTTAGGGGATCTGTCAGGATGGAGAGCAGAGGAAGGGACCGGTCATTTACCAGTCCCTGCCTTATCCGATATGGACACAGCTAGCGAGATCACTCCTGTGTCCTGTGAAAACTGAGCAGCGTAACTTGCTCAGTTTTCACCCTCCTGCCCTACCAACACTGTCCCAACTGCCATTATAATAATGTTATTTTAACTTCCAGTGTGCACGAGGCCTAAACCTCAACCACCAAGAAAATCCAATTGTTGCACACCGAAACCTTTCATAAACCAAGCTGAACAGGCAAATTTAAACAAATAACTTAGTGGTTTTCAGCAAGAGCTCCTTTTTCTCTTTATGTCAAATACTTTTCCAAAGCTGGCTGTACTTTATCTGGTCTGCTTATATGAGCAGCCCATGTTCAATAGTTATTTCTGTACAGGGTTGTAGTACAAGCCTTACAAAAACACACACATTACAGTACTATTTGCTTGAGTGTGTAGATTTTCACCTTCAATCCTAGCTACCCGATATGAAGAGGTGCACACTGGCTTTAGTACCTATAATTAACAATAAGTAGCTCTTTGTAACAGTAGGCTAAAGCTGGAAATGTGACAGACTATTGAAGCAAAGGCCACAGGGACACATTTCTAAATGATGGGTGTTCTATGTGACAATTGAATAGTGTAAAATTTATGTTAAAAAGTGCACCTAAATTTGTTTCCTTACTCCATCTTCATGTATTGTTTATCATTTACAGTACCCTATTTCTTCTGTCCAAAATTGACTGTACTTTTGCACATCGCTCCACTTAAAAGTTCATCTTACTCTTTGCTCGTCCAATCGCCTGTAGACGCGACTTCCACAAGGAGAACTCCCTTCCTGCGATACGGATCTCTTCTCTGAGGTAGTGAATGCTCTTCAGAAAGATCATGTGCTGTGCAGCCTCCTTCACTTCTGTCTCTGGTAGAACAAACAGCAACTCAAGATCCCTTAAGTCTACAGCGACCTCCTGCATAGTGTCCACTGCTGCTGAACAAGCTTCGAAGTTTGTCCTGATATAAAAAGTAAAAACACAAAAAAAGCTAACTCATTATGAATTCTTAATTCCACCAAATAAAATTTCATCCAGTCAGATCAGAATTTGAATTATTAAAGGCCTTTGGAAGACCTGCTCACCAAGAATAAAAGGCAGTTCCACCAGGCTGTGGTCGTAACTTATCCATAGCTTCCTTAGCGTTCTTTACTTCTCTTAACATTTTTGTCACTGAGGCATTCAGTTGCTGCCAGTCACTGTCTGATTTGCGCATGGTGCACAGCTTTGGCAGCCAGTCAGCAGTAGCGGGAGATGGCATGTTTAAATCTGTTGTCTTAGATATACCATCTTCACTTTCACTCATTTTTACAGGACAGCACTCTAGAAACAATGAGAGCTCCTTCAGTACAACACTGCACTGTGTAATCAGGTGCTGCAGTCGATCAAGCCATTGTTGCATCCCGTCCTGAGGTGGGAAAGCAATCTTGTAGTCATTAGATGTATCTAAGCATGAATGAATCTCCTGAATGCTGCTCAACAATTTTCTGAAACATGAAAGAAAACAAAGTGAAAAAAGTGGAGAAAAACAAAACAAAAGTTACTTAAGCCAACCATACTCTACTATGAGCCATCAGGTGCTTAGACAATTTAATATTCAGCTAAATTTTAACAGCCTTTGGAAATTTCCTATTACTAAATTATTTACATGGCAAGAGTGCACTGGGTTCTTTATCTCTGAAGAAACCTTCCTGATTGGAATACAGCATGACTGCACAAAGTGTTTATAACAAGTATAAGGCCTCATGTACCCTGCTGCTGCTAAACGGTTGTTGAGAGGCAGTTGGACACTTTTTTCAACTGCCCCTGAACTCATTCAATGTTATCTTATGTATACATGTACACAGGTTCGTTTACTGTGGTTTTTAGGCAGTTGCGTTTATAGGCCTTTTTTTGAAGGGGAAAAAAAAAATGAGTTCAGACGCCGAAGTTTCCGACGTCAAACACGTCTACACATGGCTAAACGCGGTAAACAGTGTTTCGTTTATAGGCGTTTTTCCCCTTTAGACTTTTTTTTTTTTTTTAGAAACGCTTCTAAACGTAAAAGCAGCATGTAAACACGGCAAAATGGACGTTTTAAACATGGGTTACTATCTGTCAAGTTAAATCGTTCAGGAGAGGTTGTAAAAAGGTTCCGTGTACGTGAAACCTTAGTCTAGTCAAATATATTCTTAACTTTAAAAGGATTAAGAGGCCTTGAAGGTACCTAAAAATAATCCACTGTTCATTGACAGCTGTGAGGGAGCTCCTTTGCTTCACAAGGACCTTTAGCAGGTGACCAGAAAAACCCTTGCATCGCTCTATGTTTCCCAATCCAAGTTCCTGAGAAGATGGGAAAAAAAAAAACACAGCAAGTTAGTGATAAGTGTAAGTGATTGTAAAGTCTAGTTTATTTTTTTAATCTATAAAACAAACATGTTATACTTACCTCCTATGTGCAGCTGGTTTTGCACAGGACAGCTCGGATCCTCCTCTTCTCGGGTCACTCTTTGCTGCTCCTGGCCCCTCCCGTCAAGTGCTCCCACAGCAAGCAACTTACTATGGGGGCACCCGAACCCAGAGGGCCCCTCCCCCTTTGGCCAACTGACAGCCACGGTAACCAATGGCGCCGATGCTGTGTGTCTGTCTATTGGGAGGGAGAGTCTCAGACAGCCGAGGGATTTGTGGACATCGCTACACAGAGTGGGGGCTGAGGTAAGTATTGGGAGGTGCTGGGGCAGCTGCTACACACAGAAGGCTTTTTAGCTTGATGCATTAAGATAAAAAAAAACCTTCTGCCTTTAGAACTCTTAATTTTACAGGCAAATTAAAGTGGTTGCAAACCTCAGACATGAAATATGAACAGAGAATATCCCTCTATAGCTTATACTTGTCTCAATCTAGAGCACCAAGTGTCAATTCTGTCTGCTACGTCATTCCTCTAGCAGCATGAATCACTTCTGACATTTTCCTGATACTTAAAGAAAAAGGCGACAAGGGGAAGGGGGGCTCCAGCACACAGCCTGTGATTGACAGTCTCACCTCTGCACCTGTGTGCTTTTTGAAGGGCGTGTCTCCCTCCCTTTCAATCAGCTCCCAAAACTCTCCTCACCGAGCTCTGAAGTGCCCAATTTCAGCTCAGACAAGCTTTTTAAATTCTGTGCTCTCAACAGATGGAGAAGAGAACACTGGTACAACTTATGTAGATGGATTTTTTTAATCCCTGTATACCACCTGATGCCAATCACTTCACTAGGTATACAAGAAAAAAAGCTAGCATTTAAGCTGGTAGAATCCCCCAGCAGAAAATTGGGGAAGTCATGATTAAACTGCTGAAGGAGCAAAAAAAATTAATTTAAAAGACAGACAAGACAAAACGTGCACTGCTGTCAAGGGAGGTTGAGGAAGTCTAAGGAAATTCTGAGAGAATTTGATGGAGGAGAAAGCCATGAGACAGAGCTGTCTAAGTGGAATGAAGATTCAGGAGTTCTTCTCAAACACCTGCTCCTCTGGGGTCAGCAGTGCCCTCGCAACCCTGGAACACCGCTCTCTTTGAAGTCAGATTAATACCCACAGCTCAAGTGCACAAAGATTAGCATATATACGTGAGAGTGAAGAAACACACAGGAAGCAACATTAAATATTGTGGCACAAGGTAATAAGACAAAGCAGTAGTTTGGAAAGCAAGAAACGCACCCGTTAATTTAGTGGCATATTTATTTTTTTAAACATTTTTCCTGACACTTCCTTTGCCTCCACTAATGTCAATAGATTCCTGGAATAACTGCATGCCTAGAAAGTGAGCGTTCAATACACACACAAAGTATGAAGCACACAGACTACAAAACATTTTCAATGAATACCTAAAAGGGGTAACACTGAGAATTGCTAAATCTAAATTTTACAGTAAAGAGAAATTTTGACATACCTGTAAAACTATCTTGAAGGATTCGATTTATAAGCCATTGGTCACGTGAGTACATGCTGCTTCCTTCAGGTGACTGAACATTGGCACAAGCGCCACTTTGTCTGCCCCGTAGAGTCCCCATTTAACCCTGCCCATGCAGAGGCTTCAGTCCTACCAGCAAGCAATCGGGAGATCATAGAATAGAAGTGTAGGGCCATGTGTCCTGAATGTACTCCAAGGTACAAAATTTATAGGTAAAAGGACCTGCAGTAGATGACAATTGCGTCTGGGAGGGGCACATGGATAAGAACTACACAGTAGGAGTCAGGTTATCCATGGAATACACACAACATATTATGGCTGAAAGTAAAAGTTGCAACCTTGTGTAAGGATTTATGCTATCTCAGGAGAAAGGTCATCATGAATTTCTTTGGCCCACATAGTTTGCATAATCGCCAAGGTAAGGGGCTGGCTATAGAGCCTGTCCTGCCTTCAGAAAGGTTTTTTGTAAGAGTCTTCAAGCGCCTATCCACTAAATCTTTAAAGGTGGGGGTATCTGCAATAGGGATGGTAGTGTCCGCATAATGTGCAACTATGGCTGGGTGAAAACAGACCATTTTATGAGACATTCTGCATTCATAGGATACACAGCTTCAACATTATCAGAAGGCAGAAAGCTTGGCCAATCATTGTACAAGGCCCATTTTTCTGATCCAGAACGTTAAGGATTTCTACAGAAGGTCCTCTTTTTAGAGCATTTTTAAATTTGGGGAGGTGTATTCAGAGACTAGTACACACTGCCTTGATCAGTGAATGCACAGTAGCCAGCATATGATGAGAGATGAGCAAATTCCTTAACCACTTCCGGCCCTTGGAACGTACCAGTCATGGTCAGGCTTGGAGACCACTATCAATAGCAGTAGAGAGGCTCCCACCAACCAGTTGTATAAGTGAACAAGCGGGATGATGCAGATTGTTTACTTAAAAATGCAAGATAACCATTCACTGATGTCCATTAAGGCCATAAAAAATCATTGAAAAATGGAAGCTAATGACCTACCTGGCATTTTCGAACCAAAACTTTTGAACTTGTAGGAACAAGTTAAGAGTCTTGAGATCCAGAATGGGCCAGATTCCTTACAGTTTGGAAACTTTGAAAAGGTTTGAGCAGAAACCTTGAAATCTTTATCCTAGCTGAACAGGGGTAGTGCACCCCTTGAGATAAAAGCCGATATACAGCAGCAAGAAGATCCACCTGCCATAACAGGGAAGGAGACAAGCTGGAAAGTATGAAACAACGTGAAACTCCTATCTGTGGCCCTTGTAACTAACACTCTAGACTCATTTCAAAATATATTTTGGGACCAAAGGGCCGACAGACATACCCCCTTCCACACATACACACTTTGAGAAGTGAGGGTGCTTCATGAGCTTTAACTGGCTTATCTTCTAATAAAAGAATGCCTCTGCCTTATGCTTGGCATCGGAGGACAGAGAGGGACTCAAGGAACCATTCCTAACCTCTGACAGAGGATCCACTGGTAGTGACACATGCCTTCTTTCTGGAGATGGAAAGTATTTTACACCCTGCAATCTTCAGATGCACTTATACTATACCTCAAAGGCAAAGCATTCAAAAGTTTTATGCATAGGAATTCAGCTGACAAACCTCTGAACCAGAGAATCCTGAGCATGTGGGTAGAGAATCCTTGTAATTCGGCAACTTGTATCTTGCAAGCCATTAACACTATAGTGTATGGCTGCAGGTGAGACTGACTGTGAACAGAGGCATCTGTTACGGCAGCACTGGTATTTGTGGGCCATATGTTTAGTGCAGACGAAGGCTTGATAAATTTGTCAAAAGGGTGCATGGCTGTGAAGTCTGCTTTCTATGGACTCAACAAGGCCAAAAATTCTGCCCATGAAATGTGACACTGTGGCAGAAACTTCCTGTCAAGAAATTAAAGGAAAAAAAAAAGAAAAAAAAAAAAAAAAGGTACTAGGGCCCCGAACAGACATACGATCACCCTCAAAGAAGCTAAAAAGCTGTGCCCAAGTTAGCAAATCCAATTTGACCCCTTTATTCTGGGCTTGTGATCTACTGTGCCTTTGAAATTGCTCCCACAGGAGTATTCACACTGGAAGGGTGGACATAAGTTCCCAATGCACTCCAAAGGGAAAACCTAGATAAGGGCACCCTGGGCTGGCTTTCACCCAGTACTATCAACTTTAGTAGTAGTATAAAATGGCAAAATAACCCCATCCTGGCTTCAACCAAATACCCCCTGCAGGGGTCTTCAGGGGCAAGGATATGCACTAGGCAGAACTACATGCCAAGGGGAGAGGCCACAATAGGATTGAGTGCAAAACATTAACACTCAACCCTGCATCTTCCACCAGAAGGGGTCAGGGTATGGTCCCCAAAGCTCTGCACAATCATCCACTGATCCGGAAGCTACAAGAGAGAGACACAATGGCTATGATGCAGCCTATTGATAGAATCATCCTGGAATATCAGCATCCAGAGGAGGAGACACAGAAAGAAAGCCTCTATGTTAAGCTTTTGTGTTGCTAGCTGGTAGTGGCAGTCCCCCCCCCACCCCACCCCCAATATGCAGTCACCTGAAGTTAGCTGCATATATAACCCAGTCATAATGATTAAAGAGCCTGTGTCTTGAACTGTACAACTAAAGAAATTTGTTTCTCATAATCAAGAGCTAAATATATTACCTTTGCAGGAGACACAAGTGCAGTTTCCAATCTTGAGATACCTGCCAGAGATCTGTAAAAATATTTCTGACATCCATCCCAAGTTATGTTGATCTCTGCTAGTAACCTAAGTAAAAGTACACAAACATAACATGAGTCCGATATCTTTATGTTTTGGAACCCAATTCATCATGCAAACAAATTACAACACTGACAAATACGTCATATCAGGAAATATTTGAGCCAACTTCTAAGAGCAATGTCCTTTGGATACAACACAAGAGAAAAAAATTGTAGTCATTTAGACCTCATTTACTCCATTGCAGCAATGTGCACAGTAATGCAAGTTGCGCGTGTTGATGCTATGCAGGACCATTCAAAATGAGCAGAGCACTGAAAAATAGGATTCTTATAACAGCTTACCTGTAAAAGCCTATTCTTTGAAGTACATCACGGGACACAGAGCCATAGTAGTTACTATGTGGGTTATAGGCCACCTTCAGGTGATGGACACTGGCACTCCCTAAAATTAAAAAGTGCACTCCCTATGTAACTCCCCCCACTGGTGGGAGTACCTCAGTTTTGTAGCAAAGCAATACACGTGTATTCCAAGAAGGGAGGGACCTCTGTGTCCCATGATGTACTTCAAATGAAAGGATTTTACAGGTAAGCCTTTATAAAAATCCTATTATCTTATCGTACATCACGGGACACAGACCCATAGTAGTTACTATGTGAGATGCCCCATAGCAATGCCAACTGAAGGGAGGGAGACAACAAAGTAGGGCACCAAGAGACTAGAGGACTCCTACTGCAACCATGTCCTCATACCTTTTACCTCTACTTGATAGAATCTGGTAAATGTATGAATTTAAGACAAAGTTGGGGCCTTGCAGATTTAAGCCATGGAGGCTTGGTGATGCACTGCCCAAGAAGCACCAACAGCCCTGGTGGAGTGTGCTTTAATATGAAAAGGAGGAACTTTCCTCCTAAAATCATAAGTTTGAACAATCACTTGACAAATCTATTTAGAAACAGTAGATTAGGATGCGGACTGTCCTCTTTTAGGATCATCTGGCAACACAAACAAAAACTTTGTTTACGAATCTGAGCGGTCACTTTCAATTGACCCCGACTGCTCTCACCACATCCAAGAAAATGTAGTGACCCTTCTTCAGAAACCAAGTTCTGGAAAAAAACAAAACAAAACAAAGGCAGAAAACCCGATTCTACCTTCGGTAAGAATTCAGGATGAGGCCGCAATACAGCTTCATCCTTATGAACATCCAATACAGCTCCATTCAGAAAAGCACACCCAACACTGATACTCTTCTTGCAAAAGATATGCCAACCAACAAAATAATTTTTCCCTCGTCAAGAGGACCAAGGGATTATCTTGTACTGGCTCCAAAAAAAAGCTGCTTCTATAAGCTGACAGTATTAAAATTAAGTCCCAAGGGTTCAGGGGTGACCCAACTGGAGGATTAATCCACGTCAAGGGTCCCCCACCACTATCTTTACAAACTCGGCAAAACAAGATCTCCTGGGCCACAAGAATCACCTCCTTCCCTTCTTGCTTGATCCTGCAAAGAAGGCACGGAAGCAGCAGAACAGGAGGGAACCAGGTGAGATCAGTAAAAAACTGATCCCACGGGAAAAAATCAAGGCATCTGTTTCGTATGCCATCGGATCCCTTGTACTTGACACAAAGTTTCACATCCGGAACTCCCCATCTTCTGGTATATCAACAGAAACATGTCTGGGTGAAAGGCCCATTCTCCCAGGAACAATTGTTGGCGACTCAAGTAGTCCGCCTGTCAATTGCTATTCCTGGAATGAAAATTGTTAATGGGCAAGGAATCTTGTTTTCTGCCCAGGTAGAATATGATTCACCTCTTCCTGGGCCACACGACTTCTTGTGCCCCCTTAGTGAATGATAAAAGCCACAGCTGTGGCACTGTCAGATTGGAGCCTGATAGGACAATTCTGTAGTTTGAGCGTCCAGGCCTTGAGCACCAGGCATACTGCCCAAATCTCTAGAATATTGATGGACAAGGTCATCACTGATTTGGACCATTTTCTTAGGACAGATGCTTCTTCCAGGACTGCTCCTCAGTCTAGAAGGCAAGCGTCTGTTGTTACCACCTTCCAGGTAACTGGTATAAAGGATTCCTCTTTTTGAAGATTCTTGGATATCTTTTTTTTTATATTCTTTATTTCCAAAAAGTTTTTCTAATATTACAAATTACCATCGATACAATAACATATCTTTACAACAAATACATTTACCCCATAGACCTCCCCCCTCCTTCCAAAAAAAAAAAAAAAAAAAAAAAAAAGAAGAAGAAGAAGACCAAGGGCTTCTATTGCCCTTCTACCTCCCTCTTACTCACTTGCTCCTTCCTTCATCAAGACCCTCTAAAATTCCATTAACCCCAGATAGCTTTCAGTTTTTCTAAACTGTAGCCACTGTTGCCACTTTCTTTGGTAACTCTCCTCTGCCTTATAGATTGCCTCTTCAATATTTCTTGTTCTTTCTACTTTTTCTATCCACTCTTTCATTAATGGAGCTTGCTGCGTTTTCCATCTTCGAGTTACCAGCGCTTTTCGAAGAGTTCAGTAGACCGGGGACCAGGGAGTTCCTATATTGCGTCTCCACCTTCTCTGAGTCATGAAACGGGCAACCCCATGGGCATTTCGTGATCTTAACTCCTGTTACCTTAAAGCAAGCTTCGATTATTTTATCCCAGGTCTGCATTTTAGGGCATTCCCACCACAGATGTGGGAATGTCCCTAGTGCAGGGCAACCTCTCCAACATGTTGAGGGATTTTCTCCAATAATTTTATTCCCTCTTTGTGGGGTTATATACCACCTAGCTAGAAGCTTATAGGACATTTCTCTTGTTTGGGTGTCCTTAGCCACTGAATAAGTTTGCCTTATAATCTTGTTCCAATGTTCATCGTTGCTTAAGGATCCTATCTCTCTTTCCCACTTTTCTAAATACACAGGGTATTTATATTCTATCTCCCCTGACAATATTTTATATATTTTTGATATCTTTTTTCCAAACTTTGAAGGGTCTCCAATAACTTCTCCAGAGGTCTAAGCTGCTCCCTTCCTCTCAAAGGCTGTGGTAAGGACTGGGTGAAATAGTGTAATTGTGCATATCTCCATTTATCAAGTGCATTGTGCCCCCATTCCCCTATAATTTCCTTGTATGTGCATAATCTGTTACCTTTCATAACATCTTGTAATCTTATATTATTTTTTTTTAGCCCACCTACTAAAATACATATACTCTTCTTTCCCTGGTCTGAAAAAGTTTGTGTCGAGTAACAGGATTAATGGTGAATTGTGATCCCACTTGTGTCTCTTGTTTATTGCATCCCATATCTAAAGTGAATTTTTTGTCAATATACTTGTTTTGAGTCCTAGTTCCCTAAATCGTGCTGGTACCCATATATACCCCCCTATTTTTGCCCTACTTAAATTAATTTCTAGTTCTACCTAATCCTTACCCTTTGTTGAAAGTCCAATCGATTATTCTAGATACGACTATGGCCTCATAATATTTTTTGAAGTCGGGTGCTGCTAGACCTCCTCTATCCTTTCCTCTAGCTATTATATTGAATGCGATTCGTGCACGTTTACCTCCCCAAATAAGGGTCCTTTCACACGGGGCGGATCAGTTCTGATCCGCCCCGTGGATGTCCGTTTGCTCAGCGGGGATCACTCCGCCGATCCCCGCTGAGCAGGGAGATGACAGCTCCGTCTCTGCACACTGCGCAGGGACGGATCTGTCACAGCGCCGCTCTCCCCTATGGGAGATCGGATGACGACGGACCGCAGTGCCCGTCGTCACCCGATCCGATCCGCAGACGGATGGAAAAATAGCTTTTTCCTCCGTCACACTTTTTCGGATCGGAGCGGGTCGGATGTCAGCGGACATGTCACCGCTGACATCCGACGCTCCATAGAGCTCTATGGAGCACCCGTTCAGGTCCGCCTGAAAAACTGACAGGCGGGCCTGAACGGGACGTTAGTGTGAAAGAGGCCTTAATCTTATAGTCAACGATTTTAATTTATTTAAATACGATTGTGAGAGAGGGACTGGCACCATTTGACATGTATATGTAAATATTGGTAATATAAACATCTTAACTGCATTTATTTTCCCAACCCATGAAAGGGACTTGTATTGAATCTTACTTATTTGCTTTTTAAATATTATTCAGAAGGGGAATGTAATTAGCCTCGAATAGTTGTTCCATTCTTGACGTCAACTTTATTCCCAGGTATCCGAGTTCTCTCTTACACCACCTAAAAGGGAGTTTTTTTTTTAATTGCACTCTGTTCTTCTTTGTAGGATTGGATCCTGATAGGACAATTCTGTCGTTTGAGCGTCCAGGCCTTGAGCACCAGGCATACTGCCCAACTCTCTAGAATATTGATGGACAAGGTCATCACTGATTTGGACCATTTTCTTAGGACAGATGCTAATTCCAGGACTGCTCCTCAGTCTAGAAGGCTGGCGTCTGTTGTTACCACCTTCCAGGTAACTGGTAGAAAGGATTCCTCTTTTTGAAGATTCTTGGATATCAACCACCAATTGGGGCCCCGACGCACATTAGGGGATAAACGCATTAGGAAGCCCAGAGCTTGGGCCTTCTTGCTCCCATTTGACAGGAAACTGTTTTACAGCACTCTTAAAAGAAATCCTGCATAGGGAACGACCTCGAAAGAAGCCACCATCTTTCCCAACAAATCTATGCAAAGCCAAATAGAAGGATTCGTCTTTGAAAAACTTCCTCTTCTGAGCTGTATCAATGATCAATCCCAAGTACTGCAATCTCCTTTATGAATTTAACCACTACAATACAGGGCACTTTCACCCCCTTCCTTCCCAGCCCAATTTTCAGCTTTCATCGCTCTAGCGCTTTCAGTGACAATTGCGCGGTCATGCTACACTGTACCCAAATGAAATTGTTATCATTTTGTTCGCACAAATAGAGCTTTATTTTGGTGTTATTTATTCACGACTCCGTTTTTTATTTTTTGCGATATAAGCGCAAAAAAAGTGGAAATTTGGAAAAAAACCCCCAATATTTTCTTTTTTCTATTTGAAAAGAAATTCAATAAAATCTAATTTTGTCATAAATTTAAGCCAAAATGTATTCTGCTTCATGTTTTTGGTAAAAAAAATTCCATTAAGTGTATAATAATTGGTTTGTGTGATCAGGGACATATGTACGCAAATGATCATGTACATATGTGTGCAGGTGATCACGTACATATGTGTGCAGATAATCATTGGGACATGCGATTTTAGTGGGACATATGTGGGGGACATGTTTTTATTATTAGGGACATGTGTTTTTATTATTTGGGGACATATGTGGGGACTGGGTTTGTACTGTGTGGTGTGTTGTGTGTTGACACTAGACTGATGATCAGTGAGTAAAAAACTGTAAAAAAACAGCTCATACTCACTGATCATCAGCCGGCTGCAGCGTTCTGCTCTCCTCTCCTCAGCGATGACTTCCGTGTGAGGAGAGGAGAGCCGATTGCCTAGCAACCGGCTGTTTGTTTACATCACATGACAGCCGTGATTGGACACGGCCGTCATGTGATCAGAAGGTCTAATCACAGAGCCCTCCTGCCGATCTGAGATGTGCCGTGTCCGGGTGACACGAGCACATCGGGTTCGCGCAGCTGCGCAGGCACGCGCGATCCCGCTACTTCTGAAGGACGTTCCTGACCGTCCTATCAGGGGTAGACGGCTCCCACCCGGCCGTATATATGCACTGGCCGGGTGGGAAGTGGTTAAGGAGGATTTCTCTAGTCTGAGAATCCAACCTAAGTATTCCAGCTACTGAATTGAGATCTAAATAGGCTAGTATCGTCATACCTTGAGCCGTTACCCTAGCTAAAGGAGGAGCCAGGACCTTTGTAAACATCCGAGGTGTAGTAGCTAGACCGAAAGCTACAAACTGAAAATTAAGATTTTCTACCTTGAAGCATAAATTTCTGGCGAGTGGGAAAAAAATGGCACATGGAAAAAAAGCATCCTTGACGTCGATTGATGCCAGAAGTTCGCCCTCTTGTAGGACGGAGGCTACTGATCGGATTGACTCCGTGGGAAAAGAACGGATATTCAAACCCGGTTTAGATCTTTGAGATCTAAAATGGGTTTGACATCCCCTTACAGTTTTGGAACTGCAAAAAAAAGGTTTGAAAAACCCTAACCCTTGCTCTACTAAGGGGACCATCGATGTCAGTCATTGAGACAAGAGATGATCCAAAGCTAGAAAGAGACTTCTTTTCCCTGGATCTCTGGGAACATTTTGATCGGAGAAAACGAGGAGATGGGAACTGACATTGTTCCTGCCAGACCCTTGAAAGCTGTAGAAGCCTCCTCCCCCACTCAAGCGAGCGGGGGTGCCTTTTCATAAGGCTGTAGTATTTTGTTTTGTGGGTTACCTCCCCCAGGTCCTCTTTTGACCCAGGACTGACCCTGAGGTTTACCTCTTGAATACTGATGGTGGAGGCCGTCGTGACTGCCTGGAGGCAGATGCCCTTGGCACTGAAGAAGCACATTTAAAAGAAAAATACTTAAACTTCATAACCAGAAAAAAGGGAACTTTTCCCATTAGAAATTCTATGGTATACTTTATCCAGATTGTTCCCAAATAACCGTTCACCATAAAAAGGGAAACTGGACAAGAACTTTTTGTATGGCGCTTCGGCTGACCATCTGTCAACCATAGGATTCTATGCACATGTACCAGCCTTAGCATGAGCCGTGAGGACTAGAGAATAGAATCTTTCATAGCGTCAACTGTAAAACCGAGCACTTCTGAAATGCCGGACAAACCCTGGGCCTGCTGATCAGGAATAAACTGGTACTAGTGAACCCAAATCAAAATTGGGCTCATTGACTGACTGCATTACTGGCAGTAACAATGCGGAGCGGACCAATTCAGTGAGCAACTGAAAACTATCTTTACTGTGAGCTTGATACTTCGCATCAGGTTCGTCAGAAGAGGAGACATCAGCCTTTTCCTGGTCCTAGAGAGAAATTTGCCATCTCTCGCTCCTTGTTCCTCAGTATGAGGGTCCTGAGCAATGGATGGGGACCGGTTATGCTTAGTCCCACTCTGGGAAACTTTTATTTTAAGCTTAAAATGGTTGAAGAAAAAAACCTCCTTAGCAATATACACAGGGCCTGCAGTGTTTAAGAGTAGCTGCAAAACTTGCCCCTCCTGACTTCTCACCGTGACCAGCCATATTACTCTCAGGGAAGGATGCCATCTTACTGGGATGGATCTATGCTTCCGTGTGACTAAATAAGTATTTCTAGACTGTCCGCAGGGATACCCGCGATCGTCACACGGAGAGGAAGAACGGGGAAATGCTAATGTGAACAAGCATTTCCCTGTTGTGCCTAGTAACTCTGTCACTGATCACCGTGCCCTGTAATTGGGAGCGGTGATCAGTGATGTGTCACACGTAGCCCATCTCCCCCCCCCCACAGTTAGAATCACTCCCTAGGACACACTCGTACAGCACCTAGTGTTAACCCTTTCACTACCAGTCACATTTACACAGTAATCAGTGCATTTTTAATTGCACCGATCACTGTATAAATGTTAATGGTACCAAAATATCGCCAAACGTGTCCGATGTGTCAGCCATAATGTTGCAGTCACAATAAAAAAAACAAAATGAAAAACCCCGCTGACCGCCAGCATTATTAGTAAAAAAAAAAAAAAAAAAAAAAAAAAAGTTCATAAAAATGCCATAAAACTATCCCCTATTTTCTAGACGCTATAACTTTTGCGCAAACCAATCGCTTATTGTGATTTATTTTAATCAAAAATATGTAGCTAAATACGTATTGACCTAAACTGAGGAAAAAATAAATAACATTTTTGGGGGGATATATATTGTAGCTAAAAGTAAAAAATAATGTGTTTTTTTTCCAAAATTGTCTTTGTTTATAGCGCAAAAAATAAAAACTGCAGAGTTGGTCAAACACCACCAAAAGAAAGCTCCATTGGGGGGGGGGGGGGATGTGCACGTCAATTTTGTGTGGGAGCCACGTTGCAGGACCGCACAATTGTTAAAGCGGGGCAGTGCCGAATCGAAAAAAAAAAATGCTCTGGTCAGGAAGGGGGTAAATCCTTCAGGGGCTGAAGTTGTTAATATTAGAGCGTGCCAGTGTCCATTACCTGAAGGTGGCTCATAACCCACATAGTTACTACTATGGCTCTGTGTCCCATGATGTAAAATAAGATAGTATGATAATGTACAATGCATTGCAGAGTGCTATATTATCAAAATTGCACCAAGTACCATATTAGATCTGTTGTGATGTTTGTAAGCCCTTTCAAAAGGAGTGTTACGAATGGATCAAACTGGTAAGAATGGTCTGAAACTAGAAAACTGACCACCTTTCTCCAACCGCACACATTACCCAGCTATGCAAATGTGGCGATTATATAAAAGTGTACCCGGAAGGTATTTTGGCAGCTGATTTTTTTAGCCAATGTTTTTGGTTGACATCAGCTGACCGGCTGTAGCCACACACAGAGTTCTGTGTTTACAAAAACAGAATGCTTGTGAACAATAATCTGGCTGTTTAATCTCCAGAGAAAACAGGGAGAAAAAAACCCACAACAACCAGTTAAATAAAAGCAGCACACAATTAACCCTGTGATTGCCCCTAGGTTAACTCCCTTTGCAACCAGTGTCATTAATAAAGTTACAGTATAGCTCATAGTACACTATTAGAAAAATTGATAAAACAAAAAAAAAATAAAAACTTTAATTTGTACACAGTGTTAAACACAATTGCCAGCCAATATTCTGTTTTTATATTAAGAAAGCCAGCGGGAACAAGTTCTATTACGACACATTTATATTTACTGCTAGTTTAGAAATAATACAGTTTAAATGTTCTTAGCCTGGCCACAGGTGCACTTTACCATGAGAAAGGGCAGGAGTGTGACTAATTGACAAATACAAAAGTACAGACCTTAATAGAATTAAAATACTACCACATGTAAAGAGCTTGTTGGCAGCAATTCTTTGATGAATAAAAAGTACAAGATCATGACAAAGCCTCCCATAAGCATGGCAATTAAAACAGTTTGAGAAGTATAGATTACTAGAAATAGTTCAACTGACTGCATTAAATAATGCAAGAAATATAAACAAAATTAATAAAACATACTCAGCACTGGTCTTTGTGTTTGAGATGGTCAAAGCACTGTTCACGTCCAATGGGTGCAGGCAGAGAATATCCTGATTGTTCTTGGTACGAATCCAAGAAAGTCCTTTTCGGTAGGACAGGCCTAGAGTTTAAAAACAAATATATGAAACGCATAAAAAAAAAATTGTACTCACTGTATATACATTAGGACTAAACCCTCATTTGTGGCACTTTAAGGGCAACCACAAAAGGAATTACAGTGGGGACAGAAAGTATTACGACCCCCTTATTTTTTCCACTCTGTTATATTGCAGCCATTTGCTAAAATAATTTAAGTTTATTTTTTCCCCTCATTAAATGTACACACAGCACCCCATATTGACAGAAAACCACAGAACTGTTGACATTTTTGCAAATTAAAAAAGAAAAACTGAAATATCACATGGTCCTAAGTATTCAGACCCTTTGCTGTGACACTCCTATTTAACTCTGTCCATTTCTTCTAATCATCCTTGAGATGGTTCTACACCTTCATTTGAGTCCAGCTGTGTTTGATTATACTGATTGGACTTGATTAGGAAAGCCACACACCTGTCTATATAAGACCTTACAGCTCTCAGTGCACGTCAGAGCAAATGAGAATCATGAGGTCAATAGAACTGCCTGAAGAGCTCAGAGACAGAATTGTGGCAAGGCACAGGTTACAAAAACATTTCTGCTGCACTTAAGGTTCCTAAGAGCACAGTGACCTCCATAATCCTTAAATGGAAGACTTTTGGAATGACCAGAACCCTTCCCTAGAGCTAACAGTCTGGCCAAATTGAGCTATGAGGGGAGAAGAGCCTTGAAAGAGGTAAAGAAAAACCCAACGATCACTGTGGCTGAGCTCCAGAGATGCAGTCGGGAGATGGGAGAAAGTCGTAGAAAGTCATCACTGTAGCCCTCCACCAGTCAGGGCCAGGGGCGGTGCTACCATTAGGCAAACTAGGCAGCCGACTAAGGCGCCCTGCTACCTAGGGCGCCCGGCCACTGGTGTTCCTACTCTCTTCTTTCAGCAGTAAGCAGCTAAGTCTCCGCATCAGCGGGCAGCCGCCACTTCGTTCACACATAGGGTCAGTGGCGGAGGACTGGGTCTGTGTCCCGACTCCCGAATGAAATAGAGGTCGACCGATATGGGTTTTTCTCTGGCCGATGCCGATATTTAGAAATCATGGCGGCCGATAGCCGATATATGATGCCGATTTTTTTGGGCCGATATGTTAGGCCGATTTAATTATATTTATTTATTTCCTTTTTTAGTTATTTTTTTTTTAATCCCCCTTGATCTAACACACCTTTCCCACTGGGGCGTTTTTCAGGCGCTTTTGGGCTAAAAATAGCGCCTGTAAAGTGCCTGCAAAATGGCTCCCCTGCAGTCTGTGTGAAAGACAGAGTGCTTTCACACTGAGGCGATGCGCTGGCAGGATCTTAAAAAAAAGTCCTGCAAGCAGCACGTTTGGAGTGGTGTACACCGCTCCTCCACCACTCCTGCCCATTGATATGAATGGGCACCACTGCCGAAGCGCATGCAATGCGATTTGGCAGCAGTGCTTCACGGGCGCATTTAACCTCTTCCTTGGCCGCTAGCTGGGTTTTATGCGCCCCACTAGCAGCCAAATAGCACCGCTAAAATGATGGTAAAGAGCCGCTAAAACTTGCGTTTTACCATTAACACCTGTCCGCTCCAGTGTGAAAGCAGCCTTCATAAGTGATACAGAAAATTTCTTACATTTAAACATTTATTAAACAAAACAAACCTCCAATCAGTTTACTTGTATGTATGATTTAGATAAAAAAAAAAAAAAAAAAAACTATATATTAAATAAAAACAGGTAGTCAAAACTTTTGGACGAAAAAAAAAAAAAGGGCTAACTTTACTGTTTTTATTTTATTTTTATATTTTTTAAATAGTGTATTTTTTTCCCAAAAAAAATGCATTTGAAAGACCTCTGTGCAAATGCCGTGTGACATAAAATATTGCAACAACCGCTATTTTATTCCCTAGGATCTCTGCTAAAAAAAGATATATAATTTTTTGGGGGGGTATAAGTGATTTTCTGGCAGAAAATACAGGATTTTTACTTGTAAGCAACAAGTGTCAGAAAAGATTTAGTCTTTAAATGGTTAAACTGAGAACTTCTACACACAGAGATGACTTCATTCATTCAAGTGTAAACATTGTATCATTTAGTTCTTTTCTTGGCAGACTGCCCAGAGAGGAGGAAAGTGTTTCTATGACGACTCAGGCAACTTACACTGACTTCTTACAGAAGTCATTTCAAAGTCCTGCTGTAGTTCTAAATCGGCTTTTTATCAGCACAATCGGCCGATGCCGATTAATTAAAAAACGGCAAATATCGGCCGATATATCGGCCGGCCGATATATCGGTCGACCTCTAGAATGGAAGCAAGCAAACATTCATTGATGGGAACCAGTAGACTGCGTTTAAGGGTGCTGGTGAGGCTGCATGTGATCGGCGCTTCCTTTAAAAAGGTTGGGTTTACATGGGCAGGGTAAAGGGGGTTGAGTCAAGGGGGCGGCCGTATGAGGTTTCGCCTAGGGCGTCAAAAATCCTTGCACCAAGCCTCTTCTCAGTGCAAGACACATGAAGACCTGGCATGGAGTTTGCTTAAACAAATAAAAAAAAAAAAAAAAAAAAAAAAAAAAACACCCGAAGGACTCCAAGATGATCAGAAATAAGATTCTCTGGTCTGATGAGACCAAGATAGAACTTTCTGGCCTTAATTCTGAGTGGTATGTGTGGCAAAAACCAGGCACTGCTTATCACCTGTCCAATACAGTCCCCAACAGTGAAGCATGATGGTGGCAGCATCATGCTGTGTGGGGGGGAAGGGTTCTAGTGCAGCGACAGGTTGCAATAGAGGGAAAGATGAATGCTACCAAGTACAGGGATGTCCTGGACGAAAACCTTCAAGAGTGCTCAAGACCTCAGACTGGGCCGAAGGTTTACCTTCCAACAAGACAATGACTAAGCACACAGCTAAAATAATGAAGGAGTGGATTCACAACTCCTTGACTGTTCTTGAATGGCCCAGCCAGAGCTCTGACAAACCCAATTGAGCATTTCTGGAGAGACCTAAAAATGGCTGTCCATCAACGTTTACATCCAATCTGACAGAATTGGAGAGGATCTGCAAGGAGGAATGGCAGAGGATCCCCAAATCCAGGTGTGAAACACTTGTTGCATCATTCCCACAAAGACTCATGGCTGTATTAGATCAAAAGGGTGCTACTAAATACTGAGCAAAGGGTCTGCATACTTCTGTGATATTTCAGTTTTTTTTTTTTAATAAGTCTGCAAAAATGTCAACAATTCTGTGTTTTTTTGTCAATATGGGGTGCTGTGTGAACATTGAGCAAAAAAAAAAAAAAAAAAATGAACTTAAATGATTTTAGCAAACGGTTGCAATATAAACAAAAAGTGGAAAATTTAAGGGGGTCTGAATACTTTCCCTCCCCACTGTATAAGAAAAGTGAACAATTGTTTGTAAGACCATATACAATCTTTATTGGTACAAAAATAAAAGCACAGTCTAAAAATCATGTTGTGATGGTTATATGATATTTGCATGGAATACATAACCATGCGTGTCAAATTACAATACTTCCACATTAGTCAGCGATTCAACAAGTGTTGTGACACAGAACATTCAAGTGTTTAGAAATAGAATTTATTTTCCCCACCTTAGGCTCGGTTCACACAGGCGCGACTCGTCCAGGCGACTTCACCGCCTGACAAGTCGCCCCCGTTCTGTACTACGGAACCGTTCTAATAGGAGCGACTCAAGTCGCTCCGACTTAGAAAAAAGGTTCCTGTACTACTTTTGGCATGACTTCGGGCAACTTGCATTGACTTCTATACAGAAGTCATTTTGCAAGTCGCCGCTGAGGTCGCCGCGCTGCAAGTCGTGCCGCGTCCTGTGTGAACCGAGCCTAAGGGGTATATATCATGTAGGAACATAATTTAACGTGATGTGCAAACATCATGAACAGTCGTTATTAAAAACAATGAAAAATCCAATGTAATATCTCTTGTTCTTAGTTTCCACCTAGGGGTCAACAGAACCGCAGGCCACTGTGGTCAGCCAGACATACGTTGGCAAAAACAGATGAGAAAAAAAGCAGCTCAAATTAAAGACACACTGTACATCTCCAATTTCTGCAAGCTGTTTGCTGTCATTTGCTCCCAGGATAGCTTCAAAGTGTGGATCATCTCAGATTTCTCCCAAGCTTGGCCCAATAAAAGTCTGGTATAATTAGCTTAGCTTGCTGCGTGTGTGTAGCTCCTGGAGCGGTTGCGACCATTGGCTGCGAGTGCTGACCAGTGTGTTCTGGCGTGAGGGGCAATCTCCCTTTCGGAACACAATAGCTCCACAGGAAAACTGTGGTACTAACATTGCATAGTTAGTACAGAGAACTCCTCAAGCCCGTTGGGTTGAACGAAAAAAAATAAAAAATAAAATAGTCAGTGTGTAACCAGGCTTTACTTATGAATAGGTAGACTTCCTAGCTTTTAAAATTGAGGAAGCTACCAATTCTTAGAATCCAGGTTTCAACAGTAGCGCTGTTAATGCCAGTGACCATGGAAGCAGGACTGTAAATTGGCCATAGAGACAGAAGATAATGAAAGAGCCCACAAAGCATTAAGCTAGGAGTCTAAGGTCCGCCTGTGCCAATACGGAGAAATGAGGAACACCGGAATGCCCTTTATCTCAAATTTGCAAAACAAGATGAAGAGCAGGCGAAAAATACCTTTAATGGAAGCGAAGGCATAGATTAGGCTGTACTACTCCCACTAAGAAACTAGAATATCCACTGTTTCCATTAGAGGATCCCTTTAGCACTCTACCTCTCTGGCCGCCTTTGGATTCCTCCCAATGCTTAATGTACTCCACTTATGAGAAACTGAATTTATTCTCTCTTGATATGAGGAGATTAAGGGGGTTATATGATCAACATGTACAAATATATAAGGGGTCCATATAGGGAACTTGGTGTTGAGTTATTCACTTTACAGTTAAAAAAGAGGAGTAGGGGGCACGCTTTTCATCTAGTGGAAAGAGATTTCATCTCCAAATATGGAAAGGTTTCTTCACAGTAAGTAAGAAAAAAGGGGGGCAAACCACGCTATGGGATAAAACAGAAAAAACCCAATGGCCCAAGACACAGGATCTCTCGGAAGATGCAACTCTAATGTACACCAAATATACACAAAATCGAATAAGAAAAAAAAAAAAAAAAAAAAAGAGGAATTGCGCTAGCCTGTAAAAACTATATGTGAATATAAATGTGGACCCAAAAATTGCAGTCAAGTGTAAAATACAACTGAATATCTCCAGTTGTCGCATCAAAAGTAGGTCGCCTTTAAAAAGTAGATTGCTTTAAGAAAGGCCTGGATTATTTCCTAAGTGTACATAATATAACTGGGTACTAACACTTATAGGTAAAGTTGATCCGGGGAAAAGCAGATTGCCTCTCGGGGGATCAGGAAGGAATTTTTTCCCCTGCTTAAGAAAATTGGATCATGCTCTGCTGTTTTTTTTTTTGCCTTCCTCTGGATTAACTGTGGATATAGAATTGGGTATATGGGACTGCAGGAGATATATTATATATATATATATATACACACATACATACACACACACACACACAGTGCCTTGCGAAAGTATTCAGCCCCCTTGAAGTTTTCAACCTTTTGCCACATTTCAGGCTTCAAAGATATAAAATTTATATTTTTTGTGAAGAATCACCAACAAGTGGGACACAATTGTGAAGTGGAACGAAATCTATTGGATTTTTGAAACTTTTTTAACTAATAAAAAAATGAAGAGGGGCGTGCAAAATTATTCGGCCCCCTTGGTTAATACTTTGTAGAGCCACCTTTTGCTGCGATTACAGCTGCAAGTCGCTTGGGGTACGTCTCTATCAGTTTTGCACATCGAGAGACTGAAATTCTTGCCCATTCTTCCTTGCAAAACAGCTCGAGCTCGGTGAGGTTGGATGGAGAACGTTTGTGAACAGCAGTTTGCAGCTCTTTCCACAGATTCTCGATTGGATTCAGGTCTGGACTTTGACTTGGCCATTCTAACACCTGGATACGTTTATTTGTGAACCATTCCTTTGTAGATTTTGCTGTATGTTTGGGATCATTGTCTTGTTGGAAGATAAATCTCCGTCCCAGTTTCAGGTCTTTTGCAGACTCCAACAGGTTTTCATCCAGAATGGTCCTGTATTTGGCTGCATCCATCTTCCCCTCAATTTTAACCATCTTCCCTGTCCCTGCTGAAGAAAAGCAGGCCCAAACCATGATGCTGCCACCACCATGTTTGACAGTGGGGATGGTGTGTTGAGGGTGATGAGCTGTGTTGCTTTTACGCCAAACATATCGTTTTGCATTGTGGGCAAAAAGTTCGATTTTGGTTTCATCTGACCAGAGCACCTTCTTCCACATGTTTGGTGTGTCTCCCAGGTGGCTTGTGGCAAACTTTAGACAAGACTTTTTATGGATATCTTTGAGAAATGGCTTTCTTCTTGCCACTCTTCCATAAAGGCCAGATTTGTGCAGTGTATGACTGATTGTTGTCCTATGGACAGACTCTCCCACCCTCAGCTGTAGTTCTCTGCAGTTCATCTAGAGTGATCATGGGCCTCTTGGCTGCATCTCTGATCAGTCTTCTCCTTGTCTGAGCTGAAAGTTTAGAGGGACGGCCAGGTCTTGGTAGATTTGCAGTGGTCGGATACTCCGTCCATTTCAAAATGATCGCTTGCACAGTGCTCCTTGGAATGTTTAAAGCTTGGGAAATCTTTGTATCCAAATCCGGCTTTAAACTTCTCCACAACAGTATTACGGACCTGCCTGGTGTGTTCCTTGGTCTTCATGATGCTCTCTGCGCTTTGAACAGAACCCTGAGGCTATCACAGAGCAGGTGCATTTATACAGAGACTTGATTACACACAGGTGGATTCTATTTATCAGCATTAGTCATTTAGGACAACATTGGATCATTCAGAGATCCTCGCTGAACTTCTGGAGTGAGTTTGCTGCACTGAAAGTAAAGGGGCCGAATAATTTTGCACGCACCACTTTTCAGTTTTTTATTCGCTAAAAAAGTTTAAAATATCCAATAGATTTCGTTCCACTTCACAATTGTGTCCCACTTGTTGGTGATTCTTCACAAAAAATTTAAATTTTATATCTTTATGTTTGAAGCCTGAAATGTGGCAAAAGGTTGAAAAGTTCAAGGGGGCCAAATACTTTCGCAAGGCACTGTGTGTATATGTGTATATATATATATATATATATATATATATATATATATATATATTTTTTTTTTTAGGTTAAACTGGATGGACTTGTGTCTTTTTTCAACCTATGTAACCTGTCATGGCATTGTCGGAATAAACCTGGAGACCCTCTAGCAGGTAGGTCCAGCGCTGCTGGGACAGCCAAATCACTAGAAGTGTCAGGATATGGGAGACTGGATTCCTCCACAGCCCATCATCTGTCATGATGATGTCATCGAAGAAGGCTACCATTAGTCCCCAGACTCATTAAAAAACACGGTATGACTCCTGGACTAGAGTATTAGTCAGGAATGAAAAAGTTTTGTATTGAATGGTGGACAAATATACTCTAGTCTATGGTTTCAAATGAGTCTGTTGCAGCACTGATTTTGATAGTTCATTGTCAGACAGAGCCTGTGCTAAATGTTCCCTCAACAGGAGGTCATCTAAATGCCCCACAAAGCCGCACCAGGACTAGCACCTTGGTGAACACCAAAGGTGCCGGTTGTAGCCCACAGCTAAGAGTAAGAAACACTGGTGACCCGGACCTACTAAGGTTGAAGGTGAGAAACCAACATAGGGCCTAAATGGAAAAACTAGTTTATAGTCCCTGGAAACCACCGTTTATACTCAAGCATCTAAGATACCAGAAAGCCCAGAGTATCTGCAATAGTTGCCTAATGACCAAACCATTTTGGAAAGCAGAAACACACATTTATGTAGAGGAAGGTTTGTGAGAGCATTTGACAGAGACCCAGACCTTGTCGGTGGCCTGACAGCAAAGTTTAGGGGGTCTGAATGTGGATGTTGCAGAAGTGTTTAAGCAAAAAGGACTTTTCTAAAGCATCAGGGTGGAATGAACTTTCCCTGTCTACAACTTGGGCTTATTCTGCTAAAGATGAGTGCTCTTGCCATAGCAACACTGATAATGGTATCCAGGGTGAATTTGAAGAAGAGTTGTCCTTCAGAGTATGCAGATAAGATAATTTTTTGATGCACTTTCTGTAGATCTTTAGTCAAAGTGTCCGTCTGCATGCCTATTGGCAAGAGACCCATGTGAGAGATAAGGTGAGAAACCTCAGCTGCCTGTCAAAAACTAAAGCTAAAGCTACAGTCATTCACACCAAACATCCTAAGACCATGGGATCAACCTCTGTAGTGGCTTGATTTCCTTTAAGAGACTTCACCCATCAGCCAGGGTTTGGCAAGTCAGTGTCACAACTAGGGCTGGGGAAAAAAAAAAATGGATTTTAATCTTGAATCGAGTTGTGAGTTCAAGTCTATTCAGATTTTAAGAAAATCTTTTTTTTTTTAGATTTTTTTTTCCCCTTCAGAGTTTCCGTAGCAGGGGGCGTGTCTGCAGGCCCGTCACGACAGGACAGGCAAAACAAGTGGCTTTGCAGAGCGCAGAGGACACGGGAGGCTGTATTCCCGATCTAGCCAGCAGTGAGGGGGTGTGGCTGGAAGCTCCGCTGATGCGCCGACTCCACCCCATGTAGCCTGTATACTCAGAAAAGAACGGCTGTAGTTAGAGCAGGGATCGGAGTGGATGCGCCAGTGGCCCCGCCCCCTATATACTGGCTGGGGAATACAGAGGTCAGGGGGCGGGGCCAGAAGCTCCACTGACGCGCCCACTCCGATCACTGCTCTAACTACAGCCGTTCTTTTCTCTGTTACGAGTGAAGCTCCTGGCCCCGCCCCCTCTCTGCTAGCTAGCGCGCAAATACAGCCTCCTGTGTCCTCTGTGCAGTGCACTCTGCAAAGCTGTTGTCGGGGCCCCAATTCACAGGTAATCTCATGCAGTATATCCACAGTCTCTGACAATCGCGTGCAGTATGTCCGCACTCTCTGACCCTCTCCTGTAGCATGTGTAATAATGTGCCGCTTTAATTGCTCAATGACTTTTCAGTTAGAGAAAGGGTTTGCCTTTGCAGTTTTGTTTGTTGATGCACTTTAATATAATAATAATTAAAAAAAAAAGTAGGATTTTTAAAACAGCTTACCTGTAAAATCCTTTTCTTTGATGTACATCAGGGGACACAGCGCCGTAGTAATTACTATGTGGGTTATATCGTCGTATCAGGTGCTGGACACTGGCACGCCCCTTAAGGCATGAACTTCCCCCATATAACCCCTCCCATTACTGGGAGTCCTCAATTTTGTAGTCAAGCAAAGTGTATAAGCAGAAGAGAGGGACCTCTGTGTCCCCTGATGTACATCAAATCAAAGGATTTTATAGGTAAGCCGTATTAAAAACCCTATTTTCTTTTCTTACATCAGGGGACACAGAGCCATAGTAATTACTATGTGGGATGTCCCATAGCAATAGCAACTGAAGGGGGGGTGGGGGGGGGAGACAGAATCAAGGAAACAGGAGGCCAGATGATTCATACTGCAGCCTGCAGTGTATGTTGTGCCCAAATGCAATATCCTCATGACCTTTAATATCGATTTGATAAAATCGGATAAATGTCTACACCAAAGACCAAGTCACGCTCCTACAGATTTGAGCCATAGAGGCCTGATGATGCATCACCCAAGAGGCACCAATCGCCCTGGATGAGTGTGCTCTTAATATGAGAAGGAAGAATTTTCTTCTTTAAGCTGAAGCTTGCTCAATCACTCGACAAATCCATATGGAAAATAGTGGATCTTGACGCTGCCTGTCCATATTTTGGACCCTCTGGCAGTGCAAACAAAACCTGTGTTTTGCGAACCTGAGCGGTCGCCTTTAAATAGATTCTGATCGTTCTTACTACATCGAGAGACTGTAGTGCTTTCTCTTTCCCAGATTAAGCATTCTAGGGAGAAAGAAGGAAGAATAATAATATCTTGGTTTAAATGAAAACCTGTTACCACTTTTGGTAAGAATTCAGGATGAGGACATCAAACCACCTCATTCTTATGCATGATGAAATATGGCTCTTACAAGACAGAGCCGTTAGTTCCAATACTCTTCTAGCAGAAGAAATGGCAAGCAAAAAAGATTATCTTTCTTGTCAAAGAACCAGGAAAATTTCTCATAAGGTTCAAACGGCTGATTTAACAAAGCCGATAAGACCAATTTTAAATCCTAAGGATTTAGAGGTGCCTTGATAGGGGGAACAGTGTTACCCCCGAATAAGCTACGCACCAAGAGTGGGAAGCAAGAGGCCATAGGAAAAGACATAGACAAGGCCTGGATCTGGCTCTTGATAAAAGTCAAGGCCAGCTTAATTTCAGATCCCATATGCAGGAATCCTGCCTATTGACATACTTCCTGGGGTGCCAACCCCTGGATCCAGACCAAGAAACCTATGCCTTCCAGATTCTATAGTAAGTGATTCTGGAAACCGGCTTCCTGGGCTTAGTCAAAGTAGACACTACTGAAGGAGATCACCCCATGATTTTTTATAGAGTGGGATTCAACAGTCAAACCTGTTAAACTCCTTGTCCATAAAGTAGGATGAAATACTGGACCTTGTGCAAGAAGGTCTGGCATAATGGCAGAGTTCAAAGGACTCCTACTGCCATCTTTATGATTTCAATAAATTAAGATCTTCTGGGGCCACCAGAATCACCTCCTTCTGTTCCTGCTTAATCCTACAGGGAAGGCGCAGAAGTAGCAGAGCTGGAGGAAATGCATAGATCAGTGAAAACTGATCCCCCATGGGAAGACTAATGCATCTGTTCCACCTGCTAGTGGACCCCTTGTTTGACACAAATTTGTCGACCTTCGTAATCAATCTGGACGCGAATAGGTCCATGTCCGGAGTACCCAATCTGACATATTGCTAGGAAGATGTCGGGGTGAAGAGATCATTCTCCCAGAAACAAAAATTTGTCGCGTCTCAAGTAGTAAGCCTGAAATATTAAATTGCCGATAGGCAAGGAGTGCTGTGTTCTGCCAAAGCTAGAACATTATTCACCTTTTTGGGCTGCACGACTTCTCATGCCTCCCCTGGTGATTGATGTAAGTTACCACCGTGGCTCTGTCAGACTGAATCCTGTCAGGAAAGTCCTGTAATCTGACAACCAAGATTCTATGGCCAGATGTACAGCCTGAAACTTCCAACAAAGTTGATAGGCAAATCTCCCCTGGACAGAATCTTCTTCCAAGGCTGTTCCCCAGTCTAGAAGGCTGGCATCTGTTAACACCTAGCAGGATAAAGATTTTCCCTCCTGCTGAATAACTACCAATTTAGGCTCTGACCTATGTCGGGAGCCAAGTGTATTGGAAACAAACAAGGCCTGAATCCTCTTTATTCCAGACCGACAGGAAGGTGTCATGAAGCAGTCTTTGAATAAAACTGCGCATAAGGGACAGCCCTGAAGGAGGCCACCATTTACCCTAAAAATCTCCTGCAGCCAAATGAAGGAATTTTGCTTTATCTTGATAAATTGAATTAGTCCTACAATGGAACTGATTCACGTCTGGGGTAAGAATACCTTCTTCTGTATGGTATCTATAACAAGCCCCCAAGTAACCTCCTTGATGGTATTGAGGAGAATCTTTCTAGGCTGAAAATCCAACCTAGAGATTTCAGATATCTACAGCTGAGATCAGACTCTGGTTTTAGACTTGAGACTGAATGACCTATTAAAAGTAGATCTTCTAATAGGCTAGGATCGTTATGCCTTGAGCACTTAACCTGGCTAAAGGAGGTGCCAGAATCTTTCAGAACACTCGTACTGCTGTGGCTAAACCGAATGGCAGTGCCACGATTTAAAAAATTATTTTATATTTCAAACTGCCGAAATTTCTGGAAAGCGGGAAACTTTGGCACATGGAGATATGCAACTCCCCTCCATGCAGGATGGACACAGCCGATCGAATTATTAAAGGATCGGATGTTCAAGCGCCGATTCAGATCTAGAATGGGTCTTACCTCTGTTTGGCTCTGGGACCTTAAAAGGTTTGAGCCAAAAAAAAAAACGTTCTCCGATATCAGCGACTGGGATAACAGCTGATCCAGAGGCCAGAAAGAAATCTATTTTTTTCCGGAAAGGAGCATTCTTTGAGGAGACAGATACTCTTACATAAAGACTGCCACATCAGCAGCCCCAAGGACCCCACAGGCAGCACCCAAACAGGACCAGAACCCCCAGATCGAAAGCCGATCTTGAAACTCTAGATGTAACCTAGAGAAAAAAATCTCAGAAATCCCTCTGCTCTTAACATTGTTCCTGCCAGACTAAGAATCGCAGGACCTTTCCCCTCACCCGAACGGAGTGGGGGTGCTCCTTCATGAGAAGGTCTTAACATTCTGCTTTATGGGCTTTCAGCCCCAAAGATCCTGGTGCTGCCCCTGGGAACTAAGGCATAGGAGAGGCTGCACGAATAAAGGAGAACTGTCTGAACCTCCTTTTACTGGTAAAGAGAGAATTACCCCCTTTGGATGTACTTATACATTCTAAATAGTCATACTCCAGGAAGGGACACAGACTGGCTAAAGGTTTTCACCTGGTGCTTCAGCCGATTAATATTTCAGCCACAGACCTCTGCAAAAATGCACTAGTCCAAGTATAAGCCATAGGGCTTAAAGGATCAAGTCCTTCATAACATCTGTGAGACACAGTGCATCAAATACACCAGCCCCTTGCCGGGCCTGCTGATCAGGCAGAATTTTCAAGTATCTCACACCTGCTTCTTATCCCTTGGAGTTCATATTCCAAAGCATTGGCGTGACTCAAAATGTGCGCCACCAAAATAGTGGAGCAGACGTTAAAGGGTTAATGGACTGAGCTACTCCAATTGCAGCCAGAACTGCAAAAGACATCGTCTCTTTAAAAGGAAAATCCAACCTTAACTTGCCGGATCCTTTAACATCAGTGCAGTATCCACTGGACATGTGAGACTCTGCTCACTGAGGTGATTGCAGCATTAATAGCTGGAACCCCCAATTTCTTTCATAGAAATGTTCCCATTCAGAATACATAGCTAAGCATGAATAGGAAAAACATCCCCAGGTGGGGGAGGTTCAAAAGAACCCTATTTAGAGGTAGATACCTCAAGAGCCCGTGCTGCAGGCAACAAAAGGGTTAAGTAAGGAAGTAGACAAACACCTGACTTGTGCGGCTACTCCCTCCCTATTAGGATCCTCCTAAGAGGAAAAATAAGTATCTTCCAATATTTGGGAAGATCTACCTGATCCCCAGCCTTCTGCACCTCGACAAAAGGGCCCAGAGGACTAGATGGGAATCTGCCATGTTTAGTCCTACTATGGACATCATAGCAATAATCTTTTAAATGGTAGAAGAAAAAAACGGTTTGTATGAAATACACAGTGACAGAAGTGTTCTACCCTCGACGGCTCATCTGTCGTATTTTTTTTTTTATTTCTCAGGGGAGGATGACATTCTTTGGAAGGGTTTTTAGTTTGTTGTATACCATTAACCCCTTAGAACCCTCCTGGCCCCCTTGCCACTCAGATTACAGTACAAAGCAGAGGCAGTACCAGCAAAAGAAAGTTTCACTTGCTAGGCTATAGTACAGAACAATAACTATTAATCCTAGCTATACAGTACAATGTTGTCAACAAAAGGGGGGTGCCTGTGTCATCAAGCCTGACCAGCAACCACTCTGCTCTGTCCCTCCACCGCCAGACTGCAGCTCTGCCTGTGTAGCTTAAATGACTTCCTCCATGTTTGGCCGGCATCTGATGCCGTTTAGCCACGTCCCCCGCACAAAAATGCCCCCTCCTTCCTTTCAACAGGGAAGTGTGTGAGCGCCAGCATCATGGTGGGCGGCAGAGATTAAATCCTTCTCCTGACGAGCGGCCACGATTTGCCCAAAACATCTTTTTTTTCTCTCTCAAGAAAAAGAGGCAGCTGGATGCATGGAAGGAGAGATTCCTGAGAAAATCTCTCCTACCTTTCCTCGCAGCAGGGTTTATCAGAGAAAAATAAAATAAAAAATCCTAGCCCTTCACAGTAGGCTCCGAGACCTTGAAAGGAAACCTTCAGGAACAGGGGTACTCTCAGGTAATCCCTTAGACACTGGCGAAAAAACGGAGGACTCCCAGTATTGGGAGGGGTTATATGGGGGAAGTTCACGCCTTAAGGGGCATGCCAGTTTCCAGCACCTAATACAATATAACCCACATAGTAATTACTATGGCTCTGTGTCCCCTGAGGTAAGATAAGAAAATCGATTTGAATCGTAAACAGCTTTTTTATTAAAAAATTGCAGATTTTTTTTTTTTTTTTATCGCTCAGGCTTCTTAAGACCACAGGAATGTTTTTTGCCCTTTTAAGACAGTGCACTGCAAGACCCACAGTGGGAACAAACAGACACAAGGCTAACAAGCGGGGGTGGGGGGTGATTGGAATCGGAATCCCAGCTCAGAGTCTTTTGTTGCTGCCATTAAAATAAATACAAGAAAGTATGAGTATTTGAGATGCAAATACAATTTTTTTATTCTCCTACTATACATGGTATTTTCAATAGAAATATAGATTCCCTTTCCAACAAGTACATTCTTATTTAACACTCCTGTAAACTTATTTTTTCCTTGCTAAATACTGACATACAATACTGAGACACACCCCAATGTACTTAAGTAAAGACATCCAAGAGATTTCCAGAGACATGCAATACTGGCACTTGGTTAAGATTGCATCAAAGGATTTTTCAAGAATTCTAGACAAATACTAAATTTTTTTTTTTTAATAAAAATTCTCTCCACCCAGTAGAGCTGCATGATTAATCGTTATCACTATTTAGACTTTTTCCCCCTCGAGATCTTAAAGCAATTTTCCTAATTCTTGCCATGCAGATAATTCTCTGCTCACGCCAACAGCTGTCAAAAAAAAAGAGGCGCAGTCTGCCAAGTATCACATCATTCAACTATAGACATTGTAACTTTGTCTTTAGATCAAAGGAATGGACTTAAGTCTGTAAAGGAAGGAAGTTTATATATATATATATATATATATATATATATATACATATATACACACACACATATATACATACACACATTTATACATTTTAGCAGAGACCCTAGAGAATAAAATGGTGGTTGTTGCAATATTTTGTGTCACACTGTATTTGTGCAGTGGTCTTTCAAATGCAATTATGTTGGAAAAGAAAATGCACTTATGAATTTAAAAACAAACTAAACCGTGAAGTTAGCCCAATTTTTTGTATACTGTAAAAGATGTTACACTGCGAGAATCATGAACTTTATTTTAAGCAAAAAAAATTGTGATTCTCATTTTGGCCAGAATCGTGCAGCTCTACCATCCAGTAATTAACATTCAGCTTCATGCAAACACCAGCCAGCTAGGAGTTCTGACACTGCCCAAGCCTGGCTCTTTCCACTATTGCTGGCCACTCCTACAATGGCTTCTCTATCACATAACCAATAACAGACAATTCAAAAGGAAAATAAATAAATAAATCAACCGCAATTATTTACAACAAAATTAAACTAAACATTTATTGAATAGTAAAAAAATAAAGCCATATTTTAAAATGTGCCTTAGATAAGCATTGGAATATGGCTTTATTTACACCCATTGATTTGACATACTGATAACTGACAATTGTAAGCATTTACTCTGAAGGTATAAATGTAATGAATAATTGAACAAACTCATAGGAAAAGCAAAAAGATAATGAAAAGCTGTTAAAGAAAGTGAAAGTATCTTAAAAGTAAAAGTTAACCTTTGTAAAATTAAATGCACATCTTTTTGCAGGTAAAAAAAAAAAAAAGTGAATTCATTATGTTTTACTTGAAGTATGCAAAGCCCTGTACCTGTAGATCGTGGGTGCAATGCAGGACTCTTTTTTGATTGAAAGCCCATGGCGTGCAAAACACACCCAAAAAACTTCCACCCGGTGCATAAAAAAAGTGCACACACATAAAGAGTGAAACGCTAAAAAGTGCAGACGGGTGTCTGATGTCCTCCAAAAGAAGGACCATACCCTGATCCCCCGGGGCGTTAGGCTCCAGACAGGGACTGAGGTACCAGACTCAACAAGTGGTCTCCCAGGCAAAACCAGGAGACCTCCTTTCCCCGGGAGGACTGCCGAAACAGAACCTCCTAGGTACTATGGGGGCTTCCCCGAAGGTAGGCCCCCCCAATGGAGATTGGACCAAGCCAGAAGGCCTATGTCCGCTCTCCCAAAGACTTTCAGGATTGGTCCGAGGACCGACACCCTACTCATCACACGTGCAGTGACTGACAGTGACAAAGACACACAAAAATAAAAAGTGAGGAAAGGGATAGTGAAGAGAAGAGTGAAAGGTGGCCATTGTGCAATACAATGACCGGCCCTCCGGCCAGGAATCAAAAATTCCTCTGGTCCTAGCCAAAAGGCCGGGCCCTAGAGGCAGGTGTAAAAAAGCGTGTATCTGGTGACGTGACCTAGGTGCCGAATATCAGCGTGCAGAGCACAGTGAACATAAGGCACCCCTGGACTGCCAATCCAGGGGCACATCACCATGGGCTTTTCAACAGAAGCGTCCCTGGCCCCCAGCCCAGACCACAACAGCCCCCACCCCTGATCAGGTAGGTATGGAGATCCAGGAGCTTAGTGAGACGTTGACTCACCACGTCACACCCTCACTCCCATCACTCCCACCTAATTACATTCGGGAAGTACAGGCCATTCCCCCCCCCAAGGGGGAAGGGGGGAACAAGCTTTCCCTCCCGAAAATCTGACCGGAGCTAGAGCTGCCACAATCCAGGCCAGAAGGCCAGGGTCCCCTCCCCTGGCTTCGACCAGTGGTTCTCCATCCCCATCAGAAAGCTTCCCTTTCGGCTACGAACCGCTCCAGGTCACCTTTACACCAGCAGGCTTTGCTTAGCAACCGCCACCCCTGCTCCACCTCGCCGTAGAACAGGGACGGAAGCAAGCGCCACCTCCTGGTAACTGATAAGAACAGATACTACACTTGATCTTAGCCAAAAGGCCGAGAAGCAATGCAGGACTCTTGCAGACTGTCAGTGTAGCCTGTCTGCTTCCACAAGCAGGCAATTACACAATGACAAAGAATCAAACTACCTTGAGCGCCCAACAGTGCCCGATAGTTCACTGAGAACTACAAACCAACGAGGGCAGAGGCTGTTGGTGCTTGTAGCTCTCCCAGTCACAGAACACTGAACGAAAGACGCGTCTGGATGAGCGGAGCCCTGAAAGTTTTTTTTTTTTTTTTTTAATTGTGACAATGAGTTCTAAGAGAAGATTCCCAGCTTGCTGTCACTAGAGGTCACGGGTCAGTGAGAGGCTGCAGCAGTGGAACATGTTCTGCCTAAAAACTGGTGGAACCTGTAATATGTTCCCAAAGGTGAACTTATCCATTAATGTACTTAAAAACTCTAAATCGGTGATGGCAAACCTTGGCACCCGAAATAAATTGGAACATTTCCCATGATACTCAACTACACTGCAGAGTGCATGAGCATCATGGGAAATGTAGTTCCAAAACATCTGCAGAGCCGAGGTTCGCCATCACTGCCCTAAATCATTAAATTACCCAGATGGAAAACAAGGTAAGGTGCATGCATATAAAATATAACAATTGCAAAAGGAGATATTTACTCACCACATAGGGTTAGCATTTTGAAAAGTTCAGAGAGAGCCCTCTGCTTCTGCAAAAGGATGTTCTTGGCTTCAGATTTCTGCTTCTCCTTTTCAGCTGTTTGGTTTACTTTAAGATCCTGAAGCTCTTTCACAGACTCTGTGACACCTCCTGCAATTAAATCAGATAACCCAGGCTAAATAATCACATTATTGCTCAACATGATGATTTTTTTTACTACATAGTAACATGCTTAAGTCAGCAAAGAAATTGCACACAAAAAAAAAAAAAAAAAAAAATGGAAGACACAATATACATGCCTATAAATTCACTGAGATTCTCAAACAATGCTGGCATTTGGCTCTTCTTTATAAATGTAGTGCACAGTTTCCTCATTTTCTTTGTCAATTTAGGCAGGCGATGCTGAAGAGACTCTGAAGAATAAACATCCTCCCCACAGCTTATCTGTCGAAACAAATGTGCAAATGACTGCATACATAAGTGATTAAGGTAAGACATACCACCCTACCCTAAAATCAATGAACATGAATAAACCAGAAAACGACATAAAAATGCTGGTAAAACCACATATCAGCACTTAAAACACATTTTGATGAGTACTGGGATCTGGGGTATAGATTTAGAGTATGTTAACCCCAAATTATAGTGCAACATGCTCTGAAAGGTGAGCTTTGGTGAAGGCCAAAATACAGAACAGTTAAATATACTTCTCTGCCCAAGAAATGTGTAAGGACAAGGAAAATATAAATTTACAGAAAGTCGGCATTTTATTTTTTTTCACAGAAACATCTCAGTAAATATGGCATTCATAACTCAATAGACATATGAAAAGACAGAATTGTGCGTTATCAGCTTAAGAACTGTGTGTTTGTCAAGAACTTTGCGTTATGGCAAATTACTGAGAAAACCCATTTAAATCCAAGGGGCTCATATGTATGGTTGTGTGTCTACACACACAATTTAGAAGTCTTCTGGAAAGAGTTGCAGATGTTGGACAGAGCATAGGTGTGTTTTTTATGCATCAACAGCTTTTGGAAGTTCTAAATCAAGTTCATGTAAATGGACAATAACCATGTAAACAACTGCAATGTTAATTTACAGCCGGAGTAGGTTTCAGTGTATGAAAAAGCATCACCAAATAATGCTACCATATGACAATCTTTAAAGGTGCAGCCTCCCGATTTTTTTTTCTTTGCATCTTAAACTGCTCTTGCCTAGGTATTAAACAATTTCATCAATGGCCTTACAGGTGTGCTACTTGCTCCAGTTAAAGTAGCCTTCAGAATGGATGCAAGTCGAAGCCGTAGTGCAGCGCTTCCTTTGATCATTGAGCCTGTTGAGGTGTCATTAAAATCCATTTGTTGTTCTTGAACACTTTCAATTAGTGCATGACAAGATGGTTGACAAAGAGCTGCTTCAAACTTCTTTGTAAACTTAAAGAGTGTTCTAAAAGTAATGTAAAACATAATCAAAAAATATATTAAGACAAAATAAATTTTTTTTAAAAATTCATAAAAACAGCATTTTAACAAATATCTTCAACAAAATCTAGCTACCCACACATTTACTCTGCCAAGCAGACTCGAAGTTTTGGTAAAAAAAATAAAAGATTCTGTATGTACTACCTAGTAGTCCTTGTGTTATATACTGTAAGAATATTTTAGTGCTCATCACAATTTCTTCTATGTAATTATTTTTACTGCTTTTCGCCTTTGCAGCTGAAAACCATTTAAAGTTTTTTCTAAATCCCAAACAGAAAAAATGCAGCATCCTTCTAGTGTCTTTCAAGCATATCCCTTTTCTTTTGCACACGTTTTAATATATTTTTACCTGGTGAGCCTGCCTGTAACCTGTGTTGGTCCACAGTCCAAAACCAAAAATAAAACTGTTCTAGGAAAATTGTATTTTTAGAATGTGCAATTACATTTTAGAACTTTACTATTAGCTATTCTACTTTGTTGTTGCTGCTCTAAAGCATAAAAAGCCTTAGGTAACTGACGCAAAACTCTTACCGATGTGTCTTTTCCACAGACTGTTTCACAGACCAAAAGCTGACATCATTCCACTTGGATATTTTCACAAAGTCCTTAAGATACAAATACATTATTACATAAAACGTAACAATCCAAAGATGTTACATCACAGATAGTACAAATAAATCAATGAATAGTGAACTGAAGTAGTATACAAGACAGAACACAGGTAATGGACATTTCTAGGTCGCCTCCAGCCAAAAATGTTCTTTTTCAATTTGGATGGAGTAGAGAAGGGGTTAGGGCTCACGTACATACAGATTCCTAAAATTCTTCTCCCATCACTAGCTCAAATTTACGTTTGTACATTGTGTATGCATGTACATGCGTTTACCACTAATTAGGATATATTACTGACAACTGACCGAATTTTGATTTTATTGAAAGATACATTTGAAAGAATTAAAAGTTGGAGTGTCATTGCAGATATTAGGTTTTAAGAATTTCCACGTTAAGGTAAACAAACGTTTTTCATCCTGTAAATCATCAATAAAAACATACAATTCTGTGTTAGCACCCACTCTAAAATGCCATAATGTTTTGAGTCCTAATTCCAGCAGGGAAGGGTTAGGAATCACAAATTGTGGTTCTGTGATTTTTCATTTTAAAATCTCTATTGCATATTGACGCATATATATTATCATTACTGTCAACTGATTTGTTACTTACCTTAAGCTCTTTTTCCACTGGATTACGCAACTCCGTAATCCGTGCTTGGATAGATGGCAAAAATTGCTTATAGTAATGAAAGAGATTCCACAAGAGACTACACAGAGAATCTGCAAAAAAAAAAAAAAGTTTATTTAGGCAACTTTTATATCACAAGCATTTGAATGCTTTAATTCCTGTTCACCAAATGCATTTCAGGTATTGTTAATGACCACAACAGCAGCTACAAACCAGAGCTGAAGACAATTCCTTTATTATGACAAAACTAGATCTCAACACAAAAACATATGCTTGTGCAAGATAAGAAAAAAAAAAAAAAACATGAAAAAGAAGGAAGCCAAATCCGAGACCCAGATTACCAAGGTAATGGCAAACAAAAGTGTTAATTTCTGTGGCAAAGTCATCAGAGGAATTTCCCAGGTAGGTTTGAATGAAGGCAACATGATGCCAAAAAACTTCTGCAGGACAGCATAACCCACAATTTCTAATTTACAGTGCTGCGTGCATTGAGCGCATACAAATACTTTCTGTTGTTCCCTCTCTAGCAAACTAGAAAAAAAAAAATACAAGAGCCAGATTTAATATGGGACAAACTTAACTTATGCGAGTATGTGCTGAGAAATATGAATGCCAGTTCCCTACTGATGAGAAATCTCATCCTTATTAAATGGTAGTTGAATTGCTCTGCTCACCATACCATTTGCTTTCTTTATAAAATACAGGTGCCATTGCTCAAATCAAGGGATTCAAATTGGATTTTTCCTACAGCTTACCTGTAAAATCCCTTTTTGGAGTACACAGGACAAAGCCATCATGATCTGTGTTATACGCCATCTATAGGTGAATGGACACTGGCAGGTCATTCAGATCAAACAGGAAGTCCTCCCTATACAACCTCTCCTACACAGGAAGTACCTCAGTTTTGTAGCAAGCAAACTTCCCAAACAAGAGGGGAGGGACCTCTGTGCCCCATGATGTACTCCAAGAAAAGCATTTTACAGGTAAGCGGTAGGTATGTATAAACCAAAGACCAAATCGTGGTCTTGTACACCTGGGCCACTGACAACGGATGGCCCAAGATACTCCCACACACCTGGTAGAGAACAATCAAGAGCAGATTCCAGTCCCAAGGACACAAGAGCAGCTTGACATGCGAGACTGTCTACCTTACACACTGTATGAAGAATGAATCAAGGAGTGGGAAATGGTGGCCTCTGGAAAAAATGGATAGGGACGAACTCTAACCCTTAGCGATACATAAGGCCCATACTGATTGGAGAAAGGACATTATTTTCCACTCACATATTTCTGCCACTTCTTGGCTTCCCCCAGGCAAAAAAAAATATTTCCAAGTCCTGTAATTGAAGTTCCCTGAAGCTGGCTTCCAGGGTCTCAACAGTGTGGAGATACAGGACTTAAGACCATTAGGTCCTGCTGGACTGGGAGTGTTCAAGGAATGACCCCCGCAAGAGACTCACTATGTCAGTGTACCAAGCCCTCCAGAGCTAATTCAGCTAACACTATTATCAGTGTTACCACCTCCCGGATCCATCGCAAAAGATGTGGCAGCAGACGAAACAGAGGGAAAGCGCCATATAAAGGAAAATTCGTTCCTAAGGTGTTACCCAGTGCATCTACCGCTATTGCCAGTGGGACTCCCGCCCTGGACACACGTGTCCCAGATTGTTGAGGAACTTGAAGTCTAGTAGATTCATTTGCAGAGTTCCCCCTGCCATTACTCTATACCTGGAATATGTACTAGCGATAGAGAGCACTTGCTGAGTTGTCCCAGACCAAATGTGGTTCACTTTCCTGAGTCACATGAATCCTGGTGCCATCCTGGTGATCGAGATATATATGCCCCTGCAGAGGAATTTCTGGATTGAACCTGTAACTGGTTTGTCCCATAATCCAGAACAAGGCGTACTGGCCAAAAGTTCTAAGATATCGATGGGCAGTATCCTCTCCTGTGGAGACCAAGTCCACTGAACTCTAGCCACCTTGAAACCAACTGGAGAGGCAGGCATCAGTGGTTATCTTCCGAATCCCTGAAAGGAATTATTTTCACTTCTCCAAGATTTGGAGCCATCAACCGCCAATTTTAGTTCTGCAATACCCTGGGAACAGAGCCCTCCGGCAATCCAATGCTTCATGCCGTCTCTTCATGTCCCAGATAGATAAGAATGATCCGCTACAAAAGACTTGGAGTGGGACTGTACGTAGGGAATGTGCTTCAACCTAGATGCAACATTCCCCTTCCTGCCTACATAGAAATAGGCCATACTGAGAGTCTGCGCTCTCTAGTGGCTGCAGAAACCGCATCCCACACTCCTAAGAAGTACACAGAGCATGATTAACCACTTCAGGCACAAAAGGATTTGCCCTCTTAATGACAGGGCCATTTTTTGCAATACGGTACTGTGCAACATTAGCTGACAATTGTGCAGTCGTGTGACACTGTACGCAAAACATGTATGTCCTTTTTGCCCCACAGATAGAGCTTTCTTTTGGTGGTATTTAATCACCTGTGCGGTTATTTTTTTGCACTATAAACAAAAAAGACTGACAATTTTGAAAAAAAAACACAAATTTTTTATTTTCTGCTATAAAAAACTATATATATGTATATATATATATATATATATATATATATATATATATTTTTTTTTTAAATCTACATTTTCGTCAACAATTTAGGCCAATTTATATTCTGCTACATTTTTGGTTAAAATAAAAAAATCCCAAAAAGCGTTTCATTGCTTCGCGCAAAAGTTATAGAGTCCGCAAAATAGGGTATATATTTACGGCATTTTTATTACTTATTTTTTACTAGTAATGGCAGTAATTAGCGATTTTTAGCAGGACTGTAACATTGTGGCAGACAGATTGGACACCGGACATTTGACACTTTTTTGGGAACCAGTGACATTACAGTGATCAGTGCTAAAAATATGCACTGACATTGTACTAATGGGACTGGCGGGGAAGGGGTTAACATCAGGGGCGATCAAGGCATTAACTTTGTTTCCTCAGTGTGTTTCTAACTGTGTGGGAGGGGTGGGCTGCCTGCATAGAAGACAGGATCTCTGTATGATCCCATCAGAATGGAGGTCTGCCTTGTTTACTATGGCAGATCCCCATTCTGTCACTGGAGGGAACAATCGTGGGTGGCCAGCAGACCACCGTGTATGAGTCGACATACAGCTAAGGCAATTCATGCAGCCGAGCCAACCTGCCACAGTATAACTATAGCAGCTGGTCGGCAGTTAAGTAGCACACTGCCCCCAATAGCAACAAAGAGAACAGGTGGTCAAAAAAAAAAAAAAGAGAAACTGCAAAAATGCAGACCATATTAGCCGCAGGACTGGACGTGACAGGAGTCCATCTTCACCCATCACGGTGGGCTCTGTCATAAGAGACCTTGAGCCCTGGGTCACATTGAGGCAATTTGAAATGTCAAAGCGGCGAGAATTGCCAGCAATGGCAGCGTCCGAATGTGTGTGACGCCGCACCAATTACCAAAAGTAGTTTCTGTACTACTTTTAGCGATTTGGGGGTTGGATTTCCACTGACATCTGTGGAGAAACCTGTGTAGGAGAGGTTATATAGGGGAGGACTTCCTGTTTGATCTGAATGATCTGCCAGTGTCCATTCACCCATAGGTGGCGTATAACCCAGACTGTAATGGCTACTCTGTGTCTCGTGATGTATGACAAAGAAAATAAATTTTAGAGGAAGTTGGCTTTAAATTAGTCACAAATACAGATAATGTATATGCAGGTCAGGAATGGACTTCAATGGCAGCAAACTAGCTCTTGTTAAGTAGAGAAACCAGAGGATAAGTATACATAAGTTACAGACCGGAAACAAGCACAGCACGGAAGTTGTCAGCAATAAAAGCCCCCAGATGTGTATAGTGAAAAGTGCAGTTTACCAGACAGCTAAAGCGTTTCGATCACTCAACCTCTAAGGCACTATGAAGCCCAGTTAAATATCAGTATGGTCAGACAATTATCCACACAAGTGCCTAACACACAAAGTCAAACATATATTCTAGAAAGATTTCATTTATACAATAAATAAAATAATGAAAGAAGCCTTTCAGTTGTGGTGTTAAAGTTTGCTTTGACATGTATTCAATCTGTAGGCTACAAACATACACACCCACCACTATTGCACCCATTTTCTGAGGGAGAGAAAAAAAAAAAAAAAAAAGAAGTACATACCTTTTTTTTCTTTCTCTATCACAAGCAAAACATGGCAGTGGAACACCAACAGCATCTGAAGACGTGAGTGAAATTCACCCAGAGAACTTGTTTCAATAAATGCTTGAAGTGTCTTTGTAATAGACTGTAAAGTAGATTCTTCACGGTCTTTATCTAAAAAAGTTACACATAAAATATCAGAATACATTTCCACTTTAGACAGATGTTACACAGTGTCATGCGTCTTCAGTTTACCTTGTTCTTTGTCTGATTCCAAGTACTTTTCAATCATCTGGTAAATAGAGAACCAGTGCTTGTTGGATTTTTTAGCATGTCGATGCGCAGCATTATCAAGACTCAAAGACCAGCAGCTAAAAAAAAAAAAAAGAAAAATATTTTTTAAATGTATAGCATACAACATTTCACTGAAACTGCCCTACTAGAACTCACCAATGACCTACTAACTGCTAAAACCAACGGCCATAACTCCTACTTTAAGCCCTTGTACACACGGACATTCCGACAACAAAATCCGTCGGATTTTGTCCGAAACTTGTGTTGCATACACATGGTCAGACAAAGTTTTTTGGAAAATCCGATTGTTCGTAACGTGATGACGTTATTTCGTTATTCAGGCTAGTAGCCAATAGCTTTGGTCTAGGAATCTGATCTGAGCATGCGTGGCACTTTGTCAGATCGGAATTCTCTACAAACGATCGGACAAAGTCCGATCGGATCATGTTGTTGGAAAATTTTATAGCCCAGCTCTAAAACTTTGTCGGTCGGCTATTCCGACGGAAACAGTCCAATGGAGCCCACACATGGTCGGATTATCCGACAACACGGTCCGATCGGACATTTTCCGGCGGAATGTCTGACCGTGTGTACAAGAGCTTAGACGGGTCTACTGCCTTCGACACAGTTGACCCTCTGCTCCTCCTCAGCAAACTTGGCCTCTGATTCCGCTTTATCCTGGTTCTCCTCCTACATATCTCAGTGCACATTCAGTGTCACTTACAACTATCTCCTTCTCTATTGGGGTACCCCAAGTCTCCGTCCTTGGGCCCCTTCTATTCTCGCTCTATATATCTTCCCTGGGCCAGTTAATAACCTCCCTTGGCTTCCATTACCACCTCTACGCCAACACCACCCAGATCTATCCCTCCACTCCTCAACTCGCCCCCTCAATCGCCTCATGGATCTCAAACTTACTGAATGACATATCGTAATGGATGTCACATCACTTTCTCAAACTCAATCTTTCTAAAACTGAGCTTGTTATATTTGCTCCTTCCTGGTCCCCCCTCCATGACTTTACCATTAAGATCAACAGCACAGGCATTGGTCCCTCCACACATGCCAGGGTGCTGGGTGTAATCCTTGACATTGACCTCTCCTTCAACCCCCACATCCAATGACTGGCTAAATCCTGCCGCCTTAACCTCCGCAACATCTCCAGAATTCGACCGTTCCTGACTAATGACACCACAAAGCAACTTATTCATGCCTTTTTTCCACCCCTTGACTACTGCAACTCTTTCCTTAATGGCCTACCCTTACGCAGGCTATACCCCCTTCAGTCTATTATGAATGCTGCTGCTAGACTAATACACCTCACTAATCGATCCGTGACTGCTGCCTCTCTCTGCCAATACCTTCACTGGATTTCCCTGCCCCACCGTATCAAATTCAAAATGCTAACCACAACATACAAGAACATCCACAACATTGCCCCCAGCTACATCTCCAACCTCATCTGCAGATATCGCCCAAATTGTCCCCTCCGCTCCTCCCAGGACCTCCCTGCTCTCCAACTCCCTTGTTAACTCCTCTCATGCTCGCTTTCAGGACTTCTCCAGAGCCTCTTCCATCCTCTAGAACTCCCTGCCCTGGTATAGTCGATCAGCCCCTAACCTGTCCACCTTTAGGAGATCCTCGAAAACTCACTTATTCAGGGAAGCCTATCCCAAACCCAACAACTGTCCGAGTCACCCCCCATCAAATCATTCCCTGCATCTATTACCTTATGTACCACCACCCCCTCCCTTTAGAGAATGGAAGCTCTATGAGCAGGGCCCACCTGTCCCTTCTGTATTGAACTGTACTGTAATTGTGCTGTCCCCCTTCTACATTGTAAAAGCCCTCCGTAAACTGTTGGCACTATATAAATTGTGAAAAATAATAATAAATTTACAAAAATGTTTAGTAATCCATAACTAAAATTATCAATAGCAAGCATCCACACACTGCCATACTTAAATAAGGCGCTGGTATATATAAAGCGCCGATCACATAAGTGTTCAATTCTAAAATATTGTCTGAAATATGCCCCATTACAACAAAAAAAAAAAAAAAAAAAAAAAAAAAAAAGCTTACTTCAGTTCTAGTTTACGACATTGGATAATAAGCTGTGTAACTTCATCAAGGCTTCTGCGCAGAGACCGACTGCTGTCAGCATTTTCTTCCCAGTCCTAAAAATGCAAGCATAGTTTATAAACAATATTCACAAAAACAGATAGCAAAAATCAATGTCTTCTCTATTGGTTAAGCCAACAAACATTACTGAAAAACAAATGATTTCTAGAGCAAAATGTCTGCTGTTATGATATTTGGGTATTTCCTTTTAGTTAAGCTATGCTAGAAAAAGCCAGACTATGAAAAATGATGCACAATTTTTATATAAATGGGATATTACACAGCACTAGCAACTGCTCGCGTACATAGCTAAAAGTATCTTAGTATAGATTTATGAATGTGAAAATGATTGGCTAGCTAAACAAAAATTTTAAAAACGGTACCGGAAAAAAAGTATACATCTCTCAAGACGACCATGATATTTATGTAGGACAATGCTCCATCCCGTGCATCAAAAGTACTCCAACGGCATGGCTAGCTAGTAAAGGCCTTAAAGATGAAAGAATGACATGGCCCCTTCCTCACCTGACCTAAACCCTATTGAGAATTTATGGGACCTTCTTAAACTGGAGATTTACGATGAAGGGAAACGTGCACCTCTCTGAACAGTGTTTGGGAGGCTGTGGTTGTAGCTGCACAAAAAGTTAATTGTCAACAGATCAAGAAACTAAAAGACTATGCATGGAAGGCTTAGGACTGTTATTGAAAAGAAGGGTGGCTATATTGGTCACTGATTTTTTTTTTTTTTTTTTTTTTAAATGTCAGAAATATTTATTTGTAAATTTGTAGTTGGTTGTTTATTTTTATCTGTTAAAGTGAGAATAATAAAAGCAAACAAGTGAGTTGGGAAAATGTTCCCTTTTCATTTAGTTGCATAATTCTTCTGCACTAGTTGCCCAATAAGTGTGCAGATAATTATTCTCCTAAGAAAGCCAAATCCTCACTTTTACTTTCTTAAATATTCAGGTTTAAGGTCTATTAACATTTTGGATTGACCGAGAGCACTAGAGCTGTTCAATAATTAAATTAATCCTAAAAAAATACAACTTTCCTACTATTTAGGTAATTGAAGGAATTTGTTGAGGGATTTTATTGATAGCAACCTGCAGCTGACTTGTTGTACCAAGTGCCAAGGTGAGCACTCATCAGGATTTAGTGCCAGAAGCAACATTGCATGTCATCCCCCCATAGCGTGGGGTCTGGCTCCCAAGGTTTTACCTTGCGTTGGATTCTTATTTATTATTTTTTTTAAACAAACGTGTCGTACTTACCTGCTCTATGTAATGGTTTTGCACACAGTAGCCCAAACACCCTTCTGGTATACCCCTCTGGTGCTTTTGGCCTCTACCTTCAGAGTACTCCTATAGCAAGCAGCTTGCTGTGGGGGTACTTGTGTGGGATCGATCCCTAGCCTCAAAGCATGCTTCTGTTGAGACACACACAGTGCATCCCAGCCCCACCCCTGCTCCCTCCTTCACAGGCTGTGACTGGCAGCAGCAGGAGCCAACCTACTGCTGGTGCATCTAAGTCCTGTAAGGAGGAATAGAGAGCATTGCTGTTGCTCTCGGGCACAGCACTAGATTGAGATCAGGATCAGGTTAAGTATATAGGAGGACTGGGGAAGCTGGTCACAGAAGGTTTTTTTTTTTTCCCCTACACATTAGATTGTAAAGTCTCTTTTTTTTAATAAAACAGGTTATACTTACCTCCTCTGTGCAGTGGATTTGCACAGAGCAGCCCTGATCCTCTTCTCAGGTCCCTCCTCCTGCTTTCCTAGCCCCTCACTCCTGGAGAGTGCCCCCACAGCAGGCAGCTTGCTATGGGGGCAACAGAGCCAAAGCGGTGTCCATTCAGACATGGAGCTGCAGCCCAGCTCTGCCCTCTTTCTCTCCTGACTGACAGCAGCGGGAGCCAATGGCATCACTGCTGTATCTCAGCCAATCAGGGAGAGTCTCGGATGTCCGAGACACTTGTGAACATCGCTGGGGCTCAGGCAATAATTAGGCGGAGATTGAGGGTGGCTGCTGCACACAGAAGGCTATTTACCTTAATGCATAAAATGCATTAAGATTGAAAAACTTTGACTTTACATCTCCTTTAATTCACAGAAAGCATTAAAGGGGTTGTAAAGGTAAATTTTTTATTTTCTACATACGTTCCTTTAAGCTAGCGCATTGTTGGTTCACTTACCTTTTCCTTTGATTTCCCTTCTAAATGTTTTTTTTCTTTGTCTGAATATCTCACTTCCTGTTTCTCCTCAGTAAACTTTTCACCATCATCCGAGCTGGTGGTTAGTCAGCCAGAACAGCTTACTGAACAGCTTACTGGGGTGAAACAGGAAGTGAGAAATTTAGACAAAGAAAACAAAGAAAAAAAACATTTAGAAGGGAAATCGAAGGAAAAGATAAGTGAACCAACAATGCACTAGCTTAAAGGAACCTATGTAGAAAATAAAAAAATTACCTTTACAACCCCTTTAAGGTAAGAAAAAACTTCTGCCTTTAGCATCACTTTAAACCACTTCCTTCTCCAGCACATGACTACATGTTTCATGTGGCATTGATCCTCACATATTCACAAGTTCTCAGGCATTTACCGACATGTATGGACAGTGTACTGGGCTGTATGTATGCTGCACTGTATATCCTAATATGTAAACAAATGATGCATTCTTTATACAGTCCAATTGGCTGACGAGCTAATCAATAATGAAAATAGTTGACAAATATATTTATATATGTGTCAATTCGTTATTTCAACCCTAGTAGAGACTGGTATTAAAAATACAGTCCTGCTTCGATGCAAAAGAAACATTCTTACACTAAGCAGTTTGAGTGTTTTGCCGAGCTTTTACTGGGGTTCCCTGGCACTAATGCCATCAGCAAGGATATTCCTCTATGGGCTACTCTAAGTAGGGTGAAGAAACGGTGTATGTATGTCTGTATAAGGACACACAGAAACTCAGGTTTGGACCTTCCTGTAGCAAAGTTATTGTAGCAAAAGAGTAGGCGGAACAGCCAGAGTACCTAAGGGGTCTAGGAGGAAGCGGTAATAGTGTAACCTGTGGAATGGTATGACACCTAGTCATACACCTGAGATTAAGCTCTGAATGGTATAATTACCTCCAAATTTAGAAGTTTAAACACTTAAGTGAATAAATTCAAACAAATTTGGCTTACATAAAACTATTCAGGGGGCCACTGAAGGTGTATTGCAAGTAATGGAGATATTGATTCTCATGTAAAGCTGCAGTATCGAACCAATAAGTCAAACTTGTCTTATCTTTTCATGTCACAGGTCCAAAAAGTTCCAAGCTTCCCCCAGCAAGCATAGTGCTGGAATGGTCTTCAAGATCTGGGAACTAAAACAATGTACCACAGCCCTTGATAGCACCCTGCTAACTGCACTTTTTGCAATCAGTGCCAAAGTGAGTACCCAAAAAGGATCCAGTGGCCGAAGAAACATTACAGACCACCCCTATATAGTGTGGGATCTGTGTATGGTTCCTAAGGCATTAACAAGGTTACACTGCTCTAAATACATTGCATCTATTGGTAAAGTAGAAGATAGTAAAGAGCTGACTGAAGAAAGCAAAACAAAAGAAAAAGAAAAACACTAGTTAAACAAAGAAAATGTATTTATAAAGATAATCAAAAGATTGAGCACTCAAACTGGGGTAAGGTTACGGGGGTTTGTCAAGGTGGCATGTCCAAAGCTGTGCCAGGATCCAATCACCTAAAAGTGGCAGGCTCTAATCCAGGGTCTATGAATATCCAGCCATTGGCCTGTACTACAAAAAGAGGATTTTTGTACTCACCGTAAAAATCCTTTTCTCTGAATTTCTTTGACTGACACAGCATCTTCATCTTGACCTTAGGGTTATTTCGCCCCTTTAGGAGAGGACTAGACAGAACATGTAAAAAAAATAAAAAAAAATAAAATAAAAAAAAAACTGCACAGTATAGCCCAGGGGGGTGGTCCTACTGGCTATAACCCCCTCACACTGCATCCAGCAGCTCAGTTCCTCAAAAGCAGTACAAGCATAAATAGGAGGAACGGGTGCTGTGTCCGTCAATGAACTTCAGACAAAAGGATTTTATGGCAAGTACAAAAATCCTCTTTCGTTGACGGACACAGCATCTTCATCTTGACCGTAGGGACGTCCCCAAGCCGTGCAAAAAAAACGAGGGGTGGGAACAGCAAGAAAATAACTCCAGCCATAACAACCAGAGCTCCTCAACAGAGGAGTTGCAACCATAAACAGCTGCCTGCAAAACCTTGTGGCCGAAACAAGCATCCGAAGATGCGCTCACATCAACCTGCTAAAATTTAGTGAAAGTGTGAACAGACTACCAGGTTGCCGCCTTACATGCCTGAGAAACAGACGCTTGATGTTGGAAAGCCCAAGAGGCACCAATTGCCCTGGTCGAATGTGCTGTGACAGGAAAGGGAGGCGCTTGCCCCCTTATGGCATAAGCCTGAACCCCAATCTGTCTGATCCACAGAGAAATGGTGGCTGACGAGACCACCAGGCCCTTCTTCGGACCAGCCACCGATACAAACAGCGAGTCCGACCTCTGAAAAGGAGCCGTAGCAGACAGATACACACGCAGAGCCCGAACCATGTCCAAGGAATGCAAGCCAACCTCTTTGGGGTGTGACGGCCGAGGACATAAGGACGGAAGCAAAACTTCCTAATTTAGATGAAAAGCCTCAACAACCTTTGGAAGAAACCAAGGCTGTGGGTGCAGCACCGCCTTATCCTTGTGCAGGACCAAGTAGGGAGACTTGCATGACAAGGCCGCCAACTCAGAAACCCTCCTGGCAGATGTAATAGCCACTAGAAAGACTACTTTCTGAGAGAGTGTCAAAGGGATCTCCCTAATGTTTCAAACAGTGGTTTCTAAAGCACCGAGAGCATCAGATTCAAATCCCACAAAGGCAGCTGTGGTCGAACAGGAGGGGCACATGTGGAACCCCCTGAACAAACGTACTCACCAATGCATGAGTCGCTGAAAAAAGACAGCCAAAGCTGATAACTTCCCCTTAATGGTGCTTAAGGCAAGTTAAGGAAACTGAGAAACTGAGTATGTGCGCGGGCGCCACCCCATCTCCTCACACATGGAGATGTAGGCCTTCCACGTACGATGATCAATCTTCAGAGAAGATAACTTCCGTGCCCTCAGCACAGTGGAGATTACTGAATCAGACAGACCTCGGTCCCTTAACACCCGACTTTCAACAACCATGCCGTTAAAGCCAGTGACGGTAAAGCAGGGTGAAGTATTGGACCTTGCAACAGAAGGTCCTCAAGCATCGGTAGCCACCAAGGAACATCCGCCACTATTCGTACTATGTCAGCGTACCACGGATGCCGAGGCCAACCTGGGGCAATCAGAATCACTGGAATCTCCTCGGCCTCCACTCTGCGAAGCAGACGTGTTTGCAGTTTGCGTTGGGGGGGAGAGGCATAAATCAGCCAATAATGCCCCCATGGAGCCACCAATGTGTCTGCCGCATTTGCTCAGGGATCTTTTGACTTGGCCATAAACCTCTGTACCTTCCGATTGAGTCAAGAAGCCAGGAGATCCACATCTGGCGTGCCACCCCTTAGGCAAAGGAGCCAAAATACATCCGGATGTAGCGACCACTGCCCTTAGTCCAGCATCTGACAACTTAGGTAGACTGCTTGCCAGTTTTCTACGCCCGCAATATACATGGCAGACAGAGCCGACACGCGCCACTCTGCCCACCGCAGGATGTGAGTGACCTCCAGTGCTGCAGCCAAGCTCCTTGTTCCTCCTTGATGGTTGACATATGCCACCGCCGTGGCGTTTGACTGGATCCTGACCGGATGGCCCCTGAAGCCTCTGTGGCCATGTGGAGAGGCACTGCCTGATTGTTCCAGCACACTGATCGGCAGGCGGGATTCTTCCTGTGGCTAGCGACCCTGGGCTGACTGCACGCCCCAAACTCCCCCCCCCCCCACCGGTCAGGCTGGCGTCTGCTGTGATCACTGTCCAATAAAGAGGAAGGAACGACTTCCCGGACCGAAGACCCGGCGACCTCAGCCACCAGAGCAGGGAATCCCTGACTAGCTGGCTCACCTGAATCCTTTTGCAAGACTTGTGTGGCTACCATGAGACCCAGGACTCGCATGCAAAAACGCAGCAACGACCATCTGCGGGACACCAACAACTTAACTGCAGCTTGAAGAGTCTGCAGCTTGTCTGAAGGGAGAAAGACTCTCGCCTCTGAGGAGTCCAGAAGCAAGCCCAGATACTCCAGGCGTTGAGTCTGTAGGTTCAGTACCCAAGCAAACTCCCAAAGAGTTTGAATGGCGATTGCCACATTCTCCTTTAATACTTAGGCGGAAGCTGCCCTCAGAAGGCTGTCGTCCAGGTAACCCACGATTGCAATACCTCGCTGCCTTAGCAAAGCCAAAATTGGGGCTAGCACCTTGGTGAAGACCCTCGGTGCCGACGCCAGGCCAAAAGGCAGAGCTACAAATTGGTAGTGCTCATCCCCGAACCGCAAATCGCCGAAACCTCTGATGCTTGATGCATATGGGCACATGCAAGTATGCACACCCTTGATGTCCAGGGACAACAGAAAATCCCCCTGGAGTGCAGCGACCACTGAGCGAAACGAGTCCACCCTGAAACCTTTGTACTCTCACAAAGCTGTTGAGGGCCTTGATTTCCAGGACCGGACAGACCCCTTCCTTTTTTGGGACTACAGATTAGAGTAGAATCCCTGAAAGCTTTCCAGCGTCGGTACAGGCACTAACACCCTGCGCAGTAGCAGGTCCTGTACTGCCCTGAACAGGGCTTCCTGACGAGCCGGAAGAAGGTGAAGGTTGGAGGGAAAAAAATCTGTTTGGTGGACAAGAAAAACTCTTGTATCCTGATGAAACCAGTTCGCAGACCCACTGGTCAGAAAGTAGGGAGGTCCACTGAGCTGCAAACTCTCAAAGGCGACCCCCCCCCCCCCCCACCCGAGAGTCAGGCAGGGGCAAACCCTTCATGCGGTAACAGATTTGCTCGCAAGCTTGCGAAACCAGGGACGCTTTTGTCCCTCAGCGGGCATCTTGTCGGACTGGGAACGCTTACCTGCTGACTCGGGTGGATTAAAAATCCACTTCTGAGCAGAAAAGGAGGGCCCTTGCCTACGGCGTGGCTCCTTAACTTTCCTGGACTGTGGGAGCAACGTACTCTTACCCCCAAGTAACATTCTTAATGTCATCCAGCAAGACTCCAAATAGCCTCTCTCCCCTGAAGGTCAAATGCGCCAGTGCTTTCTTAGATGCCTGGTCCGCAGACCAGCATTTCAGTCAAATCAGGCGACATAGCACTACTGCTGATACTGAGGCTCGAGAGAGCAAGGGGACCATATCTAAGGCCGCATCACAGACATACCCAAGGCCCTGCAACAATTTAGTCCATTCAGTAAGAGCCGGTGACACTTGGGCCATGGCCAACACTGGCCGCAATGCTGACCCCACTACCGTAAAAATGGACCGGGCAACAGCCTCGGCCCTCCTGTCGGCAGGGTCCATGAAAGCAAGGGTCCCTTCCACAGGAATCGCTGTTACCTTATTTAACCTGGATACTGGGGGACGACGACAATCGGAGGAGATGTCAATTTCTTCAGGAAACTCTGCTCAAAGGGTTAACGCACCACCATGCGTTTCAGGACTGAAAAGGCCCTCTGCGGTCTTCCCCACTGCTTGTAAATAAACTTATCAAAATAAGTTGGGTAAGGAAAAACCTTAGCCGTGCGGGCTGGCTTGCGGGACACGAAAGGGACCGACACCTCAGTAGATGCCCCCGCCGTATCCTCCATCTTTAGGGTATCCCGCACCGCTGTGATAAGTGCTCCTACAATCGCTTTTTCCTGCGCTGACCTGGACACAGTTATTCTCACTGTCAGAAAGGTCCTGGTCCGAATTCTCTGACATGCCAGAACAGGAGCTGCCTGCAACAGCGGGGTCCGAGTCTGAATCAGAGCTTTCCACAGAAGACAGTGTGGGGGGGGTGTGTCATTTACCCCCCTTGCTCCTGCCCGCCGCTTCCACCCTGGCAACAAAGGCCTCCATGACTGTCAACAGAGCGTCCATAGGCACGGCAGGTGTAGGGGAACCAGTTGCCATAACAGGGATGTCTGGGGAAGCGACAGCTTCTGACGCCATGTTAACCCACACTCGGCTGTCACCACTTAGGGACCTAAGGCAAGTCACATAAAATGTCCACCCTCCTAGCTGCCACAGACTGAGGGGCCCCCTGCAGCACTCACCACCCTGACCCAGGTGCTGCGCTGTGCTTCTGTTGTCCGCTCTCCCCTTTGTCAGCCACGAGGTGTTCTGTGTAAAAAGCACACTGTTCTATAAGGAAACAAGCACCCAGCACTAGAGGCAAAACAAGCTGAGGCTACTAGAAAATGGCTGCCTCAGCAAAAACCGTCTGAGGGTGCCAGGAAAAAGGCCCCCAGACTTCCAGAAAATGTCCGAAAGGACAAAATTGGCTGTGGCGACAGAATAATTGCCACGGAGTGCACGGCGGCCTCCCCACATGGCATACACACCAAAACACCCCACCATGGCCCAGAAACAGGGAAGAGGACGAGTGCACCCCCAACACCTTGCGCAGCCCCCAGCAAGGACCCGGAGCCCCCCAGCTAGGTATATGCACCTCACCCCCCATGTTCCCAGTCACAAAGCAGCCCATAGCATGGGGAGGAGGGAAGAGACAGGGAGAGAAGGGAGGGAGTGAGACCCCCTAGTCAACCTCCTAGGTAATGCCCAGCTACTCCATCCTGCCGAAACAGGTGGAACCATACTTAACCCTCCTGTAGGGACTGGGGGACACATTCCACAGACAGACCCATCACCCGAGCAGTACAAGGTGGCTGTCGGCCACAGGACACTGACACGGACAGCAGTAGCCCGGTCATGTGTGCCCTGGAGCATATAGTTCACCGGCCGCCCCTGGATCAGACGGGCATGTCGTGGCCGACCCAGCGCATAGCTAAGGTCTGCACACGCTCGATGGCCAGGCTGGGGAGACTACCAGGATCTATATTATCCAGCCTGTTACCTAGCCCAGCTGTTGATTGTAGATCACAGGAATCAAAAATGCAGAAAAAATAAAAAATTCCCAGGACCAATGGACCCACAGGGAGCCAGGTCCTTCTACACTAGGCAGAAAAACCTGCTGCTGGATGCAGTGTGAGGGGTTATAACAGTAGGACCACCCCCTAGGTGGTACTGTGCAGTTTTGCAGATTTTAACATGTTCTGCCTAGTCCTCTACCAAAGAGGCGATATAACCCTAAGGGCAAGAAGATGCTGTGTCAGTCAATGAACGAAAGAGAAATAAAGATACTTCCTGTGTCCTGACAGTCATGTTTATATCCTGCACTGTGGGGCTGAACCCATTTCTTCCCATTTTTTTTATCTGCAGGTGACCTATCCTCTCACTTCTATCGTGTAGTCTTCTTGTGATGTTGGGATAACCCTCAACCTCTGCCTGTGACTAATAAGGGTGGGATTATTAAAATTTACAACAATAAGCCCACCTAAACTGTTAAAGTGGTTGTAAACCTAGTTACACCACTAGTATCTACAGGTAAGCGTATAAGGCTTACCTGTAGGTCCTGTAAATATCTCTTAATCCTGTACAGTTTAGGAGACATTTACCATATACGCTTGCGACTTCATTGGCGCATGAGCACTGAAGAAACGGCCCGAACATGCAGTTTCCTCAGCAGCCATGACGTAATCACAGTTTTGGCCAACCACAGCGCTGGAGCCAGCAAAACGGAATAACTGTAGGAAACATGTCGCTGGTCACAGCAGTGTGTGGGGACCGCTGCAACAGCTTCGATCCAGGGGACAAATTTCGTAATGAGCTAGTATGTAACGCATACTAGCTCATTATGCCTTTGTCATAATGAGCTAGTATAGCTAGTAATAATAGGGTGTGTGTGTTTTTTTTTTCCAGGTTTACAACCACTTCAATCATTCTGCCTTATCCTTTCTGCTGCCTTGAAAGGCGTTGCTCACAACACAATTAGACAAGTATACCACTCATGACTCTGTCCCCAATTTCATCCCAGTAAAGGGTAAAAGTTGTTCAGAATCATGGGATAAATAGTCCAAGAAAAAGCAAAAATTATGTGCCAAAGTTGAAAAGATCATCCTCCAGACAAGAAGTATAGCTGGGAACTACGTGGACTATATTCAATTCTTTATTTATTCAGCTCACAAAGTAACTAATCGGTATGAGATGGCAGCATAGGTGGGTAGAATTATAATAGTATAAAAAAGGCCATAATATCAGGGTTAGCTTTTAAGAAAAGCACAAGGATGTTACTTGCCTTCAGTAAGACATGTCCATTGTGCAGCTGTGTTCTTAAGCAGAAATCTCCCTCAACCCTCACCACACTGGAGGATTGTGGGGGAATGATGAACATAACTAAGGGAGTTCTCACAGGCACTCATCAAGGGTGCCCAGCTATACCCGCCCTTTAAGTCTAAACTCTCTCATTTAGAGATGCCATTTACTACAGTGTTACTGTCTATGAATAAAATGCAAATTTTTTAAAGATGAGTGGATGCTTTAAGGTCTGTCCTTTCCATTTAAAGATTGGGTTTCATTCATTGAAGTTGTCATACTGGTTTCTATGAATGGAGAAGCTGGGCAGAAGAGGTAGGGAAAGGACAACACACCTGATAAATGCTTCTGACAGATCTTAGTTCATCTTTCAGAAGATTAGGAGTGGCAGGGGTGGGGGACATTGGTAGGGGACGATTTAAGTTAAAACAAGAATACAGCAGCACAAGGGACAGATTTCGATGAAGGTACTACGCCTCCTTGGGCTTTTCTTTCTTTTTCTTTTTAAAACTAAACCTAGATTGTAAAGTAAAAATTCCTGATTTCTGTACGATTTACAAAAGCCATCAACAATGCTACTAGCATTTTGAGGAATAGGTAACCAATGTCATGTCCTTCAGCAATTATTTGTTTAATCATCTTTAAAAACGGAACCCAATTTGAAGGTACAGTACTGTAGCCGCACTTACCTGAGATTTTGCTAGAAGAATCTCCAAACCATTTAAGATTTTAGAAAGAGGGCTGGACAATGGAAATCCTTGAATTCGATCAATTATAACCACAAGCTGCAAAACATACACTGCTTTAGATAACAATATACAAAAAAAATGGCTTTAACAGTAAAGTCTTTAGGCACTTAAAAGTCTAGTTTGGTCGAAAGAATGGCCCAATGGATTTAAATTATGTCAATGTAGTTTTGTGGGAAATTTGAACCCCCCTGAGCTAATTTAATTATCGGGTTTGCTGGTTAAATCTTTTTAAAAAGGCATTTAAATTCAAGTCCCGATTCCAATGAACCATCCTTAGTAAAAGTTGAAGTTGCAATACTGCATTTACTTGGGTCTTCTAAACAAACTTTCACAACCCTTAGGCCCCTCTCACACACAGCAGCATCAGACCTGATCAGCAGGGAATCTGAGCATGTCACATCTGTGTCCACTCACATGGGAAGACATAGCTGAGCACTAGGGGGCGACCAGGCTTAAACGGACTCCACTTTCCATTTAAAATCAGGCTACCTCCCATCCACTTGGCAAAAATGGAAAAAAGACGCAGGGTATCTGATACATTTCTATTTAATTTATAAATATTGAGAGTTTGTCTAGATACACTTTTAGTGATCTAAACCTTGATGAGCTCTAGGGGAAGCCAGGTGTAAAACATTGTGTTGTCCATTAACATCAGGCTACTGCCGATCGACAAAAAAAGAAAGCAGGACATCTGATGGCCATCTTTCCATTTTATGAACATTAAAAATTTTTTCTAGTAGGACTTGCCTTGTCTAGCCCACAAATACCCGTTTGGTCTGCTAGTTAAGTACATTTAACAATGCCCAGTCCTTACAATACTGCATTCTAGTATGACAACACTGCCTGTTGAAACGCTGTGAGCTGCACAGTGTGTGCCTGATTGGATCTAATACTTTTAGGCTGCTAAACAGAGGAATTTTTACTTAACTGTAAATTCAATATCTTAGGACACAGGCAACATACATATACCATGGGTTTTAGGCTTGTATATTCAGGTGCTTGGACACAAGATTTTAAAGACACGTCCTCTTTTGGCGCCTCATCCACAATCCAGCCACACACCATGAGTTTTGTAGCAGAGTAGCCAGGGAGTTTAGTGAGGGTGGCCTGTACTGTGCTTCAAAATAATGGGGATTTGTGACTTACCATAAAATGCATTTCTCCAAGTTAATCAATAGGCACTTCCTTATTCAGAACCATAGGGTTATACAGTCCCCTGAAGGAGGAGGACACTAGGTAGAAAAAAAAAAAAAGAAGGACTTGGCCAATGGGCAGTCCTAGGTGGTATACATTCCCCTCTCTGCTATAGGCCTTCAGCTTAGTAAATAAAGCAGTGTCAAAAGTATCAAAACTACACGTGTCAAACGCAAGTCAAAAATCCCATTATTTTATTTTGTTTATTGACACAGCGTTTTCTTATTCAGAACCATAGGAACGTCCCAAAGAAGTGCCAAACATGAGGGGTGGGACAAAAAAAAAAATCCCAAGGCTAACACTAAAGCCAACCAGGTAACAGGAGCTCAACTAGAACAGGAGTCCAACACCAAAACAAAACACCCTCAAGAGGTTTAGACCATCTAAATAGCAGCCTGCGAAACATTGTGGACAAAAGAAGCATCCACAGATGCCAGCACATCTACTTTGTAGAATTTAGTGAATGTGCACCGACAATCAGATGGCCACTTTGCAAAGTTACACCACTGACACCTGACGACGGAAGGCCCAAAAAGCACAGAGAGTGCGCTGTAAAAGGAAAAGGAGTAACCTGACCCCTAACAGAATAGGCCTCAGTCACCGTCTGTCTGATCCATCTAGAAATGGTCGCAGAAGAAGCAGACCCTTCCTCGGCCTGTCCGTGATCACAAACAGGGAATCTAACCTCCGAAAAGACTCAGTGGCTGCCAAACACACCCAAATCTCTTAAACCCCATCAATGGCATACAAGGCAAATTCCCTAGGATGTTTTGGCCTATGGCACAGGGAAGGCAACACAAGGTCTTCATTGAAATGGAATTTGGAGACTACCTTAGGAAGGAACAATGGACAAGAGGCGAAGAACCACCTTATCTTTGTGGACCAACAGGTAAGGCGTACGATAAGATACCACCACCAGTTCAGACACCCTGTGAGCAGAGGTGATAGCCACCTTCCGAGGGAGTAAGCAGGAGAACCTCCTGAATATTTTCAAAGGCAGGCTTCTGGAGAAGTGAAAGCACCAAGTTCAAATCCCACGGCAGTAGAGGTGACCGCACTGGTGGAGCCAGATGTCAAAACCCTTGGGGGGGAAGGTACACACCAGGGAATTCGAGGCCAGGGGATACTCAAAAAAGACCAAGGCCTACACCTCGCCCTTGATTGTACTCGGCCTATTTCTGCTCGACACCCCGGCTCACACCATGAAAAAGGTAGCCTCACACGTCTGGTGGCAGATCTTCCTAGAGATAGACTTCCTAGCTTTTAGCAGTGACGGGACGCAAGCAAACTATCCTTCAGCACCTGGCTTTCAACAGCCAGGGCGTCAACGCCAGCAACTGTAAAGAAAGATGGAAGATCGACACTTGGGACAGTAGATCCTCCCCAAGAGGCAGCTGCCAAGGTGTGGTGCCAACCAGGTGCACCAGGTCGGCGTACCAAGACCGACGAGGTCAGTCCGGGGCCACTTGAATGACTGGAATCTGTTAGGTCTCGATCCTGCGCAAAACCCATGGCCGAAGCTTGAGGAAAGGCGTAGATCAGAGGATACTGGCCCCACAGGGCTACCAGCACATCTGTGGCATTCGCCAGAGGATTCCGTGACCTGGCCACAAACCTCGGTACCTTCCCTTTGAGATGGGATGCCAACAAATCCACCTCAGGAGTGCCCCATCGGAGACATATCTGATAAAACCTATCCCGGTGAAAGGGACTACTCCCCGTGGACCAACACCTGTCGACTGAAGTAATCTGCATGGCAGTTTTCCACTCCTGGAATGTGGACGGCGGAGATGGCCAGAACAGCGCGTTCTGCCCACTGGAGGATGCTGGCTACTTCCAGGGCCGCCAACACACTTTCTTCCTCCCTGGTGATTGACAGACTACCGCTGTGGCATTGTCGATTGAATCTGTACCGGGAACCCCTGAAGTCGATCTGTCCAATGATCCAGACAGTCTGATAGCCCAAAGTTCCAGGATGTTGATTGGTAGTCTGGATTCCTCCAGCATCTAGCGACCGAGCGGAGCTCGGGCCCAGGACAACTCCGCCCCCCCCCTGGACAGGAAGGCAACAGTGGTGACCACTGTCCAATACATAGGGAGACAGGATTTAGCCTGAAGAGCTGGAGAGGGAAGCCACCAGACCAAGGAACACCTGGTGTCCTGGCTCAGTCGAATCTGATTATCCAGAGACCCCGGAAATTTTTCCCATTTCACCAGGATCTCCTTTTGCAGGGGACTTGTATGGAACTGTGCAAACGGAACCGCCTTTAAGGTAGAAACCATCAAGCCCAGTAGCCGCATGCAAGTCCGCAGGGAGGCTCACCTGCTGGACAGCAGTAGATGAATTGCAGCATGCAACTTCTGGAGTTTTTACAGGGGAAGGAACACTCCGGCCAGAGCGGAATCCAGAGTCAGGCTCAGATAATCCAATTTTTTGGCTGGAATCAGAGCTGACTTCTAGTAATTTAGAAGCCAACCAAAACCTGTCAGAATCCGAATAGCGATCTCCATGTCACCCATTAGGGTAGCAGAGGGACTCTGCTGACAGAAGGTCGTCCAGGTACCCAGAACCATAATCCCACGCCGAAACTGGGCCAACACTTGTGAAGGCCCGAGACGAGACCAAAGGGTAATGCCACAAACTGATAGTGCTCCTCTCCCACAGCAAAACTGAGAAAATCGCAGATGTTGGGCACATATTGGAATGTGCAGGTATGCATCCTCAATGTCGATAGAAGCAAGAAAGTCTCCCTGATGAAGGCACGCCACCACAGTGCGAATGGACTCCAATCTAAACTTCCGAATCCGCGCAAAGCAGTTCATGTTCAGGTCAGGTCAGATTTGAATAAAACCCCTAAAAACTTTACAACACTGGAACCAGGACAATTACCCCCTGAAGCAACAGGCCCTGCATGGCGCCACGGAGGGCTTGCAAGCGGTCCAGGGACAGATGCACATTGGAATTGAAAACTCTTTCAGGCGACAAGACCGAAACTATCTTGAAAACGGACAGAAGCACTTTGTGGACCCACTTGTCGTTTATCAAAGAGGTCCATGGGCCCGGAAACCAGTGAAGACAACAGCTCACCCGAAACATGGGTGAGGCGCATCTTCATATCGAAGTAGCTTTGTCAGCGGGTCTAAAGAAACCCTGCTCTCCACTTGCCAAACCAGGGGTACTTGGAACTCCCCCCGAGGAGGGTTTGAAGGTCTTTGAACCTTACATCAACAGCAAGGCTCATTCCCCTTGTTAGACTGTGGGAGAAAGGTACTCTCTTTCTCCCCCCCCCCCCCACCCCGTGACATTCTTAATGATGTCATACAGGGTAGCCCCAAACAGACGATTACTTTGAAAGCTCAGCAAGAGCCTCTTTTTAGAAGTCTGGACAGCAGGACAACACTTAAGCCACAATACATACCTAAACACTACTACTGAAAAAGACAGCTTAGAGATCAAGGTAGCTGCACCCAAGAAGGCATCACAGACGAACTGTAGCCCCTGGACCAACTGATCTGCCAATTCAGCAAAGGCAGGGGAAATCTGTTCACCCTGTAGATCATGGTCCAACAGCTTTGCCCACTCCGTTAGCCATTGCCCTTGTGTCGCAGACGGCAAGACTGGCCTAATCACTGAACCTGCAATTGTTAATGTAGTGCGGGCCAGATTCCGCTTTTCTGTCAGCCAGATCTTTCAAACCCAAAGATCCCGCTACCAGAATCATGGTTGCTTTGTTCTATAGACAGGAGGATCTACCACTGGTGGAGTCCTCCACTTCTTGAGGAGGCCATCCTCAAAAGGGGTACCTCAGAGCAAAAACGGCGTGCAGGGTTTCACAGCAATGGCCTCCATGAGAAGGCCGGCCTACATCTGTGTAGGCCGGCATGCTCATGGAGGCCATTGCTGTGAAACCTACATAGACATGGCCGCCGGCCAAAGGAAAGCATGCAGACACGGGGTTCCCAAGGACCCTGGAGCCCAGCCAAAATCTACATGAGGAGAGGGGATCCAGCCCCCCCTCCCGAAAGCCTGCCATAGACATAGCCAAGTTCTTTTCCTGTTTAGCTTCCTTCTGTTGACATCTGGGCGGTATAATCCTACGGTTCTCAATAAGGAAGTGCTGTGTTAGTCAATGAATGAAAAGAGAAATGTAATTTACAGGCAAGTCAAAATTCCTCTCACCTTAACCATACCGGACAGCTAGAAAGTTTTTTCCATGATGGAATGTTTAGCTTAGCTTAAGATTAGGATAAAAAGATATTGCCTAAAAAGGAGGCCACCATAGCCTCTCGCAACTCTCATGGGAAATCTCACTGTGGGATTTATTTTGGCCAAAGTGACTAACGCGTCTTCTGCCACTGCAAAGCATAGAGATTGATGTGGTCGGTAAATGGGAACACGCAGGTAAGCATCCTGGATATCCACAAATGTGTTCTTCTTTGCTTCAGAGAGGCAATTACCTTGCAGATTCCAAAAAAAAACTTAAAAAACAAAACAAAAAAAAAAAACTTTGGAATTTGAAGATGAATACATTTGAGGGATTTGAAATCCAGGATAGGATTGATATCCGAGTTTTGGCACTGCAAACAAGTTGGAGCAGAATCCCTTGAATGTCCTATGGCTGTACTGGTACGACTCCATTTGGCCTCTCGAGTTTGTTTTGGGCCTTTTGCAAAACTGGCTGTCCTAGGCAGTTTTTTGGCGATTTGAAAGGCGGTAAGGTGGCAGAGATTTGAACTCTTCTACCTCTTTGAAACCACCGATTAAACCCTTGGGCCTCTGACAGAAGAAAGATGCAAACTAACAGATACACCACCCCCCCCCACTCTTAAGCATGAATGGGCCATTTATTGTGGAGAGGGCTTGCTGACCTTTGTTGTCAAAGCTTGTGCAGAAGGGCTTAAACTTTGGTTTTGAGATTGAAGCCTGGGTAGGGTGTAGAGGCACTCTGCATTCAGAGAAGCTAGAAGCGCCTAATGAGTGGAGTTTTGTTACTGCCTGAGAAAGCAAAATCTCCCACCTGTCAGTTCTTTTATGAAACAGACATCCTCCTTGAAAATGCCTACATCTGAGGAGTCTATTGAAGGCAGTTTCTGCTGCTCAAGCCTTCAGCATAAGAAATCTGCTCATATAAATGATTGACTTCAAGGATATCTTATGATGTGTTCTAGGACATCTACACAATTGATCCGGTTGTTCAGCTTCTGCAGAGGCATTACAAGGAAGGGAGGTCAATTTAAGAATCATAAAAAGAAATAGTGAAGGGTTATAAAGAAAGCAATCCAAGGAGGAGTGTCCAATCACTTTAAGGTACAAGCCAATAACAAATGGTGTATGAATAAGTTGTCCATGTCCTGTATTGTTGATTAGGAATTGAGAGGATTCTGCGCGCATTCAATGTTTTTCATTCTCTATTATGCATTATATACTGTTCTTTGCATTTTTTTTTTTATAATTAAAAACTTTAAATTGTTCCCATCAACAAGCAACTATTAAACAAGCAAAAATTAGCTTTAAAAGATTCACTACAAATTTGTTTGGAATATCCCATCAGAATTTAAATTTGGGTGGATTTATCACATATATGAACCTATACCACTCACGTTTATTTTCACATTGGTGGAGGTGTAATTTTTTTTGGGATGGACATATTTTTCCTTCACTTTAAGTGATTTTGTTTATATGCATGCGTTTAGATTTTGCCTTCATAATTTGTTTATATGAATATATTTTGCATTTGAGCGCTGCACTTTATGAATATTTTCGCCCACTGTTGGGTGAAGCCTGCACCTTATATTTCTGAGCGCAGAGTTTTTTCTTAAACATAAAAGAAAAGATTACAAATAAAGATGCATATTACAATCTATAAAACCACCAGTATCAAACAGTGATCAACCCTCAGTATCCATGAAAAGTGTCTTGTATATAACAGGAAAAAGCGGCGCTACCAATAATAAAAAAAAATTATATATACATACACACAGTAAAACATTTATTGAAATAAATATATTTGAACGGCGACAAGTAGTGGCAACACACACTCTCCATAGGAGTGTCCCGATCCAATTTATATATTGCGTTACCAAATAAACGTGATCATAAACAACCAGTAAAAAGTAATAAAGATAACATAGTGGTAATGGTGCGACCCCTTTATATACACCACATGTATATTATGTGTGTGTTATAAAGCAGTCTCTAAATAAACAGATCCAATAGACCAATGTGCACAGCTTCAGTATTTCTCCTGCATGCATATATAGCAATTTGATAAATTATAGATCTTCTTTACATGTGCTTGCAAATCTTTAATTCTATGTGAAAATACCACACGACTCCTCCACTAGTATTCTTAACGCAGCTCACCTTCACTTATAGACCTATATAATTATAGGTCAAAAGCATGTTTGCCCTTTCGGTTGGGAGCAACAAAAGCAATGGCTGCAAGTTCTTGTAACAAAAGGTTTTAGGATGATACCCAAAGACCAGCCCTCATCAGCAATCCATGCCTCTCAATGTAGGATATAAAATGCTGTATCAGTGTAACTGTTGTAGTAAATAAACCTCCCTGTTAATCATTGAAGATATATTTTGCTGAAGAGGGCTGGTAGTTTGGAGAGATGCAAGCACATGTAAAGGAGGACTGCACTTTCGGATTGTCATATATATGCATCTTTATATGCAATTTATTCTTTCGATTCAGCAATAGTCCTAGTTAAATATTTTTTTAAATAGTCTGATATCATATACGTGTTTATGGACATAAGATACTTGTGTCTGGAGCTACCTCATCAAGGCCAGTAAGCTTATTTGAAGACTTTCTTCGTTGGACTGTTTGAGAGGCCCTAAAGGTTGCAAAGCTTGCTCAAAACTTTTTTCTAAGATAAGGTGGTACACAGCATGAGACCTAAGCCTAACTGCCTCAAGCCTAAGAATGCTCACACTACAGAAGAAACACAGCATGAGGAGAACCCTGAATCATAATAACTGATGTAGAACTGGTCTATTTGATCGAGTGTTATAGATCACGGTTATTAAACAACTTTACAAATGTTAACAGGTTCAGCAAGTCCAGGAATTCTTGAAGTGCTTCCAATCCTCTCAAAAAAATACCGCAGTGCAGGTTTCATGGAATGGTTTTTGTATCTGGGAGGGTCAGGCTGCGGTCTCCAGTCTTGAGTCTTCCAAAGCTGCAAAACGGCCTCTGGAGGAGACGGGAGCATGCTTAAAAACTCCCAGCACCAGCAAGGAACTTAAAGTGGATGTAAACCCTCACATATACCCAGCGAAGTGAACAGTCTCCGATGATACACAGAGATGAAACAAATCTTACATGTATAGCTGCTGTCTTCAGAGAAAGTGTACATTATGTTAGAATTTTCACTTCACCATTCAGCAGTATAGTGTTGGATTAAAATGGAAGACAGCTTAATGGAAGAAAGGCACACACCCCCCTCCACATAGGCAGAGACTTCTAGAGCTGTCCTGTGAGTAGAGCATCTCTGCTAATTTATAGCACAACCCCCACACAAAACTCAGGCTGGTTTTATCACGTGTTTTGGAGAACTTGTCAGAAGTTATCATGCTGATAAAAACAGAGCAGGAGAAAGCCACAGGACTTAGCGATTTGAAGACAGATAAGAAAACACTGCAGATATATGTGCCAGCTGAAATTTCATGAATCGGGTTTACATCCACTTTAAAGTGATAGCAAAAAAACAAAAATACATACTCGCCTATCTGGCTGCAGCATCCATCCTGCTCTAAGCCCCTGTAAACACGGTTGGATATTCTGCCAACCAAATCCGTCGGATTGTGCCCGACGGATTGTGTCCGAAACTGTTGCATACACACGGTCGGACCAAGTTGTCGGAAAATCCGATCATTCAGAACGTGATGACGTTATTTCGTTACGACGGGACTACGTTCAGGCTAGTAGCCAATAGCTTTGGTGTAGGAATTTGATCTGAGCATGCGTGGCACTTTGTCCGATCGGAATTCTCTACACATGATCGGAGTATGTCCGATCGGACCAGTTTGTCGGAAAATATTTCCAACAAGTTGTAAAATTGGGTCCGACGGATATAGTCCAATGCATACCACACACAGTCGAATTATCCGACAACACAGTCCGATAGGACACATTCCGATGGATTCTCCGACCGTGTGTACAAGGGCTAAGACTGAGAAATTACATGACCACTGATTGTTCAGTTCTCAGTCTCAACTCTGAAATTCCCAGACAGCTGGTACCCGGTGAGGGAACAGTCACTTGGCATCAGTTGGACGAATTGAAAATTGGAGTTGCATGTGGCTGCTTTGCAAAGCAAAAGCAGCAGCAAGGTGATGTTTCTTTGATAAAGGTTGAGAAAAAGCACATAGCATGCGTGCACACTACACTCCACCCAGCAGATAAAGTGCCTGAGCATTAATCCTTGCCATGGTAGAACACACAGTGGGAAATCTAAAAGGTGCTTAGGAGGTCCAACAATGATGTAGCTTCCAATGATCAGCCCAACTCCTCTTCTTCCTCTGGAGAAGGAGCTTGTCCTGGCTCTGGACATTAATGTGTAATAGAGTTGAAGTCCCTGCAGTCGCACATTGAAGGAGATCCACTAGTTTATGTTCTATGGCAACCTCAGCTTTGGCTCCAACCAGGCCAAAGGCTTAATCATGGGGATCACAATTCATCTTCCAAACCGAGTCCACCAAGACAGGGCAAGCGCAGATAAAAATGGCAATGGCTCTGGACATGGAAACCAATCAACAGCAAACTTCTTAGCAGAACAAGGTCTGAAAAGCGTCTTACATGGAATCAAATGCCCAAAGGTCACTCTTCCAGGCTGTAATTTCAAGCAGGGTCTAACCATGGCTTTAGGAATGTCCACTTCAGATAGCAGAAACTGTAGGGACCAGGTCACTCAGCATTGTAGTGGAGAGATTTGATTAAAAAAAAAATTGGAAATAATGCTAGCAAAGCTATAGTTAGCATTTTCCCAAGCAGAGCAGCATACAACCCCCCTTTACATAGCAGTATAATCTTACAGTATATGACACCCTGTGTACCTCAATGTATGTGAAATAATTATGTTCAAAAAAGTTTTGAAATTAGTAGAGCTAAAATGCTTGGGTTTTTACAGCAAGAAGTTCTCACCTGAACCAAAGCAGGATGTTCTGGCCATTCTTCCAGGAGCTTGTTTATCTCTATGATGAAATGATTAAGCACAAGATGACAACTCCTGACCTGCTGGATATTAGGATGCTGATAGAAGTCATAGGGACCATCATGCTGCAATATAATGTCTGAAGAAGTGTTTCCAGATATTGTGTTCTGAAGAAGAGTACTGGCCAGCAAATGGCTTCCCAGAAGATTATCATTCACTTCAGAGCCTAGAAAAAAAAAAAAAAATACTAATAATGCCACTGACTGTAAAATTTATTTGAAAGGAACTATCAAGTTTGGAGACAACTAAAGATGTGAGCTTGCAGTTACTGAAAAATGCAGAGTAACGGGTCATTTTAATATAAACATATCTCAAAGATTGTAGACTAACTTTCACAGACTAAATAGGATACACTGATTTGGGTTATTTTTTACCAAAGCTTATCTTTGGTAGGCTACAATCCTATGAATGTACAAGGTTGCAAAACATGCCATCTTGACAGCTGCACTTCAACCCGACACTGGTCATGTGATTATATACATTTTGCCAGAATATGTGAAGTGCAGTAAAATCTCCAATGAGCTGACAAAAGTGTGTTGCTTTAGGTACAGCTTTACCAGCCTTGATGCTGTGCTCCATCACATAGCACTGGCTCTAGAATGATCAAAATGCCACTGACATATTCACCATTCCCCTAATACATTGGTATTTAAATTATACTGAACACACATTGTTAATTCTGCATAAGGGGTCGGAAATATCTAAGTATTTATACCAGTGGTCATCAACCCTGTCCTCAGGGCCCACTAACAGGCCAGGTTTGCAAGGTAGCTGAAATGCATCACAGGTGATATCATTTGCTGCTCAGTGATTGCAGTATTCTAGTCTGCATCTCCCCCTAGGTAATACATAAAACCTGGTCTGTTAGTGGGCCCTGAGGACAGGCTTGATGACTACGGATTTATACTATTCTGTTACACATTCTTATTACACATAAGGAATAATTTTTTTTTTTTTTTTAAAACATACCGGTTAGGGGGTACAGATTTTCAATGAGGACACCACTTGTCTGATAACATGACAGGAACAAGTTGATGTAATGTTTAGTATAATGCTGCTCTGGGTTCTGGTGATACCATAGAGATTTGGCAGTACTTAAACATAACTGCTGGTGAGTAAGTATTAAAGTCTGCGCTGAACTCTCAGACACAAGAATATCATCTTCTGCTTCGTCACTGGTTTCTGTCGCCATACTTTCATCTAGACTAGGCTGTGCTGATATATCTGCAAAATCCTAGAGCAAATGAAAAAGGATATTAAAATAAAAACAAACTTAGAATACCATTTAACACTATATGAAACCAGCACAGAGAATCCAACATTCTAAGATTTTCAGATTCTTCTGAACTTTGAATACAATTTAATGCTCTACATTACTGCCATACCTGTTCATAAGTAGGAAAGTGCAAGTGGAATTCACTTTCCTCCTCTTGATCTTCTGCAAGTCCTGAGCCAAGACTCTTAGTCTTGTATTTAAAAAGGCTATTCTCTTCCTGTTCTCGGTCTCTAACTCTTTGCTCCTGCTCATCCCACTCATTGATAATGGCCTAGAAAATGATAAAAAAAAAACAGAAAAAACAAATCAAACAGAGTTTGGTGGAATTGAAGGCAAAGTAAGTCTCAGTGATTCAAGAGCGTTAACCTGTGATATATGCAGATTACCGGTGTTTTGTATGATATTTTTAGATGTGATGAGGCAAAAAAGCTTTTAATTCTGATGTAAATGTGTTTCACTCATCTCTCTCAATCATTTGCCTAGTGTATTACAACACTATTATATCCAGGATGACAAGCCAAACCAAAGTTAAAGTGGATGTAAACCTAATGTCATCCTTTCTAAATTACTACCGTAGGGGTTATATAGAACGATATACATGCCTCCTGCATGTATCTTTACCTGTCAAATGTCTCCTCTCTGTCTTATGAGAACCAAAAAACTGCAGATTCTGTGGGTGGGTTTGTTGTCTGGAGCTCGGTGGGTGGAGTCATGATGTCAGACTCCCCACCGACCTCTACACTCTTTGTCAATATGCATTTTTTCCTGTGTATTTCTTACAATGAACTTCTGCTATGATCGTTAACATCCAGTGAAAATAAAGGAAAGTAACCACATGACTTCAGCATGCCCAATCATGCTGAGATGCGGCACATCCAATCCTGGCAGAGCAGAAGAAAGGAGCGGGGGAGGGAATTAAATAATGCATGTCTCTTAGGCTAGTGCACGAGATATGTAAATCACCTGTCACTCACAGCAAGGGGGAGGAATTGACAAAGTTTTTCTCTGTTTGTCAAGATTTATCTCACTGAACAATAAAAGATGATTGCTCAGAGCTGGATTAACTTTGTGGCAAGACTAGGCTCAAATGATAGGAAATCGTATAAAAAAAAATAAAAATAAAAAAAATAAATAAAAAAAATTGGGTTTACATCCACTATAAAGGTTAACATGTGACAGAACACGATACTAGTAAAGTAGGATTCTGAAAAACCCCAAAAAGTATGATTTTAGTACTCACTGAAAGATCTTTTTCAAGGGAGGACTATATTTCACAATCGGGCTATAATGCTGCTTACATTAGCATAGGACATCTGCCTCCTTTGGCACCTGGGCTCCTGACATCTCTTCCCTTGGCGCAGGAAGGGAGATCGCTTTTTCCCCCCCTTCTTGTCAATCATCTGGGACACGTGACCAGTCCCAGATGATTGCGCTGCCAGTGATGGTGCGGCTCACGCATGCGCATTGGGTGCCCGGTTGTGAGGCCAGTCGGGCGCCCAGTTAAAATGCCAGCGCCGCTGAGCGAAAGGGGGGGACAAGTGGGGCTTCGATCCCCTGCATCGCAGATCCTGGGACAGGTAAGTGTCCGATTATTAAAAGTCAGCAGCTGCAGTATTTGTAGAAGTGGGAACCCTGCTTTAACTGACAAATGCGCAGTCGTGCGATGTTGCACCCAAACAAAACTGATGTCCTTTTTTCCCCACAAATAGAACTTTTTTTTTGGCGGTATTTGTTCTCTTCTGCGGTTTTAATTTTTTGCGCTATCAACAAAAAAGAAATATTTTTTTACTTTTTGCTAGAATATTCCCCCCCCCCCCCCCCCCAAAAAAAATGTCCTCAGTTTAGGCCGATATGTCTACATATTTTTGGTATAAAAAAAATAACCGTATATCGATTGGTTTGAGCAAAAGTTATTGCGTCTACAAAATGGGGATTTATGGCATTTAAAAAATTTTTTTTTAGTATTGGCGGCGATCTGCGATTTTTACTGCGACGTTGCAGTGGACAGATCGGACACTATACATTTAGGGGACCACTCACATTTCTACAGCAATAAAAATGCAGATTATTGTGTAAAATGTCACTGGCAGGGAAGGGGTTAAAAAGGGGGCGACCAAGGGGTTAAATGTGTTCTCTCAGTGTGTTTTAACTGTAGGGGGGGGGGAGAGTCCCACTAGAACATGACAGATCACTGCCCCCAGTCACTGGGAGCAGTACATCCCTGTCATGTTGCTAGGCAGAACAGGGAATCGCCTTGTTTACATAGCGTGTCGCGATCGCAGCCCACCGTCGGACAGAGTGCACGAGACCTAGGGGCATGCGCCTGCTAGCCCGCAATTTAAAGGGGACATACGGGTAAGCTAACTTGTGCAGCTGTGCCATTCTGCCAATACATATCGTCATGCACAGGATGGCAAGTGGTTAAACAAACCCCTATATACTTACCTCCTCTGTGCAGTTGGTTTTGCAGAGTGGCCCCCTTCCTCCTCTTCTGGGGTCCCTCAGTGGCCCTCCTGGCTCCTCCTTCTCAAGTGCCTCGTAGGAGAGCCGCTCTCCCTCTGGGCACTTGTGCGGGCACACTCCAGTGTCGTCCTGCTGCGTCTATTGACGCAGATAGCAGGACTCGGCCCCGCCCCTAGCTCATTGTATTTGATTGAAAGCAGCGGGAGCTAATGGCTACGTTGCTATCAGTCTATCCAATCATGACCCGAAACACCGGTTGGAGCTGTTGAGCTTGTCCCCCTCGCTGGAAAGACTAGGTTCAGGTAAGTAAAAGGGGGCTCTGCGGGGCAGCAGCATCACAAGAGGATTTTCACCTTAATGCATAGAATGCATTAAGCTGAAAAACCTTGAGGGTTTACAACCCCTTTAAGTGTTTGAGGTGTGTCAAAAGCATTATTTTTTTTTTTTGCTGTTCAGGCAGTGTCGAAGCGGAAGGAAAATTCCTTTGATGCCGAAAGGGCAGATAGAAATCATGGAGTGTACATGCACAACACCATCTCTTGCAGATAACATCAGCGCTGAGTTTTTTCAGGCTGAAAAACTGTAGCAGTCACTGTTAAAATGAACTAGTGTACACCACTGTAGTCTGACTGCTTAAAAATAAAATGCAATGAGAGACTGGTACAAGCTGCATCAATAAAAGAAAAAAAGAAGAAAAAATGCTAATTGGATATCAATTGCTGGTACTACACAAGTACTGAAAAGCACAGGAAACAGAGTCTAGTTAAGAGTTACAAAAAAATATCAATGTAAACAGACATGTGTTCCAGAGCTTTTGATAACCCGCTTGATTCCACAGAAACTCTGCTCTTCTCTGCCCCACCGACCAACTCTCCCTCTGCGGCCTCCTCTCTACCTTCTCGGGTGCAGGATTCACCACTATGTCCAGGAAGGCGGACTCCTTGAACACCGTTAAGCAGAGCACATTATGTCAGCAGTGTGCTACATACAGACTACCCACAGTGGCATCCAAGCATGAGCAATTCACTCATCTCCTGAGCATAAACCAGGAATGAGAGGTCTCAGCCTGCTACTGACCTGTCGAGCTGGCTGGAGGCTCAATCCATGCTGGCTTTTGTTAATTTCTTCCCATGAATCTATCCAGACAGCCATCACTACCTATAGATATTAATTCTTCTACTGCTCCACCAATGGTGGTGTGGGACACGCTCAAGGCCTACCTTTTTGGATAGACTAGGCCAATGGGCTGGTGTTAGATGCATGTACACCATCACACCCCTTAAAAATCGCATTTATAGGATTGCAAATTGATTGGAAATGCAGTCTCCTCTGCAATAGCTCTCTAGCCAAGGTACAGGATAAACAATTATTCCAGAAATGACTCCTGGACGGAGGGCGAGCAGACTACTGGCTACCATTTCCCGCACTCAGCCCCCTGCTTCCAATGAGGGAATCATACATGGCCCCACTGGTCGCTTATTCACAGAAACTCTTGATATTCTAGAGACCTTCCGTTTCTGCCACATGCTCTATACCTGCAGTACCAATTACACCACTGCTGTACTACAGAGCTTTCTAGATCCTGTTACCTTGCCCACCCTCTCGGAGATGGACGCAAGTTAGATGCCCCACTAACTCTGGAGGAACTGGAGACTGCTGTAGCATCTCGTCCTAACAGCAAGACTCCAGTCCTAGATGGCTTGCCATATGAAATATACAGACAATAGGGCGAGTAACTTCCCCATCTGTCGGTCTGCTCTCTTCCACGATGGAGGCCTTCATTGCTGTTATTCCTAAGAAAGGCAAGGACCCCCTATCCCCAGAATCCTGCAGGCCTTCTTACTCACTATCAATATAAAAATGTTAGCAAAGCCCCTGTTAACAGACTGAACAAGTTCATCATTAATCACTACTGTTCATCCAGATCAAACCGGCTTCATCCCTAATCTTTCCACTGCCATGAACATTAGGCACACAATTTTAAAGTTGTAAAGGCAGAAGGTTTTTTATCTTCATGCATTCTATGCCTGAAATCTGGGGACTAAAATAAAGTGGTTGCATACGTGTGCACACCCTCTTATAACTGGGGATATAGCTGTAATCAGAATTAAGCAATCACATTCAAACTCATGTTAAATAGGTGTCAGTACACACCTACCATCATTTAAAGTGCCTCTGATCAACCCCAAATAAAGTTAAGCTGTTCTAGGTCTTTCCTGACATTTTCTTAGTCGCATCCTACAGCAAAAGCCATGGCCCACAGAGAGCTTCCAGCGCATCGGAGGGATCTCATTGTTAAAAGGTATAATTCAGGAGAAGGGTACAAAAGAATTTCCAAGGCATTAGATATACAATGGAACACAGTGAAGACAGTGATCTAGTGGAGAAAATATGGAACAGCGACAATGCCAAGAACTGGATGTCCCTTAAAAATTGATCAAGACGAGAAGAAAACTGGTCAGGCTGTCAAGAGGCCTACAGCAACATTAAAGGAGCTGCAGGAATATCTGGCAAGTACTGGCTGTGTGGTACATGTAACAATCTCCCGTGTTCTTCATGTGTCTAGGCTATGGAGTAGAGAGGCAAGATGGAAACCTTTATATATGAAGAAAAACATTCAAGCCCGGCTAAATTTTGCAAAAACACATCTTAAGTCTCCCAAAAGAATGTGGGCAAATGTGTTATGGACTGATAAAAACAAGGTTGAACTTTTTGGCCATAATTCCAAAATATATGCTTGGCACAAAAAGCGTGGTGGCAGCATCATGCTTCGGGGCTGTGTTTTTTTTCAGCTTAAATAGGGGCCTTAGTCAAGCTAGAGGGAATTATGAACAGTTCCAAATACCAGTCAATTGTTGACACAAAACCTTCAGGCTTCTAATAGAAAGCTGAACACTAAGAGGAACGTCATCTTTCAGCATGACGACACACAGCGTACAGCCAAGTCAAAGGATTGGCTTCACCAGAAGAAAATTCAAGTTTTGGAATGGTCCAGCCAGAGCCCAGGCCTGAAACAGTGTGCATAGATGCCTACGCAATCTGACAGATTTGGAGTGTTTTTGCAATGAAGAGTGGGAAAATACTGCAAAGTCAAGATGTGCCATGCTGATACTGAGACATACCCAAAAAGACAGTGCTGTAATAAAATCAAAAGGTGCTTCAACAAAGTATTAGTTTATGGGTATGCACACTTATGCAACCATATTATTTTAGTTTAACTTCCCTCCACCTAAAAGATTTTCAGTTTCTACGGAGTTGTACACTTTATAGGTTACATTAAAAAGGTTGAAAAGGTTCCGAAATGATTCATCTTTGTCTCTTATTTTTACATCACAGAAACCTGACATTTTACCAGGGGTGTGTGGACTTTGTATATCCACAGTATGTGTTTATTTGGTCTTATTAGTTGCCAGCAGCTTTAGTCATCACCACTTGTTACACCAGCACGTTCTCTTTTTGTTTGTAGAATAAAATTTGAGTTTCTGCAGTACCCCAAGGATTAGGAGAGGCCTAGCGGCTCCCAACCAATAGATATTTTTCCTTGCAGCCCAACTCCAACATGTTGCAGGGTGAGGAGCACAAAGCCCCCAAATGTCCTCCTTCACCATACTCTCCTCCAATTACACCCTGCTCTTCAGGCACAGGGTCTGACCCCATCCGCCCTGTTCACCTTCACGCCCCTATTTGATTCCATTGTCCAATTTGAGTCCAAAAGACTAATCCTACAGGCCAATACACAATTTTTTCTTTCTAGGTTTCCAATTTCCTTTAAACATAGGTGGGAGGCAGATTTAGATGCCTTTTTGGACGATCTCTGGAAGAAAGTGCTACAGAATGGCCTGCTGGTCTCACTCTCTCCGACACACAGAGTGACCAAAATCTTTATCCTGCAGAGTCTACCGCATGGCAGAATTCCTCCATAGGGTTGACCACAGAGACCACTCGCAATGCACAAGGTACATAGCTACTATGTAGATGCCCCAGGCTCACTGGATACTGGCAAGGAGTAATCTCCACATTAAAGGATTTGTTTGATTTTGCTCTAACACCTATTTACCATACCTTGAATTTATGGGTATGTCGACCCTAACCAGTATGAACCCAACCTATCTCTGGCAATTATAAGGTCTCTTTACTGCAAAGAAGCAGATAGCCTCTAAATGGATATCTGCTACCTCAACCAACCATAACAGATTGAATTTTCAATCTGAAAATATTTGTACTCTGAGGAGCATACATATCTTCTCCGTATCACTCCATGTAAATTCGATGCAATCTGGCCTAACTGGAGAGAAGTGATGTACTCATATATTGCTCTTTAATGCTGAACTCATTATGTGCTGGACAGTTAACTCATGCTTGCTGTCCTGATATATAAATGATCCATCTGGCCACTGTCGATATTCTTTGTGCTGCCTAAACACCCCTGTACCTACTAGTCTTTTTAAATGTTTAGCTGCACTGCATGGCGGCTTGTTTTGTTGTCTTCGTACCACAAAAAAAAAAAACCTTCAAAAATAAAACCCAATTATAAAGGAAAAAAAAAGAAAGGGGGGGGGGGGTATAGAGACTAAACTCATCAAGATTTGTGCATTAAATTAGTAGCCAAAAATGTAGAATAATCATAAAACAAGGAGAAGTTAAGCTGGGTTCAGCACTCAAAGGCATCAAGCATCATACAGACCAATATGACAATCACAGAAGCCATGTCAGGGCTCTGGGTTTTGGGTATATTATGAATGGTAATACTTTAACTACAAGGTGATCAAAAGACTGGGTTACACCAGGTATGCTGCAGCTAACAGTCACAGAACAGAGTCGGAGAACTCTAACGCACAGTCTAATGCAGTGATGGTGAACTTTGGCACCCCAGATGTTTGGGAACCACATTTCCCACGATGCTCATGCACTCTGAAGTGTAGTTGAGAATCATAGTTCCAAAACATCTGGGGTGCCTTGGTTTGCCATCATTTGTCTAGTGGCTGTAGTTTACAGATCAAGAATCTTCACCACTTGCCTACACAAACTTAGATACTACAGAAGTCTAAAGAAACCAGATTACACGGCTCTAGAAACGTAAAGCACTCTGTGGCTTACAAAGTATGTGACTGTCTGGGAAGCACCACAAGCAAAGCCTAGTGCCTGTGGGTCACATTACAGGTAAGCTCCACAGTTTACAGTCCAGCAGGGTCTGGGTAGGGATTCAGACAGCACTGAGGTTTAGCTGGTTCTGAAAACACATGTATGGAAGTAGAGAAGCAGCATTACAGAAGTCTAAAGTCAAAATATTGTTCACAGGGAGAGCTAAGGCAAAAGCATCCAACCTCCTAGGACACCATCATAAAACAGGCATGATGGTTGGAGGCAGGGATAAACAGCAGGCTGGCTTAGAATTTTGGGTTATACTTGGGCTTTTAGACAGTCTGGAAAATGGCAATTTTTTTTTATGTTTTTCATCATTCTGTGTCCCTTAATGAATGATAAAGAAATACTTCCCATTGAAATCATATTAGACTGTAGAATCAGTGAACCAAATCCCTTAACCCTTTAGGGCACTTTTACACCGGAGCATCGGCGGTAAACCACCACTATTTTTAGTGATGCTTTACAGTAGTTTTAGTGGTGCTTTTCACAACTGCTAGCAGCCGAAAATGGGTTAAAATTGGTGCTGCCCATTGATTTCAATGGTCAGGGGTGCTTTAAAGTGGTAGTAAACCCTTACAACCAACTTTGACCTACAGGTAAGCCTAGATTAAGGCTTACCTGTAGGTCCAAGAAATATCTCCTAAACCTACAAGGTTTAGGAGATATTTGCCCGAAAGACAGGCACCGCTGTAGACAGCGGCGCGCAGGCGCTGTGAGCACGCCGCCGTCAACGGCGATATGCCGTGAGTGGCGGCTCCCCGTGCGCATGCGTGGGAGTGCCATCATCGTGGCTTTGCCGAATGGCAGCGGTGGAGCAGCGAGACCCACCGAGAAGATGGATGCACCGGACTACAGGGGACAGTGGCGACTTCGCTGGCTCCTGTGTCAGGTAAGTGAAACATAATGGGCTACTATGCAATGCATAGTAGTCCATTATGCTTTGCAGGGAATGAAAGAGGAAGTAAACTCATCAGGGTTTACTTCCTCTTTAAAAGCTGTGTATACACCACTCCTAAAGCGCCTCAAAATATGCTGCTTGCAGGACTTTTTTTAGCCTCCTGCCAAGCGCACCACTCCAGTATGAAAGCACTCACACGAGTGACAGAGGCACTTTGCAGGCACTATTTTTAGCACTATAGCGCTTGTAAAGCACCTCAGTGTTTAAGTAGCCTTACAGCTAGCTCAATGTGTCTAAAATTTTGTCTAAAACAAAAGGGATTTGTTTCAGCTGGTTATATAAAAATATTAAATTAGATACTTTAGCCTTCTTGAATAAAAGGCCCGTGATGATTAACTTTATTTAACCACTTAAGGACCAGGCCTCTTTTTCAGATTTGGCGTTTACATGTTTAACCACTTGCTTACTGGGCACTTAAACCCCCCTCAGTCCCAGACCAATTTTCAGCTTTCAGCGCTGATGCACTTTGAGTGACAATTGCGCGGTCATACAACACTGTACCCAAATGAAATTTTTATCATTTTTTTCCTACAAATAGAGCTTTCTTTTGGTGGTATTTAGTTACAGCTCGGAGTTTTATTTTTTGCTAAACAAACAAAAAAAGATGCAAAAAAAAAAAAAAAAAAAAAATCATGTTTTAATAGTTTGTTATAAAATTTTGCAAACGGGTCATTTTTCTCCTTCATTGAAGTGCGCTGATTAGGCGGCACTGATAGGCTGCATTGGTGGGCACTGATGGGCTGCATTGGTGGGCACTGATGGGCTGCATTGGTGGGCACTGATAGGCTGCACTGGTGGGCACTGATAGGCATAGTTAAGGCGGCACTAATAGGCACAGATAAGGCGGCACCGATGGGCACAGATAAGGCGGCACTGATGGGCAAAGATGGGCACAGATAAGATGGCACGGATGGGTGGCACGGATGGGTGGCACGGATGGGCACTGATAGGTACCACAGATAGATGGGACTGATGGGCACTGATAGGTGGCACTGATAGGTGGCTCTGATAGGTGGCACTGCTGGGCACTAATGGGCGGCACTGCTGGGCGGCACTGCTGGGCACTGATGGGCGGCACTGGGGTGCAGCACCTGAGGCAGATTTTGGGTGGCACTGTGGGTGGCACTGCTGGGTGGCACTGTGGGTGGCACTGTGGGCACTGCTGGGTGGCACTGTGGGCACTGCTGGGTGGCACTGTGGGCACTGCTGGGTGGCACTGACAGGGGGGCACTTACTTTATTCAGGATGGCACTGCGGGTGGCAGGTGGGCACTGGCAGGGGGCAGGTGTCCTTTTAAATTGCTGGCCGTGATCGGGACTGATGTCCCGAACACGGCCGCCGGCGATCGGCTTTTTTTTTTTCTCCTCGCGCTGTCAGCGCGAGGAGGAATACTAGCCGATTACCGGCTCCGTTTTATCACATGATCAGCTGTCATTGGCTGACAGCTGATCACGTGATAAGGGGTCGGGATCGACCCCTTACACTGATCGGTGATCAGGCGAGTCTCACGGACTCGCCGATCACAGAGCGCGCCGCGCGCGCCCCTCAGGGGGCGCGCAGGCCGCTCGTAACCGGGACTACGTCAATAGACGTAGTCCCGAAAATGTGGGTCCGCGCTATTGCCGTCATTTTGCAATAGCGCGGGTCCCAAGTGGTTAAAACAGTTTTTTTTGCTAGAAAATAACTTTTTTTTGAAAAAAAAAAAATCACTTTTTTTAATAAAAAAAAAAAATAAATAAATAAGACAACAGTAAAATTAGTCCAAATTTTTTTTGATATTGTGAAAGATAATGTTACGCTGAGTAAATTGATACCCAACATGTCATGAAAATTGCGTCGCTCGTGGAATGGCGTCAAACTTTTACCCTCAAAAATCTCCATAAGCGACATTTAAAAAATTCTACAGGTTGCATGTTTTGCATTACAGATTTTTTATTTTTACACTTTTTAAAATACATTGATCACTTTTATTCCTATTACAAGGAATGTAAACATCCCTTGTAATAGAAAAAAGCACGACAGGTCCTCTTAAATATGAGATCTGGGGTCAAAATTCCTCAGATCTCATATTTGGACTTAAATGCAATAATGATAATAAAAAAAAAAAGTCATTTTAAAAAATTACATTGAAAAAAAATATACCTTTAAGAGGTCAAAACGTCACTTCCACCCTCTTATGGTATAGAGTGGGGGCCATCTTATCGCCTACACCGCTACAGACAGCTCCGGTAAGCGGCGGAGGGCGTGGGAGGCACCTCTCCTGCCGCCGATATCTGATCTCACGGCGAACCCGCCGCGGAGACCACCGTTATCGTACACAGGACCACCTCCTGTAAAGAGAGACATCTCTGTTGTGGCAGCAGCTGCTGCAGTTACCAAGATATCCCTCTTCCAAAAAAAACAAAAAACAAAAACAACGTATATTTACATGAGGCGATCCTCAAGTGGTTAAAGGTTTTGATTTACATCATAGTTTAGCTAAACATAACTAAATAGGACTGCCTGCGATAAGGGCTTGAAGCCAAGGCTGTATTAACCATAATGGCACTCTTGGGCCTGTGCCTAGGGTAGTACACAGCTGGAGGGGGAAGCCAAGCCTCAAAATTCACAAACTATGAAGATTTTATCCTTATTGTGTTTTCCTCTTCTGCCAAGCTATTTCTAGAAATGTAGGAGAAAAGGGGTGCAAGGGAGAAATCAGATGTCAGAAGACACTTTACAAATCAGGAGGTAGAACACCATTATTTCTTGTTTTAGTGCCATAATACAAAAACATTCTGGTTTAGGGTTACCCGACATTCCCTGTTTCAAAGAACAGTCCGCAGACTGAGGACACTGTCCCCGGACCAAGTCTATCCCTTGGTTCAGTCCCCGGAATTAGGGGTGGCACTCATACCCATTGCTGACAGCCTAGCAGGACCTGCAGCAATGTGAATATCTATCCAGCACAGCCAGTGCACACAGATTGTGTAGACCGTGCATAGACAAACGGCCACTGTTTTTACCTTTGTGAGCAGGACCAATTATAACTGCTGCATGTGCACCCACAGTGGTGTATAATTCAGGTTTATTATATACCACTGAGGGTGGATATACAGTAGTTACAATTGGTCCTGCCCCCTGCCTTTGACAAGGGGGATGGATCTCCTCATATCGGCCTCGCCCATCTCTGACATCAGAGGTTGGACAGTTCTACTCACTTACTGTGACTGAATGCAGGGCCGGTGTTCTGCCAAAAACTGTCCCCCATCGGATAGTGTCCGCCATGTACTGCGAGGCACAGCGATTGCGCAGTACGGAGGACAAGGAGACTCTGAAAGTGAACGGCGCCTGCGCACCGAGTCCAGGTTCAAGCCCCATCATCCAAGTGGACATATGGTAGCACTCAGTAAGAGGGCCCCTAGCGGGCACGCTTCGGGCACGGCCGCGCTCGCCAATTTTTTATTCTAACTCTATGTCCACTTGGATGGTGGGGATTGAACCTGGACTCAATGCGCAGGCGCCATTCATCTTCAGAGACCTTTGGCACAGTAGTTCACTATCCGACACAATACCAGCACTAGAATGAGGGGCTGTAAAATCGGAAACCCTGGGGGGGGGGGGTATGTCTTGGATATCTATATTAGAGATCAGCATCTCTGTCCAGGATCCTTCCCTGGGGAGCTACTGAGCTCCCCCTACAGAGCAGCACTAGAGAGAGACCAGCTGTACCCATGATCGCCAAGACTGCCGTTTCACTGCGCCTGGGCCATAACAAAAATTCTCAAGAGAGGAAGGGGAGTAGAGTGGCTGGCAGAGCCAGGATGGTGGAACACCACTGCCTCAGAGTCACCAAGCAGAGAGCTTCTGAAGGGAGCAGGTTTGCTCACTCTTTCAAAACTGCATCTGAATCTGCTGCTGCACAGCCTCTTTGTGATCTCCGGAGCACAGACTGCATGCCTCGGCATCCCCCTCAAACAAGTTAATCAGCTACCTGCAACTGCTTTGTTAACTAATGATGTACCAGAACAGTTTTTAAAAGAAATCCTGGCCGTAGTTCCCACTTACAGCACTTCTCACAGATATTAGGCTTTGGTTCACACTGTGCAGACTGGTTGTGGGTGCAGGAATGACATCTGTTCCTGCAAACACCTCCAAATTTTGCTGCTCAAATATCTGGTAAAGCGGAGTTCCACCCAAAACGAAAAAGTCCACTTTAAGGCTCCCTCCCTGGCTCTGGTTTGTGAAATGGCGCATTTGGGGTGCAGGTACCAGATTGTGACAGGTATCCGTTTGCTTCCCAGGCGATCGGAAAGCAGAAGTACTCCTCCCCCCCCTCCCTCTTCTGGGATACATGACAAGTGGGATCAGTCACAGAGTGCAGTGGTAAGCCGGCTGTGAAGCCGCAAGCTGTCACAGCTGGGTGCCCATAGTAAAGATGTCGGCAAGGGGAGAGTAAAGAGGTCAGCACAGGGAGAAAAAAGCTGGGGTGAGCACGCCGCTGGATCGTTGGAAAGGTGAGTGGTCGTTTATTAAATGTCCGTAGCTACAGTTTTTGTAGCTGCTTACTTTTCATTGAGACTGGAGCTTCTCTTTAAGCTTACTAAGGGAAGTCAACTAAATGCAACTTCCTGTGATATAGCAACAATGCTGCACCTCTAAATTTAGAGTGGATTTGCCATTCTCATAGGCTGTGCTTGCTGCACCACAGTAAGTGCAGGGGACATGCCTATATGCATTGTCACTGCTGATTCACAAAGCTAGCAATTTGCAGGTGGCCACATTTAGTCCTGCCTACCAATTCTCAAATTGGCAGAACCACCTGCTCTGTTAAACACCCCCCCCCCCCCCCCAGATGGGGGAGCATACAAAAACGGAGAATTTGGCCTCAGGCAGGGTTGGTAAAGGCAGATATTTGTTTACTTTAGGAGGCTAGTGCATCATATAGTAACACGGTACTTGTTTAGACTGTCATACAGAAGCCTTCAGTCGTACAATAGTATGTGTTTAAACAAATGTTGATATCAGAGCAAAAAAAAAAAAATAATGGAAAAAAGACTAACCTGGTTGATATGCCTAAAAAGCGTCAAGGAATTCTCATCCATTTCTCCTTTGCAAAGAACATGGGAACGTAGGTAAAGAAGCCCATTGATTAGTAACTGCTCTTTAGTGAGGCAGCAACTTAGATCCTTTCCATGGGTAGACTCTTTGCACGGATATTTCTGAGACAGTTTTTTAAGACTTTTTAGAATATCAAGTGAACCAACAGAACACAAGGTATCCGCTCGAGAGAAATATGTTGGAAAGGTATCACACGTGGAGGGGAAAGCGAGAAGAGAAGTGAGCAAACTTGTTATCTTAGATGGGGAAATGAGTGTACTGTTCATTGTGGTAAAGAGTTCTGAGGCCATTATCCTCACACCATGCTGAACTTGCAAAATAGCAGCCTGCAGGGGAGTTACCATGTCTGGATAATAGCAATAGTCTTCTGCGAGGCGCTTTCTAAACTGATGATGTGACCGCTGCCATGCTGCCTCCTCAGATAAGAGGTTATTAAGACCTTGTCGAGATTTTGTGCCCTTTCCACCTAGGGCTTTCTGAAGTCGAGTAGCGAAGTCCTGAATAGAAGTCATTTTGCCAATGCTGTTGAGGTAGTTTTGGACATCTTGGTAAAATACGTCATAGCTGGAGCTACTTGGACGATAAGCTTGCTTTTTGGAAAGATTATGAACCACTGCTTTCAATTTTTGAATTCTCTGTAGAAGAACACTAGAGAAAAAGTTAAACAGTTAGTCAACTTTTCAAAATTTAACTTGCGTTACACATGATATTGCAAACAATAGATTTTTGACTTGCCTGTATAATCCCTTTCTTTTAAGCATTTCATTCTAACACAGGGGTTCATTCTTAGACTAACGGGTTATGCTCCACCTCCAGGTAATTGGACACTGGCACAAAGAAAAGCTGACTCAACCGAGCATAACACCACTCACTCTCAAAATGCCTCAGAATAAAATTAGACCAGAGAAGGCACCTATAGGAACACCTGGAGGACCATTTGACAAAAGCAAAAATTGCAAAAATTTGGCAAACGTGCACATGGAACACCAGGTGGTAGTTTTTACAGGCTCCAGAAACCGAGGCTTGGTGCTGGAAATCCCACAAAGCACTGGCACTTCAGGTAGAGTGAAACTTCACTGTGAAGGAAGGGGAGGCGGAGGTTGGGGGGTACACAGTTCATACACTTGAGTAATGGTCTCCCAAATTCACCTATATATCTAGTGGATCAAGAGGCAGCCTGTGCACTTTGAGAACCTTCACATAACAGACTGAATGATTCATCAAAGCCATGGCTGCAAGATAAATTCACACAACCATTACCACGAGGCAGTTAGAGCAATATATTTAGGATGGTTTCAGAAACGGGGAAGGTAAAGTAATTACTTAGAACTCCTTGCTCCCTAAGGTGGGGTCAGCATTTTATCTAAGTCCCTGAGGAAAATAAGAAATGGTTCCTTATAGCATAAAGCTAAATGTTCGGACACTCTTCAGATTGAAGTGACAGCCAGAAGAAAGTCAACCTTTCTTGAAAGAAAATGAGGACACATATCCTAAAATAAACCCAAGTGGCCACTGAAGGACATACATCACCAGGTTGAGGTTCCATGGAGTCAAAAGGAGAGCATACTGGCAGTACAATGTGAGCCATCCCTTGTAGAAAGGCTCACACCAAGAAATACAAAATTTAGCAGTCTCAGATAAAGCACTGCCAAAGCAGAAACCTGACCCTTAACCACTTTCAGACCAGACCAATTTGCTGGTCAAAGACCAGACCACTTTTTGCGATTCGGCACTGCGACGCTTTAACTGACAATTGCGCGGTCGTGCGACGTGGCTCCCAAACAAAATTGAGGTCCTTTTTTTCCACAAATAGAGCTTTCTTTTGGTGGTATTCGATCACCCCTGCGGTTTTTATTTTTTGCGCTATAAACAAAAAGAGCAACAGTTTTGAAAAAAAACGCATTATTTTTTACTTTTTGTTATAATAAATATCCCCCAAAAATATATAAAAAAAACATTTTTTTTCCCTCAGTTTAGGCCGATACGTATTCTTCTACATATTTTTGGTAAAAAAAAAAAATCGCAATAAGCGATTATTGATTGGTTTGCGCAAAAGTTACATAGTTTACAAAATAGGGATAGTTTTATAGCATTTTTATAAAAATTTTTATTATTTTTTTTTACTAGTAATGGCGGCGATCAGCGATTTTTATTGTGACTGCGACATTGTGGGGGACATCATTTTTGACACCATTGTCATTTATACAGTACTCACTGCTATATAAATGCAGTGATTCCTGTGTAAATGACACTGGCAGTGAAGGGGTTAACCAGTGGGTGGCAGTGTAGGGGTTAAGTGTTCCTAGGGGTGTGTTACTAACTGTGGGGGGGTTGGGCTTTCATTTAGTGAACACTGATCTCTGCTCCAATCACATGGAGCAGAGATCAGCGTCACTAGTTGCTAGGCAGAATGGAGAAATGTTGTTTACAATGGCACTTCTCCATTCGGCCGCTCCGTGAGACGATCGCGGGAATGCCCGCGGCTATGGAGTCCACGGGTCCCGCGATCGGACTCACTGGGGTCCAGACCAGCGCTGGAGCGCGCCGCCGGCGGCGCGCTCCCGAAGGCAGGGCGGCAAATTTAAAGGGACGTACATGTACGCCCATTTGCCTGCCCGTGCCATTCTGTCGACGTACATCGTCATGTGCTGGTCGGCAAGTGGTTAATAGTCCTCAGAGTTTTGGACTTGGCCAGTTCTGGCTGAAGAATAGAAACTATGCCACATATTATTCTAGAATGAAGCTGCCCAAGCAAAGTAGGCTTTTCACATGAGGCGAAAAGACAAGATGAAGGCTTTCTGGTCTTAAGCAAGGTGGAAATAACAGTCCTTCAGGATTTGGACATCAACAGCTAGGGGAGGGGAAGGCAACACACAAATTAGGTTGAATTGATTACATGGAGTCTATAGAGCAACACTCTGACATTTAAGTCATCCCTATGCCAATTTTCAATGCCTAGAATTTGCATTGTGGATAGGACTAAAACATTACGTTCTGCCCAAATTAAAATGAGCTTAGGCTCCTGGAGAGCTGCCCGACTCCTGGTCGGTTCCACCTTCATGGCTGTATGAGGTCAAGTCTTGAAAGGCAAGCCAAATTGCCCTGTGGTCCAGAATATTTTGACTGGCATCCATGTCTCCTCCAACAACCATGCCCCTGAATGGTCAGACAAATTATTACAGTTCCCCAGCTAGACAGACATAGACAGCTCCTTCCACACTATATGGAGAAAGGATTTCACAGACTCCAGAGTATTAATGAAAGGTTAGGGTGAAACGGTTGCATCTCACCACCTTGATGCCTGAAATCCCGCAGTTCCAATGTGGCCTGTACCATATAGTCATGGTGTTGCCTTTAGGTACAATCCATGCAGTCAGTTGCCAGTGCCAAAAGGCCAAAGATAGCATCTGAATGTGTGAAGTTATATATATATATATATATATATATATATATATATATATATATATATATATATATATATTTTTTTTATAGATCTAGAATATTTATGCTGACCTACTGCTGGCTTCAATAGCTTCTCAGCCACAGACTAGGAATATACAGATCTGCGTGCTTGTTCCATATCATTGACAAAGTTGTTAGTGTGTCAGCATAACAGACAGTTATTTTACACTAATTTTCAGGGGGAGAGTTAAGCAATGACAATGACAGTGCTCAATGCTTTTTTGTGTTACGTTCAAAACTTCCATGCTATAAATATTCCATAAGCAAAAAGCGCTATTCATTTTCCTTTTTTTTTTTATAGGTAAAATGTGTTTTGCCTAGAAAAAGTACCATAAAAAAGTACCTGAACAACCTAGATCTCACCTCAATTAATCAATATTAGAGCAGATTAATCACCTGATATGTGGATGAATGTGCTTCTTTAAATCCTCATCTATGATCTCCTTTCCTGTCAGTAGAGTGCTGGACAAATTCCTTGTTTTGTATTCGTACTCCAGGTGATGTAACTGAAATCAAAATATACATAAAACAGCTTAATGAGGACAGTTTTATTAATGTGATTACTACATTGTACAAAACAGAACCGGGAATGTGAACACATTTTAAAATCAATCTTTTTTTATTTCATTTATTTATCCAACCAATAGTTCAGCGCCTACAATCAGGTGTTAAAATAAAAAAAATCATTGTACCAACTTTCCACAGAACTAGCAGCTAAACATTATGCATATTAAATTGCCATTTTTGAAATGCTACCATCGGTGATGGGTAAATTGGAAGTGAATGGCAAATCACATTTTCTTCTATAACCTAAAAAAAAACAAAAAAACTTTACTATGATTATTTGATTCATTTTCATTCTGCTTTAACTGAAAGCACCAAGATATTCCTAATTCATTCCAGCAACAGCAATAACCTTTCTAAACAGAAAAAAAATGAAACAAAGCAATGCTAAACACCCTAAGAATAAAATAGCTTGGTTAAAGGAAATGAAGGTACTAATTGCATATACATTTTTATCCAGTCATATCACAAAAGAATGCTCCATTTTCTTTTTGGAGTACAATTTAAAGTGCTGATTTGTCAATATATTGGCAAAAATTTAGAGCTGCTGCAGTACGAGATAACAGTGTCCTGTAAGAGCTCTGAGGGTGTATACAGCTGTACTCGAAGCTCCATAAAACTGTCCAACATAAATAAGAGATAAGACCACGAGGTGGCGCGCACCTTGCTGGACTTGACTCATGGTAAGCAAGCAGATTTTTACAAAGTGGCAGAAATTCTGGGGGCCAGCCTTAAAGTGGTTGTCTAGTCAAAATTTTAACTTATCTGCAGGGTTTAGGAGATATTCCCCCTGCAATGAGCCGCTGACTGCAGCAGCGCATGCGCACAGGGGATTCTCGGCTGAAAGCCCGGCAGACGACGGACTTGGCCGGAAAGAAGACTACCGCGCATGCGCGGGAGTGATGACATCACAGATCCAGCCACTCATAGCGCTGGAGCCACGATACCCGGAAGACACGCCGAAGCAACATGTCAGCTACCTCAGCGTGGACTAGGTGAGATAGACGCCTCGTTTTAAGGTGAGTATTTCATAATGAGCTAGTATGCGGTGCATGCTAGCTCATTATGACTTTTGTCTTACAGGAGTAGAAAAAAAAAAAAAAAAAACGTGTCAGCGGGTTTACTACCACTTTAGGCTTGATTCACGTGTTTTTTGATGCATTTTGTAGAAATGCAGGGAAATTTTTTTAACATGGGTTCCTATGGAACATGTTCACATCAATGCATTTTTGTGCCTCTGCATTTTTGGAAAGTGTCGGGGACTTTTTTCATGCAAAATGCAATATAATGTAATAGAAGTCAATAGATGCAAGTACCGCGTTTTTACAGCAATTTGCGTTTTTTTTCCTTGTTTTTTTCACTGTATATAGCTGGTTGCTAAGCAACCACAGTGTAAAAAAATAAAAAAAAATAAAAAATGAAAAACGCGACAAGCACCGCAAAAACGCTCAAAAGCAACATGCATAGATGTGAATCGAGCCTTAAGTCTTGTTAGAAAACAATCCCACTACTGCACTAAAATCCCAGTTATTAGTTTGTAAGCTCAAAGAAGTTAGAAGCACACAGGATTTCTAGTAGGATCAACGGGCATATGTATGTACTGGCAGCATTTATAAGAGGGAGAGAGAGATGCAGCTTTTTTATTATGTGCAAACAACAACTTTTTTGTCTTCTTACTCACCTCCTCTTCTGCATATTGCAATCTGTATTTCTTCTTAATTGCTGGGTCAAATGTAGTTTGTGGCAGCCATAGGTGAATCTGTAGTAAGCCCAAATTAATCCACAAGGATCCTCGATGGGCCGCCTCAGCGGCCCGAACTGAATCATCTACATCGGCATAAAACTGCTGCAAGGTGGTCAACAAAAGTTTAATAATGTTTCCAGGCAACTTTTCCTGGCTGGACCAGTCTCTCAATATGTCCTGGATGTAATGATATGCAGAGAGATCTTTTGAGGGAAGATGGTCACAATACTGTAAAAATTCTTCTTGGATAGTTGAGGGCACAAGGTCCTTCAAAGCAACAAAGTGGTGATATAATAAAAGACCTTGAAGTCTAGAATCTGTGTTTCTGTGAACAAAAACATAAAAATGTTTCAATTGTAATCGTTTGTGCAGCATTTCATTTTATCCCCCTGGTTGAAACTTAAAGGTACAGTTGGCCTTTAAAAAAACGTCAATGTGATGAACAAAAAAAAAAAAAAAGCACATTAAATGTTTGCCTTCAGAGAATTGAAACAGATTGAGGCATTGGAAGTGCAATGTTTAAAGAAGGGGGTATGGCAACGTAACCCTGCTTCACGTTACACCCTAAATATTGATGTAACATGAAACAAGGTCAACAAAGTTGACTCTGCCTTTAAACCTGTTTTGTTTTATAAAAATCCAGACAGTGTGATACAATGGCTGCCATTACTATGTCTTAAAGAGGAAGTAAAGTTCCTTTGCAGACTTTTAGCTATAGGTAAGCCTATAATAATACTTACCTATAGGTAGTGAAAATATCTCCAAAACCTGTACAGTTTAGGAGATTTTTCCAGTGTATGCAGCCAGTGACATCACTGGCACATGCGCTCTGAAGGAACAGCTAATGGGTACCGTGCCTTCCAAACTGGTGTCGTAAATGGTGGCTCCAGCACACATGCCCAGGAGTGACACTGTGGCTCCAGCCAATCACAGTGCCAGAGAACGCCCTGACAGCAGAGTGCGGTGACCACTGCAACAGCTTCGTTCTAAGGCAAGTATTTCATAATGAGCTAGTAAGCAATGCATACCAGCTCATGTCTTTGTCTTGCAGGGTATTTTTTTCCCCTAGAGGTTTACCTTTTGAAAAATAAAAAATATTAAAGCTAAAAAGTATGCATTCAATAAAGTCTGCAAAAAGAAACAGTTGAAGCCAGGAGATCAATATGACAGCAAGACCGCTGGCACTAGTAGATACCATTTTTCTTAGCTCTGGTTACCTTTAAAACAAGTCTTAAAGTGAGTCAGTGCCCAAACTATGCAACGCTAAATCATTTAGCCATTCTGAAAAAGTAGTAAATAAACACACCCTTTTTCAGCTCCAACTATAGGACATTGTGGGGAAATGTATATTCAAAAGTAACAGGCACTGAAATCTCAGCCGTTTTATAAGGAAATCAGACTGCTAGCCATAGAACATAAACACCAGATGCTTATTAGCTGTTAGAAATGGACAAAACCTAATTTTAGACTTTGTTGTGATCTTTGCTCAACTACAATCTCTCAGTCTTGTCAGATTACCGCTTTAAAACTGAGATTAAGGTAGAACAAAACATTTTTTTCACCATTTTGGATAGAGTAACCGCATCCCGACCGGCTCACGCATATATACTGCAGCAGAATGGCTTCCGTGGGCAAAATTGCGTACGGGTATGCCCTCCTTTATTATGGCCCCCAGAGGGCACCCGCTCACTGCACGGCGGGGGACCCAATGTGGGTGGGATCACTGGCGGCCACGTGCGATCACGAGTGTCAGCACGGGGATTTGTGTGTGTAAACACACACATCACTGTGCAGTCAGGAGAGGAGCCATATCGTTAGTTCCTACCAAGTAGGAAAAATGAAATGTCTCGTTTCCTAGATAATCCTATTCCCATACAGTTAGAAGACACTGAAAGGACACACAATTAACCCCTTTGTTCGCCCCCTGGTGTTAATCCCTTCCCTGCCAGTGACATTTACACAATCAGTGCATTTTTATAACATTGATTGCTGTATAAATGCCTGTGGTCCCAAAAAAAGGGTCAACTGTCTCTGATCTGTCCGTCACAGTACCACTAAAAAGTGCAAATCACCGTCATTACTAGTGAACAAAAAATAAAAATCTTTCCCATAGTTTGCAGATGCTATAACGTTTACGTAAACCAATCAACATACGCTTATTGCGATTTTTTTTCTACCAAAAATATGTAGAATATATATTGGAAAGAGGGAAAATAATGCGCCGTCTTAAGATAATAAATGGTAGCTGGCAGCACAACAGAGAAACAATCTGTATATAGGTGAAAAAAATATGGGTGGTATAGTGCAGTGCTAAATATGATTAAAAAAAAAAAGTAAACTCTTGCTACACAGACCTGAGCTGATGGCAAAGAATTACTTATGTGCATCTATTATATGAAAGGTGAATCAAAAAAAAATAAAAAATTATATTCAATATTGAACCAATATATAGTGAATAGTGAAACATTTACATAAAACAGTGCATGTGCATAACTATATTAAGTCCAAATAGTGATGCCAACAGATTTAAGTGACTTTGCAAAATGAGCTCTTGTGAACCAATTGTCTGTAGATAATCCGCCACCAACAGAAAGGCTTACTCCACAAGTAGTCACAAAGGCATTCATTGCAAATGTCTGAAATTCCCTCCCACCAAAGAAATCTCTACAAACAACTCAGTGTGGAGGGCCCATTCTCCGAGATTCAGCTGCTAATGCCCAAGAATGTACATTTAGCAGATGGCCTCACTGGGAATGTGAATGAAAGAAAGCTGGATATAGAAGTTCTGTACAAGATCAGATCTGTTTCTTCCAGAGGAGCACGACATTTTGCTCCTCTGTGAGGTTTGCCAAAAACAGACCAGTGTAGGAGAGCCAGGCAAAATTTCTCAAAGATCAAGGATGATGTTTCCTGAACCATGAGGTTCTCCAGAACTCTTCATTACAAGAGGCTGGCATCTGTTGTCAAGACCTTAAAAATCATTGGATGGAAGATCGCCAAGTATTCAGCATTTGCGCAGAAACTGCATGGGGTAAAAAAGGGCATAAGGGAATGCATTGAAGGCAGCTAACATCTTCCATAACAACCTCATGCAGGCACAAAAATCAAAGACTTTTCATCTACCTTGGGGATTCCAAGCTTGGCTAGAAAAGACTGGCAATAACCCTGTGAAAGCAGTACTTTTGCCTGTGACAGGTTAAGTAAAAATATTTTAGAAGTTGTCTCAGAACCATGGCCAACTTCTGAATGTTCAGCAACAAAAACCAAAACTTTTCAGAGCCTGTACTGTCTTGTTGGACATTTGACTACAATTTCTGAGCTGAGTGCTTCCTGAGAAACAGGTCACACAGGTACCCAACTATTGGTACACCCCAGGTGCTTCACATCCCCAGAATCAGAAGAAAGGCCTTGGCAAGCACTCTTGGGCCGTGGGCAGGCCAAAGAGTAATGCTATAAATCCGTAGTGATGCTCCTCTATTGCAAATTGCAGAAACTGTTGGTGAGGCTGGAAATGAGAATGTGGACATTCTCGATATCCACCGACACCTGGAAGGCCCCTGACGAAGGAAAGTAATCACCGACCGTGTAGACACTATCTGGAATTGTATCTTTAGCAAATTGAGATCCAGAAAGGGCAGGATGTTGCAGTTTTGGCTTGGAAGCCCTAAAAAGGCTAGAATAGAAGCTGTGAGATCTATCAGCCTTTAATGATAGAGCTTGAGCGGTCCTGCAAAGAAGAATGGGAGAAACCGCCCAAAAATAGGCGTACCAAGATTGGAGCATCATATTCAAAAAGACTTGAGGCTGCAATTGGTGCCAAAGGTGCTTCAACAAAGTATTGAGCATATGAATGCTTATGTACATGTGATTTTTTTTCATTTTTAATAAATTTGCAAAAATTGCAAAACAAACATCTTCCGTGTTGTCATTCTGGGGTATTGTTAGTAGAATTTTGAGGAAAATAACTTCAACCCATTGTGGAATAAGGCTTTCCATATGCACTGTAGTAGAGGCCGTGGCACTTGTAAAAACTGTGGGACCCAAAGCACTGGCACCATAAGGGTTTTATTCAAATAGGAAATGGCCAAATGAAAAGTTGGATAACCCCATTTCTTCCAGAATTTTTTTCTCCACTGGGCACTGCTGAGAAAAATGTTTAAAAAGGTGAAAACAACTTCTTTAGTCGAGCTTAATCAGCATACATACTTTTCTGCAGGTGAGGGTGCATATGAAAGAATTTGGCATGTTTAGACAGCCATTAAGAACAAAATTCAGTGACCTTAGATGAGGCCCTTGGAATTAGCAACTTCAAGCTAGTTTGCACCATGTCTCCAAGGCAGGCCAATATGGTCATATGTCCGTGACAGCTTGGGGCCGGCCCTGAAACTATTCCCTGAGAGGATGAGTCAACAGAAGATTTTTGATCAAAAGCTTCCACCTCTTCCTAAGGATGTTCCTCCAACACCTCATCCTCCCGCAAAAGGGAGACTGGGGAAGAAGAGCACCCACGCTTGTTACCCAGGCATTTTTTCACCTACAGGGTATTTCAGAATAGTTTATAAACAGAACTAAAAGTCCACAAAAGGAAAACTTCAGACATTTGTAGGCACATTCATCACAAGGACACCAGCTAGGTTTCGCTGAGATGGTAAGGCCGACTTTTTTTTTAAGACAGTGACTATTCACATGAAGTGGACAACATAACACAAGTAGTTATATGAGGTGCTCTGGGTCTTATGACATTAAGAAAACTCATTAGAAAATTCTGAATCTTGAATTCTAGTAGAAAATACTTTTTCACCTTTAAGGTCTAGCTATAATGTAATAAGTCTGGAATGCTTGCTAAAAGCTCTTAAGGAATTTGGGGAGTAGATATTTCACACCCCTAAGAAGCAGCATTATTTGATAAAAGGAATTGCCTGGGATCCTGGGAGATTGCTTTTCCAAGGCTATGAAGATTTGAATCCATCGAGGCACTAATTGTTCCAAAGTGCATTCTAAATTCCCTTGGGGTATTCTAAAGCAAACTTTGTAAACTAAAAATGTAAAGATGTAACTTTACAAGTTTCAGAATTTGTCACCCAAATCATCATTCACAATATGCTTATACACACACACACACACATATAAAAAAATATTTGAAGTATTTGCTATTGCACTTAGGGTACTTGGCAGTTTTATGGTGTTCTTTTATGCATGATATATTTGTCTATGTGGTATACATCACCTTTGCCGTACACTTAGTTTTTTGTTTGAGTTACATACCAGTTATTAAAGATTTTAGCATTATGAGTTGAAAACGGCATTCTGGTGTTTTCACATTCTCATAGGGGGTTTCCACCAATGTTCATGTTCGTTTTTTAAAGGGGCAGCGCTACAGTTTTTGGCTATTCAGTTATACTGGGTGTGGGAACACATTCATATATATGTATATTTTTTGCTCACAATAGTAGTGTGGTGGCATTTGCATACATATTCCCAATATTACCTAAAAGATCATACTGCATTAAAATAGCACATAGCCACTACAATGCTGTTTGACCTATCCTTGGTATTACTCAAACTGCAAGATGACTAAGGATATGCACCATCTCAAGCTGTGCCAACTTAGGACCTAGTCAATTGATGCTGTGTATTTGTCAACTATAAAAATTGTGTGTGCGTTTTGGATGCTATTGGACTTCTACACAATTTATTTTGCCGAAGCATTTTAAAACAGGGCTTTAAAATTATTAAATGAAACAAAGATGATGGACCTAAAGCTTGCCAAAGATGAAACTGCCATATTTGTCCATAGAGTTGCGTTGATCACTTGTAGTTGGTGTGTTTTCTCAGTTGCCTCTCCCAGGCTAACATGGGAGGTCAGATTCCCGCTCAAATCCCATGGCACCGGTTTGCTGCTGTTCAAAAGAACTTCACAGAAGCATTTGGAGAACACAGCTCTACTTAAGATAGCAGGACCCTAAAAAAAATAAAAAAATAAAAAAAAAAAAAAAAAAAAAGGTACATGAAAAATTCTTCAAAAACACAGCTCAAATACACAATTTTAACCTATATGAGCTACCTAATGTGCCAAAGGATTTGTAACTTTGCCCAGCCCCTTAATGTTTCACAAACCTCTGCCAGACAGCACAATGAGTGTAGCACATCTTTCACTGTTAATCCTCATTTACACCATGTTTTACATCTCCAGCCGCCAACATAAAAACCTACCATGGCAGCTGAGGGGGTTCATAGATGTGCTGTGGCCACAATGCTTTTTACTCCTGCAGCAAATTTAACTAGGCCTATATCACATTTGACAGGTGGCACCACTTGTCACTCGCTCAAAGCCAATGAGACCATGCTACCACCACAAACCAAATGCTTGGCTCACAGTTGTAGCACCGTATTTAAATGCAAAACGAAGGAGAAAGGAAATAACATAAAAAAAATTCAGGAGGTTACAATATCCATTTATAAACATCTAGGCGCCACTACGCTTCTACCACCCATGTAAACAAAGGCCAATTACAGTTGCAAAATATAGCAGAGTCTCCACTGCACCTACAAAGCAAGGAGCCACACACTAATAAGTCCTCAACTCCACTCACTCCTCCCTCTCTTCATTAGAGATGTAAAATTTCTGGAAAATTTGAAGCCATGAGAGAGTTGAAGTAGTTTTAAAAAATGAGTGTAATTTTGTTATGCTGGGAATGTGAAATCCAGCACATATAGTATTATGCTTAAAAGTACAGCTTATTCAAAAAACTTGCTTTTTTAAATTGAATATTTCAATTGCAAATGGAATAAGGACTGTATGTGTTAAAGACATTTCAACTGTGCATGAGAACCACCCCACTTTCCCTTGCAATACTTTAAAAGCTTCCTGCCAATATGCATTTTCAGTTACCGAAAATGCTGATCCAGAAGCATATATTGCTCTTGCAAGAGCTTGATCAAATTTCTCATGATCTTCAGTTATTTTATCAACATATGAAGGTATTGTGCATTTTTGCGAAGCAGTCGTTTGCAGCACTTCCTTACTTGAACACACTGCTGGTGAAGAAACACTGTCATGATCCAAAAGCAGCAGTGTTTCATTGGGGCCCTCATTGTATGGGGACTCGTACTCATTGGCTGAGACAGCAGCGGGGAGCCCATTGGCTTCCACTGCTGTCAATCATTCAAAACAAAGACTATTATAGCTGCTCTGTGCAAAACCACTGCACAGAGTAGGTACGTAGAACATGTTTGTTATTTTAAAAAACAAAGGAAGCTTTAATATCACTTTAAGGCCTAAGAGGACAATCTACTGTATCCCATCACCAACTGTGGGAGGTACAAGATGGAGCGCAAAAGCAAAGTAAACTGAAATCTTTCTCCTGCAAAGCCCCCTAGTGGCAGAAATGCATATTTCTCTTGTTTAAGAACTGTATTGAGAAGTACAGAATGCCAGGATTTTCTTGGCTTCCGCTGAGTCAACCTGCAATAAGTTAAGACTTTACAAAAAGTCTCATAAATCTTTCATTAAGGCCATCATGTTATATATTGTATTTATTGGTATATAACCGTTTCAAATCGTGTGTGCGTGTTATACGCCAATACTGCAATTTGGGCTGCCTCGGAGAGAACCGGGAGGGGGGCTTGACGAGTGCCGTCAGATTACATACAGATAGAATCTCCTGTTAACTCAGCGGCCTCTGTAATAGGAAGTCCCGTCTCCTTGGCTGGCATTGGACCAGTGTTCTGTCCATCATAGAAGCAGGTCCAGGAGGCTGGACTTTGTATTAAAGAGGCTGCCGAGTTAACAGGAGATTCTCGCTGTATGTAATCTGACGGCGCTCATCCCGCCCCCCTCCCTGAGATGGGCATTGATCAGGCTGCATTCATGGCAATGGGGAGGCTGCAGATGGGCATCAATCAAGCTGCATTTATGGGCAATTGTGAGGCTACAGATGGGCATTGATGGGCAATGGCGAGGCTGCGGATGGGCATCAAGCTGCATTGATAGGCAATTGTGAAGCTCCAGGTGGGCATTGAGGCTGCATTGATGGGCACTCTACCCTTATTTTGCTTCAAAGTTCTTTATTTAAAATTAAAGTTTTTTTTTCCCTGAAACTTCCCTCTTAAAATGAAGGTGCGCATTATACACCGATAAATACAGTAGTTTAAACACCATGTCAGATATATTAATCATTGTAAAAGAAGGTTTTCCACAATTTGTTTGGGGGGGGGGGCCTTTGAAGGGGATGCGGCTTCCTAGGCGCTTTCCTACCTCCACTCCTAGTCTGAGTGCCACTTTGCAAGGCATGACTGGGAAGACATTAAACAGTTTTGCTATACTTTTGGCAATGCCATGCACTAAATAGTAATAGAGGAATATAATTACTGAATTAAAAGCCATAAAATTTACCTTCACAGAAGGTTCCAGAAGAACTTGAGTGGTGCTTCCATCTGGAGAGGAGGTTGGTTTCCAGGATAACCAGTAATCTGGATCAGTGCTCACAGTACTATCCCAGAAAGATGAAAATACGCAACATATAAGCTCGGACCATAGTAATGCAACATCCCCAGAAGTAATCTGCAAAAAGAGAAAAATTACTCAGTAAAGAATGATATGAAATATAACACTTCTTAAAAAATGTAAATGCTTTTAATGAGCATCAAAGTAGAACTAAAGAAATTATTTGTCTTGGACAAGGAAAAAAAAAAAAATGGGGGGGATTCTGAGAATACCTGTCAGGTTTCCTTTTTGCCGTCTGTGCCCCCATTTGGGAGATTCATCCTATTTGTTATGTTTACTTTTGTCATGGAAAGTCAACTGAAAGTGAAAATTAAAATTGAAAGAAAATCCTAACCAGTGGGTTCTCTCCAGAACAGCAATATGGGGCAAATATTCCAATAAGGACACTAGCTCTGAACCTGAAGAGCACTAAACATGAGGTCTGCTTTAGATAAAAACAGCACTGGGATAGCAGCTTGTATAATAAGACTTCCAATACAGATATCATGTTGGGAAGAGCAGAATGTCTAAAGAGCTGTTTTTACAGTGCAGAGAGCAACCGATAAACTCCACGCTGGGTCTAGACATTGTCAGCCTAGGAAATCTAGCACCCAACTGCCTGACAGATGCAAATCTCAGACAAGACTAAAATGTTAATTTCTATCTGGGACAGGATCCTATCTAGGTCTCTTGTAAAGACTTCTGGCTCCTCCCTCATGGTTGATGTACGGCCCTGCCATAGCCTTGTCCAAATAAATCAGAATAGGATGACCCTCCAAGCAAGACATTTAATGCTGCAGAGACAGTCAAATCACCCAAGGCTCCAGAACGTTGATCAGGAGGAAATATTTCTCAAGATTACCAAATTCATGTGCACAGACAAGTTGTCCAGGACTGAATCCTAACCCAACAGGCTAGAAGCGATCACATAGTCTGCAATTAAACTGAGTAACTTAAACTTTCGAAGAGAACTACCATCAGATCGAGGAGTCTCAAGCAAAAGCATGTATTCTGGCAGCTCATGGACTGGAGAACATGAATCTAGGACTTGAAACACTCTGGCCTGAGCTGTGTTGAGGTTTAGGCCCATAGAAACAAATTGAGGTGTTAGTTTCTGTGACAATTTCTGAATGTGCAGGATCCATCCAAACTGTTGAAATGTCTGGACAGCCAAGGCTACATTATCTGGAATCGCATAAAAGGTTTTCAATGAAAGGTTGCCTGTGTAACTCACAGCAGCAATGCCACAACAGTGCATCAGAGCTGGTAAGGGAGCAAACATCTAGGTGCACAACTAAAGTGCAGATGAGAATCTGAATTGAGGGGCCACAAAGTGCACAGGACCAGGGCCGTCTTTAACCACTTCAGGACCGCCGTATTGCCAATGTAGGTCAACACAATGGCACAGGCAGGCACAATCACGTAGATGTACGTGCCTGCCTTCCAGCGGGTGGGGTGTCCGATCGGACCCCCTCCCGCTGGATACGACGGTCCGGTTCGGTCCAGGAGCGCTCCGTGATGAGGGGATGGCCGTTGGTTTTCGGCCACCCCCTCTGGATCGCTCCTGGCCAATGAGAAGCTTCCTCCCACTGTGTATTGTTTACACAGGAATGAGGAAGTGGTGTCATTCTCCTCGGGGCGGTCTTTTTGACCGGACTACGAGGAGAAGACTAATAGTAAGTGTGCACCAACACTACACTGACATGTAGGTACACACAGGCACACAAACCCCCCCCCCCGATCGCCCCCCGCTCCCCCCCCCCCCCCCAGTCACAGTGTCACTGATTGCATTGATCATTTCTTTACTGATCAATGCATTCAGTGTCAGTTGTGACAGTAAAAACTGTCAGGACAGTTAGTGTTAGGTCCAGGGTAGCCCCCTATCACCCCCCAATAAAGATTTAACCCCCTGATTGCCCCTAGAGTTAACCCTTTCACCCCCTTTTGCCAGTGTCACTAAGCGATCATTTTTCTGATCGCTGCATGTGTCGCTAGTGTCGCTAGGTAGCTAGTTATTTTTTTAGGTTCACCGCCAGGTTTTTATATCGCTAGGTACCCCGATATACTACCCAATAATGGTTTTAACCCCCTGATTGCAGCTAGTTAACCCTTTCACCCCCTTTTGCCAGTGTCACTAAGCGATCATTTTTCTGATCGCTGCATGTGTCGCTAGGTAGCTAGTTATTTTTTTAGGTTCACCGCCAGGTTTTTATAGCGCTAGGTACCCCAATATACTACCCAATAATGGTTTTAACCCCCTGATTGCTGCTAGTTAACCCTTTCACCAGCGATCACAGTATAAGTGTCACTGGTGACGCTGGTTAGCCAGTTAGTTATTTAGGTTCCCCGTCAGGTTTTTATATAGCGCCAGGGACCCCCATATACTACCTAATAAAAATTTGAACCCCCTGATTGCCCCTAGTTAACCCTTTCACCACTGATCACCGTATAAGTGTTACGGGTGACTCTGGTTAGTTTGTTTTTTATAGCATCAGGGCACCCACCATTTATTACCCAATAAAGGTTTAACCCCCTGATCACCCGGCGGGTGATATCAATTAGGTTTTAGGGTCAGGGTCTGCGTCGCCCCAGGCAGCGCTAGGTTAGTGCCAGTACCGCTAACACCCACACGCAAAGCATACACCTCCCGTAGTGCTATAGAATCTGAACAGATCAATATCTGATCTGATCAGATCTATACTAGCGTCCCCAGCAGTTTAGGGTTCCAAAAAAACGCATTGTTAGCGGGATCAGCCCAGATACCTGCTAGCACCTGCGTTTTGCCCCTCTGCCCAGCCCACGCAAGTGCAGTATCGATCGATCACTGTCACTTACAAAACACTAAACACATAACTGCAGCGATCGCAGAGTCAGGCCTGATCCCTGCCATCGCTAACAGGTTTTTTGGTAGCATTTTATATTTAAATCCGGAAGGCAGCGCTTGGTTTTCGGGGTTCCGTACGTGGCTAGGCTCCCAAAAAGTCCCCCACATGTGGTATCCCCATACTCGGGAGAAGCAGCAGAATTTATTTTGGGGTGTAATTTGACTTCTGCCCATAGCATGTGTGAGCAATATATCATTTAGTGACAACTTTGTGCAAAAAAAAAAAAAAGTTTGTAATATTCCCGCAACTTTTGGCAAAATATAAAATATTCCATGGACTCAACATGCCTCTCAGTAAATAGCTTGGGGTGTCTACTTTCCAAAATGGGGTCATTTGGGGGGGGTTTTGTGCTATTTTGGCATTTTATGGCCTTCGAAACTGTGATAGGTAGTGAGGAGTTAAATCAAAAATTTGCACCCTTAGAAATCCTGAAGGTGGTGATTGGTTTTCGGGGGGGGCCGTGCGCGACTAGACTCCCAAAAAGTCCCACACATGTGGTATCCCCGTACTCAGGAGAAGCAGCAGAATGTATTTTGGGGTGTCATTTCACATATGCCCATAGCATGTGTGAGCAATATATCATTTAGTGACAACTTTGTGTAAAACATTTTTTTTTTTTTGTCATTATTCAATCCTTTAGGACAAAAAAAATAAACATTCAATGGGCTCAACATACCCATCAGCAATTTCCTTGGGGTGTCTACTTTCCAAAATGGGGTCATTTGGGGGGGATTTGTACTGCCCTGCCATTTTAGCACCTCAAGAAATGAGATCGGCAGTCAAATTAAATGCTGTGTAAATTCCAGAAAATGTACTCTAGTTTGTAGACGCTATAACTTTTGCGCAAACCAAAAAATATACGCTTATTGACATTTTTTTTACTAAAGACATGTGGCTGAATAAATTTTGCCCTCAATGTATGACTAAAATTTAGTTTATTCGATTTTTCTTATAACAAAAAGAAGAAAATATCTTTTTTTTTCAAAATTTTCGCTCTTTTTCCATTTATATCGCAAAAAAAATAAAAAATAAAAAATCGCAGAGGCAATCAAATACCATCAAAAGAAAGCTCTATTTGTGGGAAGAAAAGGACGCAAATTTCGTTTGGGTGCAATATTGCATGACCGCGCAATTACCAGTTAAAGCAGCGCAGTGCAAAATTGCAAAAAGACCTCTGGTCCTTAAGGTGTTTATTGGTCCGGAGCTGAAGTGGTTAAGGCAGGGCAAAATGGGCAGCTGCCCTGGGGCCCTGTCATTGAGGCAGCTGCTTTGGGCCCCAAAACAATACTTGTCAACTATCCCAGTCTAAATTCCCTTGTCCTTTGAAGTTTTAATCCTGTGCCGTGTCCCGATATCTCAGTGTGAAGGGCTGGTACTAATGCATCCCAGCTCCGCCCTATTGTTGTGTACAGATGACTCAGCTGCAGACCCTGCGTTTACATGTAAATAACCAGCATTCATAAGTAAATGGCTGTGGCCGACGGTATTGATATTTAAATAAAGGCGGCATTCATATGTAGATCATGCCCCCCTGCAGTGAGCAGATGATGTGCTGTAACCTCTAGCAACCAGTCAGTAAGCAGTAATTTTATGCTGTAACTGCTGGCAACCAATCGCAATTGCTGCCTGATCTGATACAGCAAATTGATTTTAAGTCTAGCTGCTATTTATTGTATATCTCAGAGCAGGTGGAGAGTGAAATTGCATGGGGGGGAGAAAATTTTTGCCCAGGGTCCAATCAATATTAAAGACGGCCCTGCACAGGACCCATAGCAAAGTGTAGGAAACCCTGGTGCCTTGGAAAGATAGACCTGACAAGCACACGTCTGATGTCCACAGAGGCCAGAAAATCTTCCTAGTGAAAAGGATGTGATGGCAGGCCTGGTGAATATCATGTGAACTTTGTCAGATCAAATGAAGATTATCAGAGCTTTAAAATGCAAGATGAGGTTCATTTCCTTTGGGATTTAGAAAAAAATAAAAATAAAATCAAAAAACTTTCATTACAGAAAAGCAATGCAGATGGTAAGCGTTGTAATCTTGCAGAAAGATTAGGATCATCTATTGTATAACTGGAGAAAGTTTCCTAGTGATTTCTCCAGTCTGCCATGGTTTGGGGAATCATCATGGTGGCAATAGCAAAGAACTTCTTCAAAAGAGTCTGCACACATCTGTAGAATCTTATGCCGCACCCACGCGATCTGAATTTCCGTCCGACCGTGTGTGTGCTCCATTGAACATTTTCTGTCGGAATTTCCGCACACAAATGTTTGAGAGCAGGTTCTCAAATTTTCCTACAAAGGAAAGTCCGATTGTGTGTACACAAGTCTGATGCACAAAAGTTCACGCATGCTCGGAATCAAGCAGAAGGGATCACACTGATTATTGAACTTCCTTATAGTCCTGTCATGCGTATTGTATGTCACCTCGTTCTTGACGTTTGGAATTTCCGACATTTGTGTGACCGTGTGTATGCAAGACAAGTTTGAGCCAACATCCTCTGGGGGAAAAAAAATAAAAAATCCACGGTTTGGTTGTCAGAAAACCGGGTGTACGGGGCATTAAACGAAAAATAGATTTAGTGTGAGAATAACTGGCGCCACAGTGGGAACAATAACAGTTGGTGAGGTTGAAAAAAAAATAGGATTTTTGTACTCACCGTAAAATCGTTTTCTCTGAAGTTCATTGATGGACACAGCTCCATTAAATCTTGACTGTAGGGTCATCACGTCACCTTTAGGAGAGGACTAGACCGAACATGTAATACACGTGAAAACAACAGAACGATACAGTTCCGCCCAGTGGGCGGTCGCTCTGGCTATAACCCCTCAGCCTGCTTCCTGCAGCTCAGTACGTCAACAAGCAGTTTAACAAAATGGGAGGGGTGGGTGCTGTGTCCGTCAATGAACTTCAGAGAAAAGGATTTTACGGTAAGTACAAAAATCCTATCCTATTTTCTCTTTCGTTCATTGATGGACACAGCTCCATTAAATCTTGACCGTAGGGACGTCCCCAAGCTGTGTCAGGAAGAAGGGTGGAACAGCAAACATAACTGCCCCCACAGCCAGAGGTGCTCCTCAACGGAGGAGTCGCCATCTGAAGTAACCGCATTAGAACTTGTGGCCAACGTATGCATCAGAATGCGTTTACAACCAAAATTTTACTTTCTCTTACAAGAAGAAAGTGTAAATTGCAACGATTACACTGCCTGCAAAACTTTGCGGCCAAAGCAAGCATCCGAAGATGCGCTCACATCAACTTTGTAGAACTTTGTGAAAGTGTGAATGGACGACCAAGTCGCTGCCTTACACACCTGGGAGGCAGACGCTTGATGTCGGAAAGCCCAGGAGGTCCCAATTGCCCTGGTGGAATGGGCTGTGACAGGAAAGGGAGGCACCTGCCCCTTCAAGGCATAAGCCTGGACCACGATCTCTCTGATCCACTGTGAAAAGGTGGTCGACAAAACCGCCAGCCCTTTTTTCAGACCAGCCACCGAAAAGAACAGAGTACGACTTCCGGAAGGGAGCCAGGGGCAGACAAATATACTCTTAGGGCTCAGACCACGTCCAGGGAATGGAGGGTCACCTCCTTAAGTGTTGGCTTAGGACACAGATGGTAACAATGTACTCATTGAGATGGAAAGCCGAAACCACCTTTGGAAGAAAGGAAGGTTGCAGACGCCACGCCACCTTATCGTTGCGGAAAACCAGATAGGGCGACTTGCAAGACAAGGCCGCCAATTCAGAAACCCTCCTGGCAGATGTAATAGCTACCAGAAAGACCACTTTCTGAGAAGGAATCAACAAGGGAATTTCCCTCGTTCTCAAACAGCGATTTCTGAAGCACTGATAGCATCAGGGTCAGATCCCACAGAGGTAGGGGTGGTCACACCGGAGGGACTACATGCCGAACCCCTTACACAAAAGGTGCTTACCAATGAGTGAAATGCCAGGGGACATTGAATAAAGACAGCCAAGGCTGATATCTGTCCCTTGATGGTGCTTAAAGACAGTTTCTGGTCCTCTCCTCGCTGCAAGAACAGCAGGAACCTGTAAAACTGAATAGGTGTGTGGATGCCACCCCATCTCCTCACACATGTCGATTTAAGCCTTCCACATATGATGGTATCTTCTGAGAAGATGATTTTCGTGCCCTCAGCATAGTGGAGATTACCGAGTCCAACAGAACTCGGCTCCTTAGCATCTGGCTTTCAACAGCCATGCATTTAAAACCAGCGATTGTAAAGCAGGAAGGAGTATCGGACCTTGCGATAGAAAATTCTCGCAATGGCAACAGCCAAGGAGCATCCACCACCAAGGGTACTAGGTCGGCATACCAAGGACACCGGGGCCAATCTGGGGCAATCAGCATCACTGGAATCCCCTCTGGCTCCACTCTGCGAAGCAGATGAGGCAACAGTTTGAGCGGAGGGAAAGCGTAAATCAGCTGGTAATGCTCCCATGGAGCCACTAATGCATCTGACGCATCCGCCCAGGGATCTCTTGTCCTGGACACGAACCTATGCACCTTAAAACCAATTGAACCTAGAGGCCAGGAGATCCACATCTGGTGTGCCCCACCGCAGGCAAGGAAGCCTGAACACCTCCGGATGCAATGACCATTCTCCTGGGTCCAGCATCTGGCGACTTAGGTAGTCCGCCTGCCAGTTTTCTACTCCCGGGATGTATATGGCTGACAGGGCCGGTATATGTCACTCTGCCCAGAGGATGTGAGCGACCTCTCGTGCTGCAGCCGAGCTCCTTGTTCCTCCTTGATGGGTGACATATGCCACCACCGTGGCTTTGTCTGACTGGATCCTGATTGGAGGCACTCGTAGCCTCACTGACCATGTGGAGAGACATAGCCTGATCGCTAGAAACTTGAGCACATGGATCGGTAACTGGGATTCCTCCCATGACCAGAGGCCCTGGGTTGACTGTACCCACAGCACTTCACCCCAGCCGGTCAGGCTGGAGTCCGTTGTGATCACCGTCCAATGAAGAGGTAGGAACGATTTCCTGGACCGAAGGGCCGGAGACTTCAGCCACTAGAGAAGAGTCCCTGACTAACTGGCTCACCTGAATCTGCCAATCCAGGGATAATGGAGATTTGTCCCATTTGGTCAATATCTACCTCAGCAAGACTCTGGTGTTAAATTGGGCGTACAGTACCGCCTCAAAAGGAGGCTACCATGAGGCCCAGAACTTGCATACAGAAATGCAGCAACGACCACCTATGGTTCATCAACAACTTCACAGCAGCTCTGAGAGTCTGCAATTTGTCTGAAGGGAGAAACACTCTCGCTTCCACGGACTCCGGCAGTAAGCCTAGGTACTCCAGGCGCTGAGTCGGCACTAGTACTGACTTCCTGAGGTTCAAAACCCACCCAAACTCCTGTACAGTTTGCATGGTGATCACCACATCCTCCCTTAATTCTGAGGCGGAAACTGCCTTCAGAAGGAGGTCATCTAGGTAACCCACGATTGCGATCACACGTTGTCGCAACAACGCCAAAATTGGAGCCAATACTTTGGTAAAGACTCGGGGTGCTGATGCCAGGCCAAAGGGGAGAGCCACAAACTGGTAGTGCTCTTCCCCCACTGCAAACCGCAGAAACCTCTGATGCCTGAGGCATATGGGTATATGCAAGTACATGTCCTGGATATCCAGGGATGCCAGGGAGCCCCCTAATGGAGTGCAGCGACTACGGAGCCAACGGATTCCATTCTGAACCTTTGTACTTTCACAAAGCAGTTGAGGGTTTTTAGGTCCAGAATTGGACGTATCCCTTCCTTTTTGGAGACTACAGATTGGAGTAGAATCCCTGAAACCTTTCCCGCTTTGGAACAGGTACTATCTCCCCGCAACTGAGCAGGTCCCTTACTGCCCCAAACAGGGCCTCCCAGCGAGCCAGGAGTAAAGGTACGCTGGAGGGAAAAAAATAATCTGTTTAGTGGCCAAAAGAGGAATTCTATCTTGTAGCCCGATGAAATCAGTTTGCAGAACCATTGGTCGGACAGTCGAAAGGCCCACTGATCTGCAAACTCCTGAAGGCGACTCCCCATCCATGTGTCAGGTAGGGGCAAACCTTCATGTGATAGTACTTTTGATCGCAGGCTTGCGAGACCAGGGGCGCTTTTGTCCCTCAGCAGTCGCCCTGTTGGACTGGGAGCGCTTACCTGATGTCCTGCGCGGACGAAAAACAGGATTTTTAAAACAGCTTACCTGTAAAATCATTTTCTTTGATGTACATCAGGGGACACAGAGCCATGGTAGTTACTATGTGGGTTATAGGGCCACTGATAGGTGATGGACACTGGCACGCCCTAAGGCAAGAAGTGTACTCCCTATATAACCCCTCCCACTACTGGGAATCCTCAGTTTTGTAGCCAAGCAATACAAGTGAATACCAAGAAGGGAGGGACCTCTGAGTCCCCTGATGTACACCAAAGAAAAGATTTTACAGGCAAGCCGTTTTAAAAATCCTGTTTTCTTTTCTTACATCAGGGGGCACAGAGCCATAGTAGTTACTATGTGGGATGTCCCATAGCAATGGCAACTGAAGGGAGGGAGACAACCAAAAAAACAAGAGGCCAGAGGACTCATACAGCAATCTGCAGTATACTGCGTCCAAAGGCAATATCCTCATGACCTTTAATATCGATTTGATAAAATCTGCTAAATGTATGAACCGAAGACTAAGTCGTGGCCTTACAGATCTGAGCCATAAAGGCCTGATGATGCACCACCCAATCGCCCCGGATGAGTGTGCTCTAACATGAGAAGGAAGAATTTTCTTCTTTAAGCCAAAGCTTGAACAATCACTTGACAAATCCATTTGGAAAAGTAGATTTTTACACTACCCGTCTACATTTTGGACCTTCTGGCAGTACAAACAAAATATGTGTTTTGCGAACCTGAGCGGTCGCCTTTAAATAGGCTCTGATCACTCTTACTACATCAAGGGAATGTAGTGCTCTTACCTAGATTGAGGTTCTGGGGAGAAATAATAATATCTTGGTAGGAATTCAGGATGAGGACAAAAAAACCACCTCATCCTTATGCATGATCAAATATGGCTCTTTACAAGACAGAGCCGCTAGTTGGGATACTCGTCTAGCAGAATAAATGGCAACCAGAAAGATTATCTTTTGTAAAAACAACCAAGGAATTTTCACGTAAGGGTTCAAACGGCTGATTCAGCAAAGCCGATAAGACCAAATTTAAATTCGTCACAGACGAATGCGCGCACAGACGAATGCTCTATGGAAGTGCCCTAAGTAATTCAGGTATTAGCGACTGATGAAATCATCAAGGGATGGAGAGGCTAAAGAGCATTTACAGGTGTTGCCACACAAATTCCAGTGGTGATGGCCACTGAAAAAGATCTGGCAGAAAATAAGGCTTTAGACAGACAAGCCTCATCTTGCACATCTGTGAGGAAGCTCAAAGGGGCTGCAACAGTGCCAGTGTAAAACCTTGCTCCAGAATAAGGAACTGCCAGAGTTTCCTCAGGCTCTACAAACACAATTCTTGCTATTTGTCCCATAGGCTCCAATGCCTGAGTGCTTTTAATCAGCCATTGCTAAGGGAGGATCTTTCCCTGTAGGAATTTTACAGAATGGAAGCAGACTTAAGGAGGTTCAGCATGTCAAGCATGAAGGAATCACAATAACCCATGTGTAAACAGAGCTCCCAAGACTCTGTCCCTGAGGCAACAGGTGAAACCGCAAACGAGCATCTTGTGTCATTGGCAGAAATGATGATCAGAACTGTGCATTCAGGAGGAACTAGTCAGAAAGCAATTCCTGTTAGTGATATTGTAAAACAAATTTTTTTTTTTATAAAAGGTAACGTTATCATAACATTATCTATAAAACAAAGTAAATGAGAAATATCTGGTTAAAAAAAAAAACCACAAGTGTAGATTACCCCAAACGTGTTCCCTCCAAATTTCCTGTGTGCTTAGCATTGTAGTATGTCTTGTAGGATAAAATATAGTGCAGTTTCTAATACTAATCCAGGAAATAATCCAAGATTTGTGTAGCCAGAAACTGGTATGTAAATGATGCAGGGAAAACCCATCTTACCTTGTCTATGTGGCTTGTACCACTCAGGCTTTAATAATTATGGTGGGCAAACAAATGAAGGCGTCTTCAGGATCTGGGTGCCATATGAATGGACCACAGTCCTGGAGATGTATAGCACTCCATGGCAAACTCACTCACTCATGAACAAAGCTGAGCACTGGACGCAGGTTCCAGTGCCTGAAACTAATATTACAGGCCAGCCCCACTGTTACAGGTTCAGAGGACCATTCCCAAGATGTGCATCTAGGGTAACCGATCCGAAAACTGCGAGTAAGCCATTAAGTGATAAGCAAAGTCTGTTATATTAGCCAAAGATTTGGAAAACCAGTGAAAATTTGAACACAAGAAGGTGTCCATTATACCTGCAAGAAGAAACTGGAGCCTCATGGAGTGAATAGGTTTATATGGGTTAAGTGAGGGTGGTTTCTAGCAAAGCTTATGCCAGTGTTCAATCACTGGAAGGGAATGGCACATAACCCATAGTCTAAGAATCGACTCCTTTGCTCTGTACTGTACCATTAGGATAAATACATTGAGGCTTTTCACAGCAGAGCTGAGGAAAGAGTGTACCACTTCCTAGGACACTAGCAAAGCTTAGGCATGACTGGTGGAGGCAGGGTTACATGGAGGATGGTTTTAAGAGTATGTAAATCCAACATTTCATATTCCTGCTTTATCTGCCGTACTATGTACTTATATGAAAAGTATCCTGTTCTCTTTGTATTGCTTCCTTTTTGTCAAATACCTGCAAGGAATGGATGACATTGATCACTGAGGTGGAAGGGGGTACTGAGGACTATGACGTGTCAGAAGCCTGATGTAAAAGGAGAAATGGATTCTGCATGATCACAACACGAGGATAGTGCAATGAAACATTGCACTATCCTCGTGTTGTGATCATGCAATAAATCACCCGTTGGACGCTATTTGTCGTTCCATGGTGTGAACCAGTATCCAGCTGGTTGTTGCTGCAACACCCAAATCGAGGGCACATCCAGGAACGTGTGCAATGGAAGTATGAAGTACTAAACTGTAGATCCTGAGCCACGCAGGGCCCCTTCGTCAGGCATACAATAACAAAGGGGCCCTGCCCTTCACAGACTTTAGGAAGCCTCAAGGTGGATTAAAGAGCTCAATTGAAAATGTTCTTGCTGAATCCCTAAGTCACGTGATCAAGACAATGCATGTGGGAGGAGTCAGGTGAGAGAGTACTATGTTTGTGAAACGTACAAGAGCTGCTGCCCTATCCCATGATCTTTTAAAGTGCACAGTTTCAAGTTTTAATGTAAGTGAATAGTATGCAATAAATGTGAAACACACATATACATATACATATACATATATATATATATATATATATATATATATATATACACATATACACACAATATGTGTGTATTTTTTATGCTGAGGGGACATGGAGGAAAGTCCATACAAAGCCAGCTCAGTGAGGAGAGTGGAAGGAGGAGATTGAACTGAGGAGCCTGAAATTAAACGCAGCAGGGGAAGGCAATTTTAGACCTGGAAACATATCTGAACTGGGAGGTGAGCACACTGGTGAAAGGGGGTAGGCGTCACTGCACAATTGTATTAACTGAAACCCACAAGGGTGAAGGTGGCAAAACTGCAGGATATGAGAAGCACATTAAAAAGGAGAAAAATATCTGAAATGAAAGCACTACTAATTGAACTATAGTTATCTTGGATTGTCGCACTTAATTTTATTGTACACGAGAAAGTTTGTCACTGAATAATGAAACCAGTTTTGTGGTCTGAAAATAAGGTTTTGGTTTCAAAACATTAATTGTATTGCACACGGATAAGCGCAGTCAACATTTTTTATTTTAAATTTCCTTGATGGCAATCTAGTGTTAACAATTGCCATTAAAGAGGTAATGTTTTATGTTTATGGATCATTGGAGCAGTGGTTAAAAATCAAGTTAATGTATTTATTGGCATATAACAATCACATTTTCACCATGCAAATCGGGTGCAAATAGTGTGTGCGTGTTATACGCCAATACTTGGCACAATACAATTTTAGCTGCCGGGGTTGGGGGGCACTGTATGTGATCTGCCTGCGCGTGTCCCGCCCCCCTCCCTGTCTCCTCCAGGCTGCAGATGGGCATAGATCAGGCTGCACTGATGGCAATGGTGAGGCTGCTGCACTGATGGCAATGGTGAGGCTGCTGCACTGATGGCAATTATCAGGCTGCATTGATGGCAATGGTGATGCTGCAGATGGGCACTGACCCTTATTTTGCTTCAAAGTTTCTTATTTAAAATTTAAATTTTTTCCTGAAACGTCCCTCTTAAAATGTGTGCGTGTTTACGCCTGTGTCTTATACACCAATAAATACGGTACCTCATTTGTACCCGATTAAAAAGCTTTTTGTGATCATTAATGATATTTAGTAAGCAATTACAATTCCATTAATCGGTTTTGAACAGCCAAGACTATTTTTTTATATTAGAAACCAAATAATAAAGAAAAAAAAAAAAACGAAGTATTATTCCTGCAGGAAAAAAAAAACTCTACCTCAGAATGTTGAGTAAGAAAGTTGAAAGCACGAACATGCTGCGAAGGCAAGGAGGTATGTTTCAAACAAAATGACACTAGCTGATTCAAGTCAGATTGCATGTTCTTTCTGTGGAGGCAAACAAATAAACATAAAAATGCTACAAAGTTTTCATATTCCATCCTGCATGAAAATTAAACCGCTGCATATTGTTATTACCTTACATAGTAAGAATGTGACAGCAGATCAGTCACCAGTTTGTACTGCCAAAGCAGCATGAGATATTCCATGCTTGGCCACATCTGAACTTCACTTGAAAGCTGTGCTAAATCCTTTTGGTCCATTGGAGTATACGATTGCTCTTCAATACTTTTTTCGTCAGGAAATAATGGAATTTTCTGCTCCTTCATATGTGACCTCAGTATTTCCACTGACACAGAGAGTCTCTCTGCAAAGACAAATAGCTGTGATAATAAACTAGAGTACATGCTTAGAAGGCCAAGACAACAGAAGTGCGACTTTCAGTGATCAATTGCTCAAGATATATACATATTTTGCGCAGGCATTACAAGTCTGTCCTTTTAAACAAAAGATAAGCAAACATCCCCACCTGCCACTTTCTTCATATTAAAAACAGAACACGCACACACTCCGAAAGCAAGACACAGACAAAAAGTAACCATTTCTTGGGTCATATGTTGCATTTCAGTCCAAGGCATTTCAATTGAGAAATAGCTGTCCTTAATCACAGAGATTTTTTCCCCTCTCTCTGTAGATTCCATTTGAAGTAAAAAGCAAAATACATATTAAAGCATGGCAATTATATATACTGTGTTTATTGGCGTATAACACGCACCTTTTCACCCTGAAAATCAGGTGCATGCTATACGCCAATACTTCAAGTTTAGCTTTCTCTGAGGGGACAGGGAGGGGGCGGGATGAGCGACGTCAGATTACATACAGTGAGAATCTCCTGTTTACTTGGTGGTCTCTGTAATAGGAAGTCCAAATCCCGGGATGCCATTGGACTACTGTTCTGTCTATCATAGGATATTCTATGTAATCTGTCGGCACTTGTCCCGCCCCTCCTCCCTGTCCCTTCTAGGCTGCAGAAGGGCATCGATCAGGCTACACTGAAGGTAACAGTGAGACTGCCGCATTGAAGGCAACAGTGAGACTGCCGCATTGAAGGCAACAGTGAGACTGCCGCATTGAAGGCAACAGTGAGACTGCCGCATTGAAGGCAACAGTGAGACTGCCGCATTGAAGGCAACAGTGAGACTGCCGCATTGAAGGCAACAGTGAGACTGCCGCATTGAAGGCAACAGTGAGACTGCCGCATTGAAGGCAACAGTGAGACTGCCGCATTGAAGGCAACAGTGAGACTGCCGCATTGAAGGCAACAGTGAGACTGCCGCATTGAAGGCAACAGTGAGACTGCCGCATTGAAGGCAACAGTGAGACTGCCGCATTGAAGGCAACAGTGAGACTGCCGCATTGAAGGCAACAGTGAGACTGCATTGATGTGGACTGATGAGGCTGCAGATAGGCATTGATCAGGCTGCATTGATGGCAATGGTGAGGCTGCAGATGGGCACTAACCCTCACTTTGCTTTAATTACATTTTGAATGAATGTGCGTGTTATACGTCGATAAATACGGTATAAATGTTAATTATTTAAGCAAAGTAAAGAAAGCCATTACCAGTATTCACATCTTCTTGATGATTTGCACGAAGGATAGATGTCCATTCTTGTAGTAATTTGTGTTTGGTTTTCCAATCAGAGCTAGCTGCTTTTAATCTGTAGAAGTCAAGCTGGCAACTGCCCTCTCCTTTAGCTGGTCTCAGATCAACTACATTAAGGGAAGTGCTAAGAGCCTTCAGTTTATCCATACACTGTACCACAGAGGCCTCCTGTAAATTTTACAAGGTAAAGTATTTATGGGCACACAACTCCTACAAACTTCAAATTATAGTGCTGCTATATAGGCATTATAGGTACATCCATTACACAGTACAAAAGTAAATATAAAGTAAAAGAAAAAAAAAGAAAAAGTTGCAGTAATAGCAAAAGGTGTGTATATACATACTCATATTGGTTTTAATACCTTGAAAGGTAGAGGTCTGCCAAGAATTTTCTGAAGCAGCTTTACACTAGCAGGCATTTGTGTGGATGAGAGACATTCCTGAATACTCTCAGACACAGACTGGACTTCCTGAGAAAGCCTAGAGACAGAGGAATCCATTAATGTGAACAGTGTGTATAAGCTCACGAGAAATTCAATTAAATGCTTGCATTCATCAAGGGACATCCTAAAATATCACATTATGCCAATATCACAGAACAGAAGCCAGCAATATACACAAGCAGAAAATTTAAAAGGTTAGTATAGAATGTCATGTTGCATGTTAAATCGGTTCTAAAGGCTTTTTTCAATAAACATTTTGTACTTACCTGCTCTGTGCAATGGCTTAGAGTGGCCCCCTCTTGTCTACGGTTAAGAGGAATTAAACCCCGCTATACTCAACCAATGCAATTTCCGCCAGCATAGACATCTTTGTAAAAGGTCTTCAAGGTTCGAAATTTACAGTAATCTTGATTGGCTGGCTTGTGGTTTTGGTCTAAGAGTCACACCAAATATATCCTACTGGGAAGTATCATGACATGTGTACCATTTGCATACTGGCTAATTTGATAGATATTCTTGTAGCTTACAAGTCACTTAGATATTTGGCATACATATAGTTCACTCAGTAATTCTGCACAGTGATGAAAATTGTCAAGCTTATATTTACCACACAAGGGTGACCATAAAACTGCACAGATTAGGTTTGTCACCAACTCGACATAATGCTAAATAGGTTTGGATATTACATATTTAAAGCTAGAACTTAGATTCTTAAATTGAACTTATGCATCAATAACACTGCTTTTACAAGGCACGAATTAACTGTTTCAATTCAAATTGCAGGCACCATGGAGGATAACACTTAGCCAGTTGCAGTAATTGGAAAAGAAACTTCTCATGCAGATATGGATGTCATTGAGATTTCAACCAATTACTGATGCATTCGTGGCGACACCACTCGGGTGGTGCTGTTTTTAGATCACTGGGTTTTCTACATGCATGTGCAAAAGGATGCTTTAATTACGTATTTGAATCAATTTGTTTTGACATGAGTTTTGGTGGCTCTAAATTGTGGTTGTAAATTCTCCTGCATATGTTTAAAATTTGTATGAAAATAAAACTCTGGATTTATACTTTAACCACTTAACCTCCGGAAGATAACCGAGCTATTTTTTGCGATACGGCACAGAGTTACTTTAACCGGTTCCCAATCGGTGCACGCCGATGTACGTTGGCAGAATGGCACGGACAGGCAAATGGGTGTACAGGTACGTCCCTTTAAATTTGCCGCCGTTCCATCACGTGCACGCGTCGGCCCCTCCGTGAGTTAGATCGCTGGTCCCGTGGACTCGATCGCCACGGGAATACCTGCGATCATCTCACGGGGAGGAACAACGGGGAGATACTAATGTAAACAAGCATCTCCCCGTTCTGCCTAGTGACAGTGTCACTAATCTCTGCTACCTGGGAGCAGAGCTCAGTGACGTGTCACATGTAGCCACGCCCCCCCCCACAGTTAGAAACATGCCCCAGGACACACTTAACCCAGCCCCCTAACCCCTTCACTGCCATTGTCATTTACACAGGAATCAGTGCATTTGTATAGCACTGATTGCTGTATAAATGACAATGGTCCCAAAAATGTGTCAAATATATCCAATGTATCCACCATAATGTCGCAAAAAAAAAAAAAAATAAATAAAATAAACACGCAGATCACCGCCATTACTAGTTAAAAAAAAAAAAAAATGTAATAAAAAAGGCCATAAAACTAGCCCCTATTTTGTAAATGCTTTAACTTCTGTGCAAACCAATCAAAGGCTTATTGCAATTTTTTTTACCAAAAACATGAATAATATGTATCGACCTAAACTGGGGGGGGGGGGGGGAATTATATATTTTTGGGGAATATTTATTATAGCAAAATGTAAAAAAAAAAATGTATTTTTTTTTTTTAACACAAAAATTGTAGCTTTTTTTGTTTATAGCTCAAAAAATAAAAACCGCAGGGGTGATCAAATAACACCAAAAGAAAGCTCTATTTGTGGGGGGAAAAAGGACATCAATTTTGTTTGGTAGCCAAGTTGCATGACCGCACAATTGTCAGTTAAAGCGACGCAGTGCCGAATCGCAAAAAGTGGTCTGGTCTTTGGCCAGTCAAATGGTCCAGGGCTTGTCGCTGTACCCAAACAAAATGCATAATTTTTTTTCCCACAAATAGAGCTTTTGTTGGTATTTGATTACCTCTGCGTTTTTTTGGGGAGGTTTTTGCGCTATAAACAAAAAAGACCAATAATTTTGAATAGAAAATATTTACTTCCTGCTATAAAATATATCCAATTTAAAAAAAAATTGTAAAAAACGAAAACTACTGGCAATTTAGGCCAATATGTATTGTGCTACAAATGTGTGGTAAAAAAAATCTCAATAAGCATACATTAATTGGTTTGCGCAAAAGTTATGGGATTTTTTTTTATTTTTTTTTACTAGTAATTGGGGTGGACAGTCGGGACACTGACACTTTTTGGGCACCAGTGCTAATAAAAAAAATTATGCTGTTACTGTACTAACGACACTGCCTGGGAAGGGGCTACCAGCAAGGGCAAAGTGTTTCAGTCCCTCTAACTACTTTTTTTTTTATTAAACACTGCTCTGTAATTGTCAAATATTGAACATGAACATTACTAACATGTCATATTGCCGGCACTTTTACTTTCTTTAGAAATAGTTTGTTATTCAGATATTGGAAGCAGGCAGGTTCCATTTTAGCTGTGAGCATCTGAAGCCCTACTGTGTTAATTTCCTGTATTTCTGTGCAGCTGGCTACCCAGCATGCACCTCCTGACCTCACATAATGTGAGGTCATCCTTCCTGACAGGTTGCCATAGAAATGCAGATGGAAGTTCCGCCCCATTGCTATAGCAACCTGTTCAGGAGAGATTGGATCTCCTGCTCGTGTCATTTCCTCTCTGCAAATAACGCAAAATTTCAGCAGTTGGCGATTCGTAAAGACTCCTGGGAAACATGGCGCCGCTATCCTAGGAACCCTTGCAAATCGCCTAGTGACAATCATCTAGGTGGGGAAGAGCGGAAGTAAAGAAGAAATCAATGAAAAAAAGATATTTCCCAGCAGAAAAAAACAAACAAAAAAACACATTGTGAAAAGTGTGAGCTAAGGGGATGCAATACATACAAAGTGCAGAGAATGGGTGCCTGACTAGTGCTTTACTATTGTGGGGGAGGTGCTTGTACTAGGAGAAGGCATGGATCAGTGCCCCAGCAGAAACACAGGATCCATGCCTTCTGTTCTGACAGAACGGCAATCTGCCTTGTTTACATAGGCCTGTGTACTGAAGCATTGGCAGGTATCGGCGGACATGAATTTTGCTGTACACGCTGATCAGCGCTCGCTGTGTCTAATCACAGCAGGAGCAGGCTGCTGGTGGAGCACCACAGACCCAGAAGTGCAGGTTCACGTACTAGTTATGTGATCCTGGGCAGAAGAGCCGCTCTGTGTGTGTGTGTGATAGAAAATATATGCATATTTTATATGGTTGGCAAGCAGTTCATAAACCATGGGCATAGTAAATGTCTCTGAAAGGTTAAATGTCTTTTTAGCAGATGTAGGGTACTGTAGAGATGTACAGAGAATAAAAGTAGTATTGAAAATGTCACAATTTTTCTAGGTAAATATATTTCTAAAGGTGCTATTGACATGAAATTTCCGCCACGTCATTAACAACCCATGTAATCCTTACATACAAAGAAACCAAAACAAATAAGATCAGAAATGAAGTTATGTAGGGAAAAGTATTGAACATGCAAACTGAAAATGTAATACTTCAGACAAATTCCTTTGTTGGGAATGGCAGTTTCAAGATGCCTCCTGTATGGAGAAACTAGTCACATGCATTATTCGGGTGCGAGCTTGGCCCATTCTTCCACAGGTTTTGTGGGCCTCCTCTATGAACTCTGATCTTTAGTTCTATTCATAGATCTTGATTCAAGACAGGCGATTGGCTGATCCATTCTAGCAGCTTCAATTTTCTTTGAAATCAATTGAGTTTCCATGGCTGTGTGTTTGGGATCATTGTCTTGCTGAAATGTGCACCCTCGTTTCATCATCCTGGTAGATGGCAGCAGAATTTTTTTGATCAAGAATGTCTTGGTTCAGTTTGACCACTCATGCTTCCTTCAATGACAAGAAAAATTGCGAGTACCGTATGCTGAAAAACAGCCCCACATCATGATGTTCTCACCTCCAAACTTCACTGCTGGTATGGTGTTTTTGGGGTCATGTGCAGTGCCATTTTATCTCCAAACATGGTGTGTATTATGGCATAGACTATTTTGCAGGCTTATCTAAATGTTGTGCAGCAAACTTTAAACAAGCTTAAACATGCTTCTTCAGCAGTGGAGTCTTGCATGGCGAGTGTGCATACAGGCCATGGCGGTTGAGTGCATTACTTATGGTTGGCTTTAAAACAATTGTACCTGCTAATTCCAGGTCTCTCTGAAGCTCACCATAAGTGGTCCTTGGCTCTTTGACAACTCTGCTGATAATTCATTTGACTCCTCTGGCAGAAATCTTGTGAGGAGCACCTGGCCGTGGCCAGTTTATGACAACAAATGATGTTCTTTCCACTTCCGGATTAGGGCCCTAACAGTGCTCAAAGCAACATTTAGAAATCCTTCTGTAACCAATACCATCATTATGTTTTGCAACCATAAGGTTGCAAAAGTCTTCAGAGCTCTATGCTCTTACCAATCATGAGCGGTTTCTTGTGTGACAACTTGGCAATGAGACACTTTTATATAGGTCATCACAGTTGAGACTGAACCAGCTGATATGAAAGAGGAACTACAGTCTGCTCAAATCATTTGTAAAAAAACAAAAACAAAAAAAAAACATCTTTGCCATTCTGAAGCTTCCCTCCAACCACTTTGATTATTATTCTATATATACTGGGATTCTGTACTTGCCAAATATACTACAAAAATCTCCCTCTACCAAGTATGGCTGCAACCATTTTAACTCTGGGCAGCTTAAGCTGCTGCCTGTTCACTTCCTGGATATACACAGGAGGCGCACATTCAGCTCTGCAGCTCTCATTGTCCCCCTTATGAATCACCCCCCCCCCCCCTCCCTTCCTGACAAACTCTCACAAGAGAGCTGTGCATAATGTCATAAGCCTAGGCTAATGACCAGACAAGAAAAAGAAAAGTGGGCTGTATAAGGTATTTACTGGCAGAAAAAAAAGTTTTACTAGCCAAAGTTAAAACAAAGGCAGAAGATTTAATAGATGGAAAGTTGAAAAAAATTACAGAATTTACGCTTTAATTTGCACTGACAAGGGGGCAGGATTGCTTTCTAATTACTGAGACTTCGGGTAGGGTCTTGGCTTTTCATGCGTTCAATACTTTTCCCATCTCATTCCATTTTATTGCACATGACTTATTTGTTTTGGTTTATTTGTATGTATGGATTACATGGATTGTTACAGACACGTGTTGAATATTTCATGTCAATAGCATCTTAAAAATATTTTTAGCTAGAAAAATGGTAACATGTTCAATACTCATTTTACCCACCATATATATGAAGCAAAATTCTATTTTGTGTACTGTTAGAATGTGCATTGTATATGACCAAAGAACACAGAGAAAATAATCCACTCCTGCGCTAGTGAGACATTCCATCCATTCACTGTTCATACAAGATCCACCAGGTGCAGCTGCTTTGCCCTAAAATTACCAAAGTCTGCAGAGCAATGCGTTTCCTAAAGCAAAGAAAAAAAAGAAAAAAAGGACGAGCTACCCTAGTGTAAAAACATTACCTTAATGTACAAAAGACTCTTACATAGGGCTGGTTGTCTGTGTGCCTCTGATCCATCCCCGCTGTTTGGCGTTTGTGTGCTCCTCCAGTGACAGACTAGGACTAAGCAGGTGGAAGTCCACAAAAGAGGCTGGGGAGATCACAAGAGCCTCCGGATGCAAAAGGCAGCAGGTAAAGGTCAAATCACCAGAGTCTGTGTGTTCTGGACAAGCAGACAATAGAAACAGCACATGCAAGCTGGGGAGATGAGCTTGAGAAAGCAGTGTAGTTGCCAGGGGTTCAGCAAACATTCATAGCGTAGCCTCCTTCAGGCAGAGTTTAATGTATTATTGTAGGTTTTATCCTTAATAAAAATAAAAAATGTACACTTGGGAAGTGCTTCCCTTGTTTTTTTCCCCCTTTTCTCATTGTATATGACCAAACCTATCCGGTAAACACCATGATCAGTGACATAATAAAGGTGCATGATATGCAGGACAGTTACATAAATGGATTTTATAAAGGGAAAAAAAAAAAAAACAATGAAAAAATTTAAGACATAGTTGAGACAAATCACTTAGCCGAGCTTGTAGTTGATCATATTAAGCACAAATACAATGGCACCAACCTTTGATGCTCATGTCCAAGGAACAGCTGTGTAATTGGCTTCAAGGAGTATTTTGCTAACCACTGCCAATGAAAGGTTAGCAGGGCCAAATCAGCTGACTCCAATCCAACAGTCTCAGACAAAACCCTGAATCGATCACGCCACTGGAGACAACAGAACAACTAAGAAAAAAAAACCACCACCAATTAATACATTAAAACAAAAAGGCTTAATGCAAGAAAATGTACTTTTACCAAGCATATTTTTCACCAAAAATATATACTGCAACTGACATACAGTGGATATAAAAGGTCTACACACCCCTGTTAAATATCAGGTTTCTAGGATGTAAAAAAAAAAAAAAAAAAAAAAAAAAAAAACCCCAAAGAAAGGATTTCAGAACTTTTTCTACCTTTAATAGGACCAATAAACTGTACAACTAAATTTGAAAACAAATTGAAATCTTTGGGGTGGGTGGGTAAAATTAAACTTAACAGTGTCATTACCAAGAACTGGAAGTACCTCCAAAATTGATGAAGACAAAAAAAAAAATGGTCAGGGAGGTTGCCAAGAGGCCTACAGCAACAATAAAGGAGCTGCAGGAATATTTGGCATGCAGTGCCTGTGTGGTATATGTGACAACAATCTCCCATAATCTTAATATGTCTGGGCTATGGGGTAGAGTGGCAAGATGGAAGCCTTTTCGTATGAAGAAAAACATCCAAGACCGGCTAAATTTTACAAAAACACATCTGACGTCTCCCAAAAGCATGTGGGACAATGTGTTATGGTCCGATGAAACCCGAGGTTGAACTTTTTGGCCATAATTCCCAAAGATATGTTTGGCACAAAAACACTGCAAATCACCAAGGCAACACCATACTCACAGTGAAGCATGGTGGAGGCAGCATTACGCTTTGGGGCCATTTTTCTTCAGCTGGAACAGGGGCCTTAGTCAAGGTAGAGGGAATTACGAACAGTTTTAAATACCTGTCAATATTGGCACCAAACCTTCAGGCTTCTGCTAGAAAGCTTAATGTGAAGAGGAACTGTCTTTCAGCATAACGACCCAAAGCATACATACAAAACAAAAGGAATGGCTTTAAGAAGATTAAACTTTTGGAATGGCCCAAACTTGAATCAGATTGAAAACCCATGGGGAGATGCCCTTGCAGTCTGACAGATTGTTTTTGCCAAGAAGATTGGCCAAATATTGTCCAGTCAAGATGTGCCATGCTGATAGACTCCTACTGAACGAGACTGAGTGCTGTAATAAAATCAAAAGGTGCTTCAACAAAGTATTAGTTTAAGGGTGTGCACACTTATGAAACCATATTTTAGTTTTTACTTTTACTTCCCTCCACCTAAAAGATTTTTTTTTTGTTCAACTGAGTTGTACAGTTTACAGGTCACATTAAAAAGGTGGAAAATTTCAGGAAAAAAAAAAGAAGATTTTATTTGCCAAGTGTACATATACAGAAGGAAAAAATAAAAATTAAAATCAGAAGACGGTTACATGTATAAATGTACATAAAACCATATAATAGTTCTTATGCTATCCTAGATATCTATACTGCTAAACTCAATATAGTCCATTGTACAAATAGTGCTTTTTCTGTTTTGTATGTGTTATCATGAAATGTAAAACGTAGAACATAGGTGTCCTTTTATTCTCCGATCTTTCTCCTCTATGTGCGAGTTTATGAAGCGGAGTAGATTGCTTCACCCTTGGAGGAGTGAAGCGATCTACAAACACCTCTAACACTGGAGAACGGCCCCTAATACTGCAATCTCGTGAGACTTTACGAGATTACAGTACTAGAAATTCACAGATACACAGATGTCAGTTTATTAAGCAGTGATAAATTATCACCGCTCAGTACACTGACAGAAGGTGTGATTAATGTTGGTAAAATAAAGAGTCCCCCTACATAATATATACATGTATATACATGTATATACATATATATATATATATACACATATACATATACATATATATATATATATATATATATACACACACACACACACACACACACACACACACATACATACATACACACACACATTATATATAAATGTATATACACACACACACACACATATATATGTGTATACATATAAATATGACAGGGGGACATGGTTACTGTCTTAGGGGGTCTGAACAAGACATAAGGAAATTATCTTCCTCTTTCCTCCTCAGATCCCCCCAGATTCTCTCTTCACTCCCCAATTCTCCAGCTCTGAGATGGTGAACCCAGGAGTGTGAATTCTGACTCAGATCGCCAGTGAAGCGCTGAGATCGCAGCTTCATAAACTGGCCGTTACTGTGTCATTCAATGAGGATTCTCCATGTGTGGAGATAATCGGCGGGAGAACAAGTTCAAACACTTCTCCCCCCAATTATCTCCGGTTCATAAACTGTTTATGGCTGTGATCAGCAGCGATCCTCTGGATCTTCATTGATCACTGCTTCGTAAACGGACACCATAGTGATGTAAAGAAGAAATTAAACTATAATGAAGGTGAATTCCTCCTTCAACTTTTGTGATGTGTGCGGTTATTTGGTCAGTAGCTACAAGTCAGATTTACTTATTGCGATCCATTCAGATCTCAGTATATACATATTTCAAAAGAAATATCTTACCCAAAACCAACAAATTTTTTGGGCACCCCCTGGCTTCATAAGTCAATTTATATAGTGTTACATTAGCATTGACCAGGCCAATTGATGGACATAAAAGAATAGTAATTGTAGTAAGGTTCTCACGCTGTTACTCATAACTTCAATTATGCCTAGAAATCCCAGTAATAGAGTACAAATATTCGGGGGATCAAACATATCAGCAATCAATTGGGTCACCTGCGACCAGAGAGGGCGTACCCTATTACAATCCCATACCATATGTAAAAATTATCCTTCTGCTGCTAAACATGACATGTGGGAGTGTCTCTTCTTCCAATTTTATACAGTCTAAGGTGTGTGGAGTATATTTAGTACAAGTACCTGAGTTGTATAATTTTGTTTCTGGCTGAGATAACGTGGGTGTATGAGGCCAACACTTCTTCCCAAAGCTCCTCCATTAGCTCAGGTATAATAGTGCTCCATCTCCCTGATTTTCTTAGCTTTTGGATCTCCTTGCCCATTAAGACATTATAGTAGCTAGATATTAATTTATTGACGTCAGGAGTTCCAATGAGTTTTTCTAATGTGGTTTCTACTAATGTAGTCCCAAACTGACTGTAAGAAATGTTATCCGTTTCATTTTTTTACATCTGACATTTGATGAAATCTGACATTTTAACAGGGGTGTGTAGACGTTATATCCACTGTATATACATCTGTTTTTGAATGGCATGCAAACTATCAAATTTTATGAGTATACCATTTCTTGTAGCAAATGCAAACCTATAACAAAAAAAAACAAAAAAAAACAAAAAAAAAACCTTAAGCTACCTGTGCATTGACAATTATAATGCGCTCTTCTTCCTGTATGTTATCTGAATCAAACCAGTTGATAGCTAATGGAAGTACAATATATACTGTACATTTATGTTGCATAACTAATATTTCACATTAAGTAGTAAAGGTTCCACCTACAAATATTAAGTGCCGATAAGAGAAAAAAAAATACATCAACTTGATTATGTAAATTAAGAAAACATTTTTGGGAAAGGAGTAGTTCTGTGTTCAAAGTTCTTTTCATAAAAACACAATGAACATAGATATAACTTTGATATAGCCCTCACCAAAATGAGGCATAGCATTAGAAAACCTCAGCCCACACTTCAGAATCAACTACCAGGTGGCATGGTCTTAAAGTGAAGGGCAAGTGAAAACCAATGCTCAAATCTACTCCCACCCCCATTCTAAGCCTATTCTATCTACCCTGAAGTAGACTTTTGATGTTGCTCTTCACATGATCAGGGTCCCAATGTCTATTTCAGTGTAGAGGAGGGACAGCGGACAAGAAAGCCCAGGGTAGCTGGATACCAGATACACCTTTGATAAAAGGGACAGAGTCAAGGTTTTTGAAAAATAATTAGGTCAGAAACCTGTACCTTCAGAGTGTTTAGAGTGAAATTTTGGTCAAGCCCAAATTGTAAGAATGCCAGACTGTAAGGTACAGAGTATTCCCTGAGGTTGAAGTGCCCTTGTTCACACCAGTCAAGAAAAGCATTTCCACATATGAGGATAATCTTTCTGGAATTGGCTTACTAGCCCTGTACCACGCTTACTGTCTATATTATCATCATTCTATATTGATGTGATTTTTACAGGTAAGCCGTTTTAAAAATCCTGTTTTCTTACACTCACATTAGGGGACACAGAGCCATAGTAGTTACTATGTGGGATGTCCCATAGTAATGGCAACTGAAGGGGAGGGGGGAGACAAAAAACAGGAGGCCAGAGGACTCGTACTGCAGGCTGCAATATACTGCGCCCAAAGGCAATATCCTCATGACCCTTAATATCAAATTGATAAAATCTGATAAACGTATGAACCGAAGACCAAGTTGCGGCCTTAGAGATCTGAGCCATAGAGGCCTGATAATTCACCACCCAAGAGGCACTAATCGCCCTGGATGAGCGTGCTCTAGCATAAGAAGGAAGAATTTTCTTATGTCGAAGCTTGAACAATCACTTGACTAATCCATTCGGAAAATAGTAGATTTTGACACTGCCTGTCTACATTTTGGACCTTCTGGCAATACAAACAAAACATGTGTTTTGCTAACCTGAGCGCTCGCCTTTAAATAGGCTCTGATCACTCTTACTACATCAAGGGAATGTAGTGCTTTCTCTTCCCTAGATTGAGGCTCTGGGGAGAAAAAAGCAAGAATAATATCTTGGTTTAAATGAAAAAAACCTGTTGCCACTTTTGGTAGGAATTCAGGATGACGAAAAAACAAAAAAAACACCTCATCCTTATGTATGATCAAATATGGCTCTTTACAAGACGGAGACACTAGTTCTGATACTCTTCTAGCAGAAGAAAAGGCAACCAGAAAGATCATCTTTCTTGTCAAAAGGAAATTTCTCAAAAAGGTTCAAGCGGCCTATTCAGCAAAGCCGATAAGATCAAATTTAAATCCCAAGGATTTAGAGGTGCCTTGATAGGGGGAATAATCTGTGTTACCCCCTGAATAAGCTATGCACCAAGATTGGGAAGCAGGAGGCCATTGAAAACCCTGACAATGACGGGATCTGGCTTTTGATAGTAGTAAAGGCCAGCTTCATTTCAGATCCTAAATGCAGGAAATCAGGGATCCTGCCTATGACATACTTCCTGGGGTGCCAACCCCTGGATCCACACCAAGAAACATATGCCTTTCAGACTCTATAGTAAGTGATTCTAGAAGCTGGCTTCCTGGCATTAATCAAAGTAGACGCTACCGGGGGAGTTCACCCACGATCTTTTATAGAGTGGGATTCAACAGTCAGACCTGTTAAATTTTTTGTCCGTAAGGTAGGATGAAATACCGGACCTTGTGCGAGAAGGTCTGGCTATAATGGCTAACCCAGAGATTTCAGGTAGTTACGGCTGTGATCAGACTCTGGTTTTAGACCCAAGACTGAATGATCTATTAAAAGAAGAACTTCTAAATAGGTTAGGAATTTAATCTGGCTAAAGGAGGTGCCAGAATCTTTCAGAACACACGTGGTGCTGTGGCTAAACCAAATGGCAGGGCCACAACCGAAAAGATAATTTTATATTTCAAAATACATACATTTCTGGTGAGTGGAAAAATTCGGCACATGGAGATATGCATTTTTGATATTGATTAAAGTCAAAAAACTCCCCTCCTTGAAGGATTGACACAACCGATCGGATTATGAAAGGATTGGATGTTTTAGAGCGGATTCAGATCTTCTAGAATGGGTCTTACCTCCCTGTTTGGTTCTGGAACCATAAAAGGTTTGAGCCAAACCCGGTGCCCTGTTCCACTAAGGGAACCCTCTGATATCACTGACTAGGATAACAGCTGATCCAGAGGCCAGAAAGACACTTTCTCTGGATCATTGGGACCATTTAAAAAAAAAAAAAAAAAAAAAAAAAAAAACGAGGAGACAAACTCTCGTAACACTAATCGTAACCTAGAGAAGGACTACAGACATCCATCTGTCTTGAGATTGTTCCTGCCAGATGTTGAGAATCACAGGACCTTCGCCCTCACCCGAAGGAGTGGGGGTGCCCCTTCATGAGAAGGCTTTAGCATTCTGCTTTATGGGCTTTCTGCCCCAAAATGTCTTCTCACCCTGGTGTTGCCCTTGGGGACTTTCCCTTGAACCTGACGGTTAAGGCCGTCGAGACTGCCTAGATGCAGATGCCCTTGGCATAGGAGAGGCAGCACGATTAAAGGAGAAATGTTTGAACCTCTTCTTTACTGGTAAAAAATAGAGCTTTCCCCATTAGAGGTCCTTTGGATTTACTTATCCAGATCGTCTCTAAATAGCCGTACCACATGAAGGGGTACCAAACTGGCTAAGAGCTTTTTACACGGTGCTTCGGCTGATCAATATGTCAGCCACAGAACTATGCGGTCTCCCATCCAGGTACTAACCAGGCCCAACCCTTCATAGCCTCCGAGATCAGATGAGATTGGGCATTTTCAAGGTGATGTTCTGCGAGAATGCACTAGTCCAAGCATAAGCCATTAGGCTTAAATGATAGTCTTTCCTAGCATCTACTGTGTGACACAGTGGATCAGATACACCAGCCCGTTGCTGAGCCTGCAGATCGGACAGAATTTCAGTTATCTCCACAAACTGTTCTTTAATGGACTGGGATACACCAATTGCAGCAAGAACCTGCTGCGCTACTGAGTTTGCAAAAGACATTGTCTTTAAAAAGAAGTTCCAACTTTTTATTTGTTGGATCCTTTAACATCAGTGCATTATCCTCCGGAATGGAAGAATCTGCTCACTGAGGTGATTGCAGCATCAATTGCTGGAACCCCCCATTTTCTTCATAGAAATCCTCTTTCATAGATGAGGTGTGGAGAATTTCTTGGGAGGATAATATTGTTTATCCAGATGTTCCCATTAAGAATACATAAAGCTTTTTTGCCATGCATGAATAGGAAAAAACATCCCCAGATGGGGGAGGTTCTAATGAACCCAGTCAGAGGTAGGTTCAAGCAGTAAAAAATGTTGAGTAAGGGAGTACACAAGCAACCTGTCTTGATGTTGCTACTTCCATATTAGGCTCCTCTGAAGAGGATAAATAAGTATCTTCCAAATATTTGGAAAGATCTACCTGACCCCCAGCCTCCTGCACCTCAACAAGAGGGTCCTGAGGACTAGATGGGAATGTGCTATGTTTAGCCCCACTATGGAGAGACATCATAGCATTAATCTTCTTTCCAATTTACAAATGATAGAAGAAAAAACCCTTTGTATGATATATACAGGGACTGAAGTGTTTTATGCAACAGTTTTCCCTGACGACTCAATCTGACTAGCTGTATCCCTCTCAGAGGAGGATGACATTCTTTTGGAAATGGATTCAGTTTATAGTGAAAAACATTGACCCGTTTAGAGAAGTTCCTGGTGCCATTACCATTCATAGCCTGAAGCATAAAGCAGAGGCACTATGCAAAAGAATGTACGTTGCTAGGCTATAGTTCAGCGCCATTAGCTGCTATTAATCCTAGCCTGGTAAAGTATAATGTGTCTGTCAAAGGGGAAAAAGCCTGTGTTCACCAACCTGAACAAGCCATCCTCCTGCTCTGTCCCTCCACAGCCAGCAGCAGCTTTCACATATACAGCACTAAAATCAACTTCCTACATGTGTGGCCGGCGTCTGATGCAATTTGCAACGCCCCCCCCACGCAAATTACACCCCCCTTTCCTTTCAAAGGAAACACGGATCTCCAGAATGGGCCCAAAGCATTATTTAGCGATCACATTGTTCCAGCAGAAGCAATGTTTTGGAACTTCACAGGTCCACTTTAGCAGGCATGCGAGATTTCGCTTTTAAACTTTATTACAATTCTGATAAAAAATATTCTTACCTTGGTTAATTCAACATTAACTATACAGAAGACTCAATATGGAGAAACATTTTTATTTTATTTTTATGTTTGAGGAGGTAGGGCAATATAGGTTTTCTCATTGTTGAATTTAATAAATGATGTTTTACCTGAATAGTGCAGTTAATTCCTTCTTTGAAGGAAAGTGATGGTTACATATTTAGTCTTACCCTGGTCAGCATGCAAGGTGGTGCAGTTCTAGTTTGGTTTACTTATGCCATCTCCTTTAACCAGTTCCCTACCAGCTGCTGTAGTTGTACTGTGGCAGGTCGGCTCCCCTGTGTAAATCTTTTGTGGGCATGAGCTCGCCCGTGGGTCCAGTGGAATCTATGTCCACCCGCGATCCTGGGAAAGAGGCAGAATGACCCCAGTGTAAACCAGGCGGATCCCCGTTCTGACAGGGGAGGAGAGAGATCAGCTGTTCCTAGTGATCAGGAACCACAATCTCTATCTTCTCCCAGTCAGTCCCCCATACAGTTAGATACACCTCCTTAGGGAAACACTTAACCCCTTCATCGTCCTAGTGTTAACCACTTCCCCACCAGTGCCTTTGATCGAGTGATCAATGCATTTTTATAGCACTGATCACTGTATTGGTGCCACTGGTCACTTAAGTCAAATTTGTCAGCCACAATATCGCAGTTCTGCTAAAAAAATTTGCAGATAGCCATTACTAGTAAAAACAAAAAAAAAAGTGCCTAAATATTTCCTTTATTTTGTGAATGCTATAACTTTTGCGCAAACCAATCAATATGCGCTTATTGCGAATTTTACCAAAAATATGTAGCAGAATATGCCTTGGCCTAAATGGATGAATACATTTATCAATTTTTTGTTTACAGCGTAAAAAACTTAACCACAAAAGGATATCAAAAACCACCAAAAAAGGCTCCAATTGTGGAGGGGGGGGGGGGGGAAAAAAAAAAAAGGACGCCAATTTTGTTTGTGCACAATGTCGCATGCCCACGCAATTGTCAGTTAAAGCAATGCAGTGCCGTACCGCAAAAAATGGCCTGTCATTAAGGGAGTAAATCCTTCCGGTGCTGAATTGGGAAATAATGAAAAAAGACAGGGGAAACCAAATAAAGTGTCTTGCTCTAGGTTCAGAAAACAGTCAAGTGAAAGGCCTGAAATACTATGGAAAATAACTATGGCCTACAGGATTTTCTGACTGAAGGGATCAATAGGTGAGGACTGAAAAATGTATTATACCCAAGTACGTTCCAAGTTCTCCCAAGGAAAGTTGGGTGAGCCTTATGGGTCAGACGTGTGTTTTCCTAGATCAAATATTTGGATTACTGTAGAACACTAAAAATAATTGAAACCCCATTTCTGTTTAAATATAATCAATTTACACATATTCAGACTGTTAGGAGAAACAGAGAAAGCAGAAACCAGATATTTGTACAACAAAATTTCACCTCATTTGTAGCTTCATTAGATAGTGGAGTGTGGTTGGACTGCAGGCACTCAAAGACAAGCATGTCCCATAGGTCAAAAAATGCAACAAGATGGGCAACCACTGGGTGAGGAAGGTCATGGTGAACAGCTGGATCTACACAAACAGAAATAATAAAAAAAGAAGTTATACGGATCCAAAATGCAAAAACAGAAAGTGTAATTGAGGTGTTGTATTTATTAAAGTTAGTTATAAGTCAACCTACCTTGGTGAAAATCTACAGCAATTTTCAAAGCACTTGATCTTTTCAGTTTTTTTGATGAATGGATCTCAATATAAGATTGACGCTGCCGGTTGAGAAGAACCAATCCCCTGTAAAGTAACCAACTTTTAAGTACTTTATACACACACACACAACCCAATTTAAAAAAAATAAAAAAAGTTTAAATCTACATTAAAAAACAGAATGCAATGATTTGCAAATCGCAAATCCATATTTTATTCACAATAGAAATAGAAACTAGAAAACAAATTGTTAAAACTGATAAAATGTACAATTTTAAAGAAAAAAAAAAAAAGGGTAATTTTGAAATAAAAAATGTATGGCAGCAACGCATCTCAAAAAAGTTGGGACATGGTCATGTTAACCATGGTGTAGCATCCCCTCTTGTTTAACACCAGTTGCTTGAGTTTTGGGAGAGGAAGGTTGTCCCATTCATGCCTGGATCTAGGATTTTATCTGCTCAACAGCCCTGGGTCATTTTTTTTGTTTCAAAATGTGTCAAGCAATCCAATTAAGCACCCAGACTCTTCTACTACAAAGCTATGCTGTTGTCATAGATGCAGTATGCGGTTTAGCATTGTCCTGCTGAAATATGAAAGGCCTTCCCTGAAAAAGAAGTTGTCTGAATGGGAGCGTGCGCTGCTCTAAAAGCTGGATATATCTTTCAGCATAGATGGTGCCTTTCCATAAAAAAGCTGCCCATTCCACACAGTAATGTGCCCCCATACAAACAGAGCTGCAGGCTTTTAAACTGAGCCCTGAAAACAAGACAAAAAGGTGCCTCATTAGTCCCTTGATTTCTGGCATTGTGGAATACAACTTGGTTGACAATCACAAATGGCTCTAAAACACACCCTATGAGATATTACTTTGGAACATAATTTTCCGACCATGCACATTACTGATTTGGAATTATTTAAGAACAAAAATATATTTGATGGGGGTTGTCCTTTCTTATTCTGCATCTTTGCATAGTCTTATAAGGTTTGCTTACAGATAAAAATAAATAAATAAAAAAAGACCATCAGCACATTTTGCAATCAGGCGTGTCATTGCCTATGACCATCACCCTTTTAATGTGCACAGGAATGATGGGTAAACTGCCATTTTTGAGTCATTCTTCTGTTATTACCTTCTTTTGTAACCAGCTACAAGCAAACTAAATGTACGCGCCTAATTTTTACATGTGTGCATTTTATTAGGTGCAGGTTAACTGACTTCAACTAACTCTGCACAGTCACAAGACTAGTCAGATTTTCTGCGCTAAACAGAAGCAGCACATGCTTTTATAACCATATACCATAAAGGTCAGAATGGTCAGGATGGGGTGCTGCGATTTCAAGCGTTGCTAAACCCAGAACCTGCATTCCCTAAAACTGGTCTCTCCCAATTTACAAAGAAATGTATTTTAGTAACTATAAACTGATGAATACCTTTTCTTATCAGTATATAGCAGCCTCGAGACTGCTATGGCCAGCTTCACACTGAGCCACAGCAGCACTAAAGTGGCGCTCCCGCTGCGCTTTTAGGCTGCTAGCGAGGCATTTTTAACACCCGCTAGCAGCCGAATAAATGGTTGAACACACCCATGTTGAGGCGCTTCTGAAACACTTCTCAGACGCTTTAGAAGTGCTGCCAATTAATTTCAATGGACAGGGAATTTTGGAAGCACTGTATACACCGCTCCCAAACAGGCCCAAAAATGCTGTTTGCAGAACTTTTCCTAACGTCCTGCAAGCGCCCAGCCCCAGTGTAAAAAGTCACACTGAAATGAACGGGGGGTGCTTTTCAGGTGTTATTTAGAGGCTATATCTAGCGCTAAAACGCCTGAAAACCATCTGTGTGAAAGTAGCCTATCAGTTCCTAATAAAGTTTGTAGGAGGAGTTCTCCTTCTCCCCTGGATCGTCTATCAGGACATTGCTGATCACATGCACCCTCCCAAGAAAATAAAAATAAAAAATAGCAACACATACCAAAACGAGCATGTGCAGCCTGTCACCTGGCTGTGTGAGCAACAGGTTATTTTGTGGAGACAGTGGAAGAAGAGGAGGATCAGAGAGACAGGATGAAACCGCCTTTACACAATGCAATGGATTAACATTTTATGTTCCACAGTGATTATACCAAGCATGCTTTACTGCATATACATACTGATTTTACTGTTGTGGGTTTAGTAACACTTTAACCTCAGAAGGTGTCTCTAATTTACCAATACCATTCTATTAAATACATTTAGTATATTTCAGCAACTACCAGCAATGTTTAAGAGGTTGTAAAGTAATCTTAATACATTCTATGCATTCAAATAAAAAGCCTTTTGTGGGTAGCAGCCCCCCTAATACTCACCCGAGATCCATCTCTATACAGTGGTGTTGAGTCCCTTCCCATCCGGGACTCCACCCTCCTGATTGGCTAACAAACAGCAGTGGCGCCATTGGCTCCTGCTGCTGTCAAAGCGAGTTAGCCGTTGACGGGAGGGAGGTGCCAGGAGTAGAGAAGAGGGACCCGAGAAGAGGAGGATCCAGGCTGACCTGTGCAAATCCACTGCACAGAGCAAGTATAACCTGTTTAAATATTTTTTTTTAAAAACAAGACTTAACTATAACTTTAAAATTAACCACTTCGCGCCTGCGCTATAGCCAAAAGACTCCCCAGGGCCACGTATTAGTGCCACCTGTCACCAGTGCCACCTGTCACCAGTGCCACGTATTAGTGCGACCTGTCACCAGTGCCACATATCAGTGCTAAGTCAGTGTCACGTGTCATTGTCCTGGTGCTCCAGGGCCTTTAAAAGTGTAATAGGTAGTCCAGAAGTGTTAGATGTGTAATTTATGCTCCTAGAACACGTGATTGTGCTCCCTGCATGTTAAGCCTCGCTAAGTGGTTAGGCTGTGAAAAAGTCCCACACATGTGGTATTGTAGTACTCAGGAGTAGCAGAATGTATTTTGGGACATTGTGGTATACACATGTCATATGAGAGAAATAACCTATTACAATGACAATTTTGTTGAAAACTAAATAAAAAAAACTTCATATTGCAAAGAATTGTGGGAAAAAATAACACCAAAAACCTCACCATGCCTCTTACTAAATACCTTGGAATGTCTACTTTTCAAAAAGGGGTAATTTGGGGGGGTATTTGTACTTCCCTGGGTTCAGGTCGCAGGAAATGAGATAGGCCCCCAGTACATCAGGTGTGATCAATTTTTTATGATTTGCACCACAGCTTGTGAACTCTAACTTTCACAGAGACCAAAAAAATATCCACTAATTTGGGTTATTTATACCAAAGATATGTAGCAGTATAAATTGTGGCCAAAATTCATGAAAAAAAAAAAAAGTTATTTGCAATATTTTATCACAGAAACAAAGAAAAATGCGTTTATTTTCAAAATTTTTTTCTTTTTTAATTTATAGCGCAAAAAATAAAAAACCCAGAGGTAATCAAATACCGCCAAATGAAAGCGCTATTTGTATATAAAAAAAAAAGGACAAAATTCATTTGGGTACACAGTTACATGACTAATTGTCAAAGTGTGAGAGCACCGAAAGCTGAAAATTGGTCTGGGCAGGAGGGGGGTTTAAGTGCCCAGTAGGCAGGTGGTTAAAGGGGGGAAAAAAAAACACAACAATAACATACTATCCCATATAAAGTTTACCTGTTTGTGACATTGTCTAACATGCTAAATAGTTCTTTCTCAGGTTCCATGCCTGGGTCATGGCTAAGGGAATGTTTCACAAAGTCCAATAATTGCATATTCCAGCGGAGATCAAACGGGATGCAATTCTCATCTGACAGCAAAAAAGAAAAAAAATATATAATTCTTTGCTCAACATTATGGGTTATTTATAAAGCAGTGCATGTGCCATTAACCAATCACTGCTGGCAAATCAGTTAAGGAATATGCATCAGAATATACAACAGAAATTAATGTTTGGTGAATGTCACATTCTCGGAGTGATATATACCCCTATGTTTATAGTCAGATACAAATGCCCACATTTGCTAAGAAAAACAAAACAAAAAAACTACCATTTATCAAAACTCCTTATTGCTTTCTGTACAAAACCTATACTTTAGACAAGAAAGCTGCCATCTTAGCCAATGTTTGATCTGCAGTTGCCATGGTACTGCACATGTGATCAGTAATGACAATAGCCATTTATTGGCTTGATAGCTTGTTTCAGAGCAATAGCAGCTGTGATGAGTTTTTCACGGCATGCCTTTGACCTAACTGCTTGGAAAACCATTAAGCCTCCGTTCACACCGGTGCGACTTGTCATGAGATTTGACAGTTACAAATCGCATGACAAGTTGCACCCCATTGTCGGCAACAGAACTGTTCACATCATTGCGACTCATGTCGCAGCAATTATGAAAAAGGTTCCTGCTCTTTTTACCAATGTCATTGCGACTTGCAGAGAATTCTGTTCAATTAAGTCGAATCGAAATCGGCAGTGCAAATTATGTAAGCAAATTACTGTTTTATCCCAACTGCACAACTGGATAATTGATGCAAGGCTAGACTTTTTCTTTGGTAAGAATTCTCAATGCCTTGAGTAAACCAGACAAATTTAAAGCTATATCAAAACCAACATATTGCAGCTTACCAATTCTTAGATATTATGACTTTATTAATTTCATTTTAAGGCTTTCTTTCTTTTATTATTCATCTGGTAATCCAGCAAGTCTATTTCACAGCACAAATTCTCCAGCAGAAAGTTATCAGTTTACATGGATGAGACAAACTACTTGCCACTGGCAGGGGTAATTACATTTTATTTGATCAGATTTTGTTTATTAATGTAAAACCTTTATCCCAAAAACAAGAAATAAAAAGTGTGAGCTGGAGTTTGGCTTTAATTCATTCCCCCAAAATTATGTCTCACTAATACAGGAGGCGTTACTGGCCAGATCATGAGATGAAAACAGAGGGAAAAAGGCAAGGAAAAGAAAACTGATGCAGCCATCATATCCAATGATTAGTAATGTCCCATACACACGATCAGATAATCGTATGGAAAGACCAAGTTAGACTTACCGGTAACTTGTTTTCCAGAAGTCTTTCAGGACAGCACCTGAGAGATAGCGACTCCACCCTCCTCGTTAGGAAACACCTTCTTCCTCCAGACTTTAAAGGGAGGCGCCTCCCTACCACACATCAGTTGTAGAAGAGAACCTCCGGCCCCGGCTGGAACACATAAACACATACGTTAGTCACAGCGTAGCATAATATAATACCATAGGGCGGGATGCTTGCTGTCCTGAAAGACTTCTGGAAAACAAGTTACCGGTAAGTCTAACTTGGTCTTTCCCAAGGCGTCTTTCAGGACAGCACCTGAGAGGATAACAGAGACTTACCCCTTAGGGCGGGACAACAGCTTGCAGGACCTTTCTGCCAAACGCCTGATCGCTGGCAGAAGTGAGATCCAGTCTATAATGTTTCACAAATGTGTGAAAACTCGACCATGTCGCCGCCTTGCAGATCTGCTCAGGGGTGGCACCAGCTCTCTCTCTGCCCACGTAGACGCCAGAGCTCTGGTTGAGTGTGCACAAATTCTTGCTGGAGGAGATAACCCTGCCTGGGAATATGCCTCTGAGATAGCTAATTTCAGCCATCTAGCTAAAGTAACTTTAGAAGCCTGAAAACCCTTTTTTCTTCCTGAGAAAAGTACAAACAGTGAATCTGAACGCCTGAAGGACTCCGTCCTTTCTAAATAACTCAGCAGAGTCCTTCTGACGTCCAAAGTATGGAAAGAAGTCTCCTTATTTCCTTTGGGGTTAACACAAAACGTTGGCAGTACTATGTCCTGTATACGGTTCTGAACTGAAGCTACCTTCGGTAAGAATTTTGCATCTGTTCTAAGAATAACTCTGTCAGGAAAAATGGAAAGATATGGTTCTTTAATTGACAGAGCATTTAGCTCACTGATCCTGCGTGCAGAGACAATGGCAATCAGAAACACGGTTTTTAATGTGAGAAACCTAAGGGAAGCCTCCACAAGAGGCTCAAAAGGCCCTTTTGTTAGAGACTGTAGGACTACCGACGAATCCCATCTAGGAAAAACCTTAACAGGAGCTGGCCTAGATCTTTTAAGAGCTCTAAAGAACCTGATCACCAGCGGATCTGAGGCCACAGATTTTTCTAAGAACACCGTCAGGGCTGCTACTTGCACCTTCAGGGTACTAACTGCCAGTCCCTTGTCTGCACCATCTTGTAAAAACTCCAAGATGGAGACAAGGCTCCCTGGCACCTGGGCGGCTGACAAACACCAAGTTTTATAACGCTTCCAGACCTTAGAATAAATGGCCCTCGTAACCCTTTTCCTACTTGCTAAAAGGGTCGAGATCAAACGGTTGGAAAACCCCTTGCTCCTAAGGAGCTGCCTTTCAGAAACCAGGCCGTGAGAGCCAGGCTGGCCACTCCTGGATGGTTCACTGGGCCCTGCAACAACAGATCGTGTCTGAGGGGCAGACGCCAACAAGGCTTGATTGCCAGGCCTAGAACTGTCGAAAACCAAGCCCTTTTTGGCCAAAAGGGCGTGATTAGAATAACTGGTACCTTCTCCCTCTGAATTTTTCTTAAAATTAACGGGATTAACTGAAATGGGGGGAAAGCATAGCAAAGACGAAATTCCCATGGATAAGCTAGCGCATCTGTGCCCAGCGAGCCATCGCGACTGTCCAGGGAAAAGAACTGGGGAACCTAGGCGTTCACCCTTGAGGCGAACAGGTCTACTTCTGGTAAACCCCATTTTCCGGCAATCATTGTGAATACCTCCGGGTTTAGAGACCATTCTGCTTCCCGAATAGCGTTTCTGCTTAGGAAGTCCGCTACCCTGTTTAGATCCCCTTTTAGGTGGACTGCTGATAGGGATAACAAATGTTTTTCCGCCCACCGAAGAATCTCCATGGCCAGTACCTGAAGCGACCTGCTTCTTGTACCCCCCTGTCTGTTTAAATAAGCCACTGCCGTGGCATTGTCTGTTAGGACCTGGACGTGATGGGACTGCAGTTCCTGAACAAACAACTCCAGAGCTAAGGCAATCGCCTTGAGTTCCCTCCAGTTTGAGGACCTTATTGTCTCCTCTTTGGCCCAGGACCCCTGAGTGAAACGTGTTCCTAGATGGGCTCCCCACCCCCAGGAACTGGCGTCGGTTGTTAGTCTTTTCCCAACTGGAAAAGCCCAGACTAACCCTTCCGATAAGACCTCCTGTCTTTTCCACCACCATAGGGACCTTTTTACCTGGGTTGACATTCTCACCTCTGCCTCTAGGGATGCCACTGTGTGATCCCAAGATTTTAGAAGGAAAGCCTGCAGACACCTGAAATGCATTCTTGCCCACTGGACTGCTGAAGTCAGAACTCCCAAAGCTGACATAACCTGTCTTACTGTCAGATTTTGGCTGGTCTGTAATAAAGACACTGCACCGGAAATCCTGTCCTTTTTGTCTAAGGGAAGGAAAATTTTTTGCTCCACCGAATTTATTAGATACCCTAAAAACCGAATCTCCTGAGATGGGTTTAGGGACGACTTTTGGAGGTTCAAAATCCAACCCAACGCCTCCAGATGGCTGCGAGCTTTGCCTAGATTGGTCTGCAATTCCTCGCTGGATGGGGCGAAAAACAGCAGATCGTCTAAATAAGGAATAACTGCGATTCTCTGAAGACGCAGTGGCGCTAAAGCTTCTGCCATTATTTTGGTAAAAATTCGGGGAGATGATGACAGGCCGAAGGGTAGGGCCCTGAACTGGAGATTATGAACCACACCCCCCAACCTCACCGCCAGCCTGAGAAACTTCTGAGACTGGGGAGAGATCGGAACATGTAGGTATGCGTCTTTTAAATCTACTGACGCCATAAAACATCCTGGCGTCAACAGATTTCTGACCGAAAAAATTGAGTCCATTTTGAACTTCCTGTACCTTATGGACTCGTTTAAAGGTTTTAGGTTGAGAATCAACCGAAATTTCCCTGTCGGTTTCTTTACTAGGAAAACATGGGAATAAAACCCCTCCTGCTGTTCTTGCAGGGGTACCTGTACTACTACGCCCTGTTGCATCAGTTCCTCTAGAGAGGACTTCATGGCCAGGGCCCTTACTGGATCCCGCGGGGTGTTGGTAATCAGGAACCTTTTTGGGGGGTCGTTGACAAACTCGAGTGAGTAACCCTGCGCGAGAGTGGTCAGGATAAACTGATTTGAAGTTATCCCTGACCACTGCGGAAGAAATTCTTGTAGTCTTCCGCCCACCCGCAGAGACGAGTCATTGCGATTTTTCGGCCTGTGTAGGAGGACGGAAGAGAATTCCGCCTCTACCCTTCGGCTTCGGGGCGGACCAACTTTTCCTTCTCCCTTGCAACTTGCTGTCCTGATCCTGAGTTTTTTGAGGTCGAAAAAGACGCTTTGGTACCTGCTTTTTCTTTTTGACCGGAAAGGATCTCTTTTTATCGGCTGTCCTGTCAAGAATATTATCGAGGTCAGAGCCGAAGAGCAAGTCTCCTGAAAAGGGTAACCCACACAGCTTATTCTTTGAAGCCGAGTCACCCGGCCAGGTTTTAAGCCATAAGGCTCTTCTTGCAGCATTAGTTAGAGCTGCTAACCTGGCCGATATCTTAATTGCCTCAGCTGAGGCATCTGCAACATAGGCTACTGCCGTAATCAGGGTAGGAAAAGAATCTAAGATTTCCTGTTTAGGGGAATCTGCAGCTATATGTGACTTTAACTGGTTAATCCAGTATTCTAAATTTCTGGCTACACACGTTGTGGCCATTGCTGGTTTTAAATTGCTCATAACTGATTGCCATGATCTCTTGAGCAAAAAGATCCATGCGTTTGTCCATCGGATCTTTCAAAACTCCCATATCCTCAAAGGACAGATCTGTGGACCTTGAAACCTGGGAAAAGGCGGCATCCAGTCTGGGCACCTTGTTCCATACTGCTGCAGGGTCCTCCTCGAAAGGAAAACGCCTTTCGTGGGCTTTGGAGAAAAAGGGCTTTTTCTCTGGATCCTGCCATTCTTTCCTAATGGCCTCAGAGATGACCGGATGAACTGGGAATGTTCGGCCCTTAGGCTCATCCAACCCAGCATACATGCGGTCATGGAGTGATAATTCCTTTTTCTCCTCACTTAAACCAAGCGTAGCATGAATGGCTTTAAGGAGCCCATCGACCTCTTCAAGGGACAGTTTGAATTTAGGAGGGGGCTACCTCAGAATCCTCCAACTCCTCTTCCGAATCTTTAACGGAAAGAGCAGTGGACTGCTTTTCCCTATCTGAAGGGTCTTCAGGCAGAGATTCTAACACCGGGATTGAGAGAGACCCCTGGGAAGACTCTGAAGTGGAAGGCTGACTAGCAGCCGGGTTTGCTAGTGAGTCACGAAAATTCTGGATCGTGGCGTACAGCTCCTTCTTTACAGAGGCCACCAGATCCTCACATACAGAGGCAGATTCCTCTTTAACTAAAGAAGTAATGCAGGGACTGCATAAGGTTTTCTTCCAATTTTCTCCCAGCTTGGCCCTGCAAGAAGGACATCTTTTCTTTGGGTCAGAGCTCTTAGCCTATGAAGAAAAAGACAAAAAAGGGAAAAAAACCAGGGAACCCTTAGTGAGACCCAGTCTCAGCTTTGATAGGGATCACCACACAGGTGCACTAAGAAGAAACCAGTCAGCTTCTAGTGCCCAGACAGGCCCCTTGCCACCAGGGGGGAAAAAAGAAAGGAGAGAGCGAGACCAAACGCCAGGAAATAGAAAAAGAAAGGCAGACTTTAACTGCTGCCTCTTACCTGGGCCTTGCTGGTGCCTGTGCCTGTCCCCACCGCTGCAGACGCTGAATCTTCCATAATCAGCTGTGCAGAGATCCACTTGTGGCTAAACGCCGCCTCCGGAGTCACGCCGTGCAGCTGCACCGGACCGGAAGCGGAAATAGGCACCAGCACCTGTCCTCCCTCCTCCCCCCTGCGTCCACGCCGGAAACGACGTTTCAGCTGACCCGATGACCCGCTCTGTCACTTCCGGCGCGACCGCCGAAAACAAACATGGCGGCGGCACACGCGCGCCGCCGCGCCTACGAACGTGCGGGCCACCGAATCTTCGGCTCTCTCCGAGCACAAGAGGGGAAGAGGAGCCCGCTTGCTACCGCTGACGAGGCGTGGGTAGGTCGGGAGGACAGCGGGTCTCTAAAGGAGGAAAAAAAAAAGGGAAAGAAGCCTAGTCCCTCAGGAACACCTAAGAGAAACAGACTCCTTCCCAAAAGGTGTTCCCTCCGGGCCGGAGGAAACACAAAAACTGATGTGTGGTAGGGAGGCGCCTCCCTTTAAAGTCTGGAGGAAGAAGGTGTTTCCTAACGAGGAGGGTGGAGTCGCTATCTCTCAGGTGCTGTCCTGAAAGACGCCTTGGGAAAATACGGCTTTCGAATCGATCGTGTGATAATCGATCGTTAGCACACAGCTTTTGAGAGCCGATCATGACAGTTCATCCGATATTCTATCAGACATGCATGAATTTTTTTTTTCGTACGATGCCAGATCATACGATTTTCATTTAATCAGTACAGCCATCATTTGCAAATGCAATACATATGCATAACACATGAAACCACTTCCGATTTTTTTTTCTGTTGTACTGGAATTTGTGACTTTCGTAAACTCAGATTCGATCTAAGATTAGCATGCAAAATTTTTTTTTTAAATTCAACGATAATTCGCCCGATAATCTCAGTGTGTACGGGGCGGCTTAAGCTGCAAAAACACCACATTTTTAGTTTTAATATCGCTTTAAAGAACACAGGTGCAGATATTAATGTACAGAACCGGTTAATTTGAAAAAGGAGCCAAAACCTGTTAGCTGCAATTCAAGATCAACATAAAAGTGTCAAAGTAAAAGTTTTTGTTTGGACCACAGTTTCTCTTTATGTACACATGCTATTAAGCCACCTACCTAAAATGAATGTCTGAATGAGTTTCATTATGCTGCTTATTTCCTTAGGTAATGGACTAGAGTAAAATTTGCTCAAAGCATGTGCTCCAGCATCTATCTCCGTATGGATTTGATCTGTTAACATTTTGATTTAACAAAAAGAAAGTGTAAGTCATTCTATAATATTAACAGAAACACTTTTACAAGACACCAAACATACAAAAAAAAGGTCAATATACAAAATGTACAGATTACTGTATATACAAACCACACACATTACAAAAAATAGAGAGACAATGCACACAGCAGAAATGACATACCCATTTCCTCAGGAAGAACCTTTGCCAAGTGGCACAGCCAACGCATCCTTAGCATCCAGTCTACTGAGGTTGATTTCTCCAAAACCAGTTGGACAGACTGCTGAATAACCACAGGGTCATCCATCCACTGAGCTTCCAAATCTACATCACTGAAATTAAGGTTGTCTGAAGGATAGGATTGTCCTATCGTTTCAAGATCTTGCAAAGTAAGAGGGTAAGTCCTGTACAGGGGCGATAAAAAAAAAAAAAAAAACAAAAAAAACTCTTTAAACTACGAAATTCACCAACTATTACAGTAAACCCTAACCACTTTAAAGTGGAACTCTAGGGAATAAAAAAAAAAACAATTGTTTTTGATGTTTTTTGTGTCCAGCTTAATTACGTCCAATTCTCGATACACTACACTATGTCTGGAGGATTGCTGGGGATGCTAATCAAACTGAATGCCAACACACCACTGTTGAATTAGCTCTTATGATCAGAATATAATCAGCAAGTTCTGCAGCTCAAAAGCTAATTTTCCCAGAATACAAGGCATTGAGAAAATTAGATCCTGATGTATATTTGCCCCTCTCCTTGTCCATTCAGCGAAAGCCTTGCATTTTGTGAAAAAAATGCAGGATGTTTTCTGAATAGATAAGCTGAAGAGCCAGAGACCCCCTATCACAATTTGAGCAGTTACTTACAGCAGCTGAAAAAGCTTAAAGTGGTATGTGGTATAGAATGTCTAAGAACGTTCGACAACCTTTTCAGGAAGCGAAAGCCAGCTTGGCAAATTCAGATAACGGTGATATCGTTGTCCGTGGAGAACAGGAAGTAGCAGATTGTCTGGCTTAGATAAGGCTTTGTAAGCTAAACAATCAGCTAGCCAGAAAATGAATAATATCAAAAGATAACCACAACAATATTTAACATACTATTAAAGTGATTGTAAACCCACATGGAAAAAAAAAAAAAAAGACAAGGGCATAATGCGCTAGTATGCATAGCATACTAGCACATTATGTAATACTCACCCGAGATCAAAGCCCCCGCTGTGGTGCCCATACACAACACTGGTTGGCGACATTTCTCCCCGGGTATCTTGTCTTCGGCCCTGTGATTGGCTGGAGCCGCAATGACATGACTCTGGCGCATGCATGCAGGAGAAGCACGTAGCAGCACACTCACTGAAGCAAAGGGCACGTACGTACCATCGCTTCAGTGCACATGTGCCGATGACGTCGGTGCACATGCAGATACAGGGGATATCTCCTAAACCGTGGAGATATCCGGGGCAGCTACAGGTAAGCCCTATTATAGGCTTACCTGTAGCAAAAAGTAGATTATAAGGGTTTATAGCCACTTTAAATAGGGGGGAAAAAAAATAAAAAATTTGACCCAAATTTCACTTTAAATTTTCTCAGCATACAGCAAGGTCCTTAGGTATCTTGGGCTGTTGAGCACCAGATAGGCAGTAGAGTGCCAGGCACTTAAAAAAAAACCTTCTGCCTTTACAACTCCTTTATCTTAATGCACTCTATGCGTTTTAGAAAAAAACAAAACCTGTGTGTAGAAGCCCCTCCAGCACCCCCCAATTAACTACCTGAGCTCCTCTGTCCAGCAATGTCCACGATCCCCTCAGCCATCCAGTACACTCCTCCTGATTGGCCAAAACAGAGCAGTGGCGCTATTGGCTCCCACTGCTATCAAAGTCAGTCAGCCGATCAGGAGGAGGGGGTGGGACTAGGTCAGGGCTCTGACTCCATCATTGCCTCATAAAATCCCATAAACCCCCTTTCCCTACTAGTATATGCATTATACTTTATTTTGTACCTGTTGTTTTGTAAACTGTGTCGGTTCAACACATAAAGGAGAACTTGTCCATCCCTTAGAATAGTAGACAACTGAGAATCTTCAGCAGAAAGAAGAGCAGAAGGCACTTTGTTGGGCCACAGACCGGCGGACAACAAACAGCTTTTGTCTGTAGGTGCAAGACTACAAACATGTCTCTTAATAATTTCTTGCACCTGCTACAAAACAAGAACATAAGCAGATTTACTGAAATGCTTTATTTCTGAATGAATGGCTAGTAAATGATTTCTATTAAACTATAAAAGAACACACAAAATCACAGTCATGGAGGAATGTCTTGATGGTAATGGCAAGCCCTAGAAAACTGCACATTTTGGGTGAATGGGACAAATATTTACTAGTGTCCCTCACACAAAATAGTTAACCACTTCAATACTGGCCTATTGTAATATGACATCTGCAGATGGGATCTCCGATCCTGGGCGGGCGTCATAAGACATTCTCGGCTCCCCGGTGGTATAGGGGCGCGCAAAAACGCCGTAACATCAAGTAGCCGATGTGTGTGTCCGGCGGCCACAATGTCTGCTAGTCACCCACGCTAGTGACAGAGCAGGAACGTGGATCCATGTGTGTCCTGTCAGGGGAGAGGAGACAGATTGTGTGTTCCTAGTATATAGGAACACCGATCAGTCTCCTCCCCTAGTAAGACCCATCCCCCCCCCCAGTTTGAATCACTCCCTAGGTAACATTTAACCCCTTGATCACCCCTAGTGTTAACTCCTTCCCTGCTAGTGACATTTTTACAGTAATCAATGCACATTTATAGCACTGTATAAATGTCAATGGTACCAAAATGGTGTCAAAAGTGTCCGGATCTGTCCACCGCAATGTCAGTCACGATAAAAATCACAGATCACCATTACTACAAAAAATAAAAATAAAAAATAAAATAAAATGCCGTGCGTCAAAAATATCATTTTGTAGGCGCTATAACTTTTGTGCAAACCAATATACGCTTATTGCGTGTGTTTTTTTTTTTTTTTACCAAAAACATGTAGAATACATAATCAGCCTAAACAGAGAAAAAAAAATAGTTAAAAAAAAAAAAAATTAGGATATTATAGCAAAAACTGTTCTTTTTTGTTTATAGCGCAAAAAATAAAAAAAACGCAGAGGTGATCAAATGAAACCAAAAAAAAAAAAAAGCTATATTTATTGGGGGGGGATAAAAATTTAATTTCAGTGTTGCATGACTGCGCAACTGTCATTCAAAAATGTTACAGCGCTGAAAGCTGGCCTGGGCAAAAGGGGGTGAAAATGCCCTGTATTAAAGTGGTTAAATTGCTATGCATTTTTCTTATTCCATAGTGCTAGGGTTTTCCGATATAACATCAAAACCTATGAATCTATAAGTGAAAGCTCACCTTCTGAGCTGAGAGAGAGCGCTGTGAGTAAATGAAAACCTCACTACAAGATCTTTGGAAAGCCTGTTCCAACCCAAGACCTCTTTGCAGCTGTTGGGATATCAGAGCAGCAGCATGGAGCAGGTAAGACAGAGAGCTGCAAGGGGAACCTGGAGACACATAATAGCTCAGTAGAAATTCATGTTAAGCACAAATGATTAATTTGGAAAATTCAGGGCACATTAATACCCTAAAACAATATTTGCTAAATCACCGTCACTTTCAACACTTCAGACATTGAATATGGAAACAATAGGTACTGTACACATCTTAAAAATACGACAGAGAAACAACCATAAAAGTGTCATGTCTACATATTTTGTAAGTTTGCCCACTTACAAAGAAATGAATGGTCTATAATTATCATAGGTGTATTTAAATCCTAGAAACAGAACATCAACTAAAATATATCAACTAAAAATCCAGAAAAAACACGATACAAATGTTATAAATTGAGTTACAGTGCAGCGAGTAAAATAATGAAGACTGGCTAGAGTATGTTCTCATGTCGTACACAGACTAGTCCTGTCAATTTAAGGTGGTGCTCCTAATGGACAACTCGTAATTTTTTGTTTTGTTTTGTTTTTAAATACAAAAAGACACCTGTACATAGAACCTCTTTCTTCCATTCAAACCCACCATCATTAGCAAGACCAAAGAGCTGTCAAAGGACATCCGGGACAAGATTGTAGACCTGCACAAGTCTGGAAAGGACTACAAGACCATCAGCAAGAGGCTTGAAGTAATTATTTGCAAATGGAAGAAATGCAAAACAACAATTGCCCTCAGTCTGGAGCTCCACGCAAGATTTCGCCTCATAAGGTAAAGATGATCATGGAGAAAAGTAAGGAATCAGCCCAGAACTACACAGGAGGAGCTTGTGAATGATCTCAAGGCAGTTGGGACCACAGAAACCAAACAAACCATTATGCCGCCATGGATTGAAATCCTGCAGTGCCTGCAAGGTCTCCCTCATAAAGAAGGCACATGTACAGACCCGTCTGACGTTTGCCATTGAACATCCAAATGATTCGCAAAGGATTGCGATAAAGTGTTGTGGTCAGATGAGCTCTTTGGTATTAAAGTACAAATAAATGCAAAAAGCTGCGTTAGACTTAAATGCAACTCCTTTTCTGAGAGTTTTCCAGGACAGCCCATGAGACTTTGGGCTCCTCCTACCAGGTCAGGAAACACGTTATCCCCCACCAGATAAAAGGACGTTCCTCCAGGCCCCATGTCAGTATTCTTGTGAACCATAGGACTTCCCTGTAAAACATATGCATAATACATATAACTTCAGTCTAACTCCGCTTTTCTCTACACGTCTTCAAGGATAGCTCTTGAGACGATGAGCCAGAACTTACCAGTCTAGGGTGGGAAAACTGCCTGAAGGACCTTACGACCAAACACCTGCTCCTGAGCAGATATGAGATCCAAGCGATAATGCTTAATGAAGGTTGAAAAACTGGACCATGTGGCAGTCCTGCAAAGTTGTTTCCGGTGAGGCTCCAGCTCTCTCAGAAACAAAACTCACATTGTTCCTTTTGCTCCTGGTCCCCCCTTGTTTCATTATGTAGGCTACTGCAGTTGTGTTGCCTGACAGTACCTGAACAGGATGGCCCTTCACTACATATTGAAAGGCTAGGAGACCCCAAAAAATTTGGGCTTCCGACTTGGACCAGACTCCCTGAGAAGTCTGACCATCCAGGTGGGCTTCCCAGCCCCAGGAACTCACGTCTGTTAGACGCTTGTCCACGAGAAAGAACCAAGAAAGGCCTTTTGTCAAACTGGATGGTTTTCTCCACCACCAGAGAGCCCTCTTTACTTTTAGCAAATTTGTATCCGTTTTTCTAGTGGTTCCTAGCAGGATCAACTGCATAGTATGTTTAACTGAAGGGGCCTGGAGTGCAATCTGGCCCATTGAATGGCAGGAATTGATGCTGTAAGAAAACCTAACAAAGCCATAGCTGACCTGGCTGACACTGACAAGTTGTTCTGAACGAGTTTCACCGCTAATTGGAATGTCTCCCTTTCTTCCTGCAGTAGAAAGACTTTGGAGCACCGAGTTTATGGTATAACCCAGAAACTTTATCTCCTGTGATGGTTCCAGATTTAATTTTTCCAAATTCAGGAGCCACCCTAAATTCTTGAGGCGAGTCTGGTATGCTTGGAGATTTTATAAGACTTGTTCTTTGGAGTCTGCAAATGACATTTAGTCCAGATAGGGGACAACTGAAATCCCTCTCAACTGCAGAGGTTTCAGAGCTTACACAATCATTTTTGTGAAGATCCTGGGGGAGGATGACAGTCCGAATGGCAGAGCCCTGAATTGGAGGTGCCATACTGAGTTCCCCAGATCCACTGCCAGGCGTAGAAAAACTGTTGAGAAATTTCATCCAGGTATGCCATGAAACAGCCTGGAGTCAGCAACTTTGTAATTGAAAAGATTGTATCCATCCTGAAATGTTTGTACCGTATTGATTTGGATGATTACTTCCTGCTGAATCAGATCCTGCAGTAGGGCTCATCATTACAGAAGCCTCTAACCAATCTTTTGGAAGGGCGGTAACAAAATCTGCTCAGGGGTGGCTCTAAAAATTCCAGCCTATATTGCTTTTTATGAACAGACTTGGAGATGTCATGTTCCACTGTAGGTGAAAAGCTGATAATCTTCCCTCTATTGGGGTGAGATTGTCACTTACTTTTAGAAGGCTGGCCTGGGGGAGATCTGAAAAGAAGTTCTCCTCTTCCCTTACCCTTTTGGGAGACCCAACAGCTCTGATGGTGCTACTCTCCTTACTTTTATGGGGCTGTTGAACAGCACAAAAATTATTTTTAATCGGCTGTTTCTTTTTGACAGGAAAAAGCCTTTTTCTTGTCGGCTGTCCTATCTAAGACTGTTTCAAGGTGTGGGCCTAAAATAAAATCACCTGAAAAGGGTAAACTGCACAATTTAACCTTAGAAGCTGTGACACCAGACCAAGTCTTCAGCCAAACAACACGTCTGGCTGAGTTTACCAGAGCTGATGACCTTGCCGCCAACTTGACTGATTCAGCCGAAGCATCAGCCATATACTTAACAGCTTTTAATATTAAGGGAAAAGATTCTAACAAATCTTTACGCAACGTGTCCGCTTCAACATGGTTTTTCAGCTTTTCCACCCAGCATTCCAGGTTCCTTGCCATGACCGTGGAAGCCATAGCAGGTTTGAGACTGACTGATGTAGCATCTCAAGGTTTTTTTTTTAAGGAGGAAGTCTGCCTTCTTATCCATCGGGTCCTTCAGTACTCCCATGTCCTCAAACGCTAGGTCTGTGCATCTAGAAACCTGTGATAAAGCAGCATCTACCCGAGGTTTGTTATTCCAAACTTCAGAGTATCTTCAAATGGAAACCTTCTCCTAAGGGTCTTGGAGAAAAAAGGGTCTCTCTTGGGATCCTTCCATTCATTCTTGACAGACACTGATACACTGGAACTGGAAACACCCCGAGTTTGGTTTAAGCCATACCGTGGTACATTTTGTCGTGAACTGACAGTTGTACCTTTTCTTGCTGAATTTCAAGAATAGTGTAGATTGCTTTTAAGAGGTCATCCACTTCCTCCAAGGATAGCTTGTACTGAGAGGTTCTGCTATAGTCTTACTCTTTCATCTCATCAGAGTCCCTGAGTGAGCGTAGAGTACTTCTCCCTTAATCACCTGAGTCCTCAGTCTCCACTGGTCTGGATGGAGGATGCATTTGGACAAGGTGGGGGGGGTTCTTGGGCTCAGCCTGAGCTGCTGGGTTCTGCATCAACATGGACCTGACGGAACTCAGAGAGTTTGTAAGTTCCTTTAGAGGCGAATAAGTCCTTGTATTGTTGGAACGTTTCTTCCTCCACCAGATCTTTAATACAGGATCTGCACATCGCCTTCTGCCATGAATCTCTAAGGGGATTCTTGCAAGAAGGACATTTCCTCTGGCTTGGGGGATTTACACATTTAATTTTTAATAACGCTTTTTCCTGCAATGACAAACAAATTTAACTAAACCTAGTGTCCCTAAAAAAATATAAAAAATTTAAATAGCAAACCCACCACCAAGCCAGAGAAGAGACAGAAAAACCCAAGCAAAAATTATAGCAAGGCACCCAGTCCACGCTGCAGGGTCTGAGTGAAGTAACCTCTGACACTGTAGCTACAGGCTCCCCTCAGGGAGGAGACAAACAAAACCATCAAACCCCAAATGGATCAAGAAAAGGGCACCATTGTACCTCTTAGCTGGGCTTGACTGTTGCTAGGGGTGCCTGCATCCACCATGGCTGTTTTATTCTTGTCCATCTTGAAGATCAAAAACAGCAGCCAGGAACCCGCAGGTTTTTTAAATTTTCCCAGTCCCCGAAACCAGGGCCCGAAACAGAAGCGCCGGTCTTCTGACCTGCCCCCTGGCCTCTGAGTTCCAGGAGCTTGGAACCAGCAGCACCACAACCCCTCAGGAAGCCGCATCACCGGAAATGACGCCCTTGCCAGCCAGGACCCAGAACCGAGATGTGGGACACGCCCAACCACCAGAGCCATCTCCAGGGCCAAAAACAAAGGGGAATATGGGCACAGAGACACTGCACCTCCCTGAGGGTCCCAACTCCGCTGAGATGGAGAGACGAGGGACAACAGGGGGGTTGCTGGATGGTCACTTAGAGAAAAAAAACGAGAGGTAAGCCTGACACTCCCCCAGCCTTGGAGAGAGCACAGCTCCCTGGTTCCAGGTACATGCTTCCACCATGGTGGAGGAAATAATAACTGAGGCCATGGTGGAAGAGGAGGGATTTAAAGGCTGCATGTGTTTCCTGTGAAGAAGGTCTCTCCAAGGCTGTCCTGAAAGGCAATTTGAGAAAATAAGTCTTCTCTTTGGAAGACTCCGTGGAGGCTGAGACCAGAGCCTGTAACAGGGAAAACCATTGCCTCTTGGGCCAAAAAGGGGCTATTAGGATAAGATCTGTTTCTTCTAGAAGAAACTTTCGGAATTAGCCTGATCGGTGGAAAGGCGTAACAGAGGCCGAATGGCCACTGATTCGCCAGAGCATTGATCCCGAATGATCGATCCACTGGGTTCAGAGAAAATAACTTCTCCATCTTGTAACTACTATCTGTGAATAGGTACATTTCAGGACATCCCCCATCTGTTGGTGAGACCCATAAAGATTGCTGGATGAAGGGACCAATTGCCTCGACATATGCAGTAGCAGCTGAGATAATCTGCCAGACAGTTTTGTGTCCCCTTCAGGTGCACTGCTTTAATTGAGGCTAGATTCCCTTCTACCCATGATAAAATATCCTGGGCGACAGATTAAAGTATCCGACTCCTTGTACCTCCCCATTTGTTGAGGTATGCAACCGTAGATATATTGTCGAATAGAATTTGCAGATTGTGACCCCTGATTTCCGTCTGAAAATGCCTGCATGGCTCTCTGAACTGACAGAAGCTCTCTGGTTCTCAAGGGAAGCAAGAGCTTCATCGAATCATTCTCCCTGTGCCATTGTGTTGCTGAGGTGGGCTCCCCATCCCCAGGAACTTGCATCCGTTGTGATCCTCTGGGATATAAGAATGGGCCACAGTAGACCTCTGTAAGATGCAGGTGTCGTCCTCCACCACAAGCTTATGGAGGAACAAGACCCTTGATTCTAGGGAACTTACGTTTCCATCCCAGTCCCTTAATAGAAACAGCTGTAATGGGCATTGGTGAAATCTTGCCCATTGCACTGCGGGAAAGCAAGAGGTCATCAGACCCAATGCTCTTGAAACCTCTCTCAGCAAGTCCAACTGATTGATCTGTAAGGCCCCTTTCACATGGGGCGGATCAGTAATGATCCGCCCTGTGATGATGTGCTCGCTCAGCGGGGATCGCGCCGTTGTCCCCGCTGAGCCGGCGGCAGACAGGGCGGTCTCCGCACACCGTGCAGGGACCGCCCTGTCAGATCTCTGCTCTACTCTATGGGGATCGGATGAGCACGGACCGTCTGTCCGTGTTCATCCAATCCGCTCTGCAGACGGACAGAAAAATAGGATTTTTCTCCATCTGCAGAATCGGACCATAGCGGAGGCGGACAATAGCGGGTGTCTGGGATGTTCATCCGCAGACAGCCGCTATCCCATAGGGATGCATGTATGTCCGTATTTCATCCGCAAACGGATGGATGAAATACGGACATACTGTCCGCATGTGTGAAAGGGGCCTTAGGCTAACATTCTTTGCATCATTGAGATGTTTTCCTGCAGGAGAAAAATATTTTGGTTTACTGAACAAAATTCGTGCCCCAGATATGTCCCTTTCTGGGACGGAATTAAGGAAGACTTCTCTAAGTTTATTAACCAGCCTAGAGATTGAAGTCAGTCCTGTACAGTTTGGAGATCCACTAACAACTTTTGTTATGACTTTGCCACCGCTAGGAGGTCATCCAGGTAAGGGATAATAGTTATCACCTTTAACCGGAGCCAGCAGCTCCCCCAATACCTTTGTAAAAATGCATGGGGCCGAGGACAGACTGAAGGGGAGGGCTTAAAATAGAAAGTGCCGAATCTGTCTCCATCTTGACCGCTAGACTCAAGAATCTGTGGAAGGCTGGATTGATAGAGATGCGCAGATGGGCATCCCTCAAATCCAAAGTGGCCATGAAGCAGTTTGGGTAAAGCAGGTTTTTAATTGAAAACAGTCTCCATACGAAAGTGCTTGTACGTGATCAACCGGTTTAGAGACCGGAGGTTCAGGTTAAGCCAATATTTTCCTGATGGCTTCCTGATGACAAATATAGGGGAATAAAATCCCTTGCCATGATCTGACTGGGGGACCCGGTTTTAGGACCTCTTGAGCTATCAAGTCTCCAATTTGGAGACCCAGGGCCCTCGCTTTCACCCAATCATGGGGCAGGAATGTGACCAATAATCGCTCCAGTGGCGAACAAGAAAATTCCAGCCCATACCCATTGGTCGTTAGATCCAGGATGAATGGACTTGAGGTGACTGCTGTCCATTGTGGGAGAAAAGCCCTCAACCTTCCTCCCACTGGGAGACCAGAGTCACTGTGGCTTGGCGGGCTGTGGAGGAGGGTTAAACAAGACACCCCCTCTACCTCTGCCCTTGTGCCCTGTCCAATGTTTTGTAGGCCTATTGTCCCAATCTCTAAGGACCTTGCCGCCTACTTTGGCCACAATTTTTTTTCTGGCTGTCAGCTTTTTCTTATTCTCTGGAAGGCCTTTTTTTTCATCAGCCGTGCGTTCCAGTGCCTCTTGACGAACTGGGCCAAAAAGAGACTCACCTGTTAAGGGAAGACCACATAGGCGCGATTTTGAGGCAGCGTCGTCTGACCAGGTTTTAAGCCATAGGCTTATTCTAGCCGAATTCACCAAGGCCTAGGTCCTAGCTGTCATTCTTACCAATTCTGCAGAAGAATCTGCCAAAAACCCCACTGCACGGATGAGGGGGAAAGATTTCAGATTCTGCTCTCTAGAGGTAACTGCCAACAAGTGTGTTTGTACTTGTATCAACTATACTTCTAAATTTCTGGCTACACACATGGAGGCCAGAGCTGGTTTAAGATTCCCAATGGCTGAATCCCAGGCTATGTGAAGGAGGCCATCACCTGTTCTATCCATCGGATCCCTAAGCGTGCTCATATCGTCAAAAGCTAGGTCAGAGTTTTTAGAAACATTTGAAAGGTGCGTCTAACTTGTGGAGTGGAGTTCCGCTTAAAAAAAAAATTCAAATTGAAAGTCAGCCACTACAAATACTGCAGTTGCTGACATTTAATAATCAGATACTTACCTATCCCATGGCCCAGCGATGTGGGAGGGAATGAAGCCCCACTCCTCTCCTCTGTGCGGCATCGGCATTGTCACTGTGGGTGCCCGGCTGTGGCTTCACGGCCAAGCACGCACTGCACATGCGTGAGCTGCACTGTGACGGGCAATCATCTGGGACCTGCGACATGTCCCAGATGATTGCCAAAAAAGGGACGGGGAGAGGTGAACTTACTTCCGGCGCCCCGGGAGGAAGTGGGAGCTGGAACCTCCCCAAAAAAATGACATACCAAATGTGGCATGTCAGAGGGTCACCTACCCTTAAAGCATAAGTTACATTCTTGGGTGGAACTCTGCTTTAAGGATATTGAAAAAGCAAGGTTTTTTTTTTCTGGATTTTCCCACTCCAGCTTGATAGTATCAAGGACTATGCACAGGAAAGACTTTTTTTTTATGTAAACCTCTGTACATAATGTCATGTTTAGATAATTGTACCTTCTCTTCTATATCAAGTGTCGTATAGATAGCCTTTAATAAGTCATCTATATCTCCCAATGATAATTTATACCTCAAGCCCCTCAGAGTGTTCACTGTTCGCACTTTGCTGAGGAGCAACAGGACAGGCTGAAGTCCTATCTGGAGATGGACCCTCCGAGGGAACCTGAATTTTGTCAACTGGAGTTCAAGCTAAATGTGGATGTAAGCTCATCTCTAACAGAAGTCAGCATTTTCTGACAGGAGACTACCAGGTCATCCTTAACTAGGCTGTCTATACAGGTGTGGTAAACTGCTCTGCTCCATGAGGAGCTCAATTTTCTTCCGCAAACTGCACATTTCGTTTTTGGTGGCTGCACTTGAGCCTTGTGCAGAGTCTTGGCCTGCAAGAGAACAAATGACCCCAATAAATTTTATGTCACGCACACTCCATAACACCCCGTGCAGGATGAAAGAAGAAATATGACCCTTTCACCTAGTCCCTACTGGTTACAAGGGGGAGAACACTCCCAGGATGTGCAAGCAAGTAAAATATACTTCAGGCTTACATGTGAGGTGCTGGTGTTGGGGCCTGCTTCCTCTGCCTGTGCAGGTGTTGCAGAGGAGTCCACCCCACCCCTGCAGTGGGGTCCGCATCCTCTGCTCAGCCTCCCAGCGTCTCTGTTGGCTCCATTTTTAGAGACAGAAACAAACGTCTCTGGCGCCCGCTGAGGCCGTCACACGCCCCGGAAGAGACCCTGCAGGATACTTCCTGTGGGCCAGCTTGGAACGCATAATTTCCGCTTCTTCACGCGCGTGGCTTCCTCTCTTCCCCTGAACACTCCAGCCATGCTGTTTAACAGGCAGAGAACAGCCGACTGCTGCCATGCGGCTTGCGGATCGGAGCTCTGACATACACCACGGTGCTGGCATTACCTATGCATTGAGAAGCAGGGACAGCAGCCACAGACCTATTGCCATGGTGGACGTGCTGCTCTGGGACAAAAAACAAGGTAGGAATACCACCCCAAAAACGCCAAAGGAGCCATGCTCATGAGACCTAGGGGAACCAGTTCCAGAAACACGTTACCCCCCCCCATCCAGAGGAAACACTAATATACTGACATGGGACCTGGAGGACCGCCATTTTATCTGGTGGGGGGTTAGCGTGTTTCCTGACCTGGTAGCAGGAGCCCTAGGTCTCATGGTCTGTCCTGGAAGATGCTTAGAGAAACATCTTTGTTTTGGACAGTTCAGAGAGATTAGAACACTGTCTGGTTTTACTGCTATTACCCCATTAAGGAGATTTACCCTATTTGTTCTTTTTACCATGATATCTGAAAGTGAAAGTAAAATAAAATCCTAAACTTTGGGTTGACCTCAGAATAGTAAGAGGAGGGGAAATCTTCCAATGGGGATACTAGTTTTGGTGACCTGGGGGTCTCCAAGGAATTCCCTAAATTTGCATGGATTTCTCCACCACTTCCTGTTTGACTATGGGACATGACGTGAAGGGAAATCTCCACAATTGGACATGGATGACAAAAAAAAATAAAAAATTTGACAGTGGTTATAACTCTTAACTCTATCCAAGATTAAAAAAAAAAAAAAAAAAAAAAAGAAAACATTTTGCCTATAGTTGTACTTTAACTCAACTCATCGGGTTTGGAGGAATAAGAACGTTGACTAAGACCCTAAGTACACCATCCCTACAGTCACGCACAGAGGTGGTAACATCATGCTTTGGGATGGTTTCTCTGCTAAACAGGCTGACTTAGCCATATTGAAGGGCCAATGGACGGGGCCATGTATTGTAAAATCTTGGATAAGAACCTCTATCCTTCAGACAGATAACTGAAGATAGGTAGTGGTTGGATCTTCCATCATAACAATGACCCAAAACATACCGAGGAAACAAAACAGTGGCCCAAGAAGCACATTAAGGTCATGGAATGACCTAGCCAGTCTTCAGACCCTAATCCTATAGAAAATGTATGGAGGGAGCTGAAACTTCAAGTCGCTAAGCGACAGCCAAGAAACCTTGTGATACTAAAGGCTTGTTGTTTTTTGCTTAAAAATAACAAATATGTTCTACTTACCTGCTCTCTGCAGTGATTTTGCACTGAGCAGCCCACAGAGCTGCTGCCCGGCCATGCCCCCTTCATCTCCTTACCCTGTTTTAATAATAGCGAGTGCCAATGGCACACGCTGCTGTGTGTCAGCCAAATATGAGGTAGAGTCTTGGACAGCCGAGCCTCTTGTGCAATATGGCTGGATTGAGATGGACTTAGGTGAGCATTAGAGGGGCTGCTGCACACATAGAATGCATTAAGATAGAAACCCTTCTGCCTTTACAACCACTTTAAGGATTTAGAGGAGATCTGTAAAGAAGAGTGGATCAAAACCCCACCCGAGGTGTGTAAACCTGGTAACTACAAGAAATGTCTTACCTTTGTGCATGCCAAGAAGGGTTTCTCCACTAAGTACGAAGTCATGTTTTGCTTGGGGATCAAAAACTTATTTTACTCACTGAACTGCAACTCAACTTATAACATTTGTATTGTGTATTTTGGTTGATAATTTGTCTCTATTATTTAAAATACACCTATAAAACATTATAGACCCTTAATTTCTTTGTAAGTGGGCAAACTTTTTTTTGCTTGGATAAAGTAGCAGTTGAGACCGAAAAAATATGAAGATCTCACTTCTGATAACCAATTTCTCTGACTACACTTCAAATAGAGCTTACGTCAATGGCCACATTTCTGAGGGTTATTAGCAAAGTTACATATAACACATTCAAATAAAATGATATTTCATGTTTTTTCTAGTCCTCTAACAAAGGCAGCAGCCAGAGACTCTAGTATCAAGTGTGATGACAAGTAAGAAGATATGAGATGAAATATAGTAGTAAACAGAAATTACATGATTTGTGCTCCTTACCAACTACAGTTTCCTTGATGTCCGCATGCACTGCTATCAAAACATTGCATATGTGGTCTCCAATAATGCCAAAATCATGTAATAAATTCTTGATGTCAAAAGAATCAAACACCACTCCATCATCTCCAGAAAGAAAAACTTCAATACCCCGATTCCTCATAGCTCTGGAGATTTCCCCATGGGAAGGATCCATTGAGAAAAACAGCCTGCAAAACAAACAATGAAAGCAAGTGAGTCCAACACAATTAGGATGACGTTTCTTTCATTATAAAGGTAATTTTAATACAATACACATACCTAAAGTTTGGGTGTGGTGTTATAGTTGGAGTGCTTCCATCAATGACTCCCCTCTCACTAACAGTGAGAACACCTCCAGGCTCCAATAGCGCATTAAGGCGATCCAGTACAGAGGAGCTGTAAAATAAAATGAAAGCAATATTTACAAATTTAGAGCAAACTTTATCTATGGTAAAGCTAAACTATTTTACACTGAATCTGCAGTTCTATAATAGCAGATGAGACCATCTGTGCAATGGTATCAGGTTCAAGCTCCTTCTGGTTGCCAGCCTCAGAGTATGCACTTTTAAAAATACTACAATGTCAGCCTCTTAATTTTGATCCTGATATGTTCCCTTTAAAGCTGAACTCCAGGCAAACGCTAATAACACAGATCTAATTGACAAAGGGAAGCTGTATTACCGGTCAAAGGATTTGTATTTCAGCATATCCAATTCGGAGATTAAAGCAGGGTATACATGCAGCATTTCTTTTTTTTGTTTAAACTAGTAGTTTGAAATAATAAAAAAAGAAAGACCTCTCAGATCCTCGCAAGCGATGTGAATGCAAGAATCTCCCCTGCTGCTTTATTGTATTCTGACAACAGGGAATTGCCCCTGCCCGCATCAGAATACACTGATCAGTGATGTAAGAATTGGCTGCAAGCACTAATTGAATGCTGATTTTCGAGGAGGACCCTTCAACAGAAGCTGGTTGATAAAGAGGGGAATCCCTGCTTTTAAGAATACAATAGCGCAGCGAAGGAGATCTCTGCAACCACATCACTTGTGCAGATGCAGGGATCTGTGAGTTTGTTTTCATTCAAACTGAATACTGAGCTGCAGTATTTTGTCTTACGACTGCCTGGAGTTCATACCTAAAGTGGTTGTAAACTCTTCAATACACCAAGGGAAGTGAATAGCCTCGGGTAATACACAGAGAAGCAACAAATCCTACATAGGTTGTACTTGTTTATCTGGAGCCATTTGTCCTCCACAGCATTGCAAAACTCAAAGATAAAGAGGATTTTTTTTTTTTTTTACAGACCCACAAAGCAGGAGGTGGGGAGCTCAAGTTACACACTCTACCAGAGCTTTGAGAACTGACTAGAGGTAAGAGCCACAATTCCCATCACACAGGAATGATGTATAATTGAGCATATGACTCCTCACAGGCTGTGTGTGCTGGAGCGCTTACCTCATCACCTTTTTATATCTTGGTGTCGGAGAAACTGTCAGAAGTGATTCATGCTGACAGAGAGGCAGACAAGGCAGCAGACTGAAATGACTGAGTGCTTCGGATTGAGGCAAACAATATAGAAGGCTCTGCTTTGTTCACATCTAATTTCAGAGATTTACAACCACTTTAGGCAGCAGAGTATTGTAATTGTACCATGTCAGTCATCAACAAAAGCATAAAATTTAATTTAACCACTTAAACCATTTGTATACTTGCACATGTCAAAAAGAAAAGAAAAAAAAAACCCTGTAAAGTCAAAAGGCATAATGAGCTAGTATACACTGCAACAAGGTCACCTCATCACAGCCCGGTCTACGCCAAGGGAGCTAACATTTTGCCCTTTGCGGCTCCGGCGCTGTGAGTGGCACAAATGCGTGGGAGTCTTCTTCCTGGCAAGGTCCGGCATCTCGACCTTCTGCCGGACCTTCAGTCGGGCATTCAAAGCACATGGGCCGCTAATGTCAGCGGCTGCACGCAAAGTGAATATCGCCTAAAACCTCCAGGCTTAGGAGATAATTTTACCTACAGGTAAGCCTTATTTTAAAAATAAGGGTATACAACCGCTTTAAGGACCGGAAAGGATTTGTCCCCTTAATGATCAGAGCATTTTTAGCAATTTGGCACTGCGCTGCTTTAACTGGTAATTGCGCAGTCATGCAATTCTGTACCCAAACAAAATATTCTCCTCTTTTTTTCCAACAAATAAAGCTTTCTTTTGGTGGTATTTGATCCCCTGTGATTTTATTTTTTGCGGCATAAACTAAAAAAAAAAAAGCCTGAAAATTGTGAAAGAAATTATATTTCCTACTTTTCATGATTAAAAAAAAAAAAAAAGCTAATAAACTCAATTTTAGTCATACATTTAGGCCAAAACATATTCAGCCACATATCTTGGGCTAAAATGTCAGAGCAGTTTCTGAGAGGCATATTGAGTATTTTGCAAATCTTGCTTTTTGTCACAAAGTTAAAAAAAACATTTTTTTCTCAAAACACATTTTCCTTTTCTTTCATTTTCAAAAAAAATTGAGCTGCAAACTGCTCACCAGCCTCTTAAATACCTTGAAAAATAGGGGTCATTGGGCGGGTTGTGCTACCTTCACATTTCAGGGCCTCCAAAACTGATAGGTAGTGAGGAAGTGAAATCATTTTATGCCCTCAAAAATTCTGAAGGTGGTGATTGGTTTCCGGGGTCCTGTTTGCGGTTAGGCTCCCAAAAAGTCTCACATGTGGTATCGCCATAGTCAGGAGAAGCAGAATTTATTTTGGGGTGTGATTCCATATATACCCATGCCATGAGGGAGCAATATATCATTTAGTAACAACTTTGTGTAAGAAAAAATAAATAAAATTAATTTTACTGAAACTTGGGGCAAAAATATAAAATATTCCATAAACTCAACATGCCTATCAGCAAATAGCTTGGGGTGTCTACGTTACAAAAAGGGGTTATGGGGGGGTTTGAACTGTCCTGGAATTTTATGCACATTAGCTTATGCCACCCACTCTAACCACTTGAAGACAAAGCCCTGACACTGTGTACATAAAATAAAACATAATTTTGCTAGAACACCCAAACATTTTTTTAAAGCAAAGGCCCTACAGATTAACCACTTCCCGACCAGCGCACGACGATGTACGTCGACAGCATGGCACGGGCAGGCATATTGGCGTACATGTACGTCCAATATTCGTTGCCGCCGTGCCATCGGGAGCGCGCCGCCGGCGGCGCGCTCCCGCGCTGGTCGGGACCCCCGTGAGTCCGGTCGCGGGACCCGCGGACTCGATCGCCGCGGGCATCCCCGCGATCGTCTCACGGAGCGGCGGAAGTGAGGAAATGCTGTAAAAACAACATTTTCTCATTCTGCCTAGCAACTAGTGACGCTGATCTCTGCTCCATGTGATTGGAGCAGAGATCAGTGTACACTAAATGAAAGCCCAACCCCCCCCACAGTTAGTAACACTCCCCTAGGAACACTTAACCCCTACACTGCCACCCACTGGTTAACCCTTTCACTGCCAGTGTCATTTACACAGGAATCACTGCATTTATATAGCAGTGATTACTGTATAAATGACAATGGTCCCAAAAATGTGTCAAAAATGTCCGATGGGTCCCCGACAATGTCGCAGTCACAATAAAAATCGCAGATCGCCGCCATTACTAGTAAAAAAAAAAAAATAATAAAAAATTATTAATAAAAATGCTATAAAACTATCCCTATTTTGTAAACGCTATAACTTTTGCGCAATCCAATCAATAATCGCTTATTGCGATTTTTTTTACCAAAAATATGTAGACGAATACGTATTGGCCTAAATTGAGGGAAAAAAATGTTTTTTTATATATTTTTGGGGGATATTTATTATAACAAAAAGTAAAAAATAATGCGTTTTTTTCAAAATTGTCGCTCTATTTTTGTTTATAGCGCAAAAAATAAAAACCGCAGGGGTGATCAAATACCACCAAAAGAAAGCTCTATTTGTGGGAAAAAAAGGACGTTAATTTTGTTTGAGAGCCACGTCGCACGACCGCGCAATTGTCAGTTAAAGCGACGCAGTGCCGAATCGCAAAAAGTGGTCTGGTCTTTGACCAGCAAATTGGTCCGGTCTGAAAGTGGTTAACCACTTGCTTACTGGGCACTTAAACCCCCCTCCTGTCAAGACCAATTTACAGCTTTCAGCACTGATGCACTTTGAATGACAATTGCGGTCATACAACACTGTACCCATTTATATTTTCCCCACAAATAGAGCTTTCTTTTGGTGGTAATTTATCACCTCTGAGGTTTTTATTTTTTGTTAAAAATATTGAAAGACCAAATATAAAATAATTTTTTTTTTTTTTTATATTTTGTCATAAAATTTTGAAAACAGGTAATTTTTCTCCTTCATGATGTACGCTGATGAGGTGGCAGTGATGGGCACCGATGAGTGGCAGCGATGGGCACCACTAGTGAGCATTGATAGGTGGCACTGGCAGGTGGCAATAACAGGTGGCACTAGCAGGGGGTATTGATTGGCAGATGAGGTGCCTGTGACGCTTCCTCTTCAGGACCAATGTCCCTTTAACATAAGCCGGTGAATGGCTTTTTTTTCAGCAGGAGAGAAAAAAAAACGATTACCGAGGTGTTTACATCATGTGATCAGCTGTGATTGGCTGACAGCTGATCACATGGTAAGGGGCCGGGACTGGCTCAGTGACTCGGTGATCACACGGAGTTCCTCGCGCACCCTGCAGGTAACGTGCACAGAGGAGGACGTCCTATGGCGGCCTCCTGGAAATTAAGGTCTGTGCTGTAGCAGTCATTCGGCTATAGCCCAGACCTCAAGTGGTTAAAATGGTGGGTATTGCAATTTTTTTCACACAGCATTTGCACATCGATTTTTTTAAACGCAATTTTTTAAACGCAATTTTTTTTTTCTGGGGGGGGGGGGGGGGGGGAGTCACTTGAATTTTAATGCACTAAAAACACTACATTGCCCAAATGTTCGGTAAAATATAAAAGATGATCTTATGCTGAGTACGTAGAGACCAAACATGACATGCTTTAAAAATACGCACAACCGCGCAGCAGTGACAAGCTACATACATATTTAAAAGCCTTTATAAGTTACCAATTTAGATTTACAGAGGTCTACGGCTATAATTACTGCCCTCGATCCGACGTTTGTAGTGATACCTCACATGCATGGTGCAATTGCTGTTAACATACTACACAAGACCGATGCTTGCGTTCAACCTTTGTGCACAAGCACAGAGCTGCTTTTTTTTTTTTTTTTAACAGTTACATTTTTTAACCATTTTTATTGTCATCACAGGGAATGTAAACATCCCCCTACGATGGCAATAGGTAGTGGCAGGTAGTCTTTTTTTTTAAACTTGGGGTCTATTAGACTCTAGATCTCTCCTCAGCCCTCAAAGCATCTGACCACACCAAGGTGGTTTGAAAAGATGCTTTACACAATTTCCCAATGGCGCTGTTTATATACGGCGAAACTGAAGCCATGAAATGCTCATAGCTTCCAATTTCTTAGACCATAGAGCTGATTGGAGCCATTCTGGTCTCCAATCAGCTCTAGGATCAGCTGGCAGGAACCGACTGCATTCGCGGATTTCCTGGTGGGACAGGAGATTCCGAGAAATCCATGGAGGTGGACTTTCCCTCCCACTGCTTGTAAAAGCAGTCTAGCGACCAATTAACCACTAGAATTGCTTTTACATGAAAACCGAATGTCGGCTGAAAAAAAACGATACCAAGACAATAACTAAACCTGCAGGCATCATTCTGGTATAACCACTTAAAGTCCAGCAACTAGTGCGTTGCTGGTGCTTGTTGGGCATATATTGTAATGGTCTTTTTTTAATGCAGCCTGTGGGATAAACTAAAAAAGAAGCCAACAGACGTCTCCATTCAAATAGATTGATCGGTGATATGCCCACTATTAGAAAACTGCCCTGCATCCACCCACTTCTAATGATGGGTACACAATATAAAAATATATGCCGAAGCATAGGGGAGATCCACCCCTATTGTTCAACCCTGCCCTATGCTTCGGCACGTGTTTTTTTTTTTTTTTTAACTGTGGTGGTGAAATCACCTCCTAGAGTCACGGCTTGCAGCTCCATGCTGCAGCTGACTGGCGCACCTGCAAAGCGGATAATGGTTAACAACAAAACAAAGTAACATTACAGTATAACAGTAGGACATACTGTTTTATGGTATTTGCTTTACAGGTATGGTAACAATAAAAAATTACAGTTAAGCATAAAACACAGTAACAATAGAGTGGGAATAGAGAGAAGAAAAATACGACTACTATTTGTTTTTTTATTATTTTTTTAATTTATTTTTTTGCATGTTTAACTGTAAACGTTCCAGATTAGGGTCTCTCAAAATGTGAGGGCCATCTCATGTTTCAAGACCCTGTGTGGTGCTGTACCCTACGCTAATACTCCACTAGTTTGTGGTAGCGACGGAAACATTCACTGATGCAGAGACCAGGTTGGTAAGGACAGGAGGGACAATAACAGCGGGTATCCAGGCTATATCTGCATTTTCTGCAGATATGGCACCTTCTTTGGGGTGCTCTTTGGGCAGGGGCACCACGGAGAAATTCTAGAAAGTGCCTTTCATGCAGCCAGCTCATGGCATTTGAATTGGATAGTTGGGGCACAGCACTGTCTGGGAACAGAAGGGCTGTGATGATCTCTTCCTGGAATTTTAGGACGGATCCAGTTCATCCTGATGCTTTGCATAGCACATAAGCATTCAGCAGAGCCAATTTAAATAGGTATACTAACACCTTTTTATCAGAGACTGGCTCTATGAGCAAGTAGGTCGCCATCATCTGGTCGTTGAAGTCCACCCCTTCCATTTTAAGGTTGTATTGATGGACAGAGGGGCTTCACAACAATAGTTGCTATTGGAATTTTGACTGTCGTATCTGCGTGAATGGAGGACAAAGCGAAAACATTCTGTGTCCCCCCTCCACTTCACTGCAAGCAGTTTATTACATCTCAAGCAGGCTCTCTCCCATCAAGTTGGCACTATACAAGCCGTTGGAGGAAGCCCCAACAATTAGATCGCGTGGTGCCACATGCGCCAATTTCACAATCCAAAAAAAAAAAAAGGACAAAAAAGTGGCATGTGTAATAATTGTCTACGTACAAGTGGTACCCCTTTCCGAATAAGGGGTGACACCAAGTAATAAATAATCTTACCGCTGCTCCCCAAGTAGTCTGGGCAGTTGGTGGGCTCTACAGTGCCGTCTTTTCCTTCAAACCATAAAACTATATGTATAGCCTGTTGCCCTGTCTCAAAGCTTATACAACTTGACCGCATATCTAACACGCTGGCTGGGGAGATACGGTTTGAAAGACAAGTGGCCAGAAAATGTATTCAGGAAATCAATGCACACAACTTGATCGCGAATAAACAAGGCTACGAATTGTTGAAGTGGTTTACAAGGGGCCGAATTTTGTGGAGCCGATTGTATCCAGGGTCACCCCGGGGAGGACAGTTCATTTTCGATGAAGTGCATGAACCACAAGATCTGCTTGTATCTAGTCCTGGTCATGGAAGCAGAGAACACTGGCATATGGAGAATTGGGTCCGTGGACTAATATGATCGCAACGCACACATTTTAGTAATGCTCATAAGGAGAGGTCTTGAATTCAGGAACCGTAATAGGTTTCCAGGCACATTCTCTGGCAAGGGTCAACTGGGGATTTGCGGCGATAAATTGACCAGCGTATAATTTACTTTGGTCCACAATAGATCTGTAGAGATCTGCCATGAAAAACAGCGAACAAAAGTCAAGGAAAGTCAAATCTGCTGTTTCCAACTGAATTCCAGATTGACCAGTGAATGGGGGAAGTACAGGCGCTGCAGAAGTGGTGGGCTCACAATCAGGATTGGCACACACAGCAGGAAGGACACCATTGTCTCTATGGGCCAGTGTCCAAACTCTTGGTGGCTGCAGGGAACTACTTGTGCTAGCCACCGCGCAGCACTTATTGGACTCGCCACATCACCAAGTGTTAAGGTAGTGCTGGTTTCTCTAGGACCAGGATGTACTAGGACAAAAAAAAAAAAAAAAAAAGTAGTGCGTTGTGCTATTGTGAATCGGACAGAGCGGGGGGGATGGGGTCAAAAACTGAAGAACTGATCAATGTGAAAGTGTGAAACAGCCCTTGCTAAGAGCATTTAGTAGAAAAGTGTGCACCAAAACTTTGAACTTCAATCCATAATTAACATGGATTAAAAATTAACTTAATTTGTAGTTAACACTGGCAATGTAGGGAACACCAAGTTTTCTGTGTTAAAGGAAATCTCAAAATTTGCAATTGGTCAACTATAGCCAAAATTGGTCATTACTGTAAAAAAAAAAAAAAATTAATAATCAATAACTTACCTGCAAAAGTTGACATTATCCATAAGTAACCAGTCCCCAGACTGTAGAGCTTGAACCAGCATTCCATCCACCCACTCAAAGGTCCCACTGCTCTGTCCCTCTACTGAATTAAGAAGTTGGTCCTTAAAGTAGTGTAAATGGTCCAAAATGACAGAAAACTCTGAAATTGGTACCCAAAACATAAAACATGTAATTTCATGCAATAATATTTTTCAGTAGCATTTTATTTATCACATTTACACCAAAAGAAAACAGAAGATAAAGTAAATGTTCCCCGTATCCTTGTATATTGGTAAAAAAAAAAAACGTATAAGGCCTAGTGCACACGGCAGCTTGAAAAACTCCGTACAGTAGTTTTTTTTACTGAGCTCAAATACAGCCCAGTCAGTTTAAAAAAAGAAAAAAAAAAAAAAAAAAAAAAAAGGAAGGGAAAAATCTGCTTTACGGTTTCCCAGCAACAAGCTGGAATAATCTAACTTCGTTAACTGCTGGTGCTTTTCCCACATCCACATATAGGGGACTATCAGGGAGAACATTTAACACTAATTTTTGCCTAGATTAGGATAAAAAAAAAAAAAAAAAAAAGAAGGAATGCATGGCCACCCAAGGCATGTTCATACGTGAAAAAAACACCAAAAAACAAAAACAAAAAAAAACAGTTCAATAGTGTCTGCTGGGTGGGGGGCACAGAATACCTTGGGTAGGGGCACAGAATATGCTTCAAGGGAAGGCAACCTGGAGCCCTCCAGCTGTTGTGGAACTACATTTCCCATGAGGCATTGCAAGCTTGGCAGTTACAATTACTCTTAGAGGCATGATGGGACTTGTGGTTTTGCAACAGCTGGAGGGCCCAGGTTGTCTACTCCCGATATAGGGTATTGGCGTTAAAGATATAGGGTAATTCTGTTCCAACAAGGTAAGATGTTTTTGCCAAATTGTGTAAAAACAACTTCTCCCACACCATGTAAACACATGAATAGGATTTCATACCTGCTTTTGAAAATGAGTTGAGTTTTCCATTCAGTCTCTGGATTTGCAGCAGAACTGTCTCTAGTTTGTTAAATAGTTCTGTAGTAATGCCTCTGCCACCTTCTGCTATTGACTTGGGCTTGTGATTAAGGTTCAAATGGCTCCAGGATCGCAATAAAATTTCTGTCTCATCTGAAGAGATGTCTGTAGCAAGGAGACCGTCTCTTACTAGGGTTGTGACTGCATTTCCTATCTTCTCTAGGAGCTGCTGCCATGGTCTGTTTATATCCGCCTAAAACAGAAATTTGTATTAAAAACCATTAAAAAAAAAAACTTGTCAAAATATGAATATTTACAACCACAGATTAGGTATGTACCTGTTCAAATCCACCAAGGAGCTCTGTGGTATCCATAGCACTATTCATGGCCATAACTTTCAACTTGTTGCCTGTCAGGAGAGCCAGAAGCTGAATGAGGCTAGTTTTCCCTGCAGCTGCAGGACCCACGAGGTTAACCATCCAGTTCATCTCCACACACTTCATAACTCCTTCAAGTGATTGTAGAGAATGATGAAGAAGAGACAGATTTGTTTGTGAAGCAGAAGGACATTCCATGCACCGGGCAAGAAATGAGTAGCCAACCTGAAGGTTAAAAAATATAAACACAATACACCCAATCAAGCGAAAAAGTGACAAGACATGATTGCACCTGTCAAGTTGAAAAAAATGTTCCTAGCGCCATAGCAGCAAATAAGTTTTGAATTTGTTCTAAACTAGATATATACACGCACGTGGTCTTTCTTCATGCATAAACTCATAACTGTATATTTCCGTGTGTGTCCTGCTTTTATAAACTCTTCCTCTTTTTCTAGTTTTCTTTCTGCCAAAGACCTTTCCATTAGTTAGTCAGAATAATTGACATTTAATTATACAGAGATATTCATTGCGCTAAATAATTCTCTTGTGCTTAGTGCAATTTTAGGCAACAAATACACATGTAAAGTTTTTAACCATTTACAGACTGCCCACCATCGATAAACATCACTACTTTGGCGTTAAAATAAGACTTTTATAACAGCTTACCTGTAAACTGCTTCTCTTTGAAGTACATCACGGGACACAGAGCCATAGTAGTTACTATGTGGGTTACAGGCCACCTTCAGGTGATTGACACTGGCACGTCCTAAGACAAAAAGTGCACTCCCTATATAACCCCCCCACTACTGGGAGTACCTCAGTTTTGGAGCCAAGCAATACACAAGTATACCAAAAAAGGGAGGGACCACTGTGTCCCGTGATGTACTTCAAAGAAAATCATTTTACAGGTAAGTGGTTATTAAAATAACTATTTTCTTATACATCACGGGACACAGAGTCACAGTAGTTACTATGTGGGATGTCCCATAGCAATGCCAACTGAAAGGAGGGAGTATGGACTGAAGACCAAGTTGCGGCCTTGCAGATCTGAGCCATGGAGGCTTGGTGATGTACTGCCCACGAAGCACTAACAGCCTTGGTGGAGTGCGCTTTAATATGAAAAGGAGGTATTTTCCTCTTTAAACCATAAGCTTGAACAATCACTTGTCAAATCCATTTAGAAATAGTAGATTTCGACGCTGCCTGCCCTCTTTTAGGACAAACAAAATGTCTGTTTTACGATCACTTTGAGATAGACTTTGACCGCTCTCACCACATCAAGATAATGTAGTGACTTCTCTTCCACAGAATGAAGGTTCTGGAAAAAATGAAGGCAGAATAATATTCTGGTTTAAAAGAAAACCTGACACTACCTTCGGTAGGAAATTAGGATGAGGACGCAATACAATCGCATCCTTATGAATAATCCAAAAAGTCTCTTTACAAGAAAGAGCAGCCAACTCTGATACTCTTCTTGCAGAAGATATGGCAACCGAGAAAATTATTTTCCTTGTCAAGAGGACTGGTGGAATATCTTGTATTGGCCCAAAAGGCTGTTTTTGTAATGCCGACACACAGGACTAAATTTAAGTCCCAAGGGTTCAGGGGTGGCCTAACTGGAGGATTAATCCACGTTACCCCTTGAATAAAGTTACGAACCAGAGTGTGAAGCGAGTGGTCGTTGAAAAAAAAAAACACTGATAAGGACGACACCTGGGCTTTGACAGTACTCAAGGACAGCTTCATTTCTAATCCCATCTGTAGGAATTCAAGGGTCCTACCTGTGACATATTTCCTGGGGTGCCAACCCCTGGATTCACACCAGGAAACATATGCCTTCCAGACTCTATAGTATATGACTCTGGAGGCCGGCTTCCTAGCATTAACCAAAGTAGAAACTACTGAAGCCAACAGCCCGCGGTCTTTCAGAATGTGAGTCTCAATAGCCAAAACATTATATTTAGTGTTTGTAAAGTAGGATTGAATACCAGGCTTTGCGAGAGGTGGTCTGGCCATTGAGGTAGGGGTCAAGGGTCCTCTATTGCCATCTTTATAATCTCGGCAAGCCAAGATCTCCTGGGCCACAAGAACCACCTCCTTCCCTTCTTGCTTGATCCTGCAAAGAAGGCGTGGAAGTAGCAGAACAGGAGGGAACGCGTAAATCCGTGAAAACTGATCCCATGGAAAAACCAAGGCATCTGTTCCATAGGCCAACGGATCCCTTGGCCTTGACGAAAACTTGTCAATCTTGTCCGGAACTTCCCATCTTCGACATACTGACAGAAAGATGTGGGAGCGAAGGGGCCAGTCTCGTGGAAACAATTGTTGGCAACGCAAGTAGTCCACCTGCCAATTCTCCATCCCTGGAATGAAAATTGCTGATAGGCAAGGGATGTTGTTTTCTGCCCAAGATAGACTATGATTCACCTCTCTCTGGGCTACACAACTTCTCGTGGCCCCTTGGTGATTGATATAGGCCACTGCTGTGGCATTGTCGGATTGGATCCTGACAGGACAATTCTGTAGTCTGAGCATCCAGGCCTCTAGGGCCAGGCGTATTGCGTATTGCCCAAATCTCTAGAATATTGATGGGCAAGGTCATCTCCGATTTGGACAATTTCCCTTGGACAGACGCTTCTTCCAGGACTTCTCCCCAGCCCAGGAGGCTGGCATCTGTTACCACCTTCCAGATAACCGGTAGAAAGCATTTTTTTTTTGAAGATTCTTGGATATCAACCAATTGAGGCTCTGACGCACTTCAGGGAATAAATGCATTTGGAATTCTGGAGCTTGGACCTTCTTGTTTCAAGTTGACAGGATACTGTGCATAAGGAACGGACTCGAAAGAAGCCACCATCTTTCCCAATAATTTCATGGAAAATCGAATAGAAGGGTACTTCTTTGTTTTGACAAACTGAATCAGTTCCTTTATGGAACTGATCCTTTCCTGGGGCAAAAACACCTTCTGAACTGTATCTATGATCAGCCCCAAGTACTGCAATCTCCTTGATGATTTTAAGGAGGATTTTTCTAGGTTGAGAATCGAACCTAGTTATTCCAGGTAGCTAACAGGACTACTGACTGATCTATCAAAAGTAGATCATCTAAGTAGGCTAGTATCATTATACCTTGGGCCCTTAGCCTGGCTAAAGGAAGTGCCAGGACCTTTCTAAACACTCGAGGTTCAGTAGCTAGACTGAACAGCAGAGCTACAAACGGAAAATGAAGATTTTCTACCTCGAAGCGTAGAAATTTCTAGTGAGTGGGGAAAAGCGGCACGTGGAGATAAGCATCCTTGATGTCGATTGATGCCAGAAATTCTCCCCCTTGTAGGATGGAGACTACTGATTGGATTTGACTCCATGTGAAAAGAACGGATATTCAAAAACTGGTTTAGATCTTTGAGATCTTAAATGGGTCTGACATCCCCATTTGGTTTTGGAACCATAAAAAGGTTTGACTAAAACCCTAATCTTTGCTCTTCCAAGGGGACCACCGATATCACTCTTTGAGACAAGAGATGATCCAAAGCTGGAAAGACTTTTTTCACTGGATCTCTGGGAACGCTTGACCTGAGCAAATGAGGAGACCGGAACTCCCGGAACTCTAGTTTCTAACCGAGAGAAATTGAGGAAGCTACCCATCTGTCTTGACATTGTTCCTGCCAGAGCCTTGAAAACGGTAGAAGCGCCCCCCCCCCCCCTCTCGAGCGAGCAGGGGCACTCCTTCATAAGGAGGCTTTAGTGTTTTGTGGGTCATGAGAAAGTGTATGACGAAACGTCGGGGGCGTGGCTGTGAAGCAAGGAGAGGAGAGGGTGAGAACAACGTTTACAAGCTCGCACACCTCGGGTCCGCTGTGGCCATAGTCCAAAGTTTGTGCTGTTCAGAAGTGAGGCTTGCTGTGACTTTGATATCCATTTTTGCTGGCTTTTGAACTGTGAAATGTGAGTGTAAAGGTTGAAGTGCTTTTGTGTTTTGATAAATTGATTCATACGGTTTTACACTATTGGAGCACCTTTATTATTTTACATGTGGACTATTTGAATTTGCACAATGGATGACTGGAGCAACGGTTCACTACTTGCAGTTTGGCTGATAAGCGCTTAAGCCTGATACGAAAGTGCGGGCATTGGGAGTAGGTGAGTGCATTTCTTAAGGGAGTGGAATCACTGATCACTTTGGTGTGGTGGATGGAATAAGAAGAGACATTAGGTCAAAGGATATTTTTGGACACTTGTGAATTTTATTTTAATTCTATTTGTTCTGTGACACATTTAATTGGTTCACTTTTCACAGGGTGTTACAATTGTTGTTCTCACAGATGTTGTTCGTACCATTTAATTGTTGCCACGTTTTTGGCGCTAGATATAATTTATAGTTATGCGCCACTATTTCCCCTTTTTTCTGATTTTATTTTTAAAAGGTAAAATACGATTTGCACTTCACATTTTTTCAAGTGACAGCTTTAATTGAGGGAGCAGGCTTTGTACAGGCGCAGTGGTGGGTATTTAGGTAAAGGGTGGAAATTTTTGAATGCCTGTTAAACTTCTTAACCGGTAAAAGCAAACTTTTCCCATTAGAAATCCTTTGGATATACTTATCCAGATCGTCTCCAAATAACCGTTCACCATGAAATGGGAAACTGACCAAGAGCACTTCGGCTGACCAATTTTCCAACCATAGGATTCTACACACATGTACCAGCCTTAGCATGAGCCATGAGGCCTGGAGAATAGAATCTTTCATAGAGTCTTCTGTAAAACGCAACACTTCTGATATCCCGGCCAAATCCTGGGTCTGCTGGTCAGGAATAACCTTGAGTACCTCTATAAACTGGTCCTTTAAGGACAGAAATACTTTGATCGCTGCCAGTTCAGGCTGAACAACTGTGAGCGAAGCGAAAGCGAGAAATAGTTTTTCAAAAGGAATTTCAACTTCTTATCTGTTGGATCCTTTAGCATATGAGCATTGTCTACTGGACAAGTCAGGTTTTTGCTACAGAGGCAATGACAGATGCTCAACTGACTGCGTTACTGGCAGTAAAAATGTGGAGCGGACCAATTCAGTGAGATTGTCCATATATTAGGTTCTTCGGAAGGGGAGACATCAATGGACGGGGACCTGCTTAGTCCCACTCTGGGATGCGATTAAAGCACAAATTTTTTGTGCCCAACTTAAAATGGTTGAAGAAAAAAAAAAAAAACTCCTTGTTAATATACACAGGGGCTGCAGTGTTGAGAGCATTTTTGAGATGGTTCTAGGCTCCCGTATGACTATAGTCCATCTAGAGCCTTTTTTGAGGTGTTTTTAACCCCCCTTCCGACCATAGCCCGAGGCATAAAGGTACTACCAGAAGGAATGCATCCACTGCTTCAGCAATAGTCCAACTCTGCTGCTGCTATTAATGCTCAGCCTGATGTAGTAGTAAATGTGTCAAAAGGAATGCCTGTGATTTACAAAAACCTCTTCTTACATGCCTTTGCTCTTGTGCCCCTCTGCAGTTAACAGCAACAAAAGGTGCTTTTTTAAAACGCCTTCCCGTGCTGGGCATTGAAGGAAGCCAACGCCGCGCTAAGCCCCGCCTCCTCGTCATCTACAGCCTTTCCTCTTTTTTTTTGAAAGAAAAAAAAGTTTTTCCCGTGCGGGCTCCAATCCTATGGGATCACAGGGAGAGAGGCAGTAATGGCGAGGGGGCCTGGAAGCCGCTAAGCGGGGTGCCGTTCGTGCCATTTTTTTTTTTTACGACGCGCTCCTTCCCCAAGAAGAGGGGAAGAAAAACTGCAAAGGGGGGTGTCTGTGGGGAGGTAAACTCCCCCCCTCAGACTTACTGGCGGTCCACTGCCGGCCGAAGAGAAAACTGCAGTTTCCTGGACACATCGTGAGCTCTCTGAAAAGCATGAGGCGGTGCTCTATGCTCTATATAGCCCCCAGTGGTGACACATAGCCATGACAACATTTACTAAATTAAGGGAGACATTCATAAGAAAATTCTTTTACATTTCTTAAAACTCCACTTACATTTCCCTCCACAGAATTTTCTGTGCTAAACCAACAGATCCAAATCTTCACCCTTCAAGGTGGGTTCCATTAAACCTTCAGGAGCTGGGGATCCTCGAGGAAACCCACAATCCTGCACCTGTAATAGCACCACCGCCAGTAAAACTTTATGGCCTCAATACCAAAAAAAGTAATGGATCCTGGGGTCCAGCTCTCAAAAACAGAAGCGTTACAGGCAAGACCTTGTTTCTTTGGATACGAGGCCCGGGTAACCATTCAATTCAGCCACAAAAAAAATAAAATAAGAAAAAACACACACTGAATGGATCCGGCTGCATGGCTAGTCCCAGCAAGGATTGCTCCAGTGGAGCTCAGCACATCTTTACTTGTGACCAACACCTTAGACACTGGCGAAAAAATGGAGCTAAATACTGAGCTGAGTTAAATGGGGAGTGCGCTTTTCATCTTAGAGCGTGCCAGTGTCCATCACTATAGCCTATAACCCATATGGTAACTACTATGGCTCTGTGTCCTGTGATGTACGATAAATATAGTTATGGCAGCTGCCATAACCCCGGTATTATTTTTCAACGGCAGGTGGTCCGCTTTAAGATAAAAGTGGTCTCTGCAGCGGATTTGCAGATCACTTTGATCAGCAACAGGAGAAGTGGGCCCCCAGAGGTGCCCCCTGTGTCCCCGTCCTAGACACCTCCGCTGCTTACCGGCGGAGGAGATGATCCGATGCTTTTCCATGATGGGCAGGAAGTCGAGTGAGGGAACGATAGCCCCCATCCAACCATATGCCATTGGATGTTGGGCGCGACGTCTATTTTAAAGAGACAGTGAAAAAAAAAAAAAAAAAAGCGACTGCATGTGCAAGTCGTGCCCGAACATGTAAACGTGTTCAAACCACATGTGAGGTATTGCTGCAAACGTTTGAGCGAGAGCAATAATTATAGCAAAAGGCCTCCTCTGTAACTCAAAGCTGGTAACGTGTAGACATTTTTAAATGTGGCATATGCAGATTAAGGACCAAAGTTTGTCACCATTCCACGAGCGGGTGCCATTTTGAAGCATGACATGTTGGCTATAAATTTACTCAGAGTAACATCTTTCACAATCTAGAAAAAAAATTGTGCTAACTTCACCAATTTCTTAATTCAAAAAAGCAGTTTTTCAAAAAAAAATAAAAAATTGCATTTGTAAGACAGCTGTGCAAATACATTGTGACAAAGTATTGCAACGGCCGCCATTTTCTAGGGTGTCTGAAAAAATATATATAATGTTTGAGGGTTCTAAGTAGTTTTCTAGCAAAAAAAAAAAAAGTGTAAAAAATAGGCTTGGTCCTTAAAGTGGAAGTAAACTCCCCTATCGTTTTCAGCCAAGGAAGCTGCCATCTTTGCCTCTGTTTTATCTTCAACTGCTATGGTGCTGCACATGTGATTTGTTATGACACCAGCCATTGGAGGGTTTGATAGTTTGGCTGAGAGCACAGCTGATGTGCAGTTAGCATTCCCAGCATGCGTTTTTTTTTTTTTTTAACTGTTTAAATCGATGGGTTTACTTCCACTTTAAGTGGTTAAGGGGCACTAGTATTCCAATAATATCAAAGAGGTTGTCAACAGCACTATAAAGGACGCGTGTCCACAAACTTTATGTGTGGCAAAATGGCCATCATGTCTATGGGAATACAAAAAAAAGGCTTAAAGCAAATCAAATTAGAGGTCAGAAGGCGGTGTACTGCAGGTTAAATGCACCTGTCAATGGCTTCTGAACAATCTCAAATGCATCTAAAATTGAAGCTCAACTACAAAGCTCAAAGTCTTCTGATGCTTGAAAAAGGTTTGCACGTAAACATATGGCCAAAAATTGAATGAGTTTATGTAACAGGGGGCAATTTACAGCTAGAACAGGAAAGGTTATGTGAAATTAACCACTTCAGCCACGGACCATTTTGCTGGTCAAAGACCAGACCACTTTTTGCGATTCGGCACTGCGTCGCTTTAACTGACAATTGCGCGGTCGTGTGACGTGGCTCCCAAACAAAATTGACGTCTTTTTCCCACAAATAGAGCTTTCTTTTGGTGGTATTTGCTCACCCCTGCAGGTTTTATTTTTTGCGCTATAAACAAAAAGAGCGACAATTGAGAAAAAAAAAACGCACTATTTTTAACTTTTTGTTATAATATATATCCCCCAAAAATATATAAAAAAACGTTTTTTTCCCTCAGTTTAGGCCAATACGTATTCTTCTACATATTTTTGGTTAAAAAAAACAAAAAAAAAACGCAATAAGCGATTGACTGGTTTGCGCAAAAGTTATAGCGTTTACAAAATAGGGTATAGTTTTATGGCATTTTTATAATTTTTTTTTTTTTTTTTTACTAGTAATGGCGGCGATCAGCGATTTTTATTGTGACTGCGACATTATGGCGGACACATCGGACATTTTTGGGACCACTGTCATTTATACAGCAATCACTGCTATATAAATGCAGGGATTCCTGTGTAAATGACACTGGCAGTGAAGGGGTTAACCAGTGGGTGGCAGTTTAGGGGTTGAGTGTTCCTAGGGGTGTGTTACTAACTGTGGGGGGCTGGGCTTTCATTTAGTGAACACTGATCTCTGCTCCAATCACATGGAGCAGAGATCAGCATCACTAGTTGCTAGGCAGAACGGGGAAATGCTGTTTACAACGGCATTTCCTCGTTCAGCCACCCGTGAGAGGATTGCGGGTATGGCTGCGGCGATCGAGTCCGCGGGACCTGCGACCGGACTCACAGGGGACCCTACCAGCACGCGAGCGCGCCGGCGGCAGCATCACAATTGGACGTACCTGTACGCCAATATGCCCGCCCGTGCCATTCTGCCGACGTACATCGGCGTGCGCTGGTCGGGAACCGGTTAAAGTACCTCAATGGAGATTCTTTAAACACTTTAAAAAGTTAAATCAACCCCCTTATTACCACAAAGCTAAAAACGTAGAATACCGTCAGCGTAAAACATTACATTTGCCAAATGCTGGTATAATTTTAGGTTACCTGCACAATCTGAGGTGTAATGTAAAACTGCCGAGTACCCATGTAAGGAACATGATCCTGTCCAAACACTCGCTTGTACACAGAAATCACCTAAATAAAAGAATAAGCGCATTAGAAAGTAATAGCTAAACACACTATATCCTATAAGATTATTAAAGGCCTTTAGGATAATCCACATCAGCCTGCTAACTTGGAAAGATTACAACCATGTCCTGATATTTACAGAACCCTGAAAGTCAGGCTAGCACTTGCACTTTTTTCTACTGTAGTCAAATTAATAAAGTGATTTTAAAGTCTTTTTTTTTACATTCCATGCATGAAGATAAAAAAAACCTTCTGTATGCAGCAGTCGCCCCAGCACTCCCTAATACTTACCTGAGCCCCATCTCTCTCCAGTGATGTCCATGAGTGCCTTTGGCGTCCGGTACTATCCTCCTGATTGGCTGAGGCACAGCAAGAATGCCATTGGCTCTCACTGCTGTCAAAGTCAGTTAGAAAATTGAGAGAGAGGGGGCTGTGCCGAAACGTGGGCTCAGTGTCTGAATGGACACAGGGAGCTTTGATTAGGCTTGGGTGTCCCCAAAGCAAGCTGCTTGCTATGGGTGCATTCGACAGGAGGCAGGAGCCAGGAGAGACGAAAGGGGACCCAAAAAGAGGGGGATCTGGGCTGCTCTGTGCAAAACTGCCACACAGAGCAAGTATAACGTGTTATTTTGAGAGGGGGGGGAAATAGATTTAATCACTTTAAGCTGTGATAACTGCATGTCCTAAGTCTGTCAGACAATGAAGGTGCTGTAGCAGACCAATTAGGGCAACTAACTCCTCTTGTTAGCGTGTGCCTTGTCAGCACATGCCACATTGGCTCAGTAGTAGCAACTCTCCCTTTCCCAGACTGATTTCGTTTCTCAGTATTACTGGGGTCTGGTGTTCCTTAACTTTGTAGCCAAGTTTTATCATCCAACAATCTAATATTTTAAAACAGTGTACTTAGAGTGCAAAGTAAAATGAAATCGAAAACCAGTTAATAACATTAACAAATAATGGTTTCATACTCCTGTGCGGACTAACCATTTGCCGGTCTTCTTTTGTTCGCATTCGTTCCCCATAGATCAAATACACGTGTTGAGATGGATTATAGCTTCCTGGTGAATGATCGTGCAGCATAAGTTGACACCAACGGAACAGATCCCTCAAGTTAAACTCCCATGGGCCTCCTTTTTGACCCCATTTTCTCTGAGTCATTACTTCCAGGGCAACCTAGAAAAGAGATTGGCACTGCAACTGATTTGGTCCAAACAAAATTATTGCTACAACAATTCTGCCACCTTTTGACAATTTCTGTTGTCCTAATGTTCTCTACCATTTGTGAAAAAAACACATACAGTGGTTGGATAAAAATATAGAAACACTACATAATTAGCAGGTGTGAAAGTGACATGTTTCTCATTGAAAGCGGAAGTGATGTAACATTCTTTTGCTTCGCTTTGTGATGGGACACCTAGCTAACAGGTGGGAAGCCTCACTTTCATCATGCACGGTTAGTAATATGAAGTCATGTCAGCTTACTAGGTTTCAAAAAGGGCAAATTGTTGGTGCTCGCTTAGCCGATGCATCTCTGACTGAAGTTGTCTATTTTCGAGTGTTACGAGGTACAGTATCAAAGGTTGTGACAGCATATACCGTTTCTGGGAAACCTTGGTCTGATCAGGATAAGCGATCAGGAAAACAACAAAATACTGCACTTGTGTATATAAACTGGCAAAAGCAGCAATAAAAAAATTTGAGCTATATACACAACAATAAAAGTAAGGGGGTTTGTAGGTCGCGCTATGGATAGTGGTTTGGGTAAGAGCAGCCCCTATTTAAATTCCTACCCAGTAAGGGAGGGAATAAAATGAAATAGGGAGGGGGGGGGAAATAGGATTGGCGCTATACCCTTTAAAGGTTGGAGACTAAGGTATACAATTAGCAAGAAATTTCCAGCAGGCTGGATAATAAAATAAAATAAAGTAAAATAGATGTATGTGTCAATAAGTGTCAACAATTATTGTGTCCTTTAGAGACCATAAGTGTCATAACATATCCTAAATGCATAAATCATTAAACAATTGTAACAGCATAAAATTATATAAAGTGCAAGGTGCTAGTGAATAAATTCTGGTAATTGTGACAAACCTATATAAATGAAAAGTAAAGCTTAGTATATAGAAAAAATATGTATACCAAATATATATATATATATATATAAATATAAAAATAAAAAATATAAAAAATCGGTTTATCTGTTACACGTATCAAGTCCTCACGTAGTGTAACTGTGATGAAAGGTACATATTACATAAGTGAAAAGATACAAAAAGGTGAAAAAATGTGGTAAAATTTTGCAGTAAAAAAAGCAAAAATGGAAATGAGAATGATAATTAAAAATATTAAAAAGTTAAAAAGTAGTAAAGAGTGTCCCTCAAAAAGGTGATCAACTGCATAAAAATAGCCACAGAGCACCGGGAACAACAACTGAAATTTCCTCCACCCTTCACTTCCACTCGCAGTGGACACCCCACTAATTTATAATCACCTTTTTGAGGGACACTCTTTACTACTTTTTAACTTTTTAATATTTTTAATTATCATTCTCATTTCCATTTTTGCTTTTTTTACTGCAAAATTTTACCACATTTTTTCACCTTTTTGTATCTTTTCACTTATGTAATATGTACCTTTCATCAGTTACACTACGTGAGGACTTGATACGTGTAACAGATAAACCGATTTTTTATATTTTTTTATATTTTTTATTTTTATATTTATATATATATATTTGGTATACATATTTTTTCTATATACTAAGCTTTACTTTTCATTTATATAGGTTTGTCACAATTACCAGAATTTATTCACTAGCACCTTGCACTTTATATAATTTTATGCTGTTACAATTGTTTAATGATTTATGCATTTAGGATATGTTATGACACTTATGGTCTCTAAAGGACACAATAATTGTTGACACTTATTGACACATACATCTATTTTACTTTATTTTATTTTATTATCCAGCCTGCTGGAAATTTCTTGCCAATTGTATACCTTAGTCTCCAACCTTTAAAGGGTATAGCGCCAATCCTATTTCCCCCCCCCTCCCTATATACACAACAATGAAACAAAATTGCGCTAAAAATTCTAAAAACAAAAAAAAGTCCTTTCAAACTGGACTAAAACAGTCCAAGTGTCAAAAAAAAATATAAAGAGTAAAGCAGTGTGGAGTTCAGAATAGAGTGCTTGTTTATGTACAATCCAAACGAATCCATGTAACGTCACCAACACTGAAGTTAGGATGTGCCCTTACCAAAACAGATGGACTGTATTATGGAAGGTCAAAATCCCAATGAGATGTATCAGCTGTATTGTGACCCCGGAGCCTGACATGCAGATGATGTCTATCTCTCACTCAGTACGAATCATCCAGGCACCCAGCAATGCCCAAAAATAAAAGCAGGCTTCAAATAGTGTAAAAACCCTTAGGGTATATTTATTGGAAGAGCAATGCACTCAGAGGATAATAGTTGGTGCTTAAAAAAAAAATGGACAAAAGGCTGCAGCACAATAAAAATACTTGCGGTAACTGCTCAGTGTATTCTTGCCTGACCAGCTTCATCAAGATTGGACTTATTCCGGGGCAAGAAGTCGTCCAATTGTGACAAAAGATACACTGAGCAGTCACCGCCAGTCTTTTTATTATTGTGCTGCAACTTTTTAGCACCAACTATTATTCTCAGAGTGCATTGCTCTTCTAATAAATATACCCTAAGGGTTTTTACACTATTATTTGGAGACCTCGATTTTTGGGTATTGCTGAGTGTCCGGGTAATTCGTACTGAGTGTGGGATGGACAGCTGGAGAGACAGACATCATTTGCATTTCAGGCTCACAGGACACACTACAGCTGATGCACCTTATTTCAGTTTTGACCTTCCATATTAGAGGGTAAACCGGTTGTGGTAAGGGCACATCCTAACTTCAGTGTCACCAATGACACATGGTGGCGGATTCATTTGGATTGTTGATATACAAGCCACTTGATTCACACTGCTTTGCTCTTTATATTTAATTTTTTTGTCACTGCGACTATTTTAGTACTTTTTTTACTTTATTTTTTTAATTTTTAGCTCAACTTTGTTTCATTGATCAGCATAAATGCAGTCAACAGATTGAAACACAAGAAAAGCCATTGCACAGGATTGTGACCCAGATTTTTGCATGAAGAGTGATATCAGATTCCAACATTCACCAGTCAAGACTTATATTTGTCAATTCCCAGCAGAACTCTAGTCTTAGATGCCAAAAGGTGGTCCAACACAATACTGAGTAACAATTTTGTTATTTTACACACACACATAGATATATATATATATATATATATATCTCCACTTATCCATTCTTATCTGAAAACTAGAATAAAATAGCTAAACAATGAAAAGAGTAAAAAGGACCGACGTGTGATGCATTTAATTGCTGTATGTAGAAATCCATGTAAAATCTATCAATCTAATCGCATCTTAGTTTATCCTCCAATAAAAAGAGAAAAAAAAAAAAAAAAGAGGAAGCATGAATCGAAGCGCTATTGAAACACACTAGAGTAAATTACATTTTGTAAATCTAATTGGGCACCCACAAACAAAGCGACAAGTACACTGAAAGTCACCTCAAGGAAGAGGGTGTTTTAATAGTGTATTTATTAGCCAATTTCCAAAGGAAAAAACAATAACCAAACTAGCTTGCTATATATACCTGGTTATTGAAAGCAACCATTTTAGAAACAACAGTTTCACCCAAGGTGGGAAAGAGTGTATTGGCGATGAATTCCATATCACATGTTGAAAGTTGATCCACGTACACCTAAGAGGACAAAAAATGGATTAAAATATATGCATTTTT